>NC_045628.1:62361391-63031448 GCF_009829155.1 Mustela erminea
TAATTTTCAAACCTGTGAAATGTAATTTTGGTTCAGGGGTCTTCCTCAAAATATAACCCAAGACAATACAAAAATGTAGTATAAAGAAATGAATAATTAAATGAATTCAGCCAATTTATGCAGTTTAAGCCCAAACTGCCCTTGATTATAAGGTTTGTATTTTATCCTCTATTATTACCCAAATACTTGACTCGGTTATCCAGTTAACTTTATGTACACATTCATGTACATATATCTGCAAATTGCAGTTTTTAACTACCATAATTCTCCCAGAGAGCATGTTACCTACTTCAAAAGAAATTTTGACCTTTTTCTTGCATATTTTCCCCTTTGCTTGGATCTGTCCATCATCTGTAGTTAAGCCTGTAGTATATAAGTCTTTCTCTTTCCTTATTTCATGTAACCTAACTCCCCCTCTCCCAACTGCATGCCAGAACCCTCATCCCCAGTCCAAGCTAGCACATATCCTACTCTTACCTATACTGCTGACTACAGCATCCTCTTTTCATTAGCAATATTCTCACTGTTGGAAGTCAGTCTCAGCTGCGAAAGAGAATTTGTTTAGGCGTAATGGCATCAATATTGAAAAGATATTTTCAATATCTTTTGAAAAGAACCAAAATCAAATGCAAGTCTCTCTTTAATCCGTTGGATCTTTAAAGATTAAAAAATGAAGTTCAAGTGTACTTCATTTTTCTCACTAGTGCATCCAACAAGATCCTTTTATGCTTTAAGGAGTACCATTTTCCCTTTCATAAAGAATTCTCAAATCTATTAGCTGCTCAGATCTGATAGTTTGCTCCTTTCTGCAGATCAGGCTAAGCAAACTCCCATGGCAGCAAGCCACCAGGAATTCCAGTTACACAAGATTGCCATATTGCTTCACAAAAAGGGCCTATTCCTTTTAACCATCCCTAACCCTCATTCGAGGAAAGGGCAAAAGTTAAGTAAAAATGTCTAGCATGGTAGATTTTAAAAAAAAAAAAAAAAACCATTTTTATTTATTTTTGTATTTGATAGATATTACAAGTAGGCAGAGAGAGAGGCGGAAGCAGGCTCCCGGCTGAGTAGGGAGCCCCATGCCGGATAGATCCTAGGACTCTGAGATCTTGACCTGAGCCAAAAGCAGAGGCTTTAACCCACTAAGCCAACCAGGCACCCCTGGCATGGTAGATTTTTTTAACGAAATAAAAAATGTATACTCATATTATGTATAAGCTACATTTTAAAGTATGTCCTGCCTTCCTTTCTTGGGTATAAAACTATTTCAAGGCAATTTCAATAAACCAGATTTCAAGAAACTCCTAAAACATTTTTTGGGAGTTGCTTTCATTTTGCCTTAATTTTAATGTGTATTTCAACCACATTGTTATACCAGAGAATATAGGTTTGGCTGTCATTTCATTGCTGTCAAAGGGAAATTCTTATTTTAAACCTCTACATCATCATTAAATCATTCTAATAATAAAAGGCCTAAATTTTAAGTCCTGGGGGACATCAAAGTATCTCATTTACTATGTTGTTGAAGCTCATGCAGCAATTTGCAAAACTGATATGTAATAGACAAGGAGGGAAGAACAAAACTGGACACAGTTACCTGGTTGTTGACAGTACAAGATTATAAAATATTTTGTTTAAAGCTGGTGGACCATTTTAATAAGTGAACCAAGGAAGGGTGGGGGAGCTCCTGGATGTATCTATTTTAGGACACATCTTACCATTGACCCCTTTTCCTCCTTAAATAAATGTATTCCTCCTCATACATAGCTCAGAGCATTGTTACACCACCTTGGGAAAGCAGTCATTTTAAAATGGAGTTAAAAGTCCACATTGCAGCCTTGAAATGTGGTTGAGTTGTATGATGACCTTGGAGACTTAGCACCAATTGTGCGAAGTGTCATAAGGTAGACCTCGCGTAGCTTAGAAAATACAAAACCCCAGAATTCTTTTTTATTCTGCTAAGTATTTTTACTTGTTATGGTCTCCTTGAGCAAGTGCTGGCATTGGTAAAAGGGCAATGGGCATTTGCCTAATGGTCTGAAGTTTGATAGCCAAAAATAAACATAAGGGGAAAAAAATCATGACTTTCAGATGCATGACCTTGAGACTTGGCCCAGGCTGAATTTAAGTTTACCTTTGCACTATTAAAAAAAAAAGTTTGCTAGGCAAATGAGTAAACGGTAGAGCTTATCTTACTTAATAATGAATGTCGAAGTAGCCAAGATCATTGGGGCTCAAACTTGTTTATTCACAAATAATGAGAACATTGCAAACACATATAAAAATTACCTAATTTTCATAACCCGATGCTTTTCTTTTACCTAAGATTTGTGTTGGTGTATTTTCAAGGTTACAAAAGTTTTTAAAAGTTACAAACTTACAAAAACCTTGTGAAACTTTTAGAAAAGTTGTGATTAGATAGGTGAAAGAGAGAGAGGAGGTATGTGTCTATTTATTTTGATAATTAAAATCAGTTGACAGTTCTCAACTGGAGATTGTTAACTGGGAAATATTAGGAAATGTATGAGAGCACTTTTGGTTTCTCAGTGACAGAAGGGCAATGCCCAGCAGAGAGATACCAGCATTCAGTGCCAGGAGCTAATACGAAACATCCTGCTAAGTGTGGGACTGCCTGAACCACCAAGAAATGTCAGTGGCACTGTCACCCTTGAGAAACACAAGGGACCAAGCCATTACAAGTAAATGAAGTGTTTGTTGCGAGGAAGTTCAGAGGCAGAGGAGTCTACGGGGCTCTGTGTGGACTGTGGAACCTCATATCTAGGGTTCAAATCCAATTTTCAACTGTATGACCATGGCCATGTTAATTAAATGGTGGAAGACTCAGTTGCCCCACCTGTAAAATGGGCATACTAGTAATAACTGCCTCACAGAATTTCGTTGTAAGGATTAAGCAAGTAAAAATTTATAAAGTGCTTGGCATATGGTAAATTCTCAATATTGGCTACTGCTATTGCAAAATTTACATTAACTGGAGTGGATGAGAGAATGCATAAATATATTCTTTAAAACCTGAGGCTTCTAAATTTAAAAATCCCAGTCTGGAATCCATTATGTGTCCGAAGATATTTCTTGATGATGACAGCCATCATGTA
Organism: Mustela erminea; assembly: GCF_009829155.1. Lineage (NCBI taxonomy): Eukaryota > Metazoa > Chordata > Mammalia > Carnivora > Mustelidae > Mustela > Mustela erminea. Next base: position 62,364,505 of record NC_045628.1, read on the forward strand.
AGCATGCTCTAAGTCATTAAATATATTCAGCTGAAGCAGGAGAAGGTTGAGTGGGAGCAGGAAGCTCTCCTTGGTTAAAGAAAATTTGTGTGGGCTGCAAAAAAGGAAAATGTAACATGGACCCTTTATAGGGTGAAGGGATGCAGAGGAGATCTGAGCAAATTATAATAGCAAGTTTGCACAGTGGTGAGCACAGCCGACGAGATGCAACCGAGGAGAGATTATTGCTAACCTAAGACGGTGAGGAAAAACCAAGTCCAGATGACAGTCAAGTTGGAGAACATTTGCGGAACACTCTGCACTTGCAAGGGGTATGTAAGCCTTGAGCCTATCAGTGCCTACTGGGAACATTCTGAATAGTTAAATGCTTCTTTCTCTAAGAGAGGAGGCTCCCCACTCTGCAGTGAAATCGTGGATTTGTTGTTTGCACACAGAGGGCCTTGTTTATGTAACACTTGTTTCTAACTATAATTCAGTCTTTGGAAACCCGTAAGGGATAAGCCAATGAAAACCAGTTTTACTTCTATTAAGAATTTAAAAACCCAAAAGTAAATCTTGAATTAATCTTAGCGTTTTATATATTTAAAAAAAAACAACAACTGAATCCAAAGAAGAATGTGGTTAGCGCCTGTGGGAAGAATTGGATTGCTCATCACAGGTGGCTGGGACGCATTTTTCGTAAGTACAAATTAAGCCTCCTGAAGTAAAAGGAACGGAAAAGACAAAAGCCTACCAGTCGCCCTTCCAATTTTTTAAAGTTCTGTCAACTGTCAGATGTCTTACGTGATGATTCAAATGATCAAATGCTTTCATCACAAATAGATTTTAGTAATATCACCATTAGTAGACATCCAAAGATAACAGTGAGAGTACTATGTTGATTCATTCTCTTTCAAAGACTGAGTCACAAAGGACAAAATCTAGTGAACTGAATATGACGACAGCTATCCTATTCCGCCAGCTGTCTCTCTTGGCCCCTCTCACCCACCAAACCTTTGCATCGCTCAAGATTCAATATCTTCCATTATATTCTTTAGCTATACACTTGCATCCGGCACACACAATTTCTGGACACATTCTTAAAGTCATCTTACTGGCTCTGTGGTGAATGTTTCTCAAACCTCTGTCTCCAGCATTGGCCTCTTTTTCACACACCAGTCATCGTGTTTCCAAGAACTCTGAGAAATACCACTTAAGTACAAAAACTCTATCCTAACACATACATGTTTCCTTCTTACACCCCACATCCAATCAACAAATCTGGTCTATTTTCAAAATATATCCAGAGTCTGATTCCTTCTCTTTGCCTCTGACCTGGCCCACACTGCCATCAACTCTCCCCGGATTATTGTAGCCTCCTCTCTGGTATCCAGGCTTCCACCCGTCTCCCTGATACACCTTACGGTTCTGAACACAGCAGCCACAGTGGTGCTTTTAAAATGAAAGCCGCATCCTAACTCAGCTCTGCACAAAACCCTCCAGGGGCATCCCATTTCCTGCAGCATAAAGCCATAAATTTCTTAGATCTGTAAGGTCTTACCTACCTGATGAGACCTTGACCTTGTCTCTTCCTCTGGCTACAACGCTCACCCCCAGACACCTGCATGACGCATCTCCTCTCCTTGAGGTCTTTACCTAAATGACTTCTTGGTGACAACTTTTCTGACGCCTTGAGTGCCCCTTCCTCACTTTACAGTTCTCAGCAACATTTATCATTGGCATGAACAGCAGTTTATTTATTTATTGTTTATTTTATGTCCCTCCACACTGGAAAGTGTGAGGACAAGGACCTTTGTTTTGTTCATTGATGGGTCCCGAGTGTTCATTGATGGGTCCCCAGAACAAGGCCTAGCACACAAACATTATTAAATGAGTATTTCTTGAATGAATCAAAAAATCTCCAACTCTTTTAAAACCAGCTTCTAATAAGGACTACCCTGTTTTTCCTAAAAGTCCACAGTTTTCTCCTGCTAAAAATCCATCTGGACTCAAAATTCTGCAATTATCTTTGTCATCTGACTAGTTGCTAAATTCTTTCGATCCCACAATGTTATTGGACTCTGTCCCCTCCTTTTTATTTCTGCCGCTACCACCCTCATTAATGACAGTAGCAGTTGGAATTAGAGGACTTGGATTTGAATCCCATCTCCACCAGTCCCCAGTTATAAGATTTGGGCACGTTCATTTGGGGTGGGGTGGGGTGGGAGAGAACGTCTCAGCTCTTCATTGGTCAAGTCATACCTACTTTATAGGGTGCTTATGAGTATTAAAGAAGATAATGTATCTAAAGCATGTATTTGTATCATATGATCTCACTTATCTGTGGAATTCAGAAACCAAAACTGATGAACATATGGGAAGGGGAGAAAAGAGAGAGAGATGGAAGCAAACCATAAGAGACTCTTAACGACAGAGAACAAACTGAGGGGTGATGTGGGGAGGTGGGCAGGGGATGGGCTAGATGGGGGACGGGAATTAAGAAGGTACTTGTCGTGATGAGTCCTGGGTGATGTACGTAAGTGATGAATCACTGACTTCTACTCATGAAACCAATATTACACTGTATGTTAACTGATTAGAATCTAAATAAAAATTTGGCCGAAAAGAAAGAAAGCAAGCATATATTTGTGCCTGACCCATAGTAAGGGATTCATCTATTCCCTTGTGCCTGATCCATGGCAATAGACTTCTAACTCATATCCCTTCTCCTTGTCTGATTCCTTTTTAATATTTCATATCATTACTACCAAAAATATTTCCTGTAAGTATTGCTTTGATCATGCTACTCAACATGTTACTTGACAACTTTCAGAATCTTCTTACGGATAAAGGAAATTATAATTTGAGTGCCTACTGTGCCTCAGATACCATTATACATGTTTCATAATTTGATAATTTAATAAAGCCAAAGCAATTCATCCACCATTCAAAGCTTACCCACATCTGCCTCTCTTCTTAGCCATTGCCGTTAATTTTATGTGTCAGCTTGGCTAGCACAGTACCCAGATATTTGGTAAGTACCAGTCTAGATGTCTCTCCCTCTTCCTCCCCCTCCCTCCCTCCCTTCACACACACATCCTATTGGTTCTCTTCTCTGGGAAATCTCAGTACACTAGCCATATGAAGACCTATCAAGACTTGTCCTATATGGTCAGTTTCCTCCCTAATATGTCACGACTCTAGTCAGAAATAGCTAATTTTTTAACTATGGGTTCCTTGAATTTTTCAAAACCCCTTCTTATTGCAGCTATCTTTTTTTGTAACAATTTCCTTACAAGGAAGCATGCTAGTCCACTTCCGCCACTGGGTTACCTAGTGAAAGTTACTTAACATCTCTGAGCCTCTATTACTTCATGGTAAAAATAAGGATAGTAATTTTCTTACTGAATTGCTGTATAGGAAATGCATTGCTCATTGTGAAATACATAGCATAGAGTGAAAATTGTATTTAATTCACTAATCTCCAGAAGCTTGTGTGGAAATGAGCCATATTATGTGTCCTGGCAGGCTCAGGAATGAAGACAGAACTGATCATCTCAGAGTATAACTAATCTGTGGTTCTGAGATTGAGCACACAAGGTGGTAAGTGTGTAACTCAGACCTACAACCAAAAGATCAATTCAAGACAAAGATGACTGACAAGGCTGAGTACTCAAGTTCTGGGGCACCCACCCACTCTGGAAAGTGTAAGAAATCACCAGTATTTCAAATAGAGAAATGCTCAGCTCAGGGAGTTCCAACTATTTTCCTTTAGCAAGTAAACCCCAGAATTTTAGCAGGGCCTTATACAGGCCCTTGGAATTCCTTCCATCATGTAGATTCCCTTACGTGTGAGTGTTCTGGAGTCTTGGGGTGAGGACAGAGCAATGTATGCAACTTGCGGGTTGTAACTTTAAAGGGAAAGAGTATGTTTTGCTCCCCTTTTTTTCTATGTTTTTGCTAATTGGAGTTAAACATCTTGGGTCGTAATGACAAGGACCATATCCTCGGATTGCAGAGCAATAAGAGTAAAAGTCTGGGGGGGGGGGTCTTGGGTGGCTCAGCTGGTTAAGCATCTGCCTTCCACTCAGGTCATAATCCCAGGGTCCTGGGATCCAACCCCATGTCAGGCTCCCTGCTTAGTGGGGCATCTGCTTTCTCTCTCTGCCTATTACCCCCACACACACAACCCAGCTCACGCTCTTGCTCTCTCTCTCTCTCTCTCTCAAATAAAATCTTTTAAAAAAAAGAGAGAGAGAGTAAAATACTGGGTCTTGGTCATTGTAAAGCTACCACAGTGACCTTGAACTGCCTGAACTTATACTTTAATATTGTTTGGTGTTGGGATAGCCAAACTAATATATAGCAGATTATAGGAAATTTTGTTAATCAAACAGTAAGATTTTTCAGATATAGCTTAGGTACAAAGGACATATTAAACCTATATAACCTATCTGTGCTTTCCCTGGGAGCTGCCAGTCTTGGCTCCAAGTTGTGGCCTGAACACTACTCCCTTACCTGATGGCCACAACTGCTGAGCACTGCCGCAGTCCGAGCTGTCAGGACTGAACACCCTTCTGTGTTTTGCTACAGGGCTGTGAGAGCCACTTCCAGACTTCTTGACCCTCTCCTAGGTAAACTTGATTATGTGTTGGCCTGTAGTCACAGTCCTTAGCTTCGTTCCTAAAATTCCCTCCTGGATTCCAATGGAAAATAAGAACTGGAGACTTAGACTTCAGAGACCAGTGTAATGAACGAGGAACAACCTGTCTAGCCCTAGAAGCCATTAAGATCATCACTGAGCACTTTGCAGGTCTTTGTCCAGTGAGTATGACCTTTAGCCCGAGACCAGCACTAAAGAAATTCGCTATACAAAAATGGAGAACTCCTTAATCATTATATATCTTCAAACTCATTCTGGGTTCTAAATACACTTTGCAGATTTTCTCCATACTGTAATAACTCCAAAACTGATAAATATATCCTATTTTTGAATCTCATTTTTTGAATTTTTTCCCATGATAAAATATCCACACCATAAATATACCATTTTGACCATTTTAAAGTGTACAGTTCAGTGGCATTAACTACGTTGTCACCACTGTGCCACTATTGCCACTCTCCTTCATCACAAACTCACATGCTGTCAGTAGTAGACACTAATTTCCCATTACTCCCTCCTCCCAACCCTTGGTAACCACTCTTCTACTTTCTGTCTCTATGAATTTCCAGGTACTACATATAAATATGAGGCACAGAGGCATACAATACTTGTCCTTTAGTGACTGGTTTATTTCACTTAGTGTAATGTCTTCTAGGTTTACCCATAGTGTAGCATGTGCCAGAATTTCATTCCCTTGTAATGCTGAATAATAGTCCATTGCACGTATATACTACATTTTGTCCATTCATTGATCCGTTGATGGATACTTGGATTCCTTCCATATTTTGGCTGCATAGAAACCTTGTAGCCATGAACATGGGTGTATGAACATCTATTCAAGTCTCTACTTTCAATTTTTTTAGGTATATACCCAAAAGTGGATTATATAATAATTCTACGTTTGATTTTTTTTTGAAGAACACTGTGCTATTTTTCACAGTGTCTGCACCATTTACCTTCCCAACCACAATAAATAAAGATTTTAGTATCTCTACAACCATGCCAATATTTATTATTTTCTGCTTTTTTTTCCCTTTATGATAGCTCTACTAATGGGTGTGCAGTGGCAACTGTCTCTCATTTTTAATGTCCTCAATTAATTACAATTTTAGAAGCTCCTACCAGTCAGTGCTAGTGTGAATCTTCTAGCATTGACTGTATTCTTTGCTAAAGAGCTTAATGGAGGATCTAGATATGGAATGGACTTGTCTGCTAGTTGTCACACCACATTCCTCAAAAGCTCCTTCCCCAATTTTCAACCAAATTACTTCTGCCTCTCATTTCTTCAGTTTCACATAGTGCATGTCTGAGTAAGACTTTGCTTAATAAGAGCTCCTCAGTAAAAGAAAAGTTTGAAAACTTTTGGCCTGCTCCATATTTTCTAAGGTTCAAAGAGCTTAAGTGACTTTTCCAAGTTCTTTCAGCCAGTATTGCCAGAGGGAAGATTTGAACAGAAATGTATCCAATGAGACAGAGAGTATGCCTGGTAACCATCATGGCAGATAGGCATCCTTTTTTTTTTTTTTTTCAAATTAACATATAATGTATTATTTGTTTCAGGGGTACAGGTCTGTGAATCATAAGTCTTACATAACAATTCACAGCACTCACCACAGCACATAACCTCCCCAATGTCCATAACCCAGCCGCCTCACCCCTCCCACCCCACCCCCCAGCAACCCTCGGTTTCTTTCCTAAGAATAAGAGTCTCTTATGGTTTTTCTTCCTCCCTGGTCCCATCTTGTTTCATTTTCTCCTTCCCTTCCCCACACAACCCCCCACTCTGCCTTTCGAATTCCTCATATCAGAGAGATCATATGATAATTGTCTTTCTCTGATTGACTGACTTTGCTCAGCGTAATACCATCTAGTTCCATCCACGTCGTTGAAAATGGCAGGATTTTGTGGGGGTTTTTTATAGCTGCATAGTATTCCATTGTATATATACACACCACATCTTTATCCATTCATCTGTTGATGGACATCTAGGTTTTTTTCATAGTTTGGCTATTGTGGACATCACTGCTAAAAGCATTCGGGTGCACATGCCCCTTCAGATCACCACATTTGTATCTTTAGGATAAATACCCAGTAGTGTGATTGCTGGATCATAGGGTAGCTCTAGGGAAGCTTTTCAACTTTTTGAGGAACCTCCATACTGTTTTCCAGAGTGGCTGCACCAGCTTGTATTCCCCACCAACAGTGTAGGAGGGTTCCTCTTTCTCTGCATCCTTGCCAACATCTGTCGTTTGTAGGCATCTTTTCAATTATGCATTCACTTCTTCAACATACATTACACACACAATTTAACTGCAAAACAGAATTCACTTACAAAATAGACCAGCCTTTCTCTCCTATGCATCTGACAAGGAGAGTGGTAGGGGAGCAGGGGAATGAAACATGCTCTGCTGAATACTCACATCATCTTAGTAGACAAGAGACCAGTGACAGCAGCAGAACTTCATCCCTTCTAAGAGGATGACATGTGAGATACAGTTATGTTGGAGAAGTAGGGGCATAGTCACCTGTTTCTAAGGAAGAAATGGATCATAGTTAAAATTTAAAAATAGTTACAGAACTAAAAATATTTCTGTGAAATATACTGCATTAACATCATAGTGATATAACGTGAAAGAAGGTGGCATTGCCCATGCTTAGAAGAAGCTCGTGATATAAGAGGCTAAGATAAGTGCCCACATTCCACCAGCAGGGTAATACAAATACTTGAAGGACCTGGGTCAGATAACAGTGCTGAAAGTTTTTTCAGAGATTTACAAAACAGAAAGATCATATTTGGCTGGGGCCAATCCAGAACAGCTTTGTAAAGAACTTTGTAAAGAAGTAAAGGATGTAAAGGAAGAAGGCCGTGGCATGTGTTCTGAAAGATGCGGAGGTGTTCAGTAGGTAAAAGGGGACTCGACGGAGGGAAGGTCAATTCAAGCAGGAGAAAGGATGTGCAAGGACACTTACGAGGACAATCGCAAATCATATTCCAGGACGTTGACTTAAGGTGGAGCGTGGGCTCTCTACAGGGTAGTTGCAGGTAGCGCCATCTAAAAAGATGTGTTGGGAACATGTTGAAGAAATCACCTGTATAGCAGGCTGCGGAACTTACGGTCTACTAACCAGAAAGGTAAGAAGTCATCAAAAACTTATCAGAACACTGGGATTTAGGGACAAGTTATACAGACTAGCGGTTTCTCCGTGCCTCAGGCTGTCACAAGCAAAATGAAGGGGATGTGCTACAGGCACTGCTTTTGGAAGATTTTTCTCCCTTCAGATGTCCTATTTCAGAAAGGATAAGGGCAAAAATTATGGCTGAATCCATGAGGCAACTTGGAGCAAGAAGCTTTAATATTTGTGCATTGGAATGGGTACAGAATGGATTGGAGCTAAGGTTACATTTAGGAATTTATTACAACAGCTTAAGCAAAAAGTAAAGGCCCAGGACTAGGACAATCATGAGACTGCACACATACTAGAAAAGCACACTGGCAGAAGGTATAGGACTTTGCAACCAATAGAAGGGAGGAAGAAGGAGGAGGAGGAGGAGCTGGAAGAGGAAAAGGAGGAGGCAAAGAAGAAGAGGAAGAAGAAGGAGAAGGAGGAGGCAAAGAAGAAGAGGAAGAAGGAGGAGGAGAAGAAGAAGAAGAAGGAGAAGGAGAAGGAGAAGGAGAAGGAGAAGAAGAAAAGAAAAGAAGAAGAAGAAGAAGAAGAAGAAGAAGAAGAAGAAGAAGAAGAAGAAGAAGAAGAAGAAGAAGTAGTAGTAGTAGTACTAGTAGTAGAAGTAGTAGAAGAAAGAGGAGGAGAAGAGGAAGAAGAAGAAGAGAAAGCAGCAGAGAAGGGGGAAGATGAGGAAGGCAGTGAGGAGGAGGACCAGGACGAGGAAGAGAGGGGCGAAGGGAGGGGGAGGAGGAGAAAAGGACAGCACAGAAAAGCATGACTGAGGATAAGATAAGTAAGCACAACTGAGCTTGGAGTAATTGGAAATTGGGAGAGTGATGGTCCTATTAACAGAAATACTGTAAGTTAGGAGGAGGAACCAGTTTGGAGCTGTGTAGTGAGCCTACTGATTTTATAGTATCGTGGCCATCTGGGTCAAGTTATCCATCAGGCAGTTGAATTAGCTTGAAGCTGGGGCTACATTCCTAGGAACTCTGTGCAGTGGTGAGAATTAAATTCAGAGGTAAAAGACAGAGGCAGCAGGAACTCCAGAGGGAGTCGTAGGGTAAAGCCTTGGGAGATAGCCATGCTTCAGAAAAACCTAGAGAAGAGGAGGCATGATTAGGTTGATTAGAAGGGTGGGCAGAAGAAGATCCTATAGTGCTTTGGAAATCCAGGGGTGCAGATAATATATATTGGCTCCTCCAGGTACACTCCCCATCCCTCTCCATTCTGCTTTCAGCCCCAGGCTGTCCCTGTATGGCTCCATGTCTTTGGCTTCAGGATGAGTTTAGTCAAAGGGGAGTCTGGGAGGAGAACCAACGGAGGGGGAACAGGGAGAAGTTGCGTTGGGGTGGCTCTGACCCTTATCCAAAGGTCACTCTTGGCTCCTTTCAAGCACCTGCTATGCATGATTCTTTCTCCGTACAGGTTCCATAACTTTCCCCCTTTAGGACCAAGAACGGTAACAGCCCAGCTTCTGCCGTATTTGAATTAATACTTATTATATGATTCTCTTAACTCTGCCTGCACTTTTATAATAGTTCCTTATAAATTTTCCTAAGTTATCTTAATTTGAGTGTTCTGCATTTCTCTTGTTGGGACCCTGATTGATGTATCTGCTGAACCCTAATACAAACAGTAAGTATTAACTAGCAGTATGCCTGGGAACACCAAGGTTGTCCTAGCCCCAGTCAATCGCTCTTTTTATTTATACTGGAATCAACAGCAAAACTTAATTTCAGCCATAATTCTACCTCATTCTTGGACTCCTACCCACACCCTGCTTGCAATAGAGTAAAAGGAACCTTTGGTAATCAAACTAAGCTAGGCCTAAAACCAACACCACGCTTTTTGACAAAGATGCTGATCTATGCATGAAGAAATTGAGCACACCCATAGATAAGAGAGTAGCATGCCTGATTCTTGATCCTCTCCAGATGGGCACAACCAGCAGTCTTGGCCAAATGCTGTAAGTTACAGAAGAATCCCTTCTCCTTGGCCATGTGAAAGAAATCCTTAGTGCTGCCCAGAGGTCAGTGGACATCCATGTTGGTGGTCCAGCTTCTCGGGTGCCTCTCAACTTTCAGAACCATACCTTACTCTGGTTTGCTAGCTTAAAGAAGACTTCCAGGACAAAAATACCCAACCCCAGATATCTAACCAAACCAAGCCTGGGAGCCCATGGAGCCAAAGACAAGATGAGTGATCTTTTTCAGTGAAAATACTTTAGTGATGGGAATTATAGAGGGAAACTCCTGTAATCCTGGGACAAGGAGGGGCATGGTGAGATTGCTTATGTTTCTGATCCTTGGCCCTTCCCTGCAGAATCTCTAAGGACAGGGTTCTGTGGCCTTGGCAAGGATAAGCTTTAGGTTTCAGGAGAGAAAGAAGTAGTCTTTGATAGTCAAGGAAGCATGTCTAAGTGGTGAGTAAGTACAGGGGCTGAGGTTTCAAGAGCAGCTGGGCTGGGAATATGGAGCTGTTCCTCATCTTATTATCACATAGAGACAGACTTCTGAGTATTTCTTTGGTCACTGGTCAGACCTGTAGTACGGCTTTCCGGATGGCAAGAAAACGCTAAGAATGAGCCATCTCAGAGACGGCCAAGCTCTTGAGCATCGCAGGGCCTGGGGGAAGGGGGGAGCAGATTTCTGATGAGTGACAGGTCCTGCTGTCAGGATTCTGCAGCTAGAGTCATAAGGCTGGCAGATGCTGCTAAAGAAGCAAGTACCTTCCATTCAAGGCAGTGCTCCTAGCATTTCACAGCCAAAGGAAGGATATACTCTGGGGAGAGCCGTCCGTGTGGCTTAGTGCTGGAGATAGGAGCGGCTTGGCACGTAAACCTTGACCCCTCAGCTTAAAGAGGAAGCTACGGGGAAGGAATTCTGCACTGTGAAATAGATTTCTGGGGTTGCTTATATCATCTTTAGGCTTGGGGTTCCCATAATTACTGGTAATCCAAGTCTCACCTTGAGGTTTTAGGAGTGAGAATGTTATCCTAGCCATTGGCAGTTTGATGGTGATTTTTAAGTTATTTCTTCTATGCATTTAGTACCTTCAACAGAAATGCATGCCAAGACTTGCTATAAATAATCCTGATCAGGATAATCAAAAGCTGTAACCACGTGACTTCCTATTTCCCTTTCGCTTTGATGTATATCTACTATGTTCTCTGAGATACAGCTACTCCTATTTTTTACTCCTAATTCCTTGACACCGAATCTTCCTAAACCATATGCATCATTTTCCCTTTTTCCTGAACATACACGCATGTTAAAAATCTTTCTTATAAGTGGAGAAATTTATAGCAAACAGCAAATGCTGCATCCATTCAAGGTATTGGAGAAATCCTGAAGGATTCGAAGCAAGTGCGTTTAGCTACATTGAGCAGCAAAAACACAATGATAATCCTGAGGAAGAAGAGGGAAAAGCATGACTGGGAAAATATAGAGTGCAATAACAGGACAGTCTCAAAATGATAGCTCTGTGATATGAATGTGATATAAAATTCATTTTTAATAATCAAAGGTCTCATTTGCATAAGTACTTATTAAGTATCAGACACTGTTCTGAGCGCATCGCATAAACCATCTGATTTAATTCTCACATCAGCACTCCGAGGTAGGCACAGCCATTATTCAGATTTGCTGCATGGTGACACCGTGCCCAAGTCAAGTAGATCAAGTATTCAAATTTAGGGGCCACCTTGGAGGCTGATTACTCTTACGCCCACATGAAAAAGATGGCACTTTCAAATTAGAGAAGGGGTGTGTGTGTGTGTGTGTGTGTGTGTGTGTGTGTATAGTTGGCTTTCTTAGAAACGGACACTTTACAAAGATATTTGTAGAGCTTAGGGAAAATGCCCAGAGCTAGAAGCCGGGGAGTGATCACCCCTACACCCAAAATGACAGGAGGAGAAGTTGGTGAAACTCTAAAGCAGAGAGAATCATGTTATTCTGTAGGGAGACATCGTCAGCCACATGCTAGGACATGCAGGAGCTAATTGTTAGCATCTCTTCCCCACTCTTTATTATATGGTATCACATTGGCAGCCATCGAGGTTGTGGTGATAATCCTACACCACAGAAATCAGCAAATACTAGGAACAAGAGCTCTCCCTCCTCCTCCTCCTTCTTTTCAGAGAGCCTGTTGTTAAACATTTATAAGCACACTGTTGGATACAGAGAACCTGAGGCAATCTCTTAATGTGGGAGCTGAGAAAACTCACACATAGACCTTGCTTTCAAGGTGGAAAGAAGACCCAACTCAGTAGGAAGCCAGAGAACACTGGAGCCTCTTGATCCATCCTGTTCAAAGCATCCTCTGGGGGAGAGAGCAGGTGGAGGATGGGGGAGAGGGAATACCTTCCTGTCCATCCTTATCACCACTGATTTCTCACAGCAATGGAGGTAACGCTGGCTGACAACTGGAAAGAGTGAGTTCCAGTAGGGCTAGCAAATTCGTTCATTTTTCAGTTTGTTTTTATTTCTTATTCCTTTAAACAATAGAAACTGAATAAGTTGTTTTTTATGTATCTTTATTTTTATTTACGTATCATATACATATATGATATATAATATATATAATGATAAATATGATCTTCATTATTATATTATTTAATTTTTTAAAAGATTTTATTTATTTATTTGACAGAGAGAGAGATCACAAGTAGGCAGAGAGGCAGGCAGAGAGAGAGGGGGAAGCAGGCTCCCTGCCGAGCAGAGAGCCCGATGTGGGCTCGATCCCAGGACCCTGGGACTATGACCTGAGCCAGAGGCAGAGGCTTTAACCCACTGAGCCACCCAGGCGACCCCATATATTATTTAAGTTATTAGAAAGTTATAAGATTTATCAGAAAATCAAGAAAGAACCTAAAGAATGAGGCTCACAAAGGGCAGAACCAGGCAGGTCTGGATTATCTAAGTGGTAGGAAGTAATCAATGATCCCTTCAAAGCATCTCTGTTTAAATAAAACCCATTCCATTTAACAGTCCTTAAGTGACCTTGCTCAGAATAAAATTTGATTGGCTAACTTCAGTCAGTGATTACTCTTAGCAAAAAGAAGACCGGGGTTCCTTGACTGACAGTCTCACAGAGACTCTCAAAATAAGGAGCCAGTAATCTCCAACAAGGAATTCAGAGTGCTCTTGTGAACAGGAGGGTCAATGGGTGCTGGGAAGCCAAGAAACAGCAAATGTCCACTACCATCTGGGACATGACCTTGCTGCAGGGCCCCTTTTGAGCTGGGGGGGGGGGACAGGGACCATTAATATGGAAGTAATTGAGAATTAATTGTTCTTTAAAAGTCTCCAGGCATAATGTCAATAGTTCAGAAGGTAACGCTATTTGACATTAACAGAGCTCACACTGAAAAAATCACAGGTATGTAAATAAATGTTGGAATGAAAATAAATAGGAAATTGAAAGAAAAGCTGAGATGTGCTGATGCTTAAAGAAGATCACATGTTACTGTTTTGCCAAACCTGATGAACAGATAAGTATGTTCCAGCAGCATTCAGAATAAGTGGAAATTTACATTACAGCTAATCATGGAGCCAGGTGGTGAGAAGAATGTGTCTGTAGGGGACTTTGTGGTCCACTTCAGCTGTAAATGAGTGAAGAGAAAATGCTTGACCTTCCTGTCTGTGGCCCCTGACCTACATGGTCCTTTTACTCTTCTCTCTACTTCTCTAAACTCCGAGGCCCTTCAGGACCCAACATACATGTCCTTTCTCTCAGAGCCCTTCCCGGACCAGCTCAATCCAGCCCAATCCATAAAGAAATACCGCTTCTTGTCCCATGCACGTGGCACTTCCCAAATGTCCCCTTAGGTTGTCACACAGCTCCTGACATGCGTACCCTGACCTTCACCTGGGGTCCAGGAATAATGAAGGCAGGATCTGTGTGATGACAAGAAGTTGGCTGTTGGAGGTTTAATGTGACCTTTATAAAACTCAGTCTTTCTTCCCTTTTCTAGTTCCTCATCCACCTAAACCTTGAAAATAGGGACTGTAACCAGGATTTGTCCCTCCTCTCTCTCTTTTTTTTTTTCTATACTACAATGTTCTGGAGTGAATTAATGAAAGGATACATGTAAAAGCCAACACAAGACTTACACCTGGATGTTTTCATTTTGTCTGATGTTCATTGCCCTATCAGTCAAGATGTCCCAAGCACATGGAAGATTCTTTCAATGGTTACTAATGTTGGTAGTATTGTCTCATCCTGCCTGTTTTCCCTCAATGATCTCATCTATTTGGGCAGTTTCAGCTTGCTCTTTAAAGGGATGACTCTCCATCTGCCTCCAGCCAGCTCACCTCCCAAACCCAGGCCCATATTTCCAACTGGATGTTCTTTTTTTTTTTTTTTTTTTAATTTATTTATTTGTCAGATAGAGATTACAAGCAGGCAGAGAGGCAAGCGGGGGCAGGGGGCGGGGAAGGGAGCAGGCTCTCTGCTCGTGGGGGCTTGATCCCAAGACCCTGGGATCATGATCATGACCTGAGCCAAAGGCAGAGGCTTTAACCCACTGAGCCACCCAGGCGCCCCTCCCCGCCAACTGGATGTTCTGTAGACATCAGACTCAATAGGTCCTGAATTTAACCCTACCTTCCATACAGACCTCTTGTTACTGAAGCCATTGACCACAGTCCGAACAGGGAGAGATACCACTTATGCCTGAAATCCCAGAAACGTTTAGGTTCCAGCATCTCCCTGTCACTGTCTCCCACCCAGGATTCTGTCTGAGTCTACCAGTGTGTTCGTAAGATTCCATTTTTTTCTGCAGCCCCATGTCGGACCTTCATTAAGTCTCAACTTAAATCTTACAAGAACATCCTGACTAGTCCCTCTATCTCCACCCACCACCCCAGCCCACGCTCTGTGCTGTCACTAGAGTTCTGTTCTTAAAGACCCTGGTAAGGTTGTATCAAACCCCAGAACCCTCTACACACACCAAAGCTTCTAATCCCTTGCTCTTGAATATGAACAATTCAAGCTGCCCACAATATATATCCTCATCTCCTTTACAATCCCCAAACCTGAAGCCTCCCCATCACGCCATTTCCCATTCCCAGAATATGTCCTCCACTGTCACACAATGAACCTTGCTAAGCTGTTTCCTTTGTCTCAAATAGTCTTGCTACTCAGCCCAGGGTCTTCTTAATCTAGCATCTTCCAAGACACTTACCCAATTTTAATAGTTAAAATTAATCATTTCTTCAAGTAATAGCTACTATTATCAAGAGCTGAATATGTGCTGGGGATTTAAGTCCATTATCATGTTTAATCCTCACCACTCTCAAGCAAGTTAGGGATTATGGGCCCATGATTCCTTATCCAAAGCCTTGAGGCCCACTATGCTTCCAAGTTCAGAATGTCTTGGTTTTTGGAAAGCTGTTGGTGGTTGGGTCTATTTACTTGACTGTTATAAATAATATATAATAGCTTATGAACAAGACCTTACTAAGAAAATAAATGGCTCAAACTAATTTGGATCAGGAAAGTAATTTGGATGAGGATAAGAGCCCTCATTTTGCTGGATGTTGTGCTTTCTTTTTCTTTCTTTACTTTCACTTCCTTCTGCGACTTACCACAACCTTTACTCAGCACTTCCTATCAAAATCACAGGCCTCCTGCTACTGCAGTGAAAAGCCTTTCTTCATTTTTCCAGCCTATTTTACAATTAATTCATCATTTTCTCCAGCAAAACAAAAATCATCTAGCATATAGATGCTAGATAATTATTCCCTTCTTCTCTCACAAAAATAGTTTATGACAATTAATCCTAGTCTTTAGAAATTCAATGTAAACATCACAAATTCATTTGCTTTACTCTTTTAGGGGTCTGGATACAGAAGAGACCAAGAATGTAGAGCCTGGCAGGGACCCCGAAGACCAGCCAGTATGTATGCCCTGGCTCTACCCAGGTATCTGTTGTCCTTGAAGAGACTAAGGAATCAAGTTCACACAGCTGGTTAGTGACACAATACTAGCTAGATCACAACTGTCCCCACTCTCACCTCCCCACCTCCATCCCCAAGCAACCACTGATCCACTTTCTGTCACTCTAGATTATTTTCCTAGAATTTGATAAAAATGGAATCACATGGTATTTTTTGAATCTGGTTTCTTCCACTCAACATACTGTTTTTGAGATTCATGAATCTACATTGTTGTATGTACTGGAAGAGTGTTCTTTCTTATTGTTGAGTAGTATTTTATTTTAAAGATATATTGCAATATATTTATCTGTTCTTCTGCGGATGGATGTTTGGATTATTTCCAGGTTTTGACTATTATGAATAAAACTGCTATGAACATCCTTGTATATGGCTGTTTGGGAATATATATTTTTCATTTCCCTTGGGTAGATACTTATGAGTAGGTTTGATAGGTCATAGGATAGGTATATATTTTATTTTGTGAGAAATTACATTTGCCTCACATCTCTACCTAAAATTGGGGTTGTCAGCTGTATTACCCAGGGTTCTTCAGAGAAACAGAACCAATAGGCTATAAAAAGAGATTTATTATAAGGAATTGGCTTATGTGATTATGGAAGCTGAGAAGTCCCATGATCTGCCATCTGCAAGCGGGAGACCCAGGAAAGCTGATGGTGTAATTCAATCTGAGTCTGAAGGCCTGAGAATCAAGAGAGCTGATGACATAAATACTAGTACAGGGCGGGAGAAGATGAGATGAGATGTCGCAGCAGAGAAAAAGAGGCAGAAAAATGGGGGGGGTATTCCTCCTTCCCCCACCTTTTGTTCTACTTAAGCCTTTAACAGATTAGATGATGGCCACCCACTCTGAGGAGAGCCTTATACTTCACAGAATCCATCAGTTTCAAATATTACTCTCATCTGGAAACATCCTTACAATCATACTCAGAAATAATGGCTAGTCAAATACCTGGTGAATTCCCTCATCCAGTCAAGTTGCCATATAAAATTAATTCTCCCATTAGGCTTCTAAATTTTAGTCTTTCTAGTGAGTGTGAAATTGTATTTATTGTGGTGTGAATTTGTGTTTCCTGATGACTAATCTTTATTTCCCTGATGAATTTTTATGTGATTATCGGCCATTCCTTATACCTTCTTTTATGAGGGGGTCTATTCAAATCTTTGCCCATTTTTAATTGAGTTATGTTTGTCCTTTTAATATTGAGTTATAAAAGCTCTTTTTAAAAAAGATTTTATTTATTTGTTTATGAGAGACGGAGAGAGAAAGAAGCATAGCCAGAGGGAGAAGCAGGCTCCCGATGGGGCACGAATGCCAATGCAGGTCTCGATCCCAGGACCCTGGGATCATGGCCTGAGCTGAAGGCACATGCTTAACTGACTGAGCCACCCAGGTGTTCTGAGTTATAGAAGTTCTTTATGTATTCTGAATACAAGTCCTTTGTCAGATATGCGTGTTACAAATAAATTTTTCCAATAGGTGGCTTGCATTTTCATATTATTAAAGATGTCATTAGGGGAGCTCATTTCAAAAATTGATATGAGCTCTAACCTCTAAATCTAGTAAGTTCTTTCATGGGTTGTAACCTTTTGTATCCCATCAAAAACATCTTTTTTTTTTTTTTAATGTACTCCAGTGTCACAGAGGTTTTTCTCTTTTTTTTCCTGGAATCTTTATTGTTTTAAATTTTGTATTTATGTCTATGACCCATTTTGATTTATTTTTGTGTATGGTGTAAGGTGAGTTGAGGTTTGTTTTTTTCCTGTATAGATTTCTAGTTGTTTCAGCACTGTTTGTTGAACAGATTATATGTTCTCACTGAATTATCTTTGTATAATTGTTGAAAATCAATGGGCCACGAATGTCTATCTCTATTTCTGTACTCTGTTCTACTTTGTTGAGCTATATATCTATTGTTAGGACAAGTCACACTGTCTTCATTACTGTAGCTTTATAGTAAGGCTTTAAATAGGGTAATTTCTCCCTCCTTTTTTTTTTTCCCCAAATTATTTTGGCCATTCTTGGTCATTTTGCAATCAGCTTGCCAATTTTCACAAAAAAGCCTGTTGGAATTTTTATTGGATTTGCATTCAATCTACAGATCAATTTTGGGAGACCTGACAGACATTCATACTGATAATATGAAGTCTTCTAATCTATGAATGTGGCATATTTCACCGTTTATTTGAATCTTTAAATTCTCTTGGTAGTATTTTGTATTCTTCAGTGTTTAGGTTTTGCACGTGCTTAATTTCCGTAATATTACATTTTTATGTTATAAGAAGAATTTTAATTTATTTTTTCCTAATTTTATTTTTTAATTGTTTGTTCCACTATATAGAAATACAATTGATTTGTATATATTAACCTTATATCTTGAGCACTTATGAATGCTACGAGCTTTTTTTTTGGTTCTTCAAAACTTTCTATGAATAAAATAACTTCATTTATGAATAAAGCCAACTTTATGTCTTCATTTTCAGTTTGTATGCCTTCTGCTTCTCCCTTTCTTTTCCTTTTTGTTTTTTTTGTTTGTTTTATTGTCCTGCCAGAATCTCTAGCACAATATTGAACAGAAATGGTGAGAATGGACAAGCTTGCCATATTGTCAATTCTATGACAAAAACATCCAGTCTTTCAACACAAAGGATGACCTTAGTCTTAAGATTTTTTGGTTTTGTTTCATAGATGTTCTTTATTAGGTTGAGAAAGTTACTTCCTATTCCAAGTTTATTGAGAGACTTTATTAAAATTCCCTCTCAATGTGGTGAGTTACATTGATCGATGTTCAAGGGCTAACCAAGTTTGTATTCCTGGAATAAATGTGCTATTATTTTTATATCTTGTTTGTGATGTATTATCCTTGTTTTATCTTGCTGAATTGGATCTGCCAAACTTTTGTTAAAGATTTTTGCACCCATGCTTATGAGGAATATTGGCCTATAGTTTCATTCTCTTGTAACATTTATGCTTAGTTTTGGTGTCAGGTTAATCTTGGCCTTATACAATAATTTGGAAATTATTCCTTTATCCTGTGCTTTCTGAAATGGTTTTTGAAGGATTTGTATTATTTCTTCCTTAAACATCTGATAGAATTTACAGGGAAGCCATCTGAGCAAGGTTTTAAGTTACTAATTCAATTTCTTTAGTAGGTATGAGATTATTTGAATTTTCTATTTCCTCTTATGTCATTTTCATAAATTCTGTCTTCCAAAGAAGTTGTCTATTTCATCTAAGTTGTCCAATTCATTTACATAACGTGTTCATAATGTCTCTTTATTAACCTTTAATGCCAATAGGCTCTATATATTCTTTTATTCCTGATATTATTAGTTTGTACCCTCTCTGTTTTTTCATTGATCTTTTGAAAGATCTGGGTTTGGTTCCATTAATCTTCTCTGTTTTTATTTGCTTTTCGTTTAATTGACTCTTACTCTTTATTTCTAACTGGTTACTTTGAGTTTAATTGGCTCTTCTTTTTCTAATTTCTTAGGGTCAAAACTTATATCGTTGACATTAGACCTTTTCTCCTTTCCTAATATAAACATTTAAAACTGTAAGTTTCTCTCTAAGCACTGCTTCAGCAAAACAAATGTTGAAATACTGTGTTTTCATTATCATTCATTTCAAAATATTTTATTTCCCTTGCAATTTCTTTGACTCATGGGTTATTCCAATGCATGCTATTTCATTTCCAAGTATTTGGCACTTTCTTTTTTTATTGTTTTATTTCTCATTTAATTCTATTGCAAACAATATGCTATATAAGATTTCAGTCTTTTGAAAGAGATTTATTTTATGGCCCAGGATATGGTCTGTTTTGATGAACATTTCATATGTGTAGCCTGAAATTGTTGGGTGTATTGTTCTATTGATGTCAATTATGTTACAGCAGTTGATAATGTTGCTCAGATCTTCTTATATTCTTACTGATTTTTTGGCTTTTTGTTCTATTAATTACTGAGAGAAACATATTAAAATCTCTAACTATGTTTATGCATTTGCCTATTTTTCTTTAGTGCTACCAGTTTTTGCTTCATGTATTTTGAAGCTCTACACTTATTTTGTGTTATGATAGTAGATAAAACTCTAATGTATTGTAACAATAGATAATATATCATCATAAAATGTCCCTCTCTGCTGCTTATTAAACTTTTCTTAAATTCTATTTATCTTTTATTAATATAGACATTCTAACTTTCTTAGGTTTACAGTTTGCCATATATATCTTTTTTGATACTTTGACCCTATTTATGTCTCCATAGTTAAAGTAAGGCTTTTATAGACAGCAAACGATTGGGTCTTGGTTTTTTATTTTTATTTTTTAAGATTTTTATTAATTTATTTGACAGAGATTACAAGTAGGCAGAGAGGCAGGTGGAGAGAGGGTAGGGAAGCAGGCTCCCTGCTGAGCAGAGAGGCTGATGCGGGGCTTGGTCCCAGGACCCTGGGATCATGACCTGAGCTGAAGGCAGAGACTTTAACCCACCGAGCCACCCAGGTGCCCCTGGGTCTTGCTTTTTTGTCCAGTATTTTTTGTCCATAGTTTCACAATCTCTGCTTTTGGATTGGAGTGCTTAGTCAAGGACTGCCTGGGTGGCTCAGCTGGTTAAGTGCCTACCTTGGGCTCAGGTCATGATCTCAAGAGTCCTGGGATCCACTCCCACATGGACTTCCTTGCTCAACAGGGAGCCTTCTTCTCCCTCTCACTCTCCCTCTGTGCTCTCCCTCTGTGCTCTCCCTCCCTCTCTGTCTCAAATAAATAAATAAATAAAATCTTTTTTAAAAAATGGAGTGCTTAGTTAACTTAATTTTTTATCTAATTGGATTTTGGTCTACCATTTTGTTATTTACTTTCTATTTGTCTTACCCGTTTTTGTTCCTCTGTTCCTCTTTTCTTACCTTCTTTTTTTGTGTTAATCAGTTATTGGTAGATTGAATTTTAATTCCTCTTTTCTTACCTTCTTTTTTGTGTGTGTTAATCAGCTAATGGTAGATTGAATTTTAATTCCTGTATTTACTTTTTAGCTGTATCTTGGTATTATTTATTTAGGGATTGTCCTAGGGATTACAGTCTCTATCACAATTTACTTAAAGTTAATGTTGAATTAATGGTAAATTTGAAATACAGGAACTCTGTGACAATATGGTTCTGCTTAACATTTACTCATTGTGCTAGTGTTATATATATATTACATCTGTATGTATTATAAACCAACTAATACTAGTTTCCAAGTTTCTGGTTTTTTATGCCTGATTCATGATGAGATTTTGAATTTCAAACAACATTCTCAACAGTTATAACCTGACCCAACAAGGTCAAAATGAATTTCTCATTGCACTAAAAAAATTCCGAAAAACATTTCACGTCTTTATGCCACTATAAAAGCTAGTGATGGGGAAACCTGAGCAGCTCATTGAGGTTTATTCCTTGCCTCTGAAACAAATGTTTGGAATATTTAAATTTCAAAGTTTAAAGAGAATTTAAAATCTTGTCAGCACTCTTGCTTTATACTCAGAAAGTGGCATCCAGACATGTAAAGGGATGATCTGAGATCACATGCATTCATTTATTTAGTAATTCACTGAAAAAAGCCACCATTCATTGTGAAAGCATTTATTTCGTGCTTACCCTGTACCTATTAATGAAGATACAAAAATGACTAAGAACTACAAGGCGTTGAATTGTACACTTAAATCTGGTGAGTGTTATGGTAGGTAAATTATTCTTCAGATAAATCTGTTAAAAAATGAGTAAGAGCCAATCCTTTCCATCAAGGAGATCAGAGTGTAATGGAGGTCTAAGACACACATAGACTATTACAATAAGATGTGAACATGCTATAACAGACCTGTATGCTTCGCTACTTAATGTTGGAGCACCCTGGGGCTCAGGCTTGGGCCTCTGATATTTTCTTTCCACAACCACTCCCTTTATGATCTCATTCAGTGTCATGGCTTTAAATACCAATTATATGCTGGTGACCCCAAAATTTATATATCTAGCAGATGTCTCTCCCAATTCCAGACTCATATATCCAACTGACAACTAGATATCTCTCCTTTTAAGGCTAATTAGCATCTCAAATTCAATGACCAAAACCAAATTCCTTATCTTCCCCCTCCAAATCTGCTCCTTCCAAAACCTTCATCATCCCAATTCATCAACAGCTCCATCTTTCTAGTTGCTTGGGCCAAAAAACCTTGGAGTCATCTTTGACTTGTCTCTTTCTATCATTTAATCCATCATGAAGTCCTACTGGCTCTACAGTCGACATATATCCAGAATCTGACTACTTCCCACCACCTCCCCTGCTGCAATTCTGATCCAAACCACCATCTTCTCTTGTCTGGATTATTTCCTTGTCCCCCAACAGTCCATATTGTATAAAGCAGAAAAACCTTTAAATACGTAACTCAAGATAAGTCATTTCTCTGATCAAGTCTTCCAGTAGTTTCCCATCTCCCTACTACTGAAAGCCAAAGTCCTCAGAGGGGCTTCAAAGACCCCATAAAAGTCTGGGCTCCCATCTCCATTCTATTTTCTTTCTTATCTAGTCTCCATTACTGTTTTTTCTGCTCATTCTGTTCCATGCACATGAGCTTCTTTGCTGTTTCTCAAATATTACTCGCAAGCTCTTCCTTCAGGGCCTCTGAACTTACCATTCCCTCTCTCTAGAGCTCTCTTCATCAGATATACCCATTGCTCAATCCCTCACCTGCTTTAAGTCTTTGCTCAGAAGTCAACTTCTTGCAGAAGTCTCCCCTAATTATTCAATTTCAATCTGTAAGCATCTCACTGGTACCCTGACACTTCCTACTACTCTTCCGACTCTATTTTCTCTATAAGCACTTATTTCCTTAAATAAACCTCATAAACAGTTTATTTATTTGGCTCATTTTCTGTTTATTCTCAATAGGCCAAGAGCCCTATGAAGGCTCATCTGTGTTCATCATTGTTTTGCAGCATCTAGAACAGTTGAGGTATTCAAGAAAATGCTTGCATGAGTGTATCAATGTGCTTCATGATGTTAGAGAAGAAAATGGGTGTATTCAGACCAGGTTTGTTTGCATGTTTGTTCGTTTATTTGTTTGTGGGAGGGCTATGATGGAGGAAAGGTTGCTAGATGTCACGGGAATGTTAACTGTGCAAATGATAGTTGAACTTAGCCTTGAAGGATGATCAGGAATTTTCTAGACAGAGAAGATAGTGAAGGGCCTTCCAGGTAGAAGGAGCATCATGTGTAAAAGCAATATTTTACAAAAGCATGGCAGGAGCATAAAATACCAATGAGTATGACCTAAGGGCAGAGTGGAGCAGAAAAAATGATTTGATGGGTCCAGAGAGGTGGCCTGGAGGGCTGAACAGAGCCAGCCCTGAAATATTGAGCCAGATTAGACCTGGGTCTTTCAACTCCCTCTCTGGTGTCTTGACCACTGCTTTGGAAAGACGCTTTTCAGCATACAACTGATTTTTCCTTTGGGTATTATAGGTTAATACCTTTACCACTCGTGTTTCTGTTTATAAATAAATTGATACTAGAGAGTGAGATTTAAGATGGTGATTCTAAAGTATGTACATTTTAAAAAACAAAAAGCTTGAAAGTGTTTGTATTCTTGAGATAGATTATAGGTTTTTAATTATTCAAATCCAAAAGACTGAAATAATCAAAGTTTCTAAAGAAGTGACAGCTGGTGCCTGGTGCAAACCTATTTTCGCCATCAATTTAGAGTTCAAACTCTGTAGGAAAAAAATGCCAATGATCTCACACAGAGAGGACTTTGGAAATGGATATAAATTTGAGGGGGGATTGAAAAATGTCCTCCGTATATTTTTGGCAGTTGACAACTGACACTGGTATTATGTTAACTATTATATATTTGAATTATTAAATTAAGCAATGAGGAGTAGGAATTGTAGGTAGTGAATTGATCACGGGCTATCATTTTTATTGGCTTAGGTGGCTTATTGGTTTTATTGTCAAAAGTGATATTTCTTATACTTCAATTTTTCTTAATTCCACTTGTAAGGCTGATGATCTTGCACCTTTTTGTTAACTTGGTTAGGCTGAAATACTAAACATTAAAAAGAGGCAATAAGCAGAACAATTATATTAATTCATTCAAAAATTTCTGACAGCCTATTATAAAAAAGGAATGTACCTTGGTTTTGGATTCCACACAACACAAAAGCAAGTAGTTATTTCTTTTTTCTTAAAATAACCGTGAGGAACACATCGATCTATAGTGTGGAGATTAACCATTCAAATTAACTTGTAAATTTATAGTCTTATGTGATTAAGATGAAACAGTTGTGAGAATGCCCCAGAAGTCCTATGGAAAGCCTATCATTTCCACCGACTTGTATGCACAACTGACTAAAATTTTGTTGGAAGTCCTATCGGCCTATGCTTAGTTTCAGACAACAAAAATATTTCTAAGATTCCTTACATCTGAGTGAACTCAGCTCACATCTAGCCCTTGAGTGCCTGATACCACGACAACAAGACCCATTTTCTCTTTATCAACGTATATCCTCATAGCATTTTTAAATTGCATTCCTTGCAATATGTAGCAAGATCTACACAGATGTTCTGTCACTCTGACCTAGCAGTTCTACTCCTGGGAACGTATCCAAAGGAACTAATTCCACAGAAGCAAAAATCTAGATGCACAAAGATTTTTTATTACAGAGCCATCTATAACGGCCCAAATCGGGAAGCAATCCAAGTTTCCACAAAAGGAAAATGATGTAAGAAGGTGTAGTCCATCAACAAGATGTCCTATTACCTGATCATTTCAAGTCAGAACCATGAAGAGACTGCAGAAATGACAAAAATATTTTTGATAAACCTTGAATTCAAAGGTAGCAATTTAAAAACAACATTCACGTTGTGATGATAAATATGTAAAAAGAGATGGATGTGTGGAGGACCTGGAGATAAAATACACAAAGGAAAAGAAGTGTATTAAGATAGAGGAATTAGGAATTTGCTTTACTTCTTATAAACATTTTTCAAGTTTCGTTTTACCTCAACTTTTCTCTCTTTTTTAAGATTTTAGTTTTAAGTTATCTCTACAGCAAGGTGGGGCTTGAACTCACCACCCCGAGATCAACAGTTACTTGCTGTACCAATGACTAAGCCAGCCAGGCATCCCTGCATCAACTTTTCAACTGAGGATTATATTATGAAGAATCAACTCACACCATAAGGATACGTGCGCATAGATCATAAATAAAAGTGGGGCACTCACAGCAGGACCCACTTGTGTTCTCTTTGAGCTCCCTACTATCACCACCTCTGCAACTATTGTTATCTCCAATCCCTTGTGACTGTATAGGAGATAGGGCCCTTGAGGAGGTGATTAAGATGAAATGAGATCCTGAGGGTGGAGCCTGGATCCCATAGAACTGGCTTCTGAGAACAAGAGACACCAGAGGTCTCTCTCTCTCTCCCAGACACGTGAAGACACGGGAAAAAGGCAGCCCTCTGCAGGCCAGGAAGAGGGCTCTCACTGGATCTCAGACCCAGCCTCCAGAACTGTGAGAAATAAATGTCTGTGCTTGAAGCCACCCGGTCTGTGGTATCTTGTTATGGCGGCCCAAGTAGACTAGGACACCCAACCTCCAAGAACCATGTAGGTTGTAGGCACAGCATTCCGGACAGACTGCATGGGCCCCAGGAACACAATGTGCCCCTGCTCTGACTGCCAGAAGTCCAGCTTTGGGGGCAGGTCCAGAATCAGTAATGGAAATGTAAGTTCTGTCAGCTGTGGCAGCTCTTCACACTCAAAGTATGTTCAAAAATCAGGTGCTTTCATACAGAAACCTGACAGCCCACTGGATACCAATGGACGCAAGCACTCATTCAAGAAATAGTTCTCGAACACTACCTGTGTGTCTGTTGAGCACATCCATGCGGGAGATATAGCAATAATCAGAATAGACAAAACTCCTTGTCCTCAGAGAGCCGACCTTCTATGGGGGAGCACAGACGATCAACAAAATGAGTAAGCGAAAGGTATGATATGCTAGATGGTGGTAGGTGCTAAGGAGGAAAATAAGGCAGCAAGGGGGCTAGGAAATAAAGGGTGATTTTCAACAGAGAGGTTAGGGGAAGTCTTGTGAAGAAGGAATAAAGAGTGGAAGGAGGAGAGGAGGGAACCATGTATATCAGCAAAAGATCATTCCAGAATGACAGAAAAGCAAAGGGCCTGAGATGTGCTGGAAAATCGCCAAGAAGGGCGGTATGGCAAAGAAGAGAAGAAATGAGGGGAGAGATATGAGGGGCTGTAAGATCACCATCATGCAGAGCTCCTGGAACATTCTATTGACTTCATCTTCTCCACTTAGCAGAGGCAGGGGCTTTTTACATTGTTACCAAGTCTCTCTGGCTGCTGTGTGGGCAGCGCTGCTGCGGAGTAAGCATTGGAATACATGCTCTGTAGGCTTCCCGGGGCTTCCTTCACCGATTACCACAAACTGGTGGCTGAAAACAAGAGAAATTGATTCTTCCATGTTTCTAGAGGCTGGAAGTCTGAAATCAAGGTATCTGAAGGGTTGGTTTTTCTTCTGGAGCCTCTGAGAGAGAATCTGCCCCCATGCTTCTCTCAGCTTCCGGTGGCTACAGCAATCCTTGGCATTCCTTGACTTGGCACTACAAAACTCTGCTCTCTGTTTCTGGCTTCACGTGGTCATTTTCTATGTTGTGTGTGTGTGTGTGTGTGTGTGTGTGTGTGTGTGTGTGTTTGTCTGAAACTCTCTCCTTTTTCTTATGAAGATGCCAATTGTTGGACTTAGGGCCTACCTTAAGCCGTAGGAGCTCATCTTAACTAATTACATCTATCAAAAACCCTATTTCCAACAAACTCACATTGGCAAGTTCCAGATGAACATGAATTTGGGGGATAGTTATACCGTTCAGTATACATATCTAGCACTAAAATACTATGCTTACACGTATGATCTGAAAAATGAGGCTTTTTTTTAAGGTCTGTTCCTACAGTTTATAGGAAGGAAAACCCCATGTGAAGTGCGAGTTGATCCCTCAGCAAGATGGAATTAGCTATAAACAAAGTATACATAAGAAGGCCAAAGTTCACAGCACCTGGGTGGCTCAGTCTGCTTAAGGTCTGCCTTGGGCTCAGATCATGATCCCAGGGTCCTGGGATCGAGGTCAGCATCAGGCTTTTTGCTCAACAGTGAGCTCTCTCCCTCTGCCCCTCTACCTGTTCTTTCTCTCTCTCTCTCTCAAATAAACAAATAAAGTCTTAAAAAAGAAGAAGAAGTAAAAGAGGGAGGAGGGGGAGGAGGCCAAAGTCTAAGTCTGAGGGACTAATTTGCTGGGTTGTTGTTTTTTTTCTCCCCCAGAGCAGCAATAAACTTACCTGAACACATAGATTTGAAAAGAAAACAAAAAAGACCTTTCCACAAACCTGCCTTCAGTAATGATGGTTTTAGCCCTGGCTCTGGGAAGTGAGTGGCCAGCAGGTCTGGGCTTGATATCTCCAGTAGAAAGACAGGGTAAGGGCCACAGAGATTTGCCTGGTGACTTTTTTTTTTTTTTAAGATTTTTATTTATTTATTTATTTGTCAGAGACACGAGAGAAAGAGAGCAAGCACAACCAGGAGGAGTGGCAGGCAGAGGGAGAAGCAGGCTTCCCATTTTTATATAGCTGTGTCTACCTCAGAATGAAGTCATGGAACCTTTCTGGGGAAGATTTTGAGCACGTGAGTCTATTTCATAATCATGAGCTAGCGATGTCTGGTGATCACAGGGATGCTCTCCATCCTTCTCTTTCAGTCTGTCTCTCTTTCTCTGGTGTCTCTCTGTCCCTTCTTACACACACACACACACACAACACACACACACTCTTTAGTGCCTTGCCTCTTCAAAACGCCACCCCTATACTTCTGTCCTAACTGTTCCTTTTCTCCAGACCTTCTCCCCACACATGCATATTTTACTGCTCAGTACCTGGCCTTCTGGAGGGCTTGCGGCTCTATCTCTTCTACCCAATTGTTGCCCAACCATCTCCCTGTCCCTCTCCTCTTCACTGTGGCATATAGAGCATTAGCTGTGTCACACACGAAATCAAATTGCCCACCTGCAACATGGCTCTGTACTCAATCCAAGACACGTTGAGAGAGTCACCCCAGCAAGCGTCTATGAGCAGCATCAGCAGAGAACCGTAGTGCAGAAACCTTTGCTTCTTCTTTCCCTAGACGATCCCTGTTCCCATGCCCATAGGTTGGGCATTCCAAGACTAAGGCTTGACTAAATGCAGAATAAGTGTGAAAGCCCAAATATAAAGAAAGGGAGCCCCTTTCACTGAAAAAAGATTTTTGTGTGGCATTTCATTATGATTCAGCCTCTTTTGCCATTCTTTCTGGTTTCCTGCTTTTTCATTTAAATGGTAGCATTTAAAAACAGTGTTGTATCCAAAGAAAACAAAACACTAATTAAAAAAAAAATACACGTGACCCTATGTTTGTTGCTTATTTACAATAGCCAAGGTATGAAAGGAACCTAAGTGTTCATCCATAGATAAAAGGATAAGGAAGATGTGGTATATGAGCACAATGGAATATTATACAGCCGTAAGAAAGGATGAGATCTTGCCATTTGCAACAACATAGTTGTTATATACTAAAT
Organism: Mustela erminea; assembly: GCF_009829155.1. Classification (NCBI taxonomy): domain Eukaryota; kingdom Metazoa; phylum Chordata; class Mammalia; order Carnivora; family Mustelidae; genus Mustela; species Mustela erminea. The sequence goes on from NC_045628.1 coordinate 62,392,930, forward strand.
GAAATAAGTCAGACTGAGAAAGACAATATCATATTATTTCACTTGTATGATTTCACTCATATGCGGAATCAAAAAACAAAACAAATGAATAAGCAAACAAAATGTGGAATCAGACTGATAAATACAGAGAACAAACTGATGGTTGCCAGAGGACAGCTGGGTTGGGATGGGCAAGATGGGTTAGGGGACTGGGAGATACAGGCTTCTAGTTACGGAATGAATAAGTCCAGGAATAAAAGGCACAACACAGTCAATAGTATTATAACAGCATTGCATGGTGACAGATGGTAGCCACACTTGTGGCGAGCACAGCATGACAAATACAGAAGGGGAATCACTATGTTATGCACCTGAAACTAATGTAACATTGTGTGTCAGCTATACTCAAATAAAAAAAAAAGAAGAAAGGCCATAAAAAAGAAACACTGTTGCATACCTTGCTCTTTAATCTCTCTTTACTGATATATATTTTACATATCATATAATTCATCCACTTCTAGTGTACAATTCAATAATTTTTTGGCAAGTTACCAAACTGAGCAGCCATAACTATAAATCAGTTTTTGAATGTTTCTATCACCCCAATACGATCCCTCCTGCCCGTTTACAGTTAACTCTTTCCATTTCGGCACCCAACCTCTGGCAACCGCTCTTGCCTCCTGATTGGCAACTAATGATAAAGTAAATCTTGGATTGTTACCATAGGCTAAACAGACTTGGGCAGTTTCCTTCCCATGTGAAGTAGCTGGCATTTTTACAGTGGCTGCCTTTGAGGTCTAAGCCCAGGGGCAGGTGAAACTGAAGGTGGGGGAAGGGGAGAAAGAAGCTATGGCTGGCACATTGATCTTGCTGGAATAGTTAACCCCTTGCCCCCAAACCACAGCACATTGACAGCCTCCTAAAGTAGGTCGTCCAAGAACAACTTTTTTAAAAACCTAAAAACGAAATTCACAGGAAAAATGACTACGTATCTCAGTCTTAAATTTATTGTAACTTTTAAAAAGTAAATTATATTTGTAAATCCTGGGTTCTTCTGACCTGAGAAGTTTTTTGTAACTAAAAAACAAAAGTTGTGATAAAATAAGATATCACCATGCGCAGGTATACAGGGAGATGCCGGTCGCTAACAATCTGGAGGTTTTGTTTTAAAGAAAGAAATGTTAGAATAAACACAAGAAGCAAAAACCATGGGGGTGCCTGGCAGTTTCAGTCACTAGAGCTTTCAACTCTTGATCTTGAGGTCTTGAGTTCGAGTCCCATGTCAGGGGGCAAGGTAGAATTTACAAAAAAAAAAAAATTATTTTTTTGAACCATAAATGTGTATTTCTGCCTCCACTGTCTTCTGTGCTCCATGAGAGGAGGAGCATAATAGATCCTCAATTGATATTTGCTTAAAGAATAAATCAAAGAATGAGGGCTATAATGTTCTAAGCTCTATGTTAGAAACAGGGGATCAAAAATGACAAAGGCCTTGATGTCGAGAAATCTAAGTACAATGGAGAGGCAGGCATACAAACAAATAATTTCTATGTGGTGTGATAACCAATAGAAATAACTTCAAAATGTAGAGATAGCTCAGAGTGGGCAATACATAGGGGGAAATGACTAGGGAAACTTGACATTTGCTCATATTCTTCAGGTTAGCAATGGCAAAGGAGGGTATTCTAGGCAGAGGAAATAGGGTATACAAAGGAAAGAAGTAGTTCAGTCTGAGTAGAGCAGAAAATGTATCAAGATGGGTTTTCCGCTGCAGCCATTGTACACAGTGCAAAGATGAACTAAGTCTTGGATGAGGTCAGATATGGGAAGCAAGAAACAAGTTTGATGGTCAAGTTCAAGAGGGTTGGTGGGAAGCAAGCACTGGGCACCATGCAAATGGTCTTCCACAGAGGACAGACTAGATGATGTGAACAGCAATATGCAGAACAATGGGGCAAATTTATTGTCCTGGTTTATGTGTAGGATCTCAGTGCTGAGAATGTAGGAAAGCAGGGGTGGTAGAAGTCATAGTCCGTTGTTTGTTTTTAAAGATTTATTTATTTATTTTAGGGAGGGTGTGGGGGTTGGGGGAGAAGCAGAGGGAGAGAGAGAGAATCCCAACCAGACTCCCTGCCTAGCTCAAAGCCTGAGGTGGGGCTTGATCTCATCACCCTGAGATCATAACCAGAGTCAAAATCAAGAATCAGAGGCTTCACTGACTGAGCCACCCAGGGGCCCTAGAAGTCATAGTTTTGATGGAACAAGGTGGTACATGAAATTGTTTGTTAATTCTGCAGTGGGTAGGAAGAGGCACCAGAAAGAAGTAGAAGAATGTAAATGCTCTTCAAATAGTCAATATTCTGTGGAGAGGAGAGGGTAGATGGGTAAATGTGGACTTGGATGAATTGAGACAGAGTCCCCCAAGCCAGAAGAAAAAAAAAAAAAAAGTACTTGGATTGTAAATCAAGCATCTGGACTGTTAGGGTGGGGTAGGCCAGGATAAATTGGCAAGCTGTCAGATGTACATAGAGTAAACTTTGTGTCTCCTCTCCCTCTTGCAGAAGTCACTACCACGGTAAAAAGAGTAGAAAGCACTGCCTCCTGCCACACCCCGGACAATCTTTAATTGACTCTGAATAGGGAGAGAGCAGCTTCTATTTCTAAGCTGCTGAGACCTTACTCAGCACCACATGTGGATCCTTTGATTAGAAGGGAAGTGGTCCATACACATACCAGTCTCTGTATGTCTAAAATCTCTGTGTGTATATATACAGAGTACTTGACAACCGTTTCTCAGTATTGGCCAGGACTCAATATCATACACCGTGACCGGGAACTTCCCAGACTAGAGCACCATGTGTATGGGAATCATTGCTTTCCGCTATCAAGAGTTATGTAAAATGCTGGACATTAACCCATAACAGAAGGAAATACCTTTCTTGAAAGTGGAGAAATCAGTATAACTTGGGTTAAGTTGCAGAGATTCAGAACTGGATGCGGGAACATGACCCTTAGCAGTGGGGTACCAGAAAAGGGGGAACAAAAATCTCAGACCCTGACAATAGTGAACCTGGGGAGAAGGGGACAGTCTGAGGTATCAAGTTCAAAGTGGTGCATGGAGAGCTAGAACCAGATTAGAATGGAAGTGGGGACCAGGAAGATTCCCTGAGACCATGGTATGCAGAGAAAGGAGCTTATTATTCAGACCTGTGGGCTGGTCCAAGCACAGCATCAAGACATGTTTAGAATGCCACTGACTGAAGTCGTTACCCAAGCCCTCCAAATCAAAAAAAGCTTCGAGGTTCTTACCACATGCTTGAGGCTTGGAAAGCAAACCTTTATATATATATATATATATATATATATATATATATATATATATATATATATATATATACAGAGATTGTATTTATTTATTTGAGAGAGAAAGAACGTGTGCACAAGCACAAGAGGATCAGAGGGACGTACTCCCTGCTTAGCAGGGAGGCCAAGGTGGGGCTCGATCCCAGGACACTGAGGGCATGACCTGAGCCAAAGTTGGACACTTAAATGACCTCACCACCCAGACGCCCTCAAAAGCTTTTTAAGAAACCATTCTAAGGGGCACCAGGGTGGCTCAGTTGGTCGGGCATCTGCCTTGGGCTCAAATCATGATCCCGGAATCCCAGGATCAAGTCCCACATAGTGGTCCCTCTTTGGTGGGGATCCTGCTTCTACCTCTTCCTCTGCCTGCTGCTCTCCCTGCTTATGCTCACTCGCTGTCAAATAAATAAATAAAATCTTAAAAAAAACCCCAAACCATAAAACAAACAAAAAAACCATCCTGAGAGATCTCATTAGAAAGATATGGAGAATCATATCAGAAACATTTTAATTTATTTTAGGAAAAAACAGGACAAATTGTATGTTTCTGTACAATGTAGTTCTAATTCCAGAACGTAACTTCACCAACAGCAAATCTTTGTGTGCTGTTTATAAGGTTCCAAGTAAACAAATGCCTCCAGAATGATCATTATAATACAGACTTGGCCAAGATATGTCTGAGTCAAAATCCAGGTTTCCAGAGTAGTCAAATCAAATAAACAGTCCCCTTGCAGATTCTTTCAAAAAGGTTTTTTAAAAGTTATTTTAAAGAGTTTTTGTTTCATTTTGTTTTGTTTTTGGAGGGGACAGATCTGGGTATGCCCCTCTCTACCTATGTAACACCAAAATAACATGCAGGCAAGATAATCCCTTGGTTCCTTGTATGTAGGAGAATTAATCATGAACGGTTCTGCTTTTGTGTGGACATACACCCGAGGAAGGAAAGCCATCAAGGACCAGGGGGAAGGCAGCTCAGTGGATATATCAATGTCTCCCTGATGAGAAGAGAAACAGGACTGCACTAGGAGAGGGAGGTGCAGTGGTTCTGAGAGATGGAGTGAGGGTATTGGCCTTCTTTCAACATTGCTAGAGCACACACCAGCAATGGTATTTCTTTTCTTTTTTAATATTTTATTTATTTATTTGACAGACAGAGATCACAAGTAGGCAGAGAGGCAGGCAGAGAGAGAGGAAGGGAAACAGGCTCCCCGCTGAGCAGAGAGCCCGATGCGGGGCTCGATCCCAGGACCCTGAGATCATGACCGGAGCCGAAGGCAGAGGCTTTAACCCATTGAGCCACCCAGGCACCCCCAGCAACAGTATTTCATTTCTGAAGTTCTACCCGTTCTGGAATTCCAGCAAAGTTTCCCTGCAGATCACTGTGTGTTCCTGGACTCCACAGGGCTGACTAGAGAGGCACGCTGGACCGGCATGCTGGACCCCAGCCTGTTGTTTGCCTCATAGATAATTTAGCAAACTACTTAAAAATGTAAGAAATTACAAAATTTTATGAAAATTATTTTGAGTTCTGATTTAATGTATTCAAATATATACTTTTTTTTTTTTTTTTTTTTGGCCTTACATACTAGTCTTAGAAATGAAAACTCAGCTGAAGCTTCAGCTAGTTGATTCTTTGGCGTTTGGAGAAGTCATGATTCAGGGGCTCCTGGGTAGCTCGTTTGGTTGAGAATCTGACTTCTGCTTGGGTCATGGTTCCAGGGTCCCGGGATGGAGCCCCGAATTGGGCTCCCTGCTCAGTGGGGAGCCTGCTTCTCCCTCTCCCTCTGCCCTCCGCCCCTCACCCCTTTACCCCTGGCTCGTGGTCTCTCTCTCTCATCTCAGTCATCATTCAGACAGAAGAGAAAGGCCCTTGCTCCACACCACTCACCCCAACACAGCCAAGGCCGCTCCCAGGCTGAGGGCTCCTGCGGTCACTTTTCTAGGCTCTAACTGAAGACAAGATGTGCTGCCCCGTGGAAAAGGGGCAACACCATACTTTGGCACATCTGCCCTTTTAGAATGTTCCCCAAACGTTAACAGCTGCAGCTGGGCCTGCCAAGGGATGCTTTAGAGACACAAAAAGCCTTTCATTACAGTCCTCAATGCTATCTGTGATGTTCGGGTTCTTCTGTTGCTACTGTTATTCTTGAAGGTTGCTTTTTGTTTGGAGCGCCAGTGAAAACGTGGGGATATCTTTTCTTTAGTTCAAAGTTATTTTGTGCACATGGACAGTGGTACATAAGTACACTAAGCCTAGCTTTGGCACACACCACCTTCCAGATGGGATGAGAACACCTGGGCTATTCAATACAGCCCCACATTTTTAATAAGTGACGTACACTGTCTTATATTTTAGCGTTATACCCTTCCGACTTCAAATCTTCCTCCTTCTTTAAATGTGAAGATTTTCTTTAATCCTATTTCTTAATGAAAAAAAAAGAGAAACTATTAGGGAGATAAAAAGTTTAGCGTTTTTGAGTGCATGCTTCGGGGATACTGACTTATTCACTTTGGACCCCTTGGTGATAAAAATGAAAAAGGATATCAAGCCAACTTGGAAGTTAGCAGGGTTTTTTCCCTCTTAGGCTTCTGTGCAATTAATTAGGACAACAGGGAAGCCTTTCATGAAAGTGGTATCTTCAGGCTTACCTTCATGTTCTTTTATCTTAACATAACATGTTGGTTTGTAATTTCTTTTTTCCCCCCTTTCAGTCGTGTAAGTTAGCAGCCAATCAAAAGGCAAAGAGAATTTCTAATATTAAGATTATAATGATTTTCACATGATAAATCACATTCCTAATTTCAAAGTATAGCTTTATTCAGGAAAAAAAAAGTCACTGTATAAGCTTCCCTCTTCAAACCACAGTTAGTATTATAATTAATCTCTCTGACTTTAATCTATCATTAAATAGTATTGAGTCCCCCATGGGGTCTTAGCAGTGTGCTACGTGTGATTCTTCTTTGGAGCCTGATAGAAATCAAGGATCTGTCAACAAGGGTCTTGTTAACTAGTGGGAGAAAGCAAGTGGACGTGTGTGAAAGCATCTTTTTTTTTTTTTAAGATTTTATTTATTTATTTGAGAGAGAGCGAGCGAGCATGAGAGGGGAGAAGGTCAGAGGGAGAAGCAGACTCCCCATGGAGCTTGGAGCCCGATGTGGGACTGGATCCTGGGATTCTGGGATCATGACCTAAGCCGAAGGCAGTTGCCCAACCAGCTGAGCCACCCAGGCACCCCAGTGTGAAAGCATCCATTACCAAGCTGGCATTCAGGACTGTAGTGGAGGCTGTGTATGTCCTTCTTCAGCCTTATGGCTCTCATTTGCCCCCAAGGCTCGGAACACTAGTGACCCACAGCCTTCAGCAAGGTCTTTCTCACAGAACTGCCCTCAGCCGAACACCACCAACAACTCCAAGGTCATTCTCCCTCCCTGAAAGCAGGCTTCATCCAGACTGATTAATTAGGGAGAGGGTTCTAGAGGGCCCAGTCCCTTGGCTTGAGTCAGGATCGCTCAGAAGGACCATCCCTACTCCTCAGCATCCTGTAGGATCACCTGAACATGTTGCCATTATGTCATTCCTTCCTCTGGCCAACACTATGTCCTTCACCCCGTAGATACTGACCCTCCCACCACGGCACTTGCCACGACATCTCCCAATATCCTTTCGGCATGCAATCTGTCTCAGTCTGATTTCTGGGGGGACCAGTCACAAGCAGCTTCAAAAGCTGATATAATAAAATCAGGAGGCTTGGGTTTTGGTCTTGTGCCCATCACGGAGAGGAGTCACCTCTCTGAGCTTCCTTTGAAAGGAAGGGTTGCACTGTGTCTCCAAATTAACATATCTCTAGAAGTCCAAGATTACTGTCACAGTAAGCGCTCAATCTTGACTGTTCTAAAAATTATAATATCAGTTGAAAATGTAGAACTAAAAATCAATAGCTAAGAATCACTTTCCTAATCCACTTGCTAATTGGTTTGGCAATACAAAATAGATGTTCCCCCCAGTATTCATTTGTCACCAGATGATACTCTAATAAATAATTTTTTTAAAAAGATTTATTTATTTATTTGAGAGAGAGAGCACCAGCTGGAGGAGGGGCAGAAGGAGAGAGAAGATCTCAAGTAGCTCACGCTGAGCAGAGACTGCTGGGGGTTCTCCATCTCAGGACCCTGTGATCATGACCCAAGCTGAAACCAAGAGTCGGACATTCCACTGCCTGAGCCATCCAGGTGCCCCCCCCCTTGTCAACCATTTCTTTCTTTCTTTTTTAAAGATTTTATTTATTTGTCAGAGAGAGAGCAGAAGCATGGAGAGCTGCAGGCAGAGCAGGCAGAGGCAGAGAGAGTGAAGCAGGCTCCCCGCTGAGCAAGAAGCTGGATGTGGGACTCAGTCCCAGAACCTTGGGATCATGACCTGGGCCGAAGGCAGATGCTTAACCGACTGAGCCACCCAGGCATCCCTTGTCAACCATTTCTATGCCGAGTTTCATTCCACAGTTTTCATCTCCTTTCTTCTCTGTCCAAGTTTGCTGGAGTAGAAATACATCCATTCAAATATCTCCTCTCCTTCTAGAACCAGACCAGTGAGTGCAGAGAACCTTGGCAGAATCCGTCTATAGCCGTCATGTATTTCAGAAGCAAGCAATGTTGTGTTAGTATTCTTAAATGGTCAATTTAAGGAATTTTAAGGAAAAGGGACTCCTTTAAAACAATTTAATAAAGATAATGGGGAAAGAATTAGCATCAATTTATTCAATTAAATGTATCTACCTCATTAAGGTATGTGACTTCACTACTTAGAGTCCCATGTCCTCTGTGTGTTGTTTAATCCTCTCAGGTTGCTGTTTTGACGTAGATATTCAAGTCATTGAAGTCCCTGTACTTACATTAAGGGTCCTTCTTGGTAGGTGCCTTGGGAGAACTTACACTCTCTCTGAAGGAGGCACAGCGTCCGTTCCTGCCACTAGCTTCAGGACATTCTCCACCTTAGGATAAAGGGTTTTTTTTAAATGAGTTCACTTTGGCTCTCTGTTTTCCCCTTTCTTTCTTGGCCCTTCCCTCCCGTGTACACTTTGCCCTGCATCTCCTGTGTAAAGACAGTCTCTGTGCCTGCAGTTGACTGTGTCACTGTCACAGCCTCCAGCTCTCTTCCTGTCTGCTGGATTCACACCTTGCTTGCCCCAGTGCTGCCCAACTCACTCTCCCCAGTGCCCGTCTAGGCATTCAGGCTGCTGCCTCCTGGCGGTGGGGTGGGGAGGTGCATGTGGAGGTGTTCCGAGATGGGGCGTCGTCCGGTGAGTGTGATGCAGTGGGGAGGTGAGGTAAGATGTGGGATGGGGAAGGGTGGGGAGGTGTGAGGAGATGTTTTAAGATGGGGTGTGGTGGGGAGGTGAGGTAAGACGAGCGATGGGGAGGGATGGGGAGGTGTGAGCAGGTATGCCGAAGTGTGGGGAGGTGTTAGGAGTTGAGGTGTGGTATGGTGAGATATGGGGACGTAAGCTGAGGTGTGCCAGGGTGTGGTGAGCTGTGTTTCTATTTTTTTCTAAACTGACTCCGTGCACAGTCAGAGGAATGATAACCTGCACAGAAAAATTTATCACTGGCCAAAAAAAGGCCTAGCTTTCTGGCAATACTGTCTGGTTATTGGTTGACCCTGGAAAGCAAACACATTCTGTATGTAATCTATGTCCCTAACATAGGAAAGCGGCCTGGATCACTTGCCACCTGATGTGTAGACCACCAGGAGCACTCTGCTTTTCATCTATTCCTACCCAGGAGGGGTGTGCAGACTTTTCTTAAAAGCTTTTAGAGGGAATCTTTGGAAAAGGTTTTCTAAAATGGCTACATGAAGAGAAAGTAAAGACACTTAAAAACTGACATCAAGGGGCGCCTGGGTGGTTCAGTGGGTTAAGCCTCTGCCTTCAGCTCAGGTCATGATCCTGGGGTCCTGGGATCAAGCCCCGCATCAGGCTCTCTGCTCAGCGGGGAGCCTGCTTCCCCATATCTCTCTGCTTCCCTCTCTGCCTACTTGTGATCTCTCCCTCTCTGTCAAATAAATAAAATCTAAAAAAAAAAAAAAACAAAAAACAAACCCAAAACTGACATCAAGCTCTACCTAGCTCCTAAGCTTGTTTCCACCTCAGGTTTCCTCATTCATGGTCACTGTCTACCTTACTCACTTCCTACCGCCTGACTCCCAATCCTACACTGCCGTATGATTTGTATGTCAAAAGGCCAAAATGAGTTTTTAAATTTTTAAACATTTTGAAAAGACTTGAGCTTTTTAGAGCAGTTTTAGGTTCACAGGAAAATGGGGGGGGTAACAGAGATTTCCCATATATCCCATATACACCCAGGTTCCCCCATCATCAACATCCCTCACTAGAGTAGTACATTTGTTACAACTGATGAACCTACATTAAGTCATCATTTTCACCGAAAATCCTTAGTTTCCCTAAAGGTTCACTCTTGGTTTTGTATATTATGTATTGTATGGGTTTGGACAAATGTAGACAACATTACAGTATCATTCAGAGTCTTCCCTGGCTTAAAAATCCTCTGTATTCTGCCTGTTCATCCTTCCCTTCTCTCCTTCCCTCAGCCACCAGCAACCACTGATCATTTTACTACTGTCTCCACAGTTTTGCCTTTTCCACAATGTCAGAGAGTTGGAATCACACAGAACGTAGCCTTCTCAGATTGGCTTCTTTCACTTGGTGATGTGCACTTAAGATCCCTCCACATCTTTTCATGACTTCACAGCTCATTTCTTTTTAATGCTGAAAAATAGTCCATTGTCCAGCTGTAACACAGTTAATTTATTCGCCCACCTCCTGAAGGCCGTCCTGGCTACTTCCAAGTTTGGGCAATTATAAACAAAGCCATTGTCAATAGCCATGTTCAGGTTTTTGCATGGACTTAAGTCTGCAACTTCCTTTGAATAAGAGACCAATATGCCAAATTGCTGGATTGTATGGCAAGAGTATGTTTATTTTTGTAAGAAAGCGCCAAACTGTCTTCCAAAGTAATTAGACCATTTTGCGTTCCTGCCTGTAATGAATAAAAGCCACTGTTGTTCCACATCTTTGCCCACATTTGGTGTTAGCGGTTTAGACTGTGACCATTCTAATAGCTGTGTGGTGGTGTCTCATTGTTTTACTTTGCATTACATTTAATTTTTAAATCATTTCTCTTCCTAGTTTCTCCATAAATACGTTTTATTTTGCAAAACAAAAAGACTTTGAAAGAATCTTTAAGATGATTGAATAAAAGGTGATGTTTGATTGTTGAAAGCCTGACTCAACACTGGAACAGTACGTATTTATTAACTGTTGAACCACGTAACATCCATCAAGTACTTTGGTATCTGGACCTTAGGCTTTGTCTTCATTCCAAGGCCTGACATTGACCTAGGTAGCCTCCCTCTCAATATAGTCGACCTACTAGCACCCTAAGCTCACAGTTCAGATAAGGTTATCAAGCTAGTCAATTTTATGCTCAAATCTAGCTCTGTTCCTCTTGGCTGTATGACCTTAGGCAATTGTCTCCCCTAGAACCTTCAAAGTCTTACCGCTTCACTAAAAGAAAAAAAAAAAAAGCATTGTGGGTCCACTGCCTGGACCAGTCCGGTCATAACTCCAGTCTGATCTTTGCCCTCGGGACCAGCTGATCAGCATATATGGTGCAGATTAGCACAGCTACAGATTTATGACCTCCAAGCACAGACAGATCCTCCACAACGCTGTGCAGTCATCCTATGGGTCTTTCAATCACCCCCTCCACCCTAACTTTCTCAGTGATGCTTCCAAATCTTTACCATTCTCCTCATGACCCCTTCCCACAAACCATCATTAGATGGGGACTCTCTCAATCTTTCACCCTCCCCTCCACCCAACTAGAGACCTATTTTCACTTACACTGATCATTTCCTCCTTCCATCTCACTTGAGACATATTTCGATACCTAATCAAAGCTACCAGCCTGGATGCCATCCTTTCTTATTTTCTTTGATGCTTTCATCTTCTCACTTACGCGTTCTGTATTGTAACCTCAACCCTCCTCTCTCTACTGTTCTCTTCTCTTCGTCTATGAATGTGCTCAAGCTTTTTGTCTTTAAAGAGAAAGAAAGGCCTCTATCTTCTACACCAATACTTCTCTTTTCATTCACAGACAACCTTCTTCAAGGATCACTCTGTGAAGCCATCATGCCTTCTTTACTACCCTCCCCATCCACTACTTTATCCATTTGCATCTGGCTTCCATTCCCACTTGAATAAAGCTACCTCAACAGAAGGCAAGGGTGACCTCCATATACCACCCAATCCATTATGGAATTCTTAGACTTTGATACACATGCCATCTGTGTGGTCATTGACCACTGGCCACACCTCCTTCTCAAGTTCCCTCTTCTTTGGCACCTGTGATGTCACACTCTGCTGGTTCCTGACCTACCTCGGCTGATTTCTTCTCAGTCTTCACTCTCTAACCATTATATGTTTATAGTCTCTTGGGCTCTGCCCTCACCTTTTCTCTTCATTTCATTCTCACTTTTGTATGGTGATCCCATCCAACTCATAGAGCTAATTTCACTCATAATCCGATGATTTCCTAAAGTATTTGCCTAGATATCCCAGACATCCCAGAGCTCTTCTGAGCCCTATGACAACAGCTCCCTTTTGCACATTTCCATTTGGAGGCCACACAGATGTATCAAATTCTGCATGTCCTACTTTAAAATCTTCATCCCCACACCCAACCCTACCCCATACCACCTCCTTCTGGGCTCTTGTCTTATTGGGCCATACCACAGAAGCCAGAAATTCAAGTATCGTTTTTAGCTCCTCATTCAAATCCTCTCTTTTCTTCTATTCTCAATTAGCAAAATCCTATTCCATTTGTTTCCTAAATCTCTTGACTTTGTCTCTTTCTTTTCAGTCCCTCAACTACTGCTCCATCATCTCTAATCTGGACCTATGTACCTGACTCCTGCCTTATCCTTTCCAATCTATCCTTTATAAAGCTACTAGCAGCTCCCTTTCCTTGTGTGTGTGTTTTTTTTTAATTAACATAGTTCCCTCTCCTTGTTAAGGTAACTTTCTAAATAGCATATTAATCTTTGGTTTAGAGTCTTTAAGTGAGAGGAACATGGCAAGAGGATAATAAAGTTACATAAATTAATTTAATAATTCTATTTTAACCTATAATCTCTATGTTAAATTTATAATAAAAAATTTAAACATTTTATTAATTTTTTAAGATTTTATTTATTTGTTTGAGAGAGAGAGCACAAGTAGGGGGAATGGCAGAGGGAGAAGCTGGCTCCCTGCAGAACTCAATCCCGGGACCCTGGGATCATGACCAGAGCCAAAGGCAGATGCTTAGCCAACTAAGCCACCCAGACATCCTTATTGAAGTATAGTTGCTACAATGCTACATTACTTTCAGGTGTATTAAATTTATAATTTTAAAGCATCAGGACACTTATTAGAGGAATGTGCAGGACTTCCATTCTAGATCCTCTTTTTCAGAATCAGACAAGATGACAGCATTCAAGAACTTGGTTTTTATGGCTAAAATCAAAACCACAAGGAAGAACATGTGTTGGCAGGGTTGTGGAGAAAACGGAACCCTTGTGCACCATTGGTGGGAATGCAAACTGGTGTAGCCACCATGGAAAACAATATGGAGTTTCCTCAAAAAGTTAAAAATAGAACTATCCTATGATCCAGTAACTGTATGACTGGGTATTTACTCAAAAAGTACAAAAACACTAATTCAAAAGGATATATGCACCCCTCTGTTTATTGGAGCATTATCTATAATAACCAAATTATGGAAGGAGCCCAAATAGCCATGGATAGATGAATGGATAAAGCGGATGCGATATATATACAATGGCCATAAGAAGGAATGAAATCTTGCCCTTTGTAACAACATGGATGGAGCTAGAGAGTCTAATGCTCAGTGAAATAAGTCAGAGACAGACAAATATTCTATGATTTCACTCATATGTAGAATTTAAGAAACAAAACAAAGGACAAAAGAGAGAGAGAGGGAAACAGACTTAACTATAGAGAACACACTGATGGTTACCAAGGGGAGGTGAGTGGGGGGTTGGGGGAAATAAAAAATGAAAAGGACTTAAGGAGTATGCTTTCGATGAGCACCAGGTGATGTATGGAATTTACTTTATTATACACCTGAAACTAAAACAACACTATGTTAGCTACACTGGAATTAAAATTAAAAACTTAAAAAAAAAGCAGTTGGTTTTTAATGGTTTCCAGTTGCCAGTTTGGTAAGATGCCCACTATCAATCTATGAAATTTAGTGCTCAAATCAAATAATAAAAATATGTTTATTTCATTTATGCAAAATTTTAAAGATCTCCCCATATTGCAGGGGGATAAAAGGGAATCATTTTGTCAGTATTTTGATTATGACGGTATCGAGGTTCCTCTTACTTCTGGATCGGATGCGAGAGAGCTGGGTTTGTAACTGGAATGCCAGGAAACAGAGTGGAGGGCGGAGCAGCAGATTTTTTATTTACTGGTTTCTTTCTCACTGTTCCAATTCTTAGGTCTAGGGAGAGAAGGAAACTGGCAGAAGAAATACTTGAATCCATGCTTATCCTATATATATATATGTCTGTGACATTTCTTCCTAGGGCCAGTAACAGTTTTCCTTCCTTAGGAACAAAGACACGTGGGAAAGAAACTACAAAAGGAAACATGATCAGGAACAACAAAATGACGCTGGGGGGCGGCGTGCCAGATGGATGGCATGCTCCACGGTGAAGCTGGTCAGGCCCTGGTTTCTCCGATCAACGTTTGCCCTATCCCCAAGTGCCCATTACACAGATGGAGGGTGGAGGCAGTGAGGTAGAAAGCTTCCCTACTCTGTGCAAAGGAGATGAACATACCTGTCTGTTCTCAGGGGCCTCTCAGGGCCCTCTGAGGGGCACCACAATCTCCCCATCAAGAATGGAGGTAGACAGGGACACCTGGGTGGCTCAGTCAGTTAAGTGTCTGCCTTGGGCTCAGGTCAAGATTTCGGGCTCATGGGATTGAGCCCCACAGCAGACTCCCCCCTCAGTGGGGAACTGCTTCTCCCTCTCTCTGCCACACCCCCAGATTGTGCTCTCTGTCTGTCAAATAAATAAATAAATAAAATCTTTAAAAAATGGAGGTAGACAGATAAGAGTGAGAGGTGCCTGGGTGTCACACACACACACACACACACACATTATATTTAATATAGAACCCGTCATGAATTCGCTTGTCATCCTTGTGCCAGGGGCCCGGCTAATCTTCTCCGTATTGTTCCAATTTTAGTATATGTGCTGCCAAAACGACCACTATATATATTTTCCCCTTTTTTATTGAGATATAACTGACATGCAACATTATAGTATTATTTTCAGATGTACAACATAATGACTCAATATTTGTATATATTAGGAAACTATCACCATAGTAAGTCTAGTAAATATCCATCACCACACATAGTTACAAGTATTTTTTCTTGGAGAGAGCTTTTAAGCTCTACTCTCTCAGCCACTTTTGCATATATAATACAGTGCCATTAACTATAGTCACCATGCCTCTCTTTTTAATCGGTATATTTGTAATGCATTTTGATATCTGATATGACCATTATCTCCTCTTTACTTTTTTAAAAGCCATATTATCTTTAATTTTAACCCTACTCTTCCTCTTTTTAAGATTTTATTTAGAGAGAGTGCACGAGCAGGGATGGGGCAGAGGGAGAGGCAGAAAGAAAAATCTCAAGCAGACTCCATGCTGAGCTCAGAGCCTTACGCCAGGCTCCATCCCACAATTCTGAGATCGTGACCTGAGCTGAAGTCAAAAGTCAGAATCAACCAACTGAGCCACTCAGGCACCTGAAACCTACTCCTGCTTTTCGAAATGTCTATTATTCTCACGTATTCATGCCAAATAAAATGAAATCTTAGGTCACTAAAGAGAAGAAGGATCAAGGAAGAATGGACATTTAGAATTTCTTTTTATTTCATTTTCCAGAATTAAGACTTAAAGCCATCTTGAAATTTCTGAATGGCTAACTGTAGAGGTTAGGACTGACTCTGGAAGCCACGATTTCCTGACTTTGAATCCCAGCTCTACCGCTCACGAGCTGGGTTGGCTTGGATAAGTTTCTTAACCTCTCTATGTCCTCACAGTAACACATTGGGATAATATTAGAATACCTACTACAGGCTTGTTGTGAAGATTGAACAAGTGAATACACAAATCTCTTGGACAGTGCCTGGCAGGTAGGAAGTTTTTAGTAAATGCCAACTCCTAGTAACGCCTCCCTAGAACATATATACCACAAGAACAAAAATTTCTCTTGTAGCCACTACCCCATCCGCAGCATTTAGAAAACAGCAATAAATGTTTGCAGTTCAGTTCAGTGAAGTTCAACAAATATTTATGAATATTTATGACAGGCCTGACAGGTACCAGAGATCCAGTGATGAGTAAGAATTGGTCCCTGGCCTAGAGAGGTGAAGACAGATAGGAGGATAGTGTTCTCTCTCCACCATTTCTTTGCATATGCTGTTCCTCTGCCTGGAACAGCCCCCCACCCCCACCCCAGGCATACATCTTCTTCCGGGCAATTCCTACATCCTTAAAACTCTCAGCTCAAATACTCTACTTCCACTGAAAGCTTTCCTGATGCCCCAGTATGGGTGGGGCCCATTCTGCAACCCTGTGCAAACTTTTGTCCTGTTCTTAGCAGGTGGTAATTTGTCTGTCTCCTCCCACTGACTAGACTGAGCAATCCGAGGTCGGGTGAGTGGATCCCAGCGCCAGGGCCTTAGCGCCCAGCCCGGTCTCTGCTATGTAATCTGCACAAAATATGTGGTAAAGAAATGAAAGATGATGAACAAACCTGGTAATCTTTAGAGGACAAGAGGAGTTGTTAGGGTTTTTTTTTTTTTTTGAACAGCCGTGTCATAGCTTTAAGAAGAAAGACATGTACTATACTGCAAATTATTTTTAAGTGCCATAATAAGCTCAACTTCATAAAATCTCCTTTTCACCCTTCTTAGGTAGGAAACTGTTTTTGAAAGTTACATAAGAGGAAACACCTAAGTTAAGTAGTGAGAAGTGAAAATAAAATGACACTGTTACCTCAGTGAGGTCGCCATGCAACCAGTAACACCAGTGCAAGGAGCTGACAGACCATCTCAGGACTTGAGTCACTTCCACACAGCCGCAGGGATTTCCCTCCTTTAGAAGCCTTGCCAGCCGGAGAAAGAGTCACTCCCCACCTCACTCCCTACCCCCCGCACCCCGCCCCATGTCAGAAGTCTTTTATAGAATACCTTTTAAAATGGTGAATTAGATGGAGCGCCTGGGTGGCTCAGTGGGTTAAACCTTTGCCTTCGGCTCAGGTCATGTGGGATCGAGCCCCTCATCGAGTACTACAGCGAGCCCTGCAGCGAGCCCCCCGCAGCGAGCCCTCTGCTCCAGGGGGAGCCTGCTTCCTCCCCTCTCTCTGCCTGCCTCTCTGCCTACTTGTGATCTCTGTCTGTCAAATAGATAAATAAAATCTTTAAAAAATGATGAATTAGAATGCCTCTGGTCATTATGGAAAAACAGAAGACACTGGTCAAACTAAGCAAGCAGCTTGGCTAAGGATGAGGGATTAAATGCTAGGATAATCCCAGCTGTGGTTTAGGGTTGCCTGAGACTCGGGTGGGCGGGCTTTCTCCCAGCCGTGTTACCGTATCAACCTTATATTCCCCCAGGATGCAGGGCAGGGAGGCTGTGGTAGGAATGGGCAAAAATGGTTTTACACACGGAAAAGCGTTCCTATTGTCTTTGTGGGCTCCTCCGAGAGTGTCTCCCCCCAGGCACACCCCCCTCTCATCGCCAAAGGGCCAGGATCCACTCGCTCTCTCCCTACCCAGCTGGGAAAAGCTGGAGCCAGGGAGCCTCTTACCAGCAGAGTGAAAATGGCCCGGAGAGTTTCACATGGGATCCTGAGAAGGGCTGTTAGTATTTTAATAGATGAAATCTTAATCCAAGAAAACGCATTCCTGAGTTTCCAAGTCTCAGGCATCAACCAGCAAGCAGTGGGAGGGGACTTCGGGTCTCGCCAACCGCAGCTGTCTTCTCCACCTACTTAGATGGCTGATGTGTCTTAAATCTCAGTTTCTGTTTAAAAAAAAAAAAAGAAAGAAAGAAAGAAAGAAAAAAAAGAAAAGAAAAAAAGTTCTCTTTCTTCTTCCATAAAAATTTCCCTAGGGTTGTGGTCCCTAAAAAACTATTACAATCGCATGTAATGTCTTAAGGATTTAAAACCACAAGTATGAAAACCTCGGGGGTAGTCTTTCATCCAAATACTTAAGATGATCTGAAACTATCAAAAAATCAATCACGTTATAACTTCCCACTCCCCAAATCAGAGCAGAGGGAGATGGCTTTGGAATCTCAGTCTTCCCCCAGCTGAAATAATTCGGGGAGAAAACCAGTGTTCTATCGCCTTCAGACAAGACTTTTGCTTAAGATCTCTGCATTAGTGACTGGACAGGCTTTCTCGCCCCTTTCCAAAGGGTTTACAATCACCCCTTCCTCCCCAGGGGTTTGGGAATGAATCATCAACTCTGTTTTTTTCAAGCACACTATTAAATTAGGCTGCAGCCTGGAACCAAACATTTGTTCTTACAAACATTTCTTTTGTGTCATCACTATAACGGATACCAGAAATCCAGTAGGCTGCCCTTATCTCCCACAAGGCAGTGGCAGGGACAGCCGGGCCCACACTTCTGCTGTTGTGCACCATTTGGACAAATGTAAAAATCATTTTTTCAGGGTCGGGGAATTCATGCTAAAATTAGAACGGGTCAACTTAAATTTACAGGAAAATTCGTAATTTCTGATCATTCATACTGAGAAGTTAAAAACAACTTCTTCCTCTGACTCTCCATCTTATGTAAGATGCCTTTAAAGGACAGCCACACGTTAAAATAAACAGTGTTTTTCAGATTCCAGCGTCAAGCACTTCAGGATGCTTTCTGTCCATTTTAAATTTCCAGAAGCAGCCATTGCTGAATAGAAAAATACATAGTTATAATAATGGCTACTATTTAGTGAAGTCTTCTTGTGAAAATCAGATCTTGACCGAAGTCTGTACATGAGATGACATATATAAAAGCACCTAGCACCGTTCAAGAATTCATTCTTTAATCCCACGGTGAGCACCATCCCTTTGCTAGCGATTCAGATGCAGCAATGAACAAAACATACAGAACCCCCCGAGGTAGCTCTTCTATCACAGGGAGGATGGGGTAAGATAGATTATAAACAAAATACATCAGTAAATATACAGAGAATTTGCTAGAGAGAAATGAGGGCAGGAAAGGAGACTACACAGTGGTGGGGGTGAAGACATTATAGTTCTAAGCAGGAGGGTCAGGAAAGGGGGCATTTGACCAAGGTCTTCTTTGAGACATGACTTGAAGAAGAGGACTCCAGGGGCACCTGGGTGGTTCAGTGGGTTAAAGCCTCTGCCTTCGGCTCAGGTCATGATCCCAGGGTCCTGGGATCGAGCCCTGCATGGGGCTCTCTGCTCAGTAGGGAGCCTGCTTCCTCCTCTCTTTCTGCCTGCCTCTCTGCCTACTTGTGATCTGTCAAATAAATAAATAAAAATCTTTAAAAAAAAAAAAAAAAGAAGAAGAAGAAGAAGAAGAAGAGGACTCCAACATGGAGGAAACCACAAGTGCAAAGGCCCTGAGGCAGGAGTACCTAGCATGGTTAAGGAACAGCAGAGTCCAGTGATGTCTGTGCTGAGTAAGTAAGGGAGAGGGAGGTTAAGTCATAGAGATGGGGTGGGGAAGGGAGTGAGCAGATTATGCAAGGCCTTGTATGGCATTGCAAAAACTTTGGCTTTTACTTCAAATGAAGTGGGAAGCCATGTGAAGATGATGAACAAAGAAATGACATGATCTAACTTAGTGTTTGAAAAATGACTTTAGGGGCGCCTGGGTGGCTCAGTCTGTTAAGTGTCTGCCTTCATCTCAGGTCATGATCCCAGGGCTCCCTGCTCAGCGGGGAGCCTGCTTCTCCCTCCCACTCCCCCTGTTTGTGCTTTCTCTCTCTTTTTCTCTCTCAAATAAATAAATAAAATCTTTAAAAACAATTAAAAATTTAAAAAGAAAAAAAAGATTCTGGTTGCTGTGTTGCAAATGGATTTAAGAAAGGCAAGGATAGAAGCAGACAGAGTCACTGGATACATATTGGGTTCTCCAGAAATACTTGTTTATTACAAATTGCATTTTGACATGAAGTTCCCTCTTTTTTTTTTTTTTACTCATTCTCCTTTGGAAAAAATGTATTTGCTTATTCCCTTCTTCGTGTTATTTGAGGTTGTACCATATTCAAATTGGGAAGCAATACGAAGAAATTGCATTTCTTTGAAACACTGAACATGTTTCAGTCTTTTCACCAAATCAGATTGGTCTCATTTGACTTCTCCTTTTCTTTTCCTTAATTTGGGCAAAGAGTTTAAGATGGCTTATTGTCCATGAGCAGAAACAACTACAAATCAACAGAAGCAGAGGACGGCAGCCTTAATACCAGTGGCTACCATTTTTTGAGTGCTCTGTCAATGCTAGGCACCATGCTTAGTGTTCAACATGGATTAGCTCATTTAGTCTTCTCAATGACTTGTTGAACCAGGTACCATTACTGTCATTTCCCCAGAAGGAGAAAAGTTAAACAACCTCCTGAGGTTTTGCAGCTGGCAAACGGCCAGGCCGGGATTGGAACGGAAGCCATGAGGCTCAGAACCCATGCAGGCGACTGCCACCTTATGTTACCATTACCTCCCAGCCACCCAGAGAAATGCCCACTCCAAGGACTGAGGAGGGAGGGGAGACCACAGGAGACTTTGTCTAGCAATGCTGGGGGGTAACTCTGTCCATTTGGTTTTATTGTGGTTGACCCGAACAGGAATGAAAAGACTTTTTCATTCAAAGACTTTTTATTTTTTTTGTCTTAGATATAATATCCCCTCCCCCCTCCCAAAAAAAGTAGAGACCAAAGGATGATATATATCAGGGTTCACCCAAAGCCACGTGGGGGATAGAGAACTGTACCTGCTGGCCAGAGTATCCTGATCCCCCGCAGTAAGTGTACTCTATTGCAGAATGAACAGCATGTTAGGTTTCTCTGTAGAATGAATAAAACACTCCTCCAGTTCCTTTGTGCTGGTTAATGAACAAATGGCATTTCTGTGGATAAATCAGCTTTTTGTGAGTTTGGTTTGCTTGAATCAGCTCCTCCCCCACCCCCCATTGCCTCCCAGCACCCTGCCAGCCTCTTCCCCATTGCCTCCCAACCCCCCACCTTCTCCCGTTACCTCCCATCCCCCCACTCCTGGGATCCACTCTTGCTCCTGCAGCTCCCCCCCACACACACAGCTTTATCGATCCCGGGGCTGTATTAGGCCCCCTCTACTCAAGGGGCCCGCCTGCACCAAAGAGCCAGCTCCCCCTCTATACACACCCCTGGTTCCGATGACTGTTCAGTTGTTTACAACACAATACAGATTTATTTGGGGAAAGGCTTTTAAGTTATTTTTGTACTGTGATTTTGATTTATTTAAGCTTCTCTCATCTAATTGAAGAAGCTTGGTACATTTTGTGTTTGTCATTTGGTTTGTCATTCTGTACTCTGGTTGGTTGCATCCCAGGAATGCATGGTTCCTATCTTTTTTTTTTTTTTAAGATTTTATTTATTAATTTGTCAGAGAGAGAGAGAGCGCGAGCTCAAGCAGGGGGAGCAGCAGGCAGAGGGAGAAACAGACTCCTTGCTGAGCAAGGAGCCCAACATGGGACTCCATCCCAGAATCCTGGGCTCATGATCTGAGCCAAAGGCAGCTGCTTAAAGGACTGAGCCACCCAGGTGTCCCCATGGTTTCTGTCCTGTTTGCCATCTGAGGTCTGGGAAGCTGAGTTGGTAGACGGTCATATCTAATGCAGTTATTGTGACATGGATTACAGATTTATCTCTTGCTGTAGCTTGGTGAGAAAATGAACTCAGAGTTTAAATAAACTAGTAACTGACAATATTGGAAAAACACCAAACAGTTTACTCTGCTTCGTCTCTCTCTTCTGGTGACCAGACTCTTCATCAAGTCTCTGCCTCCTGTCTGACTTCTTAGGATAGCTTAGCACATTGTTTTTCTCATGTAAACATTTGATACATTCTGTGTATATTACAGATGTTTTGTGTGTGTATGTTATTTTTTTTATTTAAAAAATCCTGCTTCCTCCTCTCTAACAGAATACAGTAATTGCAGGGAGAAGGACATGCTGACCAGAGGACAGAGGTGAAAAAGAGATTTTATTCTATGGTATATAGCATATTCTACTTTTTGAAATCTGAACAATGTTTGTGAATTATCTATTCAAGTTCATGAATTGACATACTTTTAAAATAAAACTGCAGTATTTAAAAGAAATTCATTCTCTTCTATATAGAGTCAAAAACACTTTCACTGATGAAGAAAACTTTAAATTTTTTCTTTAAATTCAATTTTGTTAACCAACAGTATATTACTAGTTTCAAGGGTAGAGTTTCATGATTGATCACTTGCATATAATACTGACTGCTCATTCTATCAGGTTTCCTCCTTAATTCCCATTACCCAGTTACCCCATTCCACCTCTACTCCCCTTCCAGCAACCCTTAGTTGGTTCTTAGAGTCTCTTATGGTGTGCCAGGCCATATCTATATATCTATATATCTATATATCTATATATCTATCTATATATATAAATGGAAAAATAAGCTGCTCTGGATAAATAACGTTGTAGGAAAATAATTGTTAAAAGCACTCTCCTCGGGGCGCCTGGGTGGCTCAGTGGGTTAAAGCCTCTGCCTTCAGCTCGGGTCATGATCTCAGGGTCCTGGGATCCAGCCCCACATTGGGCTCTCTGCTCAGCGGGGAGCCTGCTTCCCCCCCTCCCCCTCTGCCTGCTCCTCTGCCTACTTGTGATCTCTTTCTCTCTCTCTGTCAAATAAATAAATAAAATCTTTAAAAAAAAAAAAAGCACTCTCCTCCAATAATTATTAAGCCACAGGCAAGTAGAAATTATAACAATATACGCTTAAACATAATTTTAAGGAAATCTTATAGCAATGTCATGTTTCCTCAGTTTATATCAGTGCAGCAAAACGTAGGTACAATTGTAGATACCAAAAGACATTTATTACTGAATAAGGATGAAGTACCATTCTTTAGTGGTGACAAAATTCTAGAAACACTTCCATTAATGTGAAGAATAATACAAAGATTAATGATACAAAGATAATACAAATATAATATAATATATAACATAATACAAATATAATAATAAGAGATAATACAAAGATAATGCCCAATGTGGCATTCGTTCCCAGGATCCTGGGATCATGACCTGAGCTGGAGGCAGACGCTTAACCTACTGAACCACCTAGGCGCCCTGGTAGGTCTATTTTTAATTTTCCAAGGAACATCCTTACTGTGTTCGATAGTGGCATTCCCACCAACAGTGCACGAGTGTTCCTTTTTCTCCACATCTTTGCCAACACTTGTTTCTTGTATTTTTTACTTTAGCCATTCTGAGGTGTGAGGTGATATCTCATGGTTTGGATTTGCATTTCCCTGATGAGTGATGTTGAACATCTTTTCGTGTGTCTGCTGGCCATCTGTATGTCTTCTTTGGAGAAATGTGTGCTCATGTATAGATAGGCTCTTAAAATTCAGGAAGAGAAGTAACAGAACTCAATATTTTACATTCAGAGGCAGTTCACAAAAGAAGTAATTATATGTCCAAAAAATACTTTCAAAACTCAGGCTCACTAGAAATCAAAGAAATGCAACTAAAAACAAGATCCTATTTTTCATCTATTAGATTAAGAAAGATGAAAAAGAATGATATACTCAGGGTGACAAAAGTATAGAGAAAGGACATTTTCAACCACTCTTTGTCGAAAACTGAAACAGTTTAGCAACAAGTGTTTACAAAAATCTTAAAAACATACTCACTGCTTGATCCAGAAATCCCACCTCTAAGTATTTGTCCTGGGGAAACAACCAGTTATTTACAAAGATTTACAAGAAAGTCCACTGATACACTGTTTACAAAAGCTAAAAAAAAAAAAAAAAAAAAAAAAGGAAACAATATAAATGTTTCATAGCAAGGTATTGATTTAAAAACTTTTGATATCCCCAAGTTGTAAAATATTATGCATCTATTAAATAATATTTTAATGGTGTATCTATTGACATGGACAGTATTTATTACATTTTGGTAAACGAAAGTATAAAATGGCATTAATGTATCTTGTAAAAATTGTAAACGCTACATACACTATTTTGGCAAAGGTTTGGATGAAAATAAACCACCATGCTTATGAATAATTTTTCTTTTTCATGTATCCCATTTTCATTTTTCTATAATTACATAATAGAAATATTTTCAACAGAGAATAACAAAATTCAAACATTGAAGGGAGAATAAATGGAGAAATTACTTTAAAAAAATAAAAAAAAGAGTGGCGCCTATGTGGCTCAGTCGTTAAGCATCTGTCTTCTGCTCAGGTCATGATCTCAGGGTCCTGGGATCGAGCCCTGCATGAGCCCTGCATCGGGCTCCCTGCTCAGCAGAGAGTCTGGTTCTCTCTCTCCCTCTGCCTCTTCCCCGCACCCTGACCCTGTGCTCTCTTTCTTTCAAATAAATAAATAAAATCTTAAAAAATGAAAATTAAAAAAAGAGAATCCTGGAGTGCCTGAGTGGGTTAAGCATTCCACTCTTGATCTCAGCTCAGGTCTTGATCTCAGGGTTGCGAGTTCAAGTCCCATGGTGGGCTCCATAGTGGGCATGGGCCCTACTTAAGAAGAAAATTAATGATAAATAAATATGTAAATAAAAGAGAATTCTGAAGACAAATTTTCTTTGTGACTAAATCTCTTGACTGTAGATTAGGCTACTTTGGTGCCATGAAAAAGGTCCTCTGAACTTCTCCTAACACTGAACTATGGCTAACTAAGTGACAAGAGGAGAAAGGAGGGCCTGAATATTCTTTGCAAAATCCTGCCTGCACAGGGCTATTTTAAAAATCTTACTAATGGTCACAAAGGATCTTGAAAACTGAAGGCTAAATAAATTATGGTGACAGAAATGAATGAGCAGAAAATCTATGATCTGGGAATTTTTATATGTATGATAAATCAACTCAGCATCTAAGGCCTGTTTTTTAGATCGTAACCCCTGCTGGGGAATTCTT
Organism: Mustela erminea; assembly: GCF_009829155.1. NCBI lineage: Eukaryota > Metazoa > Chordata > Mammalia > Carnivora > Mustelidae > Mustela > Mustela erminea. The sequence continues at coordinate 62,417,577 of NC_045628.1, forward strand.
AAGGAGTGCTGCTGGACAGGGTATTTTGTTTTATTATTTACTCTTCATTTTTTTTTTTTTCCAGGAATACTTGAACTGAAGTTTGGCTTCCTGTTGTTCTACTTCTTTAAGAAATAAAAATAAATAATGGGATCAAAACTCAGTTCTCTCTTATTATAATGCATTCAGAGATCAGTTATAATGAGCCAAGAGATTACTCCCTGTGCTGGACAAAATGTGTGGTGCCAAACAGATCTGAGGGAGGCTTTTCTCTTCCGCAAATGTGGGTATGAAATATGCAAAGTGCATGAGGCCAGCCCCAGGAGGGTCCAATAGCATATTCTGTACCCGACTATGTTCGCCTTTTACACTGTGCCTGAACCGACACACAACTTAAGAAATCGGTGTGATTTGGTTACTTATTATTTGAATATGCTATTAATGAAGCCTATCAGTGTTTTCGGTTGGGTCCCCCAGGAAACAGATGCTGAGACCGAGATTCGTGTACAGGAGGTGTATTGGAGAATAACGCCCGTCAGAGAGTCTGGGAGTGAGACAGAGGTTGACTGGCCCTCATGAGAAGCTCATTAAATAGGCATATAGAGGCCAGAGGGCTGGATCTTTGTACTGTCCCACCCCTCACCTCCAAAGGAGACTGGACCTACACTTGAGGGAGGCAGCTTCCTTTAGGCAAGTCCTCGGGAGGACTCAGTGGTAAGGCGTCAGCAGCCAGTAAGTATTTCAGCCACCTGGAGGTCTGAGGGTTTCCAAACTAAAGGGGATTCTGGGCTAAGAGCTATAGATTGAATATTTGTATGCTGCCCCTGGCCCCCAAATTCATATGTTAAACCACTAATCCTGGACATGACAGCAGTTGGAGGTGGGACACTGGGACACTTGGGAAGTAATCAGGGTTTAATTAGGTCATGAGAGTGGAGCCCCCCTGATGGGATTACAGCCCTTGCACAAGCAGAAAGATCTCTCCCTCTCTCTCTCTCTCTCTCTCCGTGATGCATGTACCAAGGAGGGGCCCTGTGAGGACATAGCCAGGAAAAGTGCTCTCACCAGAACCTGGCCATGCTGGCATCCTGATCTCAAGACTCAACCTCCAGAAGCATGAGAAAGAAATGCTTGTGTAAACCACATGGTAATTTATTTTGGCATCCTGAACTTTCTGAGACACTGGGCACTGTGGCAAACACAGCTAGTAACTTCTATTAACATGGGGACATATCCAGAGTCTGTTGTACTTGGTGAAAATGCACAAAAGACAAACTAAGAGTTGAAGGTAGAACTCTTAAGAAAGCAGTTCTTTATTTTTGCTAAAAAAAAAAAAATTTAATAACTTCTAGAGGGGTAAAGTAGAAAAAATCGTTACTCTCTACTTTCTGCCCCATTATCAGTCCAAGTTATATTGTAAATTATTCTGTTAATAAAGAGTGAATTTAGTGTCCAAGAGGAAAAGTTTAAATTAAATTTGTTTCCCAAATCATATTTGTTTGCACTTTGTTCAGGACACTGAAAAGGCCACTTAGTGTTGGCCGCCTATGTTTCATCCTAAATAGTGGAAAATCTTTGATTCAAACTTCATCTTGAAAAATGAAAAAAGATCGTGAAACAGCATTTATTTTCACTTCATATTTAACAAAATGTAGGCTATCCTGATAACTACAGGCTGACTTTGAGAACTAAGAACAAACCCAGGGATTGATTAGGAATTTTTTTTTAAGATTTTCATTTATTTATTTGACAGACAGAGATCAAAAGTAGGCTGAGAGGCAGGCAGAGAGAGAAAGAGGAGGAAGCAGGCTCCTGCTGAGCAGAGAGCCTGATGTGGGGCTCGATCCCAGGACCCTGGGATCATGACCTGAGCCGAAGGCAGAGGCTTTAACCCACTGAGCCACCCAGGCGCCCCTGATTCGGAATTTTTAACCTAGTTTTCTTCCAACAAAATTCTATATTAGCACAAATGCCATTCCTTCCTGTATATTTCACTTGTGCTGCATAAAAACAGAGACGGCCATTTGGGAGTTTTATTGATTTTACGAGGATCCCTCAGTCCTTAAATTTGAACTCATGGGAGTTGAACTCATCTTTGGAAAAATCTCTGCCTTCTTCCTCCTTCAAGATATTTCTCTTTAGTTGTGGACCTCTGCATTCAAACATGGTCTCAACAGGTCCAAAATAGAATTCTCGATTCTTGATCTTCCTTGGTGCCCCTCCCCCAACTCCACCTTACTGGCTCAAGACAACTATCTAGGAATGAGCTTTGACTTCTCTTTTATTCATCCACAAACTATACCCGATCCGTTGGCAAATCCATTAGCTCTATGCCCCAAACTGACTACTTCTCACCACCTCCTCTGCTACCTTCCAGTGCTGCCTGCTACCAGCCCTCGCCTGAACTACTTCAGTAGCTATTTTTAAATGGGCCCCAGCTTCTACTCTTGAGTCCCTACAACCACTCTCTACAAAGCAGTCAGAGTGACACTTAATATTTTATTTTTATGAGGTACTACATTTATGCGGTTCAAAATTCAGCATGCTATGAAAGAAGATATACCCAGAGAAGTCTTAAACCCATTCCTGCATTCCTCACCCCAACCCTCTAAATAAGAATCATTTCCACTGGTGTCTTTGTCTTTTTTTTTTCTTTCTTTCTTGGGTTTTTAAGGCAAATGCAAGCATTTGTAAATTTATCTCCTATCTTATTATACAAAAGGTAGCCTACCATTTGCATTGCTCTATAAGTTTTAAGTCTTGCTTTCTTTTGTCAACCAACATGTCTTAAACTCTCTCCATATAGGTACAGAGAGACCTTCCTTGTTTCTGGAGCTACATGTCATGCCATCGTTGTCAAACCAAGCCCCTTTTGCTGCACATCACAACTGCATCCATTTGTTGCTCTTACAAATAAGGCAACAATAAATAACCTAGACATGTGTCATTTCATACATGTAGCGATGCATCTAAGGGATAGAATCACAGAAATACAATAGCAAGATCCTATATTTTTAGACTATTTGCCAATGTCAACATGAGAACTTTCGAGATAGATCTGATTGTCACTTCTCTTGCTTAAAGGCCTCCAAAAATTTCTCATCCTAACCAGAATGAAAACCACTCAGAACCCCAAGTCCCTTCCCAATCTGTCCTTTGCCTACCTCTTCAGTATCACCCACCTCTTTCCCTCGCTTGCACACTGGCCTTCCTTCAATAAACCTGAAAAAATCCATAGCTTTGCAAGATGAGCAGTTTTGCTTTGTAGTTGATTTGCATTGCATTTGTACCGTATTGTCAAATAGGTATAAGAATGCAGTCATCAGCTGGACATGTGATGAGGGAGTTGATCCCTGGAAGGGAAGCATCAGTGCTCATGTTTAATGGAGATGGATATTTGAGTGGGTGTTATAAGCAGTCATTTGATAAATAAATGTTTCTAGATTATGATGATTCTTACTCTCCTGCCCACCTTCAAACTTCAGGAATCCAGATCATAGGTGCTGAGATAATGAGGATGTTCTATCTTTCAGTAGCTGCATGACCATGGATCCCAGACATGTAAAGATGGAACCCTAACCTCACAGAGAAAGGCAACATGGCTTGGAAAGCTACAGATGCTGTGTTCTGCTGTGGATTCTGCCATGAAATCAGCTGTGAGGACTTCAGCAAGCCATTCAACCTTTCCCTGGCACATTTTATTTATAAGGAAAGGAAGAAAATGGAATGCATCATTATTATTCCCCACTCGCCCAGGGATTCTTTTTATTAATTCTGCCCCCTCTTTTTCATATCAATTGAGAAATTCTGTCCACTTAAAAATTATTGGTTAGTTATGTAGTTATTTATTACTTCATTTATAAAGTCTTGTTATTTAAATTATTTAAAGATAAAAATTTATTTATTTACATGTTACCACGTTCACAGTTCATTCTCATCATGCTCATATCTGTGATTAATTTATCAAGGATTTAGATAGCTTCCAATTTTGTTTTCCAGTAAGTAATCAACTGGTAAGCAAACATCTTGGTTGCGTTGATATAATATCACCCAAAGCAAAGAAACTTCATATTTTAATTTTCCTGAATGGCTTTACCTCATTTAATCCCTAAGAATTAAGAGGCTGTAGGTTGAGAATCTCTGGTCCCAGCTGACAGTAAGTTTCTGTACAAGTCTGGGAGTCAGTCTTACGTATAGGATTGTCTAGTGCAGTGATTTTTTTGAAGGTGCGTCCCAGAGCCCTGGGGCTCAGCAGAGGGATTCAGGGCAGAAACAAGGGTGGGGAGGGAGGAGGCAAAGCGGGAGTTCTTAGAGCCTCCAAACCTATTTTATCCAGAGTAGCCCCATTTTTTTGTTTCATATGGAGTTCTAAGCCTTTGTTTGAAGAAAATGTTTAAACTATTAAAAATTAATTTTGAAAAATCTGACAATCAAGGTTTATGGCATCAATGGGGATAACGAAGCCTAGAAAATGTAGATAAAAGTTGCCCAAGGTTACAGAGCTCATTAATGGCAAAATATTCATTTGGTCAGTCCATAGGTATTTACTGAACACTGTGGAAATAAAAATTATAAATATGAAATTCCGATTCAGTCTTGGTCTAAAAACAACTGTGGGTCACCATAGTGTTTGATCAGAAGCATCGGGATGAGAGAATCTTATTTTCATAAACTGATGGAGATGTGACTTTATGTTCTAATTACATGTATTATTGCATATTACTCCTGTTCAGTAAGAAGGGGTGGGAGGATATGTGTATTCTAGCGACCGAAGGAGAGCAGTGAAGAAAGATCCCTCTTGGGACGCCTGGGTGGCTCAGTCAGTTAAGCGACTGCCTTTGGCTCAGGTCATGATCCCTGGGTTCTGGGATCGAGTGCCGCCCTTATCGGGCTCTCTGCTCAGTGGGAGCTTCCTTCCACCTCTCCCACTGCCCCCACAGCCCCCACTCATGCTCTCATCAAATAAATAAATAAAATCTTAAAAAAAAAAAAAAAAAAAGAGCCCTCTTAGGAGACAGGCCAGGTGGGGTAAAGGTCTTATTTCAGTTTGTATCAGAGGGGTGCTCTGTGCCTGATTGCCACGCTCTTACTCCTGTTGGTGTTTATACAGGAGGAGTCAAGAGCCCTGCCTCCTCAAGATCACCTGGTTTCTGTTTTATTTCCCAGATAAAGCATGTGATTACCACTAAGCTTGGAAGAAACCTGAGGCTATGGAAATGTGTTAATTTAATCCATAACCACATTTGTAAAAGTCAGTTGGTTGAATGTGTCCAATGTAAATGAATTCACTGGCCTTAGGATAACTTCACGTGTGACTGGGTATCAGGCGTGTTCTCTCGTTAGCCCAAAAGCCACAGACCGCTGGGTTCCAGCTTTCTCCCTGCAACCTCTTTGAAATAAAGGGTGTCTTCAGTAGATTCAAATACAAACATAACACAAAGCCTCATTCTTAGCACCAATAAAGAGCCAGGCATTCTTCCTGGCATTGAGGATACAGCAATGAACATGTGGGAAAAATTTCCTGCTTCCTAGGACCAGAACGGGTTCTCTCGATGATTCCAGGTCTGACGCTGTTTCTGCGACAGCATGCAAAGTTGAAGATTCATTCTACTGTTTTGCAAATACTTGTCATAATACACTATGCTTAGATTTCCTCCACATTATTTATTTACTCATTTAACAAATATTTACTGAGTGGCTTCTATTACCAGATTCTCTATGCTAAGTGCTGGGCATCCTGATATGAATTAGTTCTTTTTTGTTTGTTTGTTTGTTTGTTTTTTTAAGATTCCATTCATTTATTTGACAAAGAAAGAGAGAGAGAGAGAGAGAGCGCAAGCAGGGTGAGCGGGAGAGGGAGAAGCAGGCTCTCTGCTGAGCAGGGACCCCGATGCGACGATGCGGTGCTCGATCCCAGGATGCCGGGATCACGATCGGAGCCAAAGACAGATGCTCAGCCCACTGAGCCACCCAGGCACCCCTGATTTGGTTGGTTCTCAAGGTGCTCACAGACCTATGGGAACTTAGACTTGTAAACAAATTTCAAAGCAGCCTAAGAAATACAACAGCAGGAGAGGAACGAGATACAGATGCACTACAAAAAGCAACAGACTAACTCCCTCTGCATGATATCCAAGCTTGGATTTGAAAGGTTAATACAAGCTTCCCAGGCAGAGGAAGGATGGTGAGAATGGGAATGTCATAGAGAAAGGTGCAGAGACAAGAGAACACGTGTATCCGGAGAACTATGTGCTGTTTGGAACCAAAGGAGTCTGAAGGACAAAGTAGATAAGAGGCAGGAAATTGATAGAATCTTTATCTAATAGCCTCTGCTTTCTTTGTGAGTTAAGAGAGGCAGCATTTCTTGAGAATGAGGAAGGCAGAGGCTGGGGAGGAACTCTGAAAGGAGGTAAAAGAGGTGCTGAATTGTTTATAAAATAGAAAGGATTGGGGGGAAATCCTCCCAGACCCATTAACAGCAGACTGTCTTGCTAGACACAGTTCCAAGCGACTGGAATACCAAGGGGTTGGGGGCAAGGTATGTACTGATACGTACTGATAGGAAAAGATGCACAAGATAAATCGTTTAGTGAATAAAAAGCAAGAGGCAGAACTGTGTGTACTAATTTAACTTTCGTGTAAAAGGCAGTGGCAAACTTACCAATATGTCCTTATATGCATAGAGTATCTCTGGAAGAACGCATAAGAAAGCAATAGCTTTGGTCACCCACAGGGGATAGGTGGGAAGGCGAGGGTGCAGGGTGGGTGGGGGGCAAGGGGACACTTTACACTGTATGCTTTTTAATTCCGAATCTCAGTAATGGATTATTAATTCTAAAATAAATTAAAAGTGAGATCTCCAGGGGCGCCTGGGTGGCTCAGTGGGTTAGGCCTCTGCCTTCGGCTCAGGTCCTGGTCTCGGGGTCCTGGGATCGAGCCCTGCATCGGGCTCTCTGCTCAGCGGGGAGCCTGCTTCCCTTCCTCTCTCTCTCTCTCTCTCTCTCTCTGCCTGCCTCTCTGCCTACTTGTGATCTCTGTCAAGTAAATAAATAAAATCTTAAAAAAAAAAAAGTGAGATCTCCAAAATCTTTTTAGAAAATAAAGAAGAATAATTTCTGAGGGCCATGGAAGATAATACTAAATTTGGGCCTCATGGGTGTGTCCCTCTGGAAACTTAGGCTTAGGCCTAACTTGGGGGACTGCAAAGGGAAATGATCATTTTCATTCTGGCTTCTATTTGGGAAAGGTGAGTTGGTTAAGTGTTGGGAATCAGAGCTTGGAAATGATCTACAGAAAACCCTAACTAAGGTTGCTGGCCTGGGCTCCTGTACTCAGGGTCTCCAAGCACAGCTCCTTCAGCAGACCAGCACCACTGCGTTACTTAACATCAAAGCAGTACCTCAAAAGGATTCCAATTCCTTTATCGCACCCATTAGTGAAAAACCCTATTAGTACAAAGTGAGTTAAAACAGAACTCTGACCTTTAGGAGCTGGCAAGTTAAAAGGACGCTATTTATTATTTAATACATAAACAAATAATGTACAAGACTGACTTTTGCGTGTGGATTGCCAAATCACGTTATCTTACAGACATACACTTTTTAAAAAGGATTTATTTATTTATTTGAGAGCGAGCGAGCGAGAGAGCTAGCACATGAGTGGGGGGAAGGGCAGAGAGAGAGGGAGGATAGGCAGACTCCCTGCTGAGCACAGAGCCAAGGTGGCTCCATCGCAAGATCCCGAGATAGTGGCCTGAGCTGAAATCAAGAGTCAGACACTCTACTGATTGAGCCGTCCAGGCGCCCCTTACAGACATAGCCTTTTATCTCTAACCAAATTATGAAGAAATGCCCCGGTTATTCAGCCACGAGCCTGTGAAGTACTGTTTTTGTGCCAGAAGATGTCAGGCAATAGTGATACAAGGATGGCCAAACCATAGTCCTCGGGGTCTGGGACCACACGAGGTAGTGAAGGAGAGAGATGTAACGACCCCTTTAGAATAAAATGTGGTGTGTTCTACCAGAGAGGCCTGAACAGAGTTCTGTGGGAGCCCAGAAGAAGGAGTGAGTGACACTGCCTGGAAGGAGTTAGGAACGGCTTCCTGGAGGATAAAAGAGGCAACCAAAGTCCTAAATGAACTGAGGCTGAGGGAGGGTGCGAAGGACATCTCAGGTGAGGAGAAAACGGTGGGCCGAGGAGGCAAAGCTCAGAACAACACGGAGCAGAGTGATCGAGTATGGCGTCAGGTGCTTCTCAGGGAGTGGCAGGCACGAGGGCTGGAAAGGCAGGTTCGAACAGGGTTAGGAAGTGCCTTATGTGCCAGGCTAACAAGTTCAGACTTTGTCATGTCAGTAAAATACCTTGTTCTCAACTGATATGCTGAGAGGTCGATATTTTGCCATTCGTGTCTAACCCTCTTTCATGCCCATCATCCTCTGTTGGCTTCCATATTCTTGTTAGAGGTAGAATAAGGATGTGGAAGATAGTTTTATCAACTTAGTGTTCCCTTCCCCATTCTTCCTTTTTATTCTTCTCCCACATCTAACCAGTTATCAAAGTCTGTCACTCAGTCTGTCATTTTTAGGTCAACTATTTAGTAAGTGTTTAGCCACGACAAGTACTGGGCTGAGGGCCTTCTCTACATGATCTTGTTCAAGCCTCAAAATGGTCCTGTGAAGTCATGTTCTAGTTGGGGCTTCTGAAAGCAAATAGCAGTTAATAGAAATCGAAGTAACTGGAAAGGTGTCAGGCAACGGACAGAATCCATATTAAGGTAGAGGACTGGCTTCAGTGTGGAACCAAGGGAGGAAGCAGAGCACAAAGTTAAAATCAGAGCTCAGTAACAGTTTTCAAGAAGGTGCCCCACCATGCGTCTCGATTCTTTCTTCCTCCCTCCATGCCTCCCTCCTACCATCTTCCTCCCTTCTTTCCCTCCCTTCCTTCCTTCCTTCTGTCCTTTCTCCTTCCTTCCTTTAACGTAAGCTCTATGCCCAACGTGAAGCTTGAACTCACAACCCTGAAATCAAGAACGGCATACTCGACTGACTCAAGCCAGCCAGGCGCCCCAAGCCTCTGGAGTCTAATTTGACCCACAAAGGGCTCAAAGATCCTCAGCCTGGCCACACTGTCTTTGAATCACTATTGCCCAGTACAGAGAGATGAGTGAGCATCAACTGGCCCTGCTCAGAGCACGTGCCTGTGACCTGGATGCCAGGGGTTGGCAGAAGAACAGCTTCCCCTGTGTGTCTCCCCATTTACATTGAGATTCACTCAAACTAGAAAGGACACTGAAATACCAGACAGCAAAAACAACAAGTGTCTACAAGTGCATTTTGTAGATGAGGGAATGGACCTAGAGCAGGTAGGTTAGTTACCCAAGTAACACAGCTAGTCAGTGAAGCCAGGATCAGAGCCCAGATCAGTTTGTCTGCAAAGCCCACGCTGTTATGCAATCTACTGCATCGCCTTCTCTAAACCATTCCAGCTCTTATTTCACAGCCCACACGCCAGTCCAGGCGCCCATCACCTTGTGTGCATTACTGCCTCCTACCTGGTCCCCCTGATTTGTGTTTTCCCATCGTGGTTCATTCTCTCCATAGTTGCTAAGGTAATCATTTTTAAGTACCATCTAGATCATGTCAGCCTCTTGTTCAAAAAAGCCTATGACTCACCCCTTTGAGAGCCTTTCCTGACTAATATCATTCCACCCTGATCACTCCCTCAATAATCAGTCAAATAGTGTTGCTGCATTGCTACCACAGATGTATAATTTATACTACACTATCGTACACTTATTAATAGTCTCTGGCTGTTACATTTACATGTGACTTCACTGAGGTCATACAGCCTGTCTTCTGCTGCTTTTGTGACTCTGATGACAATGTCTCATTGTCTTTGAATCCCAGGGTCCTCCAGAATATTTGCATTACCATCATCAATGTTATTATTGGCAGAGCACTTAACATTTGTGAATTCATTATTAGCTTCCCTGACAATTTCCAACTGCTGCTTACGTCTCTCGGGCACACATTCTCTGCCCTACCAAGAGCATGCCTGTTAAAAACAATTGCTGATAATGATGATCATTTCACTTCCACTCTTGGAAATGTTTAATTCTTGGCTCCACCCTCAGATGCTGTAAGTTGAGGAAAGGTACAATGTGGTATTCTTTTTGTGGAGCTGTGAGGTGAAAGGAAGCAGCATCGAGAGTATGCTTTTGCCCTTTTCGGTTAGGAATAATAAAACGATCATAAGCATGGAACCTCACACGCACTTAGGGACTCTGGCTGGCCAAGTTGCCGGCTTGAAGTTCATACAGGAAAGCTTCTTGCCTGGTGCCTACATTGCCTCCACAGTTAGAGGGCACCGTCATCAACTGATGGTGTCCCGGATCCTCCAAGACCTCAGGATCCCTGTAAATCAGGACCAAGAGGGCCAAGAACCAGAGTGACTCAGGCATTTCACTTTCTAATCCCTTTGCTCCTCGCTCCAGTTACTTTTTTTGAGGATCTGTCTCTGTCTTGAGGTTAGATATCAGAGGAGGTCACACACAGAGCACATAATTGGTGATCAACCGACAACGATCAATCTCCAGTAGAACTAACAAAACTCAGAATTTATTTAAAGGCTAGTCATATATGTTCTGGTCATTTTATAAATGCCAAGAGTCAGTATAAAAAAGATAGGGTTTCTGTACTCAAGGAGTTAACCATCTATTGGGGGAGACAAATGTAACAAACAAATAATTGATGAGCACTATGTAAGGCAATATATTAAGTTTATACTGGGTATAAGAATGACACACGGAAGGACCTAATCCACTGTTTGGGGTGAGAGATCCTGAAAGACCTTACAGAGGGTGAAATGCTTGGCCTGGAATTGAGAGCAGAGTAAGAGTTTGCCAGACGGATCAAGTAGGGAAAGAACATTCCCGAAAGAGGGTAGAGAGCTAAACCATGGGATGAAAGGCTTAGAGAATTATATGCAGTTTGGATTCTGAAGATGCTTAGTCTGCATCCATTCTTTCCTTCCTTCCATATTTCCCACCCATGGATTGAGTATAACTGACCTTATTTTCATCTCCAAAGATGGGTCTTGGTTGGCCTTACTCAGTCAGCATAAACCATTATTAGAGTTGGCTCTCAGAGAAGCATGTCTTCCAAGCCTAAGCAAATCAGCCATGGCATTCCTTAGGGATGTTAGTTCTGGGCTGGATATGTCCAATCAGAGAGAAGTCCAGGATTTTGGCTTGATGGTTGTGGGGAAGAGATGCATTTATATGGAAAAGAAAGCATTTAAACCTGAGAGTTGCTGGTTTCTATTTTGTTACCTTAAAGAGAGTCAAGCAGAGGATAAAGATGTCAGGGAATGGCAGAGAAATGGAGCCAGTGACGTGACCAAACTGACAAGTTAAGTGGATGCTGGTATTCCCTTCATGGTTTAAAAAGATCAAGTAAAATGTCATGTCACTTGCAAATAAAACCATTCTATCCCAATGCGGTGTTACTGGAGGTGAGTTTTAAGGGGGCAGAAAATGGGAAATGGATTGCAGAGGTAGGCGTTGAGCCAGATGAACGAGTATAGTTTCAGTGCTAGATACGAGGAAAGCTCTCGAAGGTTTTAGGCTATGGTAGGGAGTGACATGAGTTTTAGAAAGATTATTCTGGCAGCAATGAGGATGGCTGAGAGAGAGCAAGCCTGGGGGCAGTGAGGCCCGTGAGGAAGCTACACCATAGTTCCACTTTACTCAGCATTCTCCTAGGGGGTGAGGCTTCTAGCTCCTTTTTGCACCAACCTCAAAAAAAGAGAATCAGCTTTTTGAAAATACTTAATCTGTGAAAATATGATATAGGATATAAATTCTTTAGGATTTCATCCCCTGGAAGTAAAAATACATGTTTCAGGAGCCCACAAAATTCTTCAGGGTTTTAATGTAGGAGAACAAAGTTTGGGTTATACCATTTGGGCTATCATTAATATCTTGGCCTCTTTCTTTTTAGGACTTTCAGTGTGCTCTCTATTGCCTCTGAACTCTTTTATTTATTTTGTCAATACAGTCTTTTTTTTTTTTTCCATTTTGCTTGAGTTTTTTTTTGTTTGTTTGTTTTTGTTTTTGCTCTCTCCCCCACTCCTTGAAATAGACAGCTGAAGAAAAAGACCAATGTTTATTTGGCTGGCTCAAAAGCCCTTTCCCCATGGTATCTGTTGCTGTTAAGGAAAATTAACCTGATCCTAACTAATTTTACTCAAGGGGAGGTATCTTTGGTAACAAACACTCCTCCTGATCTCTTTGGCCTCCAGGAGTAACTGCCAAGTAAATGGTATTGATAGGAAAACTATGGGTATACACTCTTCCACGCTCCATTTCACCAGAACCTGTTCTGCAAAGACATTAAGATTCAATTAATTTTTCTGCTCACTTGTCATTACTGAGTTCCCTCTTCATGCCTTGTACTGTTCTTGTACTGTGCTTGAGGATACCAGGAGTGGTTCAACAGAAGAGGAAAGGTGTCTCTGCTTAAAGATGGCTTAAGGTTTAGATTCAGAGGATGGGAAATGCTTTTCTTAAAACCATGTCAACGAGGCCTAAGCACATACTACAACAGTTGGTTTACATATAAGATGGCTGCATTGTGTTGATCTTTGAAGCGTATAAAAAAACTTTAAAAAAAGTGTCATCTCATCACCCAAGTTTCAGATACAATTCTGCCAGGACGTCAGTGGCAACGTTACAAGTCTGGTCATTAACCATGACCTTCAGCCAAGGTCTTTGAGATAAAGATGATCTCACTCTTTATTTACAGAATCACTTATTGTCCTCACATGTGTAATTTTAGGTGGAAAATGGAATCAAAACAGGCACATGTAGAAAAATGTGGTATCCCCCAAAAGTTGCCACAAAATATAAAACATTTGTTCCTTAGTAAAGTAATTGTAGTTATGTATGATCCCTAGAGACTGATTCCTTCCAAAAAGATTGTTCATTTTGCCTAGATGGCAATATATTTCACCCCTGCTTCCATCTCCATATTTTGTAGCAGCAACATTCACTCCTCATAGGCCCCATTTAACTCCTTCATACATTCTATTTAACATTAGTTGATGCAGACGATTTAGAGCAGAACTGAGCACATCCACAGAACACGAGCAGAGTCCTGACCTTTATTTTTTAAACCAAAATCTTCTCACAGCAACTGCCCTTCACTACTTTCTCATTGTGTTCAGAGCCAGTCACTTTCCAATGATGAAATCAAGATTTGAGCCAAACTGAGCTGTCCTTGACTTCACTAGGGTTATATCCAGCACCGAGCTTACTCCCAGCAACACAGAAGGCACTGATTTGCTTGAAGAAAGAATGAAGATACTGTCCATGGAATTGTGAGTGGGTCTGAATTTCCTGAAGCTAAACCAAGGATTCTAACAGATTTAAAACCTGTGACTGGTACACTGAGGAGTTTAGGTTTTCACTTATCCTGTCCTGTCAGTCAACAAACATTTTTTGAGAGCTACTGTATTGTGGGAATAGTGGATCCACTTCTTGACAAAACCTACTTGGGATTCCTCCGCTTTTCTCTCGGTTTTCTAAGGAGAGGACCTAATCGTCCTAGTCCCTGCCTCTCACTTGAGCTCAGTTCAGGGCTTAGCGTATGGGTGGGGTTGCAGTGGCCTGAATGTTATTAGTAAAGACAAAGCAAAGAAGGAACAGAAACAAACTCTCTTCCTCCTTCTCTCTTTTCTTTCACTATTTCACCCTGTAGCCATTTCCCTAAGGCTAGGTTCCCTCCTACTTCATCCTACTCGGCCTTCCCAGTTCTTCTGCAGAAAATTCCAGGAGAATTAATTTTCCTCTGAAATATAGACGAACCTGGGCACCTGGGTGGCTCAGTGGGTTAAGCCACTGCCTTCGGCTCAGGTCATGATCTCGGGTTCCTGGGATCGAGTCCCGCATCGGGCTCTCTGCTCAGCAGGGAGCCTGCTTCCCTCTCTCTCTCTCTGCCTGCCTCTCCATCTACTTGTGATTTCTCTCTGTCAAATAAATAAATAAATAAAATCTTTAAAAAAAAAAATATAGACGAACCTAACCGGTGAGAATGCAAAATGGTACAGCTACTTTTAGAAGCCAAGTTGGTAATTTTTTTTTTTTAAAGGAGGGGCTTTTTTTTTTTTTTTTAAGATTTTATTTATTTATTTGACACAGAGAGAGAGATCACAAGTAGGCAGAGAGAGAGAAAGGGAAGCAGGCTCCCTGCTGAGCAGAGAGCCTGACGCGGGGCTCCATCCCAGGACCCTGGGATCATGACCTGAGCCGAAAGCAGAGGCTTTAACCCACTGAGCCACCCAGGCGCCCCATATTGGCAATTTCTTATAAAAATAAACAGACTCTTACCATATGATCCAGGACTGGGGCTCTTTGGTATTTACCCAAAGTAACTGGAAACTTAACGCCCACACAAAAACCAGACATGGATATTTATAGCAGTTTTATCTATTACTGCCAAAACTTGGAAGCATCCAAGATGGCCTTCAGTAGGAAGGATAAACAATGGATAAACAAACTATAATACACATAAACAATGGAATATTACTCAGCACTAAAAACAAATGAGGTATCAAGCCATGAAAAGACAGGGCAGAAACTCGGAAGCATATTGCTACACGAAAGAAGCCAATCTGAAAAGGCTATACACCAACTCTTATGTACTAGCAACTTTCATTCCTCATAGGCCCCCTTTAATTGCTTCATACATTCTATTTAACACTATTGGATGCAGAAGATTTAGAGCAGTGTGATTCCAACTGTATGACATTTGGGAAAAGGCAAAACTATGGGGACAATGAAAAGATCAGTGATTGCCAAGGGTTTGGGGAGGAAGGGATGAACAGGCAGAGCACAGAGGATTTTGAGGGCAGTGAAACTATTCTATATGGTATTATTTTCATGGATACATATCATTATATATTTGTCCAAATGCGTAGAATGTACATCACCAAGATTGAACCTTAAAGTAAACTATGGACTTTGGGTGGTAAAGATATATCCATGCAGGTTCATTGATTGTAACAAATGTCCCACTCTGATGAGGGATGCAGATATGCAGGAGATTATGCCTATGTGGGGGCAGAGGTTATATGGGAACTCTCTATACTTTCCAGTCAATTTTACTTTCAACCTAAAACTGCTCTAAAAATATATTTAAAAATATGTAGAAACAGATATACAGAGGAACCTTACTTCATACCTTTGTATACATGAAAACCTATTGTTAACCCAAGCCTGCCCAGGCTAGAGAGAATGGAAAGGAAGATTAAGGGAAAAGTTTTGCAAAGCCTTGCGCTTGCTTCTGGCACAGGTGAATAGGGCAAAAAGCCACAGGCTGTGTTCTATTACTCAATGGATCACACACAAAAAAGACACTGGTCTGATCAGAAGCACTAGATGTTACTTACCAGTGGCAGAGCAAGCAGTCTGGCTAGTTCCTCATGCTAGGGAAGAAGAAAGGGAAGAGGAGATGTGCTCCATGGTGGGAGCCTTAGCCCTCTGTACCACTCCTTACTCTTCCTGCACCCTTCCACTGGATTCCTAGGTCTGGGATTCCCAGAAAACACAAGAAACCAAGGGTCACCTGCTTTAGAATCATGAGAAACTTTATAAATATTCATATTCTCAGACCAAGCTCCCAGAAAACCAAATTTGGTCATTCAGGGATAAGGTCCAGGGCTGTGCATTTTCGAAGAGTTCCCAAGGCATTCCTATGTTCATCTAGGCTTCAGAGCCACAAAACCTTGCTGCTGAGAGGACTCTTGTTCCTGCTGCCAGAAAGAAAAGGGGTAATTGCATATGAGGCCTTTCTTTTGGATACCAATTATACCACCTGTTGGCTTTACTATATTGGTATTACCGTCTGCCTGTTGCTTATATTCTCCCCAGGATCATCCCATCCCAGGAATTAGGGAAAGGTTCAGATTCCAGCCTTTCCATTATGCTCTAATGGAAAAGAGTTCAATTTAGACCTGCCTCTCTTTCTATTCATTATTTGACAAATACTTACAGCATGCCTCCTAATGTGCCAGCTACTTCTTTGAGGGGCTGGAAATACAGCGATGACTAAGCAGACAAGGTCCTTTCTCTCCCAATGCTTCTCTTCTACTAGAGGGAGAACTAAGAAGTAAACAAGAAACAAAGATTATTTGGGGCAGAAGTGAGGACTGGAAAACAAGACAGGGTTATATGACAGCGAGTGTTATGAAGAGGCAGGGTACATGAGAGGTAGGAGGCTAACATTTCTAAGGAGCTAACTGCGGTGAAGACTGAATGGTGAGAAGAAAATATCTAATGGTAAACACTGCAAAGGCCACCAGCAGGAAGAAGGTTAGTGTTTCTGAGATTTTTAGGTCAGGGTGTAGAGAGTACCGAATAGGAGAGGAGAGGTGAGGCTGGAGAAGCATTTTATCTCAAGTGCAATGGTAAGCCACTGTCAAATTTTAAGCAGAGGAGTAACATGATCTGGCTTATATTTTAAAACAAAATCCTCTGACCATTGTGATAAAAATGGATTGAATAGGGGCACCTGGGTGGCTCAGTGGGTTAAGCTTCTGCCTTTAGCTCAGGTCATGATCCCAGGGTCCTGGGATTGAGCCCTGCATCTCTCTGCTCAGCAGGGAGCCTGCTTCCCTCTCTCACTCTGCCTGCCTCTCTGCCTACTTGTGATCTGTGTCTGTCAAATAAATAAGTAAATAAAACGTTAAAAAAAATGGGTTGAATAGGTTGGTGTTGGGCTGAATGGGGGAAGGGTTCAAGAGGAGAAGCAGGGAAAGCAGTTAGGTTACTGTGGTAGTAGAGACCAGAGCATATGGTGATCTGGACTGGGGTAGAGGTGATATGAGTGGGAAAATTCAAGATCTACTTTGGAGTTAGAGCTGATAGTACTTGTTAATGGTTTGGATAGGAGTTGTGAGGAAAAGAGAAGCAAGGATGACTCTTAGGAACTTAGTTTTGAACCACTGAGTGAATGATGCAGTAGATTTAAAGATGCTGTTTGGGAATGTTTGGAACACGTATTAAACAGTCAAGTGACAAAGTGAAGTAGCATTACATATACCAGTTTGAGGTTCAGCAGTGAGGTTAGGGTAAAGATGAACAGAGTCAGGAGCATAAGAACAGTATTTCACACCATTGTGGGAGGATGAATAATGACCCCCCAGATATGTCCATTTCCTAATCCCTTGAGCCTTAAAGGACCTTTTGTGGGTGAAGGCACTTAAAATATGTCTTTTGTGGGTCCACACAACACTCAAGGTAGGTATTGTTATTTTCCACTTAATAGATGGGGAACCTGAGGCTCAGAGAAGTGGAATGCCTTGTCCTAGGTCCCAGAACTGGAAAATACCTATCTTACTTTCAAGTGCTTTACAGAATTTCTGCAGAGACAGGAGGTGGTAAAGAGTTGCACTGTGTGCTTCAAGACAGATCCTTAGCATCACACTGCCTTGGCTGCCAAAAACCTGCCCTAGAAATGCATTTCTGTGAGGCCTGTCATGTCTTTGCCCAGCTCTGGTATATTATTTTTCTGACCTTCAGAGCCCTTGCCAGCCCAATCACACCGCATGGCCACTCTTCAGCTAGTTTGTTAGCTCTGGGAGGGCTTAGTTGGGTCATCACATAACGAACGACCCCGCTTGCCAGGCCCTGTGCCAGGCACCTAACATTTATTCAATAATCACAGTAACTCTCTCCATTGTCTCTGGAGCAAGCCAGAAAGGCTGGATTACTGGGGAATGGAAAGAAGACAGGACCAGGAGCAAGAGGAGCCTGTGTTCAAGTTGTGCGGTGGTGGGTGGCGGTGGCGCATAGCCCTAACTGGGAGCTAAAGTACCCTTGGGCTAGTAACTGAGTCATTTAAGAAAACCAGAAAGATTACACTACAGATGATTTGGAAACTCCCTCGAAGACATTCGAATGAGAGATTCTCTTCTTTCTCCATCTCTAGTGCTCCACTATTATAGGCAGCAGTCTGAACCAAGAGTGCAGTGACAGCCTACCTGTTCAGACCTGGGCTACCCCTCAATTCCTTAGAGGTGAGTCGGTGCCGCGACTCAGCCGATTTCCAGGGAAGCTGCCGGGATACGAAGTGGGCGATAGGTCATTCCAGGATAAAGGCGAGGAGGCTCCGCAAAACTACAACTCCCAGGAGCCCCTGGGGTGCCACTCGACAGCCTGGGCCTGGTGCATGCTGGGAGCCGCACACTACCTCCCGCCGCAGCAGGCTCATTGTTAAGGCAGTTCAGGACAGGTAACCCGTGCGCATGCCCAGTCACGTCCCAACTAGTTCAGCTTCTTTCCTTCCTGCAGGATTCTTCTCTTTCCGGCCTCGCCCAGGCGCCCATTTCCCCGCCCCACCCCGCCCCTTTTTAGGGATTTTGGAGGGGGCGAGCCTCTGGCAAGCGCGTTCCCAGGGGTGTTTACATGCGCGTTCATGGGAGATTAAAAACACTGGATGTGGAAGATGTTGAGTCTAGGAGACCGCAGTTAATGGAAGGCGCATGCGTTCCAGGGACGGTCCTGCTTGGAGTCGGGAATCACAAAGGGGCGGAGTGGAAACTCGGCAGGGAGCTGACGCACGCGCATTGGGCCTCTAGCGCCCCGCCTCCTTCTTCAGGTTTCCTTTCCATCGCCACCACTATTCCGGAAGTGCAGCCGCCCTCGCGCCCACCAGCGGCCACCCCCTGGGGCAGGCCCCGCCCCCATCGGCTCCGCCCCCCAGCTCTCCGCCCCCTCCTCGGGTGCTGGCGCCGGCTTGCAGCCCAGGTCCTGGCGGTTTCGGTGCCCCAAGCTGGGAGCGCGGAGTCGTTCCCGGAGCGGCGGCCAGGCTATGATCGCGGGTCCTCGGCGTCCCGCTCCGGTCACCCAGAGTCCCTGTCTCCGCTTGTGCCCGTACCCGAGCGGTCTCCTCAGCCCGGCCCCGCAGCGCGGTTGTCGGCGGCGCTCCCGGCGCGCCCCCTCCTCCCGATGGCGGCGGAGATCCAGCCCAAGCCGCTGACCCGCAAGCCCATCCTGCTGCAGCGGGTCGAGGGGTCCCAGGAGGTGGTGAATATGGCCGTGATCGTGCCCAAGGAGGAGGGCGTCATCAGCGTCTCGGAGGACAGGTACGGACCGCCGCCCCTCGGCCGCGAGGAGGGGCGGGACGGGCCGGCGGTCCCGGAACCCGGGTTCCGGGCTGTGCCTCCACGTCGGCGCGAGTGTAGACGTACTCCCCCAAGTTTTTATTATAATGCGCATCCTGGTGTGCTGGTGTCCAGCTGCGCTCTGCCGCCACTGCGTGGCTCTGGGAAGCGGAGACCAGACGGCGGCGTGCGCTCTGGCCTTGCCCGGGGCCGGTGGCGCTGGCCGCGCCAGGGTGGCCCTTAGACTAACGGTGCGCGGGCCACTGGACCTTGGTCCAGCCCTAAGGACCGGAGGGGAAGAGAGTGGGTCCGCCCAGTCCTGCAGGTGTGTGCGTGGGAAGGATGCTCCGAGAGCTAGATAACTAAGGGTTTTTGAGTGCTCTGGTACAGTTCTTAGGGCTCCAGACGGAAAGTAAATGCCACTCCCTTCTCCCAGTCAGTCCCACGGAATCCAGATCTCCTGTACATCTTACACTGAATTCAACGAATATTGCAAGTTGTGAAAAGAGTGTAACTTTGGGCTCCTGCCTGAAAGGAGAGGTGCCTTCTCTTCTTTGCACTCCTTTTCTTATTTCTTCGAGCGGGAGGGGAAGCGCCCAGAACTTGCAAGGGACCACTGCTGCAAATAGCTCTCGAGTTCCTTCCCTTTGCTTGCTTCCTTTCTTTTTGCTTAATTTTGCTTAATTTGCAGAAGTGGAGCCCGTTTTTCTGCCTTTAATGATTTCCCTTGTTTTTCAGACAATAGCGTTTGCGCTTTAACTTAATTCATTTAATATGCAGAAATTAAGCCGATGAAGCTAATTTCCATAGGAATGATGCCTGAATATAGTAATTATGGTATTTATCTGGACTTATTTCAATAATACCAGCTAGGGTTCTAAAAATTGTAGCTCTTTGGAGGTATATGAGAAGGGGCTTTTCACCTTAAAACAGTAGTTAGGTTTTCTTAATGTAAATTCAAATTATGCTGAGGTAGAGAATATTTTTTTTCTGTGACCAGGACAGTTGCAGGCAGAAGTAAAGTAGTAACGTGTTCATTACTGTCTTTATAGTCATTTCCGCACTTTGCATACAGTGTGGCCTAACAAAAATTTGCCTGATAGGTCTCTTTTTCTGATAGGTTCTTCAGTAGAACTAGGATGCGTATATTAATCACCCATGCTTGTTTGTCTACATCGTCTTCCTCCAAAATGTGCTCGAGTCATTTCCTAGATCCAGTGGGGGAAATTGTAAACATAGGTCAGTGGCAAGCACTGTATAGGGAACAGAAGAAATATGTTGCCGAAATGGAGTACGTGGATTGAAAACCTTTTGAAATTCAGAGTAGTTTATGAGTGTTTAATTTTTTTAAAAGATTTTATTTATTTATTTGACAGGCAGAGATCACAAGTAGGCAGAGAGGCAGGCCGAGAGAGAGAGACTGAGCAGAGAGCCTGATATGGGGCTCCATCCCAGGACCTTCAGATCATGACCTTAGTTGAAGGGAGAGGCTTAACCCACTGAGCCACCCAGGTGCCCCATGGCATTGTTTCTAAAGGGATATAGTGACTTTACTTTCTCAGTCTATAACTGCTGTAGATGAAACTGCTCAACCTAACTGCTGTAGGAAATTGATAAATAAGTTTTATAAGTCAAGTAAAAGAAGGAGAAAGTTAGTTAAACTTAACCTCCTTTAATATTAGTTTTGTAACTTTTTGCTTTGGTTCATGGTTTAGGAGTAGAAGTTAGTTTAAAGAGTTTTTTGTTTGTGTTGTTTTTTAAAAGTTCAAAGGGATTTTAGAGGTTATTTGCTCTAACTGCTTCGTTTCATGGATGAGAAAATTAAGGCAAGAGAATTTACCTGCCTAAATTCATGTAGCAGGTGGTGAAGTCAGGCCTAGCTCCTGAGTCTCCTAATTTCCATTTTAGTGTGTTTATCTTGAAGGAAACAGCTTTAGTAGGATGCATTTCAATGTGTTTGGAGAAGCTGAAGTAGCATATATGAAAGAAACTGGAAGATAAATCTCATTTGATTACAGGACAAAAGAAATGTGACGTTTACCTATATGGTAGCTTAATTCTCACTTTTCTAGTTTAAAATGTAAGTAATAGAAATTATTTTATTATAGAGTTACTGTTAAATAAATAAGGTCCACCCATAAGCCCAGAATTATTCTTTACATATATTTTACTAATACTCAAATTGGCAAATCTGTGTTTCCATACTCACAAGTGACAACAACTTTGTTATTTAGAGCTCAGTTTTGATTATGGTTTTCATTAAAAGAGAATTGATCTCTTTCAAAATCCATCATTATGCCATTTGATATAATGCTAAAGATATGAAGATAGAATATTGATTTTCCTCAAAACCTAAAAAGCCATTTTCATTAACTGCTTCAACTAGAAACTAACAGTTTTTATTCCTGAACTCCAAGGTTAAATCACAAATAACGTCCTATCCTGTATGGCAGTGTCCCAGAAGTTCTTTGGAAACCCGGTTTCCCTTTTTGATTTCTGAATCCAGATAGCTTTATCTAGCCTTAGAAAACACTTAACATTTTCTATTTTAAACAGTATTATTGATACTTAGGGTCGGTGCTATGTGTGTTTTATTCATTGTAATATCTTGAGGGCCTAGCAAAGTGCCTGATGCATGCTGGGCCCCCCAAGCATTTGCTGTGCATCAGTGACTGATATATTTTTGTTATTGCTCCTGAAAGCTTCTTAGCTATTGTAGGTATTTAGTTGATACTTATTGAATGACTTTTTTGACAATCTATTAAAGCCCTGTGTGGACAGATGTGCACTTGTGGGCGAAGGACTGGATTGGGTGGTCTTCAGGGTGCCCTACAACTTTGAAAGTCCATGCATTGCTTCGTACATTCTATCAACAAACATTTAAGTTTTTGTTGTGTTCTGAGCACTTAAGTAGACTACACTGGTGAAATGACAAGATCCTTTCAAGATACAGTTTAGTGCTGGGAAGTTTTAGAAGATAATAAAACAAAACCACAACCTCTAAGATTTAGTATTGAAAATAGAATTTTTGGAGAGGGAAGAGTGGCAAGATTCTGCAACCCTTATTGTCCCCTACATTTTATCGTCTTTTGGGGGATTCTTTCACTTGGATTACCATTTTCATTCTACTGCTGCTGTCAGTAGTGTGTTGATAACATTCTAATCTTCAGGCCAAAGAGTCCATAAAAACTCTCATCCTCAGTTTACCTTAGCACAATTAGGACAGCCTGGAACTTTACTAGAGACCAAGGAAGGAAATAAAAGGGAACATAAGAAATATTAAAAACAATCTGATTTCAAAGATTAGATTTCTGGTGATATCAGTTCCCAGTTCTAGGAACTGCCTGGCCATTTCTGTGTCTTTGATTTGCATATAGTTGGATTCTGGATTCTGTCTCTGGGAGACACACCCACCTTTGGTACTTTGGGTTCCTCATGTCCCAGCTGCCTTATGGACTGTCTTTTCTGAGTGGATGCCATCTTATCATTCTTTGCTTAGCTCGATTATAGTTGACGCTAACATCTAGTCTGTAGCTTCCCCGGAGCTTCCTTGTCCTGTGATGGCTTCTTCTCCAGTGATGAAGGCCAGGAGAGACCTCTCTCTAGGTGGGACCCAGCCCCATCTAGACGTCTACATTTATATATTCTTTATATTCATATTTTAACACAAATCAACAGTCTTGGCATTCATACAGAGAGTTTTAGTAACTCTGGGTTGTTACTAGTGGGCAGCTCAAGTTCTTCCTTTGTCAGGAGTCTGTACCTTTGCAGTAGGTAAAGGGAGGGGGCGGTCCATTTTTATCTCAGTATAAAGAGATGTGCTGAAGACAGGTACAAACGGGGGCGGTCCGTTTTTATCTCAGTATAAAGAGATGTGCTGAAGACAGGTACAAACGTCGTGGTCTGGGGTTACTGAAGAATCTCTGCTTGTGGTGGTTAGAGAAAAGGAGTGCTTCTACAGATGGATCTTGCAGGATGACTAGGAGTTCATGTGAAAAAGTGAGGGTAAAGGAAAGAGCATTGTAGGTAGAGGAGGAAAAGAAAACTCCCATTCACTGAGAAGCACTAAAATGGACTGGTTAAGAGTATAGATTCAGCAGCCAGTCAGCTTGAATTCAGAACTCAGTTCTGAGTGATTTGAGGACTCTGGAAAATTAGTGTCTCCAGAGAAGTGACTATGAGTGAAAGTTTCTAAAACCTCTGGGAACGAAAATTTGAAATTCTTTTCTGGATAAAAAGATCCAAGGCTGTGGTGGTGGGGTATTGGGGAGGAGACTCTGATCTCTGATGGGTGGGTGGGGGAGGCACTGTTGGGGATAAGTGTAATGGAGAAGGGAGTGTGGGTGGATGACCATCTTATATTCTAATTTTGTTCAGGACCAATTTATGCAACATAGTGTTACCTGTGATCCCTAAGGGCAGACAGAACCTCTCCCCCCTCCCATGGTAAAAGAGTCAGATTTTTATCTACCAATGAGGAGATCTGATCCCTAGTGCCTAGCACAAGGCAGTATATATTCATTGAATGAGTTATGCAATGGCTGATCAATCACCAGTTTGGAATAAATTGGGCGTGAGGAGGTGGTGAGTTTCCTGGAGCAAAGAGAGAGCAAAGATATTTTAGTTGAGCCTGAGAAAAACTTAGTAGTTTGCTTTCAGCCAGATTAACAGTAAAGCTGGGGATGAGGTTGGGAAGGGACTGGGACAAGAGAAGGGTTGGATTTCTTTTTTTTTAAATCTCTAAGGTGTTTTTTGTTTTTTTGTTTTGTTTGTTTTTGTTTCTGTTTTTTCATTCTGAACTACTCGATTCTAAGTGGTTACCACTACTTGACTGTTTCTTGAAAAGATATGTTAAAATTTCATTTCATTTTATAAATCCTCATGCTCTTGGTTGATTTACCTTTGGTTCTTATCATTGTGAAATTGCACTATCTCAGTTCTCTGGCTGAAACCATTGTTTCAGTAATACTTAAGACCTTGGCTCAGTTCAGCTGAGTTACTGGTAGTTTGATGCCATGTATTTTATAATACTTGATCAAAAAAAATTTGGAAAATGCAAATCAGAGGTTTCCCGCAGTGCAAGTTCTGAAAGTTGAGTTCTTAAGAGTGATGATATGAGGTCATTAAAGGGGACAAAATTAGAACCCATCTAAATAAATTTTTGAGTGTGTCATTTGTCTATTTAATGGCATAAAATTAATAAACTTTCAACTATGCACTTGAGACTCTTCACTAGGTGGTAATAATTGCTGGTTTCAAGGGCCCCAAATGGGAATTTACTCCATGTGATTGTTGAAAATTAGACCTTGATACTGAATTCAAAGCATGAGGCCGTCTTAATGCCAGCAAATCTGTCTGGAAACAGGCTGCCTCTATGTCTCTAAAGGTCAGAATACAGATTGACTTTTTAAGAAAAGATCACTATGGAAAAGCTTGTTTAAGGAGGCTTACTGGAGGAGGCTTAGCTTCCAGTGACCCTAGAGCTCCTGATGGTTCTGAAATTCCTACTTAATGTATGCACTTATACCAGATTCTGTCCAGGACCTCAGAGATCTTAATCAGGGTACATTCATCTGCAGGACAATGGAAAATTCGGACCCTCTGAAAATGAGTGATTCTTGGATTGTGAAATCCTGACCAACAATCTTATACCTCATGTGTTAACTAAACTTACTTTGAAAAAGAAAAATAGTAAAAATCATAGGATGCTAGTAGCTGGATGATGAGGCTTTAGAGGGCTGATCTGTTCCAAGCAAACCAAATCAAAACTGTTAAAAAGGAAACACTGCTTTTCCTCGTATAGCATCTTTCCCTGTCTCAGTTTTCACGTTGAATTTGGCTTTGAGAGGGAAACATTTTCTATTTGTCATTGAGAATCATCTTGATGCCATTAAAAAGTTAACAGTTTGGGGGAAATTAAAACACTGTGGCATGTAGAAATCTATAAGTAAATTGTGACTAAAGATTATTTCAAGTAGTGAGCTGTTGGTATCTGTAGCGTAATCTAGATTATATACAATATATACTTATCTGAAAAAGAAGTGGCCTCAAGCCAAGCTTTTCTTCTCAACTGCAGTATCAGAATAGAAGGAATTTTTATTTCAATAGATCTTCCAAGGAGATGCCACAGTTAACCTAAAAATTTCCTAACACAAAAAATAACTTTGCTTGTGCACCTTCAGGCAGTTTCATTACTTTTTTTTTTTTTTTTTTTTAAAGGGGAGGGGGCCTCCTCATCCAAACATTGCATTTAGTCATCAGTAGAAATTAATGCAGGGGCACCTGGGTGGCTCATTCGGTTAAACATCTGACTCTTGATCTCAGCTCAGATCTTAATCTCGGGGTTGTGAGTTCAAGCTCCATGCCTAAAGTGGAGCCTACTTTAAAAAAAAAAAAAAGAATTAAAAAAAAAATAATTCAGAGGTGTAAGAAACTAGCAAATGAGACCAAAAAAAAAGAAAACAAAGTCATCTGCTGGTGTCTTGGCAGGGTAGGCTGCTTTGTGCTCTCATGTGTACAAAATTTAAATCTTTAATTTAAAGATTCTTGGAGGAGAACTGGGTCTGGGAATCTGATCTCAGCTGTTCCCAGTATTGACCTTGGGCACTGCCTAGGGCATTTCATCACTCAAAGCCTCAGTTTCTCCCATCTGGCCAAGGACCGTGTTGGGTTTCCGAGCTGTGACTCTGACAGTGTGGCGTGTCCACGTGGTGACTAGACAGGTGTAAAATGTCTGCAGACACATCACCCTCAATCAAACCTTGAGCCGAGGGAAGTGTGGAGAGTGGAAAAAGTGGCCCGTACTATGTGAGGCAGTTCTAAAATGATGCTTTCTGGAGCCTTTGAAGGGCAGCGCTAATTTCTTCCTGGATGAAGTATTAAAGAGGCATTTGTTTTGTATTGGTGCCGAATACTCAGTTGAACTGGATTCACTGCATTCCTACTTCTAGATGAATCCTTTAGTTTCAGATAACTGAATAGCTTAGCTCTGGGTGGTTTGCTGGTCCCCTTGTCAGGGACTGAGTGGTCTAGAGTAATGCCTTTGACACCTTTTGACCACATATCATAGTAAGAAATATATTTAGCTGTGCTACCTCAAACTGTAGACTCTCACACATATGCACGTATATAACCAAAACCAAAGTTCTGTAAAATGGTGTCCTTTAAATGTGACATGCATGCATCTGTTGTTCCGTTGTCGTGTGCATGGTTGTGACTCATTCAGCTGATTTCATGAACCAGAGTTGAGAACAGCAGGTTGAAAGGCAGAGCTTTAGAGAAAGTTTTGGTTTTTCTGGAAGGTGGGAATACAGTTCCCCTTAGGGACCTTCACTGCCTGCTCTTGCCCCCATCTTTTCTGCCCCTGGCCTGCCCTGCCTTTCTGAATTTCCAGAGACCAGAGCACTGACCTCGTCTCAGAGTCCTGAACCCTTTGAGCCCCGAGCCAGAAGCTCAGAGAACACCAGAAGCACAGCAGACTGAGCAGCTGTAAGTGGCTGTATTTTGGCTTCCTGTGATGTGTTCATTTATTCCTGAGTTTTAGGACTCAGAGAGGGTGCTTCTCATCCAAATTATGAATGTCAGCTGCTCACCTCCCTGTGCTTTTCTCCTTAGCTGGTCTTTTAGCTTTTTACCTATAATGTGGAGCTGTTTGGGGATTCTGTGCCTTTTCCATTTGTTGTTACTTAAAAAAAAATTTTTTTTTAAGATTTATATTTGAGGGGGGGGGCAAAGGGAGGGGAGAAAGAAAAATCTCAGACTCCCTGCTGAGCAAAGAGCCTGACACAGGGCTCGATCTCGCAACCCTGAGATCATCACCTGAGCAGAAACCAAGAGTCAGACGCTTAACTGACTGAGCCATGCAGGCAACTGACTGAGCCATGCAGGCACCCCCTCCATGAACAATATTGGTAACATCACCTCCCCTTCTCTCCCCTCCCCCCAACATACAACCACCAACATCACCACCACCAACTGTTAATGACTGATTGAATGGACATGTGAAAGACAAGTCGTGGGGTGCTGTTGGTGTGACAGTAATGGGAACATAAAGCAGAGTCTGAGAAGCAAACATGGGTGGTGTGTCTCTAGACGTGGAAGTGGAGGATAACTAGAGTGTCCAGTCTGTACAGGGGGTCGTGTCTCCATCACGCCATTTCAGCGTCATCACATGGGAGTCACCCACTGACACCCCCCCCTTCCTTCTAGGTATATTTTGATTTGCTGTGCAGCTTTGTTATCAGGGAGAGATACCTCTGTCATTTGCCTAAGGCAGAATGGGCATCACCTTTAGGCTAGTGGACCAAGACTGTTCGTAAATGCCTATCCTGGCCTTGTCTGTCTCAGGAATTAGAAGATCTAAGGATGCATGACCAGTGGTGGAGGCTGGGAAGTCCCAGGTCAAGCCATTAGAGCAGTCAGATGAAATCCCTCCTTCTGCCTCACAGTTGGTACCTTCTTGTGGTGTCCTCATGGTGGAAGGTCTAAAATTTATTTTTTTAAGCAGTCTCTAAACTCAACGTGGGTCTCAGACTCACGGCCCCTGAGATCAAGAGCTGCTGTGCTCTACCGACCAAGCCAGCCAGGAGCCCCTGTTACAGCATTTTTTTAAAATCTTTTCCTCAATTTCTGAGGATCAATTTGTGTTTTAAATAACCATAACAATTCCTCTGGAGAATGTTTACATTTTAAATAAAGATAATATAACCATAATAAAAAATGATCACCATAAACCTCATAACACAATGACTGTTAGTGTTTTATATGCATTTCCTTCCAGAAGTTTTGCTAATGCAGCTTTCAAAAATAGGACTGTAATCACATACTTTTATTATTCTTGCCCCCGCTTAAAATTGTGCCACCTGCTATGTTGTCTTTAGCCATCATCTTCAGTGGCTGTATATTTTTCTTTTCCTTCATTTGCACTTGTATTTATGTAAGGCTTATACTGTATGTACTTGGCCCTTGGTAAGGAAGACACCCTGCTCTCAAGGTACTGATAATCTAAATGTTAGGATGAAAACTGTTAGGCATATAGCTATGTTCCCCCCATATTTTTGGATTATTTTTTAAGGAAAAATTAGAAAAATTTTGCAGTATTGCTTTCCAAAATGTTTGTGCCACTTTATGATATTAGTGTATAATATTGGAATATTAGTTTGGCCACATCTGACCAGACACGGATATTATCATTTTAAAAATCTTTTTTATAGTTTACGTGATAATTTCTTCTGTAAGGGTGGCATTACTCTGGCCTTCTACTCTGCCAGTGTGCCGCATCCCAGACCTGCCCTGTGACAGCCAGTGGCCAGGAGATGTGTGTGGCTGCTGGCCACAGTGTTCTCCTTTGCAGGCTTCTTCTTCTTTCTGTTTAACCATGTTGTCCTGAAACAGTGTATCTGTTGTTCCCACTGGTATCTTGGCCCTTGCTTCCTTAGATATTTAATTTTTATGTTTTGGATGGCTCATGAATATTTAAAAAAATATTTTATGTATTTGTTTTAGAGAGAGAGTGTGGGAGGTGGGCAGAGGGGGAGGGAGAGGGAGAGAGAGAATCTCAAGCAGGCTCAGTGCTGAGTGTAGAGCCTGACAAGGGGCTTGATCTCAATGCCCTGAGATCACAACCTGCATTGAGATCACCACCTGAGCTGAAACCAGGAGTCAGATGCCTGGTCGGCTGAGCCACCCAGGTGCCCCTGGATATTTTTTAATTTATTTCTTTAATTGTTATATTTCCTTTTTGTGAATTGTCTGTTCCTGTCCTTTGTTCCCCCATTGATGGCTCCTGGTTCTTCTGCACAATTTCTTGTGCATGTATTGCGTAGATATAGTAAGGATATTAACCTTTTGTCTATTGTATATCCAGATATATGCCTTATCCTCTGTTTATTTTTCACACAGAAAACATTTACTTTTTAATTGAACCATCTGTGCTTTCTTGCTAGTGAAGTTTCTTCTATCTTTCCTAATTTTGGGAAGTAGTTTTCTTTCCCCAGGGAGTTGTTGCATATGCATATTTTGTTTATCATGGTTATATAATTTGGTGGAAAAGTAACTTCTTGATTCATTTGGAATGTATTTTGTTGGATGGTATAAACTGGGGAGTGTAAAGGGTATTTCTGAAATTTGCTGTTGATTATTTCGACTTCATTTACTGCCTAGTCCTTATGCTTTCTTTTGTATGTTTTTGTTAAACTGCCTTTATCACAAAATTAAATTTCATAATCAACAGGGCCTACTGTGGGTTTCTTTTAATACTGGTTCTATACTGGGGCGCCTGGGTGGCTCAGTGGGTTGGGCCTCTGCCTTTGGTTCAGGTCATGATCTCAGGGTCCTGGAATCGAGTCCTGCTTTGGGATCTCCGCTCGGTGGGGAGCCTGCTGCCTGCCTCTCTGCCTACTTGTGACCTCTCTCTCTCTCTCTGTCAAATAAATAAATAATTAAAATCTTAGAAAAAAAAATATTGGTTCTATACTTTCAGTTACTGTAACTAATGAGTTGTTCTTCATGGCGTCCTGTTATCTGTCTCTGATAATAGCCTGAGTCTCTCTGGCCAGGTTGGTGAGTTTTTAATAGGATAGGCATCATTTGGCTCCAGATGATTGGCTCTTTCCCAAACTTTGGGACTTCAGAGTTTCAGTTTCCATTACTGTAAATTGGGCATAATGCGTCCTCCTGTAGTTGTGAGATTGAGATGAGCTGACATTTCTGCAGCACTTGGCTTTGTTACTGGGAGCATAGATGGTCCTGAGTAGAGGGGAGTTTATTTCTTATGATACCACCATGCCTCTAAGTAGGTAAGCTTTTCCTGTTGCTATGGTTCCATTAAGGCTTGACTATTTTAAGAGTTACCTTGGATACACAAAGGCAGGGCTATTGAATTTTTGTTTGTGTGTGTTCATATAGTTCGGAGCCCTTGTTTCTCTTCTCTAGATACAGAAGGGTAATGTTACTCGGATTTTTATACTTCCACTTCCCAGACTTGCCCCTTGAAAGCCAGTGGGCAGGAGATAGATGTGGCTGCTGGCTGCTGTGTTCTCCTTCACAGACCTCTTCCCATTTCCATTTGTCATTGTCCTGAAATGATGTGTCCATTGTCCCCGCTTGTCTCTTGGAGGTCAAGGGCTGTATCTTCCTTGTATTCCATGGGGATTATTTTAAGATAGGGGTGTATGTCTGAGCTACTCTCCACTGGAAGCCTGGGCATCACAAGCCTGCAGCTGGTGGGTGGAGTTCACCCTTAGGCACATGTTGACCCTATGCAGTGTTTCTGGAAGTTTGAATTAGTAGCCAAGTTCTAAAAATCTGGATTTCACATAAAAGTCCAGATTGCTGGCCTCTCTTGACAGATGGGGAGATACGGCTGTGCCATCCCTTCCTATGGACAACTTCTGGCTAAGGTCATTTGGGCAAGGCCACGAGAGAGACACCCTGCTGCCTACCCGTGGGGAAACTGCATTGGAGATATGGCTTTCTTGTCTTCCTCTGAGTCTGAAAGGCAGCACTTTCCCTTGTGTTTTGCCAGTAGTTTGAATTTCTTGGGTATTTAGAAGAAGTAGAAGAAATGGAAAGATATCCAGAAAGCCCATCTTTTTTTTTTTTTTTTTTTTTTTAAAGATTTTATTTATTCATTTGTCGTAGAGAGAGAAGTGAGAGCAAGCACAGGTAGACAGAGTGGCAGGCAGAGGGAGAAGCAGGCTCCCCGCCAAGCAAGGAGCCCGATGTGGGACTCGATCCCAGGACGCCGGGATCATGACCTGAGCCGAAGGCAGCTGCTTAACCAACTGAGCCACCCAGGCGTCCCCAGAAAGCCCATCTTTCTAAAAAATTAGGTAGGGGTGGAAGGAGGAAGCACATATGTTAAACATTAAGACAGCTTTTATAAGCCAGCCTCATGTTATACACAGTAAATATATAGAATAAAGGCAGGCATTGGTAAATTAGGCTGAGCGTTTCATCCCTTCTTATCCCCTCTCTGGAGGCTTTGTAGCAATGTTGGAGCCTGGGGCTCAAGTCAGGGAGAGTTGAGTTTGATGCTTACTGCTGCCATCTGCCAGTGGTGTGATGACCTTTGCAGCTGTCAAATGGGAATTAAAAGAATACCTACCTCGTGGGATTATTCTGGGGGTTCAGTGAGGCTGTGCTCTGAAGTGCTGCATCTAGCCATTCCTACGGGGATGTTAGGCTTTGCCTTCCTTCCTGTGGGCTGTTTTTCTAATACGTTTTATTTATTTAATTTTTTAGAAGTTTTTATTTATGAGAGAGAGAGAGCACGAGAACAAGCTGGGATGGGTTGGGGGAGGGGCAGAGGGAGAAGCAGTCTCCCCACTGAGCAGGAAGCCAGATGCAGGCCTCCATCCCAGGACCCAGTTATCATGACCTGAGCCCAAGGCAGACACTTAACTGACTGAGACACCCAGGGGTCCCTGAATTGATTTTTCATAGTTTTCATACTTCACATATTGTTAGGTCCTCTACACACATTAAGGACTGTGGCTCTAAATACAAAACATGAATATATCCGGGTTTTTTTTGTTTTTTTTTTTTGAGAGAGGAGAGAGTGAGTGTGTGTGTGTGTGTGTGTGTGTGTGTGAGAGAGAGAGAGAGAGAGAGAGAGAGAGAAGGGAAGGGACAGAGGAAGAGGGAGAGAGAATTCCAACTCTCTTGGAGAGAGGAGCCCAACTCAGGGCTCGCTCTCAGACCCCAATATCATAATCTGAGCTGAAACCAAGAGTTGGACACTTAACTGATGGAGCCAGCTAGGCACCCCAAATGTATATAATTATTTGAATTTGGAGAGTTTTGTGTTTTCTTTATTTTCTTTGTTTTTCAAAGCAGATGGATGTAATATTTTAAGTTCATTTAAATTCT
The DNA here is from genome assembly GCF_009829155.1 of Mustela erminea. Lineage (NCBI taxonomy): Eukaryota > Metazoa > Chordata > Mammalia > Carnivora > Mustelidae > Mustela > Mustela erminea. Next base: position 62,449,587 of record NC_045628.1, read on the forward strand.
AATGTAAAAAACCTGTAAAATTACAACATTGCCTATTATTTTGTTGATCTGGATTAATATTTTTCTGGAATCAGTTCCCTTCAGTAGAAGAGAATCTTCGCATGCTATTAGAATTATAGTAATCTGTTTTAGTGCTCATTGGCATTTCTGGCCTTTGGAGAATCATAGCTGTCTGATATGTTAAAGGTTGATTTTGTTTGCGGGAGAAGGGGTGTTGGGAATGGCTATTTATTATATTTTGATTTTTGAATTTATGTATGAATGGCTTAATAAGTTCTCTTTATATTTCAAAGCTCAGATGGTAAACAGTTTTGAAGAATGTGTAATTTTTCTCCAGAAGGTAAGACTGAATTAGGCTAGTTATGCTTAAACATAGTAGTCAGCTGAATTAACAGGCCGTTTGGACGGATTAAATTGGTTTGGAATTTGGTTGCACTGTGGGAAGTTTCTGTGTATCAGATGTACACAGTGTAGATCTTGGAGCTTTATCTGAACAGAGTAGGAAAAAAGCTGAGAAAAAAAAGTTTACCTAATCTGAAAAGGTTCATAGTAGTATGGGGAGAGGGAGAGGCCCAGGCAAGGAGTCTTAAGGCTCCAGAGAGATGTGTGGGTTCCCTGTAGGTACATATGTGTGGGATGTCCTTTTTCTCTGGTATGATCTTTACCCCACCTCTCTGGTTTTACTCTTTGTTTTCTTTTCAAAAATGCCTCCCCACATATATAGCCCCTCCCCCGCCCCGTTATCAACATCACTTACCAGAATGGCACAATTTTACCAAGGATGAACTGTGCTGACACATCGTTGTCATCCAAAGTCCATTGGTTACCTAAAACTCACCCTTGCTATTGTATATTTTTTGGACAAATGTATAATGACACACCATCATTATAGTACCAAACAGTACTTTCACCGCTCTAAATATCCTCTGTGCTCTGTGCCTCCTCATCCTGTTTTCCCCACTACCCCTGAGCACTGATCTTTTATTTTATTGTCCACAGTTTTGCTTTTTCTAGATTGTCTTCTTTCATTTAGTAATATACATTTACGTTTCCTCCATGTCTTTTCATGTCTTAATGGCTCATTTCTTTTTAGCAGCAAATAATAGTCCATTGTCTGGATGTAGCACAATTTATCCATTCACCTACTGAAGGACATCTTGGTTACTTCCAAGCTTTGGCATTAATCAGTACAACTGTTGTAAACATTCCTGTGCAGGTTTTTGTGTGGACATGTTTCCACCTCCTTTGGGTAAATACCAAGGAGTACAATTGGTGGCGAATTGTATGGCACCAGTATGTTTAGTTTTACAAAAAACCACCAAACTGTCTTCCAGAGTAGCTGTCCCATCTTGCATTCCCTCCAGCACTGAAGGCAAGTACCTGTTGCTTCACAAATCTTTACCAGCGTTTGATGGTATTCGTGTTCTGGATTTTGGCCATTCTTATAGACATGTACTGATACCTCATTGTTATTTTCATTTCCATTTCCATGACAACAGGAGGTGGAATATCTTTTAATGTGCTTATTTGCCATCTGTAGATCTTCTTTGGTGAGGTGTCTGTTAAGGTCTTTGACCCCTGTTTTTTTTTTCTTCTTGTTGTTTGTTTGTTTGTCTTTAACTTGAATGGTTTGTTTTCTTATTGTTGAGTTTTAAAAGTTCTTTGTATATTTTGGATAATAGTCCTTTTTTGATTTATTTATTTTTATTTTTTATTTATTTATTTTTTTGGTAAATGTTTTCTCCCAGTCTGTGGCTTATCTTCTCATTGTCTTGATATTGTCATTCACTGAGCAGAAATTTTAGATTTAAAGAAATACAGTTTATCAATTTTTTTTTTTTAAGATTTTATTTATTTATTTCAGAGAGAGAGAGTGAGCAGACATGAGCAGGGGAGGGGGCAGAGGGAGAAGCAAACTCTCCACTAATCAGGGAGCCTGATGTGAGGCTCAATTCCAGGGCTCTGGGATCATGACCTGAACCAAAGCAGACTCTTAAACAACTGAACTACGCAGGTGCCCTTATCAATTATTTCTGTTATGGATTGTGTCTTTGATGTTGGACCTAAAAAGATGATCACCATGTCCAGGGTCATCTAGAATTTCTTTTACTTCCTCTTCTAGGAGTTTGTAGTATAAGTTCCTGACATTTTGGTTGTGGAGGCATTTACTTCAAAAGGCATCCATCTTGAATAAATGTATTGCTGGTTGTATGACACAGCTTCTGATAAGACAACCAGATAAGGGACTAGGCCATTTCCACACATGAAGGTCCTTGTTTCAGAAAGCTCTGGGTAACCTAGGTAAGTGACTGCTTAAGAGATCTGCTTGAGAGATCCCCCTTCTCCCTTTCAGTGCCTTAATTCTTGTTCTTATGTTTTAATTTAGCCAATAAAGAGTGAACTTGTGAAACCCTCAACACCACCCTTGGATCCTAGTAAAGGCAGAGCCCTGGGTCCATTCTCTCTCTTTCTCTACCTGTGACCTTGCTCTGTGACCCTCTGGAGTGCTGTGTACTATCCAGAACTTATGAGTAATAAATCTGGTTCCTCAAATTTCTGTAGTGGTTTCTTGGTGAACTGTATTTTGTGATTGAGCTTAGAACCCAAGAAATGGCCCAGCCAAAAGTAGGGGCTATAGTAGGGAAAGTGTCTGTGGAGCTCACTCCGAGCGATAACGTGTGCTGCAGATATTTCTAACCGATGGTGCTACCATCAGTAGGCTTGGGACTGTCAGAACAGAGTTTTATATTTTGCATTTTATATTTAGGTCTATGATCCATTTAGAGTTAATGTTTGTAAAGAGTGTAAAGGTCTCTCTAGATTCATTCTTTTGCAAGTGGATGCCAGTCTTTCAAGCCCATTTGTTGAAGGGACTGTCTTTGCTCCATTGTATTGTCTTTGCTCCTTTGTGAAGATCACTTGTGTTATTTATGGGGGTGGGGGCGGTCTGTGTCAGGTTCTCTGTTCAGTTACATTGATCCATTTTTCTATTCTTTCACCCATACCACATTGTCTTCATTACTATAGTTTGTTAGTAAGTCCTGAAGTCTGGTGGCATTCATTAATCCTCTAACTTTGTTCTTTCTTTCAGTAGGGTGTTGGCTATTCTGGGTCCTTTGCTTCTGCTCACAAACTTTAGAATCAGTTTATTAATACCCATAAAATGATTTGCTTGGATTTTTATTGGGTTTGCATTGAAAATACACATCAAGGGGCACCTGGGTGGCTCAGTGGGTTAAGCCTCTGCCTTCGGCTCAGGTCATGATCGCAGGGTTCTGGAATAGAGCCCCGCATCGGGCTCTCTGCTTGGCAGGGAGCCTGCTTCCCTTTCTCTCTCTGCCTGCCTCTCTGCCTACTTGTGATCTCTGTCTGCCAAATAAATAAATAAAATCTTAAAAAAAAAAAAAAAAAAGAAACTACACATCAAGTTGGGAAGAACTGATGATATCTTGACAATATTGGGTCTTCTTATCCATGAAGGTGGAAGATCTCCTCATTTATTTAGTTATTCTCTGATTTCATTCATCAGAATTTTGTAGTTTTCCTCATATAGATCTTGTGCATATTTTGCTAGATTTATACTCAAGTATTTCATTTTTGGGAGTACTAGTATCAGTGGTACTATGTTTTAAATTTCAAAGTCTACTTGTTCATTGCTGGTATATAATAAAGCAATTGACTTTTGTGTATTAACCTTGTGTCCTGCTACTTTGCTATACTACTCTACTCTTAAATAACTTAAAATTACTAAATGAATCTTTAAGGGTTGCATACATCTGGAGGTATATATCAGTATCATTGAACCCAGAAGATCCATGCACTCCCTTAAGTTGTTGATTTGTTGATGAACAAAAAGTTAATTTATTTTTAAATTTTATTCTTTTTAGAGAGAAAGAATGAGTGGAGGGTGGGTAAGGGAGAGGGAGAGGGAGAGAGAATCTCAAGGAGGCTCCACACCTCTAGCACAGAGTCCAATGCGGGGCTCTGTCTCATGACCCTGAGATCATGACCTAAGTGCCCCCAAAAGGTTAATTTTTTTGAGATTACTTCGAGTAGCTTCCAGTGGTTCATTGGAACCAGGATGTCCTTTTGTATGTTTGACTATAACTGACATTTTTATATTTTGGCATAGGCCCTTGTTGATGTCTTACCACTAAATAGTTACTGGAAAGTTCCGTTCCTGAGTGTGAAGGACTGAACTTGAGCTTGAAAGCTTAAAGCATTGGACAGTTTTTATATAGCTCAATATTAAGTTTGTCCTTTTGAGTATATTGTCCTAGTTAGTATTTTCAGGGCCCAGCATTGCTTATTTCCACTTTTACAAAACTTTTACCTAGAAAATTGGTCTCTTTGTTGCCTTGTAGTCCATGTCCATATTATGTGGAAAAGTGAGGTTAAAGCTGGTGACATATATCCTGGATGGATTTGCAGAGAGATTGGGATCAAAATGGTGAAACATTTAGTTATTTGAAATGTAATTTAGCTGGGAGATTACCGCAATTTGAGAGAATTAAATAATCATAGTACATAAGAAACAAGTGTTTTTTTTTTAAGTTAAAAAAAGAAAGGTTGCTTATTTGGTAGTTCATTTCCCATGGGTACTAATTAATCCTACCAGAACTGAAGTTCTGAATATTTGACAGGTAAAAACAGCTAGATACTAGCAGTTACATTTTAAAAAAATAATTAAACTTGTTTTTAAAGTGATAGTACATGCATGTGTGAAACTCAGAAGTCTCTACTGAAAAACGTTAAGCTCTTTCCTACTTGTGGGTTTTATGATTTGTCGAGAGGAAAGCCAATAGGATTTGCGCATGCTCTGTCTGATATGTGGCCTGATAGGGATCTCTCTGGGCATTCAGCTTTTGCCCTGTAAACTTCACTTACAGAACTACTCTGGGGATTAATAGCGCTTACATGTGACCTCAGCCGCCTCCTCCTGATCTCCTGATAGCTAGCTGCATTCCCTTAGCACTGTCTTGATGTGTTTAGTAAAACACCTCCTTTCGTGCATTGAAATTATTTATGTCTCTATTTACTTATCTCCTGCTCTGAGATCCTCAGCACCGTGTTTTTTCAAGGCCTCTAGCTCAGAACTTAGAACAGAGTAGGCAAAATTGGAGCAACAGAGGTTCCTCCTGTTGTGTGGGAGTTCACAGTGAGGGAGGGAATCTGGAAACCAGTTGTCTTCTGGTGATAGATAATGGCACAGACTCTTAGTACAGTGAGCAGAAACCAGCTCTGGAGTTTACTGGCAGAAGGCTCAAGTATCCTTCAGAATCTGAGGGCAGGGATACATTTGGGCTCTAGGAATAGAGCTAAAGAGTGGAACTTAGGGAGAACCCGGAAGTCCTCCCTCCGTTTTGCTCACGGGTTTCTCTGTGTCTGCTCCATTCTTCTCTCTTGCTCACACCGGCTTTCTCTTTCTTACTTAGTCCACGTGGCAGAACATGGCTGCCATCTGCTCCTGAACTGTACATGTTCTACTATAAGAAAGCAGGGAGACTGATGTCAGCCTTCCAGTCTTCGTTCCACAGTTCCTTGGGGACAGACTTACTGGTCCAGCCGTGGTCAGCTGTTCACTGGGGTATTATGACCACAAGAGGGTTCATGTTGCAGCTTATGGCAATAGTTGCTGCAGCCTGGGGAGGGGGAGGGAAGGATAAAGTGTCAGAGGAGATGTAAGGTACACAATGGAGCAAGTGCCCACTGCTGGAACAGTGGGGGCGTGAAATGAGGCTGTGCCCTTATAGCTTGGTGTATTGTTGGTTGTTGCTCTAGTAGCAGCAGAATGAGGAACACTGACTTCCTTTTCTCCTGATCTTCATTGCTTTTTTTTTTTTTTTTTAAATCTGCTCATACAGATTTTTTTTAAATCTGCTTGGCATGATTTTCTCATCACTTCATTTGCTGATTTGACATGTTGACTGTTATTTTCTCGTAGTGGATATAAGGTGGAGAAATGGGTAGGTATTTCACTAAGAATGTTCCTGAGCAAAAACCATTATTACATGACAAATTTTAGCACTAGTGAGTAGACCCCATATGGTAACCATATTTTCTAAACTCTAAAACACATGGCTAAAGAAAAGTTTTTTTTCTTCCCCCTGATGGATGAACTTGTGTGTGTGTGTATATATATATATGTATATATATACATATATATATATATATTTCATTATATTTTTAACAAACTGAAATTTGAAAAATGACATTAAGCACATATGGGCACGGTATGTATTTGGTTTCAGGGAGAAGACTGGAAAGCTTCAAGATATTAATAGTAGTTAGTAATAGCTAACATTTATTGCATACTCACTCACCATGTGCCAGGCACTGTGTTAAGCCCTTCATGTGTCTTTTCTTATGAAATCCTCAAGATGATTTTATGAAGCTAGTATTTTACTCTCATTTGAAAGGTGAGGGAACAAATGTAGCCAAGAAGAGGCAAAGTAGGGATGTGCACCGTGGGTCGTTGGACCCCCACCCACCCTTCCATCCAGCCTCACTGTGCTATGCCCTCTCTCAGAGACCTTGTGGAGGGGTAGAAGGACCCGCCTCTGTGGGTATCACAAAAGGCCAAATTTGTTTTTCAGTGCCAAAGTTAGCAGATCAATTAACTGGTCAACAAATTCTAATACAAACTAAGTAGAAAGAGAGTAGGCATCCTTTTACATCCTTATGATGCCCTTCTTTACCTGCTCCATGTGCTGGTATTACAAAATTGTAGATGTGAAATCAATCACACAATTTAAAATTGGGCAAAGGATCGAAAAGAATGAAATCTTGCCATTTACAACAATGTGCTTGGAGCTAGAGTGTATTATGCTAAGTAAGTCAGTCAGAGAAAGACAAATACCATATTATTTCACTCAGATATGGAATTTTGCAGGGAAAAGAAGAAAAAAGAAGAGGAAGGCAAACCATAAGAGACTCTTAACTATAGAGAATAAACTGAAGGCCGCTGGAGGGGAGGTCAGTGGGGGGGATGGGGTAACTGGGTGATGGGCATTAAAGAGGGCACTTGTGATGAGCACTGGGTGTTGTAAGTGATGAATCACTAAATACTACACCTGAAACCAGTATTATACTATATGTTAACTAAGTAGAATTTAAATAAAAACTTGGGAAAAAATGGGCAAAGGACCTGAATAGACCTTTTCCCAAAGAAGATACAGGAGTGGCTCACAGATATGAAAAGTTGCTCAACATTATTAATCATCAGGGAAATACAAATCAAAACTGTATTTAGATACTACCTCACACTGTGAAAATGCCCATCATCAAAAAGACAAGAGATAACAAATGCTAGCAAAGATGTGAAGAGGAAATGCTTATGCATTGTTGGTGGGAATGCAGACTGGTGCCGCCACTATAGAAAACAATACAGAAGTTCCTCAAAAAATTAAAAATAGAGCTACCATATAATTCAGCAGTTCCACTCCTGGGAGCATATCCAGAGGAAACAAAAACACTGTGTTGTAGAGATAATCTGTGCCCCCATGTTCATTGCAACCATTATTTACAATAGCCAGGATATGGAAACAACCAAAGTGTTCAATGGATGAATAGATAAAGAAGTTGTTTGTATGTAATGGAATATTACTCAGCCATAAAAAAGAAGGAACTATGCCATATGGGACAACATAGATAGACTTTGAAGGCTTCATGGTAAGTGAGAGAAGTCAGAGAAAGGTCATACTCTATAACCTTGCTTACATGTGGAATCCAGAAAAAAAAATCAAACTCATAGAAAAAGGGATCAGGTTTGTGGTTATCAGAGCCAGGGGTTAGGGAGAGGGAGATTTGGAGGAAGGTGATCAAAAGGTCCAAACTTGGAGTTATAAGACAAATAAGTCCTAGGGATGTGGTGTTCAACAGGATGACTAACTAACATTGCCATATGGTATATTTGAAAGTAGTTAAGAGAGGAAATTCTTTTTTTTTTTTTTTTTAAGGTTTCATTTATTTGACAGACAGAAATCACAAGTAGGCAGAGAGGCAGGCAGAGAGAGAGGGAGAAGCAGGCTTCCTGCTGAGCAGGGAGCACAATGTGGGGCATGACCCGAGCCAAATGCAGCAGCCTAACCCACTGAGCCACCCCGGCTCCCAAGAGAGGAAATTCTAAGAGTTCTTATGACAAGGAAAAAAAATTTTCTTGGTATCTATTTAAGATGGTGGATGTTAACTAAACTTATCGTGGTAATCATTTTGCAATTAAAAAAAAATTTTTTTTTGACCTAAAACAAACACAATTATAGGTATGACTTTGATCTATATCAGAAAGGGCTATGCATTTATTGGTAAACAAGATGGTCTTTGAATGAGGAAGGCCTTTTAGGCTGCATGGGGCCTTTATTATAGTTGGGCCTAACCAAGTACAGGCTCATACAACAAAGCATCTTAGGATGAGTGGTCTTTATCTCTTGAGCTGCATTCTCTAGCAGGCTTTCCTCCCTGTGGTTCAAGATGGCTCTTGGCTTTCCTCCCTCACAGTTCAAGATGGCTTTTTGGCTTTTAGCTCTTCACTGGGTCATAACATTCTCACCCAACTGCAAGGGAGGGTGGGGGCATTTGTCTCTTTGCAGCACTTTAACAAAATTGGGTATTGGGGAGATAACTAGTAGGACTAGTAGGACTGCTCATATGAGGCCTTCAGGTAGGGGAGCTATCCTGTACTCTTTTGACCAGTGTTGACTTTGCGCTTGGGACAAAGTGTCTTCATATGGGTTCCATTTTAATTTCCTAGTCTATAAGACTCATGTTAACAGTTCCTCTTTCCCCAACTCTATCCTTTCTGCCTTTGCCTCTTGGAACAGGATCCCAGATTGGCCTGAGTGCTGTAGTCGAAGTCCTTTTATGTGGGGGCCTTTGTTCCTTAGGCTAATGAATGTAGGGAAAAGCCTGGGACTTTGATGATCATGCATATGAGTGCTTTGGCCGTGGACCACCCCAAAGTTCATCAATTAATCTGGCAAACAGGAATATTAGAAAGCTGGCCAATTCTTGACAGCCTGTAGAACCACCTGAAATCATTCATTTGCTGTTCTCATTTAGATGAGAATTTGTAAGTGTTCCATCACTGTATGTTTCCTAAACTCGCAGTGTGTTTTCTATTAATATTTATATTCAGACTTTATGGAGCAGAAGTACCCTTGCGGGGAGTTTAAATGAGAGGCATGTGGTGAGGTAGTGGTGCCTTCCATGCTGCCAGGAGGGCCTGGAGCAGCTGGAACCCCCCTTGCCCCCCACCCTGGAGCTGAGCCACCCACACGCCCCAAGAATGTTTTTTTAATATTGTAATAAAAATAATTTGACTAAAATTTCAATTACAGAATTGTTCTTGGGCTATTGTCGAACAATGTCCTTGGTAGACATGGTAGAAAGAGCACGAGAGAAGGACTTAAAGGGCCTAACTTAAAATCATGCTTCTCTCACTTAATCTTAATTTTTCTGAGGGTCAGCTCCCTGATTATAAAACAGGGAGAATCACGGCACCTTCTTCATAAGACTGTGGTAAGAATTAAATGAAATAATGTACATGAAAAGACTGTGTAAAGCTCTGTCGGGGGTCAGAAAATCCCAAGGCCATAGGCACAAGGCTTGTAACATAAATGAGGGAAACAGCGTGCTTTGAGAATAATTAGTTGTAAGTAGGTCGGGCCTCAGTGTCAGTGGGACAAGAGGGTATAGAAGGGCTTGTGGCAAAGTGGAGTGCCAGTCCAGTGAGAGAGTATAGCAGCTTCTCACATCTAAAGGATGTTTGCCAGCTGAGAATACAGGCCCAGGGTCTCCAGACCCTTGGATTTTTTTCAAGAAGTACTGGAAACCCAGATATTTATGTGACATCTTTAAAGTTAGTGCAGAGACTGTTTTTAGCAACTCTACAGACCAAGCAAAATATTAACATCAGCTGGAGTCTTCCCATTGTGTTATAAATACTAATTTCTTGGGGAAATAATAATCACCGATTCATAATACTCGTTGATGAGGTTTCCAGTTAGAAAAGGCGTTTAGGGGCGCCTGGGTGGCTCAGTGGTTAAGCCGCTGCCTTCGGCTCAGGTCATGATCTCAGGGTCCTGGGATCGAGTCCCGCATCGGGCTCTCTGCTCAGCAGGGAGCCTGCTTCCTCCTCTCTCTCTCTCTCTGCCTGCCTCTCTGCCTACTTGTGATTTCTCTCTGTCAAATAAATAAATAAAATCTTTAAAAAAAAAAAAAAAGAAAAGGCATTTATGTTAGGGTTGCCTCCCTCATTTTGTCATTTTGGGCCCTCAGAAATTTCTGCTTCAGATTCTCCATCGAAAGTTTCTTCCCTGAGTATGTTGAGGAACATTGCTAAAATCGTGCCTCTATCCAACAAAAAACTCACGAGGAGAAACTGTTGTAGTAGTTAGGAATTAGGCTAAGTCTTGAGTTTTTAGTTATGAAACAGAGATACCCTTAACATCTTAGGAACTGTTATGAGCCTACAGGAAACTTCCTGGAACCCAAGGAGGGAGGGAACATGGCTGAGCCTGATGAACATGAAGGTTTGGGAACAGGAGAGACTTGAGGACTGTTTGGAGCTGTGCTTTCCAGTATGGTATCCATATGCCACATGTGACCATTTACATTTAAATTTAAATTAATTAAAATTAAAAAATCTGTGGCTTTAGCCACTTTTCAGATGCTCAGAAAGCACGTGTCTACCAGATTAGTGCAGATTGTTGAATGTTTTTGTCACTGCACAAATTTCTGTGGAGCAGTGTGGACAGGGGCATGAAGTGAGAAGTCTGGTGAAAGGTTAAACTAAATGATGCTGCTGCTGGAACCAAAGCCATTGGCAGTAGGGCGCTTCGAAGGACTTAAGGCTTCGTGAGGAAGGTAAATCCTGGGCAGGCAGCATTGCGTAGGGGTGAAGAGTGAAGATGGGTGTCGGATTTGAGTCTGCTCTACATTTCTTAGTTGTATGGTCTTAGACAAGTTCCTTAAGGCTCAGTTTTCTAGACTGAAAAAATGGGGATTATGAAAGTCGTGGGAATGGATCCAGTAACCCAGGGAAAGTAGGGAGGATGAATAGGGAAGATGAGTAGTGTGATCCGTGAAAATGCTGGGGATGCTTACAATGAGGACTGTTAGTGCTAACCAACTTTCTAAAGATGAGTGGATTCTGGATTTTTGGGTCGGTCATTGTCCATCCATATAAGGATGGCACTTTGGATTGGACACTGCAGTCAGACTTGGGTTCAATGTCACCACTTACTGGCTCTGATACCGTGTAATTAATACACAAGCTTTCCATTACCTGGACCTCTTTTCTTTTGTGCTAAATGGGCATGGTGAGAGATTTAGAATTTATTTCCAAAGGTTGTATTAAGGGATATATTTCATATAAAGATTTAGTGAAGGGGTGCCTGGGTGGCTCAGTGGGTTGGGCCTTTGCCTTCGGCTCATGTCATGATCTCAGGGACCTGGAATTGAGCCCCGCATAGGGCTCTCTGCTCAGCAGGGAGCCTGCTTCCCCCTCTCTCTGCCTGCCTCTCTGCCTACTTGTGATCTCTGTCAAATAAATAAATAACAATCTTTTAAAAAAAAGATTTAGTGAAGAGTCTAAATACAGTAAACATTCAATAGATGTTAGTTTTTGTTATTTAAGAACCTATCCTTGAAAGTGAAAGTTCAATACTGAATAGTAGAGAATCACAGTGAATGTGGATTGTACAAACATGGAGAATTTTCACCAAATATGTGTTATTAAAACTAAAGGGCACCCTGTCAGAAATTTAGAACATGAAGAAAATAATTTTGGTATAAGTGAAAGTGTGCCTTTTGTGTACCTGGTCATTAGCGTGGGATTCATCACTGAGAGCCTTATTAAGAAGTACATTTAATAAAATTTAGACTAGTTGACTGCATGGCTGGTAAATCCACACTGGACAATGGAAAGGATGCTATGTGTCTGAGAGCATACATAAGGTGCTCATTGGGGACTAATAATTACATGCCTTATAGGGACCTGGGAAGAGGACTGTCTCAGCATTTTATCATCGTGAGTTGCTTCTAAGATGATTCTCCCCCCACTCCTTGTTACTCTATGGGATTGTTCTCTTTCATTCTAGCATAAACCTGTACTATTCTCTTCTTATTTTAAATCGAAAAGCACAAAGCAGAGAGGAGGAAGCAGGCTCTCCGCAGAGCGGACAGCCCGATGCAGGGCTCGATCCCAGGACCCTGGGATCATGACCTGAGCCGAAGGCAGAGGCTTTAACCCACTGAGCCACCCAGGCGCCCCAGAAACTGGATTTTAAAGGGGAAAATTCACCTTTCATTATGAAGCTATTGTTTGACCTTTTTTTTTTTTCTTCAAACAAAACATATCTTGTCTATATCAGTGACCCCACTGAACAGGAAGGCCACAGTTATGAATGCAGTATCATAGTGAGAAGTGACTTGAACCTCTTGTATTTAGAATCATTTTGATTAAAAAAATGACGAGCATGATAAATGCTAGAACTCACACTGGGTCACTGTATTTTTGTTTTTTTAATAACATTATCTACTTTATAGGATAAAATTAAGAGATATTTGCTGGGGTTGTCACTCTCAATTTCTGATTCACAGTACCTACCTGAATGGCAAAATATTAACTTTCCAGCATTTAATTCTGGAGGTTGTTACTTTCTTTCCCATTGGTCAGACAAGATAATTTATCTTGTTCTAATACTCTGCTGCAGAGACCAGTATCCCTGCAGTGCCAGCGATCATTTATCCAGTGACTTCATCTATATGAAATGTAACTGAAAACCAGAAAATAAGCAAGAGTGACCTGTAGCAGCCAATGTGGCTTAAAAACTCAGCTCACTAACGTGTACACTTTTCTCCTCGAACCACCCTTCAGACACCTACTTCTACTGATATTATACTGAAATATACTTAATGAAACTTCATATTTCATTGGTTTGAAGTTCCAGTTTTTTCACCTTTTAATATTTCCAACGTCAGGGTTACAGGCTTTCAGCAACAGGTGTTTCTTGCCCAGGATTTGATGGGTTGGCTGGGGTGGCTGGTGGCCTTGCCTGGACTTGTTCACGTGACAGAAGGACAGCATCACAAGAGAGCAGCTTGCAAGACAGAGCATCAAGAGAGAGCCCAAGCACTTTCCCAGCTTCCGTTTGAGTAACATTAGCTAATGTCCCATTAGCCAAAGCAAGTTACAGAGCCTCGCCCAGAGTCAGGACTGAATAAATACTCTTGTCTCTTGGCAAGAGGAGCAGTCAGGTCACATTGTAAAAGGTTAGACGTGCTGGGATGGGAGGGATTTCTGAGGATATTTTGGTAAATAGTCTTGCATGTTATTAAAAGGAATATCATAATTAGTGTTTTCCTTCTTAGTCATACATGCAATGGTGTATTTTGGTGGCATCTTAGAGCTGAGGAAATATGGTATATGTATTGGGTTTTCGGTTTTTTAATTAAAATGATACGTATTCAATTTAAGAATTTAAAATAATACCAAAGAGTAAGAGTTAAAGTTCTTTCCCACACTCTTTCCCCCACATCTCAGACCCTGGAAGAATCTTCCATGGGAACAGTTTGGCATACACTTGTGGTAGGCTGAACAGAAGCCCTCCCAAGCACAGGGACTTTCATGGTAAGAGGGACTTCGAAGGTGTGATTAAGTTAAGGGTCTTGAGATGGGGGAGATTATCCTGGATTGTTGGGGGTGGGCCAGTGTAATCGTAAGGGTCTTTGAAAGAGGGAGGCAGGAGGGTGAGAGTCAGAGGAGAGGCAGAGATGTGTGAAGATGAAGGCAGAGATTGGCAAGATGTGGCCACAAGTCAAGGAATTGCCAGTGTCTCCAGAAGGAACCAGCTCTGCTGATACCATGCTTTTAGCTCCTTAATTAAGAGTCATTTTGGACTTCCAACCTTCAGAACTGTAAGAGAATAGGATTTTATCATTTTAAGCCATAAAGTTTGTAGTTATTTGTTATACATATAAATAGAAATAATATACTTGTTTATTTAATTTTTCACTTTTAAGAAGTATGTGGTTATTGACTAGGAATTCAAATAGAATCAGAGTATTAAGTAAAATCCTGTATTTTAGATCATTTCTTCCCATGTCCTCTGGGATAGCACTAACAGTTTTTTATGCATTTCTTCAGAAATAGTCACATTCGGGGTGCCTGGGTAGCTCAGTTGTTGTTAAGCATCTGCATTCAGCTCAGGTCATGATTCCAGGGTCCTGGGATCGAGCCCTATTTTGGGCTCCCCGCTCAGTGGGGAGTCTGCTTCTCCCTCTATCCTGCCCCCCTGCTCATGATCTCCCTCACTCTCTCTAGCTCAATAAATAAAATCATAAAAAAAAAGTAGTAGTCACATTCATTTTCTCATTTTGTATAAATATGATCATACCCGGCCTTTGTATGTTGCTTGCTTATTTAATTAAACGTATTCTTGGGTAGTTGCAAGCTTGCTTATTTAATTAAATGTATTCTTGGATATTTTCTTATCAGAATAGAGTGATTGATTTCATTCAGTACTATAATTTATTTTACATACCCTTTTAGGGAACATTTAGGTTGTTTTCACGTGTTTTTGGATGTTGTTTGCTTCTGTTTCTCTTTTCTTTTCCTCTGCCACAAATAATGCTGAATGAAGCAGCTTCTGCAGATGCTATTGGCTATTATCTACAAATATAATTTCAGCAACTGAATTACTACCTTAATGAATGTTGGTGTGCATGCATGCTGGAGTGAGAGGGGAAAGCTGTATTTTCCCATTCAGTTCTTTGCCTATAGAATTTTAACTCTCTTTTATGAAATATTCATAAAGAACATAAAGCATAAATCGATAGTTAACTGCAGTATTGAAAAGAAATCCATGTCAAGACATTTAATACTGTTGGCTCCTCCAAAGGACCTCGGTGCTGATTACAGCCGGCAAGAGGTAAACAGTATTCTGACTTTTCATTTGCCACTGCTTAGTTTGGACAGAACGCTAATAAACTTGATCATCTGGCCCTCCGAATATTAGGACTGTGAAAAGAGCTAATTAGGTTATTCCTAATAATAAATTGAGCATTGACAGTTGACCTTAGAAAAATTATAGGAGGTGGATATAAGAACTGAAAACCAAGAGTTTGGGACATTTAGTGTTAGAAAAATCAATCTGTGTGTAAGACTGTAGCTCCTGGGATATTTATAATTAAGTCATAAAAAGTGTTTAAGAACATAGGAAAATATTTTAAGAAGAGTGTCATAAAGGTGATGAAAAGAAAAAGTGGTATTTGAAAAGACATTTGTCTGTTACCTTGAAAAGTGTGCTGAGGTGTAAAGTACAGGCATCTGTTCATTATATGTTGTATTAGGCAACCCCATCTTCATCTTTAAAAGCTGAATTGATTCTAAGGGAAGTTGTTAGAGCAAGCCCTTAAGGTCTAGTTGTTAGTCTATTCTCTTGTCAGTGCCCCACAGGAGTCCTTTCTGATCACTGCTGATTAGTCAAAGATGGAACTGAATTCTAGGCACATATAATTCTTGTCGTTTTTGACTTCTACCCAACCAAGCCCAGAGGGTAGCACTAAAATTGGCAAAAATGAGTTCCTGCTATGAGATTTGGCCAGTTTCTGCGGTGGGGTGGTGAATGCATGAGGATGGATATGCGTGGGTAGAAAGGGTATCTCTCACCTCAAGCAGGTGCTGTGAATGTCTTCTGAGTTGGATTAAGAGTTGTGTCACCTTTGGTGTTTTGCTTCTCCCTCTTTCCCTGGCCATATTTGGCTTTCTTTGGCCAAAGAGCCAATTCTCTTAATTCTTTCCATTGGTAATTTGTATATGGATACAGAGTCTCAGGGATTTGGGAAGTAAGAAAAAAAAGCAAAGTTTAGGGAAGAGTAATGAGTATATCATTTGGTTGCCACTTTGTGTGTTGCACACAATAATGGGAATGGTGAGGGGGCGGGATTGGTACCTTGGTTAACACAAAGTAAGGCACTTAAAATGCCCTCTGTTTGAAAACAGATATAGGAAATCATTTATATTTCTCAGTAAAAAGAGCAAATTTGATACAGCTTTGAGTGAATCTCTGAAGGAGCTAAGTGAATCATTAAAAAGCTCTACTAGGAGTGCCTGGGTGGCTCAGTGGGTTAAAGCCTCTGCCTTCCCCTCAGGTCATGATTCCAGGGTCCTGGGATCAGCCTTGCTTGGGGCTCTCTGTTCAGCAGGGAGCCTGCTTCCCTTTCTCTCTGCCTGCCTCTCTGCCTACTTGTGATCTCTGTCAAATAAATAAATGAAATCTTAAAAAAAAAAAAGCTTTGCTAAATACTCATTTGTTTAGGAAATACAGAGTTTCTCCCCCCTCAAATAAATGTGTGTAAGTATTATGTATTTATTGTATGAAATTACTAGAGAAAATTCTTTTAATTAGAACCCAGGTGATGAATATTTGCTTAAGTACATCAGTTTCATTCCCATTTCTAATTTGTATGATTCCTTGGTATCATTGAATTCTAATTTTGCAGATAAAAAAATAAGGCAACTAGCCTTTTTTGCATCCAGTAACATCATTTATCTTGCTTGGTAAGGATTGGTGTGAATTTACTTGTAAGATTCCTTTATAGCGTCAAAAAATATGAAGTATAATGTGTAATGTAAAAAGTACAGAGTATAATGTCAGATTTACTGTTAGTGGACAGCAATCATGGAAAACATGTAGGTTGTTCTCAGGATTCTCAGATTATATTTTGTGTGTGTTTGATTGTTTTTAGACTATAGATATTGATGCTATTTTAGCTCTGCCCTTTGCAAGTATCATTTTCATTTTCGGAACTGATAGCTGAAACATGGCTTTGCTTTTGGGCATTCATCCAGAATTGAGGGAAAAAAGCAACAAAGAAGAATCTGGTTAACACATCCTTTCTTCTGTTGGTGAGCACCTGTCCATTTTTTCCCCCCCTAGATTCATGGTTTTATTTGTGGGTGGTGTGGAGATGTAAACAAAAACTGAAGTTATTATAGTTAATTAAAAATTTTGCATATTCTGGTAACTTGAATTTAACATATGTTGGTGATTAAGAATGCTTTTCTCCAAAAGTAGTTACGCAGTTAAGTGTGGTTCTATAAGCACCAACATGGCAGGGATTTTGCATTGTTCACTACAGTATCCTCAGTGCTTAGAATAGGACCTCATAGTAGATGCTCAGAAAATATTTGTTAATTATAGGCTGGAAGAATATATTGGCTGTAAAACCTATTGCTGATGCTTCATATCACCAATCTGCATATATTCATAGTAGTTCAAAACCTCACATTTGTCCTTACGGTTTGAATGATGGTCATTATAGTTTGCTCTTTTGTGATTTTTTGAAAAAGAATAACCTGTTCAGTGAATCTGTTTCATCACAAAGATTATGGGAAGCTATTATTTCCTTAATATACAACATGCTTCTTGAGTAAATAATAATCTCTTACATCTGTACGGCATTTTGTACTTTACAGATTTTTTCATGCTCTGTCATTTGGTCCTTCCTCAGTACTATGAAGAGTAAGGGCTTCCTGACCCTGCTGGTTATTCGCCCAGTTGTCTACTTTATTCTTTCTGGCTCATTGAACCCCAGTTTTTTTGTTCAGGTGTCTACCCCTACCTCATGTAACTTAGGACTAAATCCTGAATAGTCTAAGCCTATCACAGTAAGCTCATTCCTTCTGCCAGGGACTAGTTTAGGAATGGGCATGCAACCCTGTTCCAGCTAGTGATCTAAGAAGGGAAGTTTGCTGGGGGTAAGGGTACATGTGGGAAAAGTTTGTTCCCTGTTTCAAAGGGACACACAGGAAAGAAACATCCCCGATTTTTCTGCTGCTTTTGGTCATGACTGGATTTGACCACTGGGAGCTGTTATGGCAGTCTTGTGACTATAGGGAAAGGTGGCCTAACAGTAAGTTGAAAGCGTACTAGAGTGGAAGAAAAAGACAGAAAGAACCATCTACCAAATTAGCTAGCCCTGGAGCTGCCGCACTGCTGACTTCTTGTTACCAGAGAATAAGTTTTTCTTATTCCAGTTGAAGGCATGCTAACTGATAATTGGTACAGTTACTGCCGTTGTACAGGCAACGAGGTGCAGACTCAGAGCTCTACATGGAATGACCATTACTAGACAGTGAACTCACTATGGAAGCCAGGAGAATTACAACACATACTCTGATTCCTTCCCTGGTGGTCTTCTTGTTCCCCAGTGTAGCCTCTCTATGAATAGTCCTGCCTCTGTACTTGGGAGGGAACCGGATTACCAATTTAGGTATTTGTGTTTGGAATACATTCTAGACAGTTCCTAATTATTTGGTGATTAATTACCTGTAACAAATACTGCTTCAGAATTCTTACTGATACGGTTACCTACTTTTCTTAACTTGGCTGGCCTAAATGAGAACTTTATTTACAAATTAACAACTTGAAGAGATGTTCTTTTATAACTAAAGTAATTTTTAAAATTGTTTTGTGAATATATTTCAAAAAGTTCGTTGACCTCTGCCTAAGTGTGTGGACATATATTTGAAAAATTATGTTAAGTGTTGAGAAGTGGGATGGTTTATTTATAAATAGATTAAAATGGCAACTGACCAATTTATGGATTGAGTGGGAGAAGGGGCTCTATGTCTTACTTTGGAAGCTGTACCATTGGCTGATAGGAAAACTTATGGTTGACCATACACATGATGTTCTTTGCACTGCCATTCTTTGTTGACTTTCTCTCTGCATTCCATCTGCTTTTCGTTTCGTCTGCCTTCCCCCTTCCCCCGCTTATGGATAGAAGGTAAAGAGACGGTGACCAGTAGTATGTGGTACATTGCTTCTTATTACAGAGGACTATCAGGACAGTGTTCAGTTTGAATAAGGGAGTTTATTTACAGTTGAGGAATTCAATTAAAAATATTCAGTGCCATGTAGAAGATACTTGCTGGGTGAAAGTTAGTTTTTTGTTTTTTTTGTTATTTTTTTTTTTTTACAAGACCAGTATTCTTGGTGGAGCCAGTGGTGGCTGATAGGCGGGTGCAGGATGGAGGACTCCAGTCTCCTGGAGATAGTTACAGTCTGGCCCCCACCTCTTCTTTGCCCAGTTGAAGAGACTGCTGTGCTGGAGGAGAGGACTGCTGTGGAGGGTACAGTCTGTCTTCCCTCAGCCCTTGGCTGCTTTTTCAGGCTCAGAGGATTGGCTAGCTAAATAAAGTGAGAGGACTGAAAGAGGACCAGTATTTTGCGACTGTTCCTCTGGTAGCAAAGTAGGTAACCGTATCAGTAAGAATTCTGAAGCAGTATTTGTTAAATAATGCCTTCATCTTGCTCTTTTCTTCCCTAATCTAGGGAAGCTAGATGGTGGGGCTTTCTCTGGGTACCTACTGGGATATCTTCTTAATTCTTAATTTATTTAAAACTAAAAGTGAGCCCAGATTTTTGGGGATTAATGGCAAAATAAAAATTCAGTCTTGTATAATTATTAAGAATTCCTCCAATGCCGTGATTTTTTTTTTCCTTAAAGATCTCTTTTGTTCCTAAGATTTTACTTCACAACTAAAATGAGCTGTGTGGTGTCCTGATAAGGGTGATTTAACACCAGGATTAGCACAGGTGACACCATATGTTGCTGATTACTGATTTCTCCTTAGGGTGCACTTGGATTTCTACTTGAAATGCTTAATGATTTGATTTCTCCTCTTTAAATTAATGTATCTGTGAATGGAGAACTTGCCCTTCAAACCAGCATAACTTATGTTCAAAGGACCAACTCAAGCCACGAAAATGGAAAGAATGCTTCAAAATCTGTATGAAGATGTTGGGTGAACCATGACATGGCATTTAGATATTATATTCTGCTGCAGTTGGCAGAAAACAGAGAATTACTGTCACAGACTAGTTAAAGGGGTTATTTTCCTCTTGTAATGAGAAATACAGAGGTGGGCATTCCAGGATTGGTCAAAACCATCAAAGACCCCTTCAGCCACTCTAGTGATCTTGTCAGTTTGAAATCTCAAGATGGCTGCTCTCCAGCCAGCATTGCATCTGCCTTCCAGGCAGGAAGAAGAGGGAGGGCAGATGGCGAAAGGCAGATACCAGCTGCTCCCGTTCTCTTTCAAGGAGCTTCCTGGAAGCTCAGTTCGGTGACTTCCGCTTACATCTCATTAACCAGAACTGTGTCCTACTGCCACCCCTCGTTGTCCACAAGGCTGGGAAACGGGCTTGTTTTGGCAGGACGTGTCCTCGCCCTGAACACAATTGGAATTCTGATGTAAAGTATTTTGGAAAGAATTATGTGTCTGTTTCTAAACTAATGGGACTCAGGGAGGAATTTTAATAAAGGCATATTTACTGAAAACCTAGCTGCATACTGGGTGTAGTGCTGGTTGCTTTGGAGGCATTATCTTACTTAATCCTTAGCATTCAGAGAGACATATCATATACACATTTATATTAAAGAATAAAGTAAGTTCAGCGTGGATTTAAAGAGCCAAAAAAGCAGGATTAATTATATTCTTTGTGGAAGTGTTCTTACAGTCAACCTATTAAGCTTGGAATGAATTTAAAGGACTTTATCTTGAAACCCAGGTATTATAATGAGAAATTTTGACAAATTTAAACATATTAATTTAAAAAATCTGTGTGTTGGAACCCAGCATTCATAAATGAAGACTTGTGGAAAGTACTTCTGACATAGATTTAAGAGTCTTAATATTTGTAATAGATAAAAAAGCATCTATAAATAAGGAATAAAAACATAACTTAATTAAAAAATATGGACAGGCACACATTTCCCTGAAGAAAATATACAGATAGTAAAAAAAAGCTGGAAAAAAAATAAAAGCAGTATAAATTAAGTGCTAAAACACCATTTTTTTGTAATTCCCACTTGACAGATTTTTTAAAAATTAATAATAACCAGTTTTGTAATAAGATCAAGAGAGAAGGCACTTTCATATACTATTGGTAGTCCTGTTGGATTGATACCATCATTTTTTTTTTCTTAAGTAGGCTCCATGCCCAATGTGGGGCTTGAACACGACCCCAAAATCAAGAGTCGCATGCTCTATCAACTGAGCCAGCCAGGGATCCTGATAAAGTCATTTTGGAGAGCAGTTTGGCAGTACCTGTCAAAATGCAACATGTTCATACCCTTTGAGCAGGTCCATTTCTTGGGATAAATTTTACAGAAATAGTAGTATGATTTTACAAGGGTGTTTATTGTAGCATTGCAATGAAGTAGCAATGTGGGATGAGCTAAACGTCCATCAGTAGGGACATGGTAAAATAAATTATGTTATAGCCACACAATGTAATTACTAACTGGCAAGCTGTCTGTGGACTATTAAGTAGGCAAATAATACACATATTATTTTGTAGATTATTTTTGTGACATCTCTGTTTCTTAAAAAAGTGCACATAAAAGAATTGGGGTAAGAAAAGTGATGATTTTTCATTTATTTATGCACATAAAAGAATTGGGGTAAGAAAAGTGATGATTTTTCACTTATTTATGCACATAAAAGAATTGGGGTAAGAAAAGTGATGATTTTTCACTTTTTATACATAGATATTATTTGAAACTTATGTAGGGGCAAATTGTGTGTGTGTGTGTGTGTGTGTGTGTTTTGTAAGAATGAATTGCCATTTTTTTTTTAATAAAGATTTTTATTATTTATCTATTTATTTTTTTTGACAGACAGAGATCACAATTAGGCAGAGAGGCAGGCAGAGAGAGAGGGAGGAAGCAGGCTCCCTGTCAAGCAGAGAGCCCGATGCTGGCTCGATCCCAGGACCCTGAGACCATGACCTGAGCCGAAGGCAGAGACTTTAACCCACTGAGCCACCCAGGTGCCCCTGAATTGCCATTTTTAAAAGTTGCTAACAACTCTTTTAAAAGCGGAATTTTTTTTTTTTTTTAAAAGGGAGATAATAAATTTTTGGTTCCATAAAAATGTCAAAATGCAGATAGTGATTTTTATGGGTTGCTTTCTGGGAGTGGTAGAGGAGGAAATGGTGTATAAGAAGAAAACAATCTAGATTAACAGTCTAAATGACAGAATTGGGAGAAAATGTTTTTTCAGCTACCTCCTATGAGTCAGGGTAGGCTAGATTATAATAACAGACAGCCTCCAAACTTCGGGGGTTTACGTCAAAAAGAATTATTTGTCAGTCCTCGTCCATGACAGTTGAGAGTTTTCTGTGTGCTTTTGTGACAGAGCTGGTGGTCCGAGAGGCTCCACCAGCTTGAGCATCACTACTCACAAGGATGAGGAACCGGCTTGGCAGAACCTTTGCTGGCTTTTCAAGACTTCTTCCCAGAAGTGACACACATCACTTCCACTTCCATTTCATGAATTAAAGCAAGCCCCATGGTCATGCCTGAATTTAAGGAGGTCGGGAAGTGTTATTCTAATGTGCCTAGAAGGAGGAGAATCCAAGTACTGTGAGCACCTTAATGGCTGTCACAGCCCTTCAGAGGGGTGCTGTGAGGTGAGCTTCTAGAACAGTGCCTGGCACATAGTTACAGTGTTACCAGGCCTTTCCTTTTTACAGGTAATTTATACTCAGCTTGTGAATTTCTTAAGAAATATGTATGAAATGTCTTGCATATTAATTGAATCAGCAGGCCATTTGTTGATTCTGTATCATTGTATCAAACCTGTGGAAGTTAAAGGGATTTGTCTGTATGTAGATACTTTTAAAGTAAGACTTTATGAAAATGTTTCTTAAATATTTTGAAAACCACCTCCCCCTAAGTTATTTATTCTAACTATATCTATAAAGAAAGTGTTTATTATAAAGGAAATTTCTGTGGGGCTTTTGGTGTATTTTTATAAAATTCTAACTTAGTGAGGCCTTAATCTGTTTAATAAAATTTAATAAAAAAAATTCCTACTTAGGGTAGCTGTCAGAGATGCATTCTATTTTATTTATTTTATTTTTATTTTTATTTAAAAATTATTTTAAGATTTATTTATTTGAGAGAGAGAGAGTGCAAAGTGAGAGAGAGCATGAGCCAGGGAAAGGGTCAGAGGGAGAGGGAGAAGTAGGCTCCCTCCTGAGCAGGGAGCCTAATGTGGGGTTCAGTCCCAAGACCCTGGGATCATGACCTAAGCCGAAGGCAAACGTTTTACTGACTGAGCCACTCAGGCGCCTCTTATTTTATTTTTTAAAGATTTTATTTATTTGCAAGAGAGAGGGTGCAAGAGTGGGAGAACATGAGCAGGGGGGAGGGACAGAAGAAGAGGGAGAAGCAGTCTCCCTGCTGAGCTCGAACCCAGGACCCTGAAATCATGACCTGAGCCAAAGGCAGATGCTTAAGTGACTGAGCCACCCAGGTGCCCCTCAGGGATGTATATTATAGCAGTAATGCTTTATTTTTTAAAAAATTAAAAAAAGATTTTATTCATTTATTTGACAGAGAGAGTGAGAAAACACATGCAGGGGGAGCAGCAGAGGGAGAGGGAGAAGCAGGGAGCCCAATGAGGGGCTCAGTCCCAGGACCCTGGGATCATGACCTGAGCCAAAGGCAGATGCTTAATGACTGAGCCACCCAGGCATCCCTATAGCAGTAACTCTTTAGCTGTGTTTGGGTTTGTCTGACAGGGAAGATACATTCCATCAACAGAAAGGAAATCTTTTTAGACAGTCTTCTGTACACATGATGTCCAAGTACAGAGTTCTTTACTATTGTAATATCCTGTCATTTAGTAAAGTGTGAGTAGTGTGAAGTTGTCCTCTTCTGAGCATGGTGGAGTTTCTCCTCCCTTTGGTCTTTCTACCTTTTGCCCCTGCTTCCCTGAGTCATTTTCTTTTTCTTCCCTGAAGGATTCAGCTCTTTTCCACCCTGTCTTCTCATGCATGAGCTAATGTTTCATGTTCTTAGATTTCTTGCGATGGAGGAAGACAGGCCTTTCTCCTAGGATCGGGGGGTGGGGTGGGGTGGAGTAGAAAAAAAAATCTCCCCTGCCACCTTAGCAAAAATGGTGGGTTGAATCTCCAGAAATTTCAAGAAATGTGTCCATAGCCTGATTTATTTGAGAAGTAGCCTAACTTTCTAGGCCTTAAATTTCCAGGCTAGTACGTTTGGCTTACTGGTTTTCTTTTTTTTTTCTTTTTTTTTTATTTATTTGACAGAGAGAAATCACAAGTAGATGGAGAGGCAGGCAGAAAGAGAGAGGGAAGCAGGCTCCCTGCCGAGCAGAGAGCCCAATGCGGGACGCGATCCCAGGACCCCGAGATCATGACCTGAGCTGAAGGCAGCAGCTTAACCCACTGAGCCACCCAGGCGCCCCTGGCTTACTGGTTTTCTTTTTCTTATCTAGTTGTTAAATAGAAAAAGCTCTTAAGTCTTTGTAATACTTAAAAGAAGCTTGATTCAAAAACGATGAAGCTACCCGTGTTTCTATTTACTGTTAATTTCACCTCCATTTATTCACTCAGCAGCCTTGGACTGACTGTGGAAATCAAACTCTTTATGAAGAGAGCAGTCACACTTCAGCTGATGTAGAAATACACTTTAATGCCAAAATTTGCGATGCCTCTGAAGCACAAGTGAGAAGCACTCTACAAGTTCAGCAGTATTTTGCCTTGTGACCCTGGGGCCCCTGGGTTTGGTGCCACATTTTGGCAGCACTGCCTTAAGAGTATCCGTAAAGAGAGCATAGGAAAGATAATATATTTTTGGGCGCTGACTGTGTGCTAGCACCGTGTTATTTCGCATTACCTCATTAGTAGAAGTTTGCTGTAGCCTAATGGACGGTTTGTCTCTCGCTCTGTGGTATTTATAATAAAGTAAGAGTTGACAGTGTGGTGCTCTGCTACCAGCTTCTGAGCTTCCTGAGGGCAGGGACCGTAGTTTGTTCTGCTGTGTATCACAGTGGGATTCGGCAGCCTGTGTCACTGAAGTTAGTTTTGTGAATGCCCATGTAGGTGGATGGATGAATGAATAGGTGGAGTCAGTCCAGATGTAGAATCTGGTCTCTGCCCTGGAGAAGTTCATGATTTACAGAGAATGAATGGATCTTGAAGTCATCAGTAGAGGTCTGAAGGGTTTCCTGTGGGAGAGTGTCTGCGGCCTATTTACCTTGAATAAAGTAAACATACCTGTTGCTGTCGCTCATGACCTACCTCAAACCTTCACTATTAGGGTACAGCGTCAGCCCATGACTAATCCCCGTTCTCATACAGTGTTGCTGGAATTTCCCTGAGCACAGAACTTCACAGTTGCAGAAGATGGGAGGCTTGCCAGAGGTGAACAATAAAGGCTTGGGGTGCCTCCTCCCTGCCTGTCGCCATTGTGAGTGCTGGGAGAGGGTGTGTTGAAGAGGAGTAAGCACAGGCTGCTGTCACAAGATGGCGGGAGCTTGTCCACCTTTGGTAAGGCTAGAGAAGTGAACAAAATATGGGATGCCTTTTGCCTCTTTAAAAATGTACCATAATGGGGACACCTGGGTGGCTTAGTGGGTTAAAGCCACTGCGTTCAGCTTAGGTCATGATCTCGGGGTCCTGGGATCGAGCCCCACATCGGGCTCTCTGCTTAGCAGGGAGGCTGCTTCCTCCTCTCTCTCTCTCTCTGCCTGCCTCTATGCCTACTTGTAATCTCTGTTCGTCAAATAAATAAATAAATAAATAAAATCTTAAAAAAAAAAAAAAAAAAGTACCGTAAGGGTGAGCTGCGGAGCTCAATGTCGGAAAAAAGAAATGGTGCCTCACTTTCTTTCTTGGCCTTTCCTTTCTCTCTCAGCTCTGTCTGTTGGGTCGTTCCGCACAAGATGTTCTTCTTCCACCTTTCCCAGCAGGCAAATAAAGAGGAACTCCGGAAGGTGTTGAGTGGAGGTTCTCTCCCTGGCCTTTCCACAATTAAATAATGGGACCGTGAGGGCCATTACATAGGACGGGGGACTATTTTCCTCACTCTGTCTCATGCTGTGGGCAGTCAGAACTAAGGGTGAGAAGAAACTGGTTACTTATGGGACTTAAAGGCAGAGAGAAGAACTCCTTATTTTTGAATCATTTGGGCTGATCCTCCTTACAAGCCCCTTCCCACTGGGGAAGTGGTTAGGGGGAACAGCTTAAATGTAGTGTAATCTAGTAAAATTAGTCTGATGCAACAATTCAAATTTTTTTAGGTAAATGGTCCATTTTCAACATGTAAAGTGCTCTGATTTTTATACTTCCTTTCCACCATAGTCCTCATTCACATGGCGCCGGGGTCGGGGGAGGGGGTGCTGGGTTGGGGGGCTGGACGGGGTCTGGAAACCCACCTGGTAACCTCCGATCCCTTTTGGCTCGGCCAGGAAGCAGCTGCTCTGGCCTGTTGCCTGGCCTGGAGATGGCTGAGGGATGACGCCCCTCCCTGGAGTTTGCTGCTGAAAACTCTTGCTGGTCGAGCTCCTGTTTTGCTTGTCATGCTCCGTTATGCCTGGTAGTGCTCCTGGCAGGCTCCCCTTCACTCTGGCTCTCGTGGCCATGCTTCCCCTCTGGGCCTCTGCCATATCCTTCAGCCAGCTCTTGGCCTGGTGATCTGGTCCCCTGCCGGCTTTGTAGTGGCGTCACCTCTCCCCTTACCAGGCACTCCCATGACCCTCCACCCACCGCACCCCATCTGCATCAGTTCACTTCTGTCTCACCCTGTTCAGGCAGGATGTTTTGGGTCTCATGGAAGAAGAACAAAAGCCAGGGCCACGGAGGTAAAAAGATCAATCCCAGCCATTGTTTTCTCTGATTTTGCTGTAGCACATGGTTGACTCTCATGGGACTTACCGGACCCAATTGGTGTGGTGGGGCCAGCGAGGCAGTCTTTTCCCAGAATCCTAAATGGGAAGCATGGTGGAGGCCTTCTTTCTTCTTTCAACCTGTGAGCGTACCTTTCAAGAGGGGAGGTTGGGACACAACACACTTAGCTCACCCACTTCCTCTCCTGACTCTGGCTGTCCTCTTTTCTCACTTCCCTGTGGGCCAGGCCCTGCGCCCTTTGCCTTGTCCTGTTAGGTTAGAATGTCCCTTCCATCTAAAACGTGGTCATCTAGTCCTGTTGGCTTCAGTGTGTTTACTAAAGTTAAAGTGATTTAGAGAAATTTATTTTCTCTGGATAAGGCATGGGATTCCTGCTGCAAAATCAGGTCTGTCTCCTCTCATTCCCTCCTCCCTTCTTGCATTTGGCAGACGCACACCTTGGATAGACTGAGTGCCGTGCGGGTTCAGTGCAAGAACACTAATAGCTCCGTGATACTCTTCACTAAATCCAGAAGAGTTAACGGACTTTGTTTACCTGGGAAATAGCCGCCTTTAAAACAATTAAGACTATTTTGCATGGAAGATATCTTTTGGACTTTGTATCTTAAACAGAGTTACAAATAATGAAGTGGCAGCTGCCTTAGCTCTCAGGAAGTTTTGAAGTACGCAGTGTGATGGCTGGCCAGATTGGTCCTTTTGGGTTTCCTCAGGCCCAGATGACAGTTGCCATCTGGAAAAATACAGAGAGGATTAGATTGGTTCTGGAGTGGCCACGTAGTGACTCAAAAATCTGGGGAGTCTGGAAAACCAAACCAAAACAGAACTTCAGGGGTAGGACATTGATCCGCCCCAGTGAGTGAGGTGGTGGGATTTTCTGTTTTTAAATCAGTAAAAACCACACTTCCTTCCATCCTTTTTTCTTAATTTTGTTTATATATTTTTGCTCCGTTGTACTTAATGTAGAACATTGGAGGTGTGTGTGAGAGAGAGACAGAGAGAGAAAGGGAGGGAGGGAAGGATGGGATGTTTAGCTTCATATTAAATATGGCATTTTAGTTTGGTAAAATTGCACTGAAATTGGGGTTATTATTTTCCTCTTCACAAAGGTGAAGGATTAACTCAGAGCACATTTGTGTTCTGATTCACTCCAGGAGGCTAGACGCTGACGGCACTGAGCTTTGCAATATTAGCATCCCTAAAGATAATATTTGAAAAAATTTTTTTAAAGATTTTATTTATTTGACAGAGACTCAACAAGAGAGGTAACACAAGCAGGGGGAGTGGGAGAGGGAGAAGCAGGCCTCCTGCTGAGCAGGGAGCCCTATGTGGGGCTCCATCCCAGGACTCTGGGATCATGACCTGAGCCTAAGGCAGACCCTTAACAACTGAGCCACCCAGGTGCCCCAATTTTAAAATAATGTTTAACTGGAGCCCTTGACTTTCTTCTCTATGTTTTGAGACCCTTCTTTAGGTAGTTTCTTTGTTTTTATTATTATTCTTTATTCCAGTCTTGTGAATCTGTCCAAATATTTATAAGCCCACGCACATTTCCTTGCAGCCAATGTCTCCTGTGGCGGCCCACTGGTGGGTAAATGACTGTTCTTTGTGCAGAACACATATTTACAGCGTGCTGTAGACCACGGCTCTTTTTCTAGTTACATTCTCTGTCTCAGATGCTTCAGCAACAGTTTACAAGTTTCAAATTCTGAACCTGGTAGAGGGCAGAACTCCCTCTGTAAAATGAAAGTCAACCAAGAGAGATTTTAGAATAACACTCATTCATTTGTTCACTTATTAAACATTTACTTACTGTCTCCCTGGCACCCTGCTGGGTTGTGAGCACAACATCACAGGACACCCAGTTTTGTTCTCCAAAAGCTCACAGCCTGCTCAGGGAGGCAGGGACGTAAACCGTTACAGTAGAGAAGTCTGATCAGATAATTTATAGTCTACACTGGGACTCTTTAAAAGTAAAGGTAAGGGGTGCCTGGATGGCTCAGTCATTAAGTGTCTGCCTTCTGCTCGGGTCGTGATGCCAGGGTCCTGGGCTCCTTGCTTGGTTGCGGGGGAGGTCTGCTTCTCCCTCTAGGCCTGCTGTACCCCTTGCTTTTGCTTGCTCGCTCTCTCTCTCAAAATACATAAATGAAACTTAAAAAAAAATTAAAAATAAAAGTAAACTTAAAGATGGTTAAGATGGGGGAGCGCCTGGCTGGTTCAGTCTGGAGAGCATGCGATTCTTGATCTCAGGGTCATGAGTTCAAGCCCTAAATTGGGCGTGGAGTCTCCCAAACTCCTAAAACAACAACAAAAAACCTGGTTAAGGTGGTAAATTTCATGTTATGTGTTTTTTTCTAAAATTAAAAAAAAAGTGAAAGTAGGTGCTTTCACTGTATAGGCCAGAGCAACCGACATAAGCCAGGGCAGACTGGCCAAAACAGATTAACCGACAACCTACTGCAGCTAGTGTTCTAGTAGGAGGATGAAAGGGAGAAGGGGAAGGAGCGGGGAGAATGATGGGACTATGAAAGAACGCCAAGCCTTGCCTTCCTCATCTCTAAAATGGGCATGGTCATAGCACCTAATTCATGGATGTTTTAGCAGGATTGAATGAATTAATTCAAGCTCGAGAGAGCAGGGGTTTTAAAAATCTCTGTAAGATAGGGAAACCGAAGGCACCCCATGAAAGAAAAAGCTGTTGTTTGTTTTCCCTTTGCTGCTTTTCCTGCTTCTCTTCTTGCTGGGACCTGCACCCCCTCCCCCCTTACACATGCCTTCATGTATGTCCACCTTGTAAGGGTCTTCCAGCCCAATAGAGAACATCTAAGGAGTGTGTGGGAGAGATCGTTATGGTTCAAGACCGCTGACTCGAGACACCTTGATGCCAAGACCCCTGGCTCCAGGGTGTGAGTGACTTGTGGAGGCCACCTGACCACACCTCCCTGTTCAACCAGTTCCTGGATGCCTGAGAGGACACGTGCCGCAGACCACCATCCTCAGTAAAAATTCCAGACCCTAAGTAAACATGAGGCATGTGCTCCTTTTCCTTTTTGAGGCTCCCAGATGCTCTGTCTTTATTTGCTCTCTCTAGGGCTTCAGTAAACTGCTCTCACTTTTCTTCAGCTCGCATTTGATTTCTATCCTGTGCGAAGCCAAGGACCCTCTTGGCTAGGTCTGTGGAAACCGCTCTGGTTTTTTGGACCTGGCCTCTCTTCATCAGCTTCAGCTAGTTTTATTAGTCCCCTGTGATTTTCCTGTCCATATATTTTCATGTGTGTTTTACACAGTACCAAACCTCTTGACAGATGTCAGCATGAAAGAATGTGTATCATGTGAACATTTGGAAACTACCCTATTTCCAGCTTTTTCCCATTCCCTCTAGAAATCCTGGATGTTCTGTGGTTCCTGTCCTCCCAATCTTGTGGTCGTTTCTGTCTTTCCACAACAGGCAGTTATGACAGATAGCTCTTTTTTAAGGGTTGGATCCTGTTTTTATCCACTGAAGTAAGTTCTTCACCATCTCATCCTTTCCCCCAAGCTTCTAAACTAGAGGGCCACACTAAAGAGACACAATTAAATGGCTGTGCTACCCCTGTCCCCTAATACTCCTTTCTTTGAAGTGATTGAACCCTGTTTTGAGATAATGTGATAAAGGATGAAAGATCAGAGAAAGGATTGGGTTGGGGGAAACCACTGGATGGTACAATTTGATTCATTGAATCAGAGGCTTTTCCAAGCACATGTTTTCTGGGGCTAGTTGTGGACAGATGACTGCTGGATTCCAATAGAATGAA
Source organism: Mustela erminea (assembly GCF_009829155.1). Classification (NCBI taxonomy): domain Eukaryota; kingdom Metazoa; phylum Chordata; class Mammalia; order Carnivora; family Mustelidae; genus Mustela; species Mustela erminea. The sequence continues at coordinate 62,480,110 of NC_045628.1, forward strand.
TTTGCTAAAAGCAGGAGTTCAGATTTCATTGGTGACACTCTAACCCTGTGTCTCTGGTCTTGTGTGATTATTTATAGTTTGGTTCCCCAGAACTAGGCTGTGAGCCGTCTCTCTTGTACTTTCGTGACTCCTGGTTTGCTTTTCCTGGTTCCATTCATCACTCCGAGTGGCAGGCATCTTGTGTGTTGGGTCTCAATGTGCCCGCATGAGGCCACTTTCACTCTGCTCGTTTCACTTTAATTCATCATGGGTTTGGCAAATGTGAGAGGAGTTCCTGACTATGTCTCAGGTACTATTCTAGGCAGGAGATAATATTGTAAACAACACGAAGATCCTTGTCACTGGAGCATACATTCTCTGGGGAGAAATAAACAGTAATCATAATAGCTAAGTAAAGAGTGTGTTAGAAGGTGAATAAGCAGCCTGGCAAAAACAGGGAGCAAGGTAAAAGGACTGAGAATGCAGGTATGGGTTGGGGGGAGATGAAGTTTCCATATTTTGCAAAGGAATGGCCAACCCTCACTGACTCACTGAGAAGGCTATATTTGAACTGAGAACGGAAGGGTGAGGGGCTAGTCTTGGGGTTTTCCCGCATGGATAGTAGTGGGGGTAGAGGCCCTATGGCAGGAATATCCCCAGTGGTCACCAGGGAGACCATTATGGCTGGGAGGAGAGTGCTTGCAGTCAAGATCAAGGGGATGGTCACAGAAGGAAGTACTGGAGGCCAGCGTGAAGATGTTGGCATTTACTCCGGCAAAATGGAGGGGCTGCTGCAGAGTTTTGATTAGAGGAGTGCTAAGATTTCTCTTATTTTAATGCGATCAGCCAGGGGCGGGGTTGGGGAGGGGGAGTGGGGTCAGCAGCTGGGAGGACCAATTAGGAGCCTACCCATTGCAGCGGAAGTTGTGGCTTTGACCAGGAAGGACTATGGTGGTAGAGGTCGTGAGAGGTGGTAAGGTTCTGGATATATATATATATATATAGACTTCCATCATTCAGACTTGACTTAGTGGCTTCTGGTCAAGTATATTACAGTGGTACAGCGCTGTAGCCACAAACATTCCTTGTACTGGTGTGATGGTTTCCTCCTCCATTAAGGGCACATGTGTCTAGCACTCGTTTGTGTAAATGTTTGAGCCACAAAATTCAGGTTTCTTGGGTTTCATCTTGTTTCAAAGCTGGAACGAACATAGCTGTTTTTTAGCCTCAGTTATGCAATGAAGAGAAAAAGACGTATTTGTTTATGTCAAAAGTAATAATCTCTTTAAAAAACAAATAGATATTTTAATATACAAAGCAAAATTGTTCCATCCAAGCCTGTGGCGAACCACCGTGATAGTTTGGTCCCTATTCTTAATAAGAGTCAATTAAAATATTCCTCCATCTGTAGGGTTTCAGAAGTTCAGTACAAAAATGGAAATCATTTATAGAATAAGTATATCCGGACTTGAGAGCTAAGCAAAAATATTACTGAGGCCAACTAAAATCCTGTGGAATTCAGCCAAGATTAGCCAGCTCAGAGTGCAGCCAGCCCTGGCAGTGGGTGGAATGCTGACAGGGCAGGGATGAGCCAGGACTTTGAAAAGGAAACTGATATCAGCGGAGGGAATTTTCACCTGATGTAGCATTTCATACTTCACACCCCAGCGAGTTACTTCTGTTGGATTGTTTTAATATTGTCATACACTGTTCGTGTAGTTATAAGTAAGTCTGGCGAAGAATTTGTGGTGAAGTAGAATAGAAACCATGGTTGGGGAGGCGGAGGGCCCCAGGCCACCACCAGGGCTGCTGCCACATCAGTGACCTTGCAGTAAGGATCTGAGGGAGGACGGATGCAGAAGGGGAGCTAATACTTGAGAATTTCCCTTGAAATCTCCAAATCTTAGATGGGTGAGGGTGTGAGGCCCAAGTCTGTCTTCAGGGTGGAAATCTTTGGCCGTAGCACCTACATCTTTTCTTACTGCTAGTACCGGTGGAAGCATTTGTGCAGTAGAGGGAAGATTGCGTTTGGAGTGAGACTGGTTTGGTTCGGACGTCAGCTTTCCATCCTGTTGTGTGCAAGGCTCGAATCAGTCCACACACCTCAGTTTACTTCTCTGTAGGGTAGTTTTTCATGTCTATTCACTAGAGGTCTTAGAAGGATCATCCCAACACACACACAAGTACAGGAAGCATCATCTGCCGTGAAAGACTCATTAAATAGCTCCTTCCTGTTCTCCACCAGTGGCTCAAACGATTAATTTTGACAGTTACTGTCATAGTTATAGCTTACTTAATTTTGTATATTAAAGCATATATTGTATTTCATAATTCATGTGAATGATGGGCAGGGCCCCAAACAAAATGAAACAAGCCTAACAGAAATTTTTATTTCAGTGAATTTTTTGTTTGCAAATTAGGGAATTTGATGTTTACAGATTCTTGCGCCTCTTGTCGGGGTAGCAAAGACGGCAGCAATAGCCATAAAGGCGGAGCTTCATTTCCGTTCCTTGTGGGCGGAGAAGGGGAGGGAGGAGGAGCGAATAGGGCACGTGATGCGCCGCAGACGCCGCCCACCCCTCGTTTGACTGAGGAATTCTCTTCCTTGAGGGTTGGTAGTATCTAAAAAGGGCTCCAGAGCTCGACTGGCCAGCATGTAAAATAGGATTACAGGTAAAGATTGAGCAGCAGGGCAAATTCCTAGGGTTTAGACGTCTTCCGAGGACAGCGGAACATCGCTGTTTATAGCTGGGATCCGGTCGATCCCAGTTGTGGAATGTACGCTTCAGTCTCCTTGCGTGTGAAACGAGGAGCTGGCCTAGGTTATTTCTCAGGTGTCCTTCAGTTTTACAGCTGATCTCCTGAGACCCAGATTTTCAGTTTTAAGCTGTGGAGAAGGGGTCTTGAAGGATGCCTGTGAGATTAATGGATGGAAGTCCACCCGTGGGAAGTCCCTCACACCGTTCCATCCACCTCATAGTGTGGGGCAGGTTAACGGGGCGCCGAAAGGATAGCGTAGATTTCTTCAGGTCTGCTTTGGTCTGTAAACACTCCTTTTGTCTCCAGTAGATTCAGGGCACAGATGGTTACTGGTGTTAATTAAATATCTGAAAGAATTTGAGTCCCTTGGAAATTGATGCATTATAACCATGAATTTGTCTTAATATTATCTTTATGGAACATGGCACATGAAAAGAGAATTTCGCTATTGGAGAAAAATGGATTTCGATTTCCTGATTTAATGTGATTTTAGGAAAGGCTCTTGAGTGATTAAAGTTCAAGTTCTTTCTTGCATCATGCTCTGTTTATCTATTTTAATTTTCTTATATTTAATCTCTGAAGGCTGTAATCAGTAATCATGAAATGAAGGCACATGAAAGGGAACTGTTCTAGAAAGTGTTACACCCTACCTAGGGGATAATCATGAACAGCATCATGAACTTAATTTTTGTATAAAACTATTATGCATGTGGTGGAGAATTAGAAAACTCCTACATGTGACAAATCAATTTGAAAGATGTCTAATTGGAAAACAAGAAGAAAAGTCCGTGTGTCATTATGGCTGAGAGGTCATCAAACCTCTTTCTTAAGTGTCACTTCTCTTTTAGTTTTTTTGAAATATTTTCTTTTTTCAGTTTATACAGTATTTACATTCTTATAAAAAAATACAGAAAGTCCAAAAAAGTATAGGAAGCAGGAGGTAAGAAACTACCCCTGATCTACCATGTTGGAGAAACCAGTAACAGATTTCTTTAAGCTTTTTTTCCTCCAATTTTAGCATAGTTTTATGTATATGTATATAATCATATAAACCTTGTATTTGCTTAACATGATGTCCCCAGCACACCGACGGAAGTGATTGGGTGGAAAAATGGAGCCTCAGCCATGAAAGATACATGGGACCCATTGAGTCAGCCTGGAACTGCCTGCCTTCTGGCCTTTTTGTTTAAATCACTGTGGTTGGAATTCTGTCATATGCAACTCACATCATCCTAAACTGAGAAAACTGCCTTGAATTTATTCATTCTTTCCACTTATGATTCCTTACTTTGTCACACAATCCATATAGAGCCTGTCATCCATAGTGGGCTGTACGTGGCCTTTCTCTTCTCATGTCACATACAATTGCTGCTTTCTTTTTTTTTTTTTTTTTTTAAGTAATCTCTACACGCAAGGTGGGGCTTGAACTCACAACCCTGAGATTGAGAGTAGTATGCTCTTTCAGCTGAGCTTTGTTTTTTTGTTTTGTTTTGTTTTTAAGGATTGTATATATTTATTTGACAGACAGAGATTACAAGTAGGCAGAGAGAGAGGGGGAAGCAGGCTCCCCACTGAGCAAAGAGCCCGATGCGGGGCTCGATCCGAGGACCCTGGGATCATGACCTGAGCTGAAGGCAGAGGCTTAACCCACTGAACCACTCAGGTGCCCCTCAACTGAGCTTTGAAGGGGAAAGGTCCTGCTTGATTTCTTACTTTTGTAACATGTGAATGTAGAATAAATTTCTGCAAGTGGAATTTTTGGGTCAAAGATTATATGTTTTTTAAGGTTTTTTGACCTCTGAGGATTTCCTTTATTTTCTTGTCAGCTCGTCATAAGACTTTAAGAACATTTTTTTTTTTAATTTTAATGAGTTTTTGGTGTTTTAAACTGGTAGCGTTTCCTCTTCTTTGTTCTTCTTTTTTTAAGTGTTTGGTTCACCACAGTGCCTGCAATGTTCTTTCTTTCTTTATATACACTTTTTGGAGCAACTACTATATGCCTTGTACTTTTTGCAAACATTACCTCATTTAACAATCACCCGGGCGAGTGTTATTTTGCTCTTTTACCCAGTTTGTAAATATTCCTCTGTTTGATCTTACCCTGGCATCTTGTGTTAGGTTTTCAAAATTATTATCCTTTCTGATTATTTACCTTTTTCTAAGTTTTGTTTTGCTTTATTTTGTCATTCTCCTCTCTTTTAAAGTAGAAGAACAGTCTATTTGTGACTTGGGAGTTACATGTCCAATTTTGTTCTGATTGTGAGTACATTTAAAATATGAACTTCTTTTTTTTTTTTTTTAAAGATTTTATTTATTTATTTGACAGAGAGAAATCACAAGTAGATGGAGAGGCAGGCAGAGAGAGAGAGAGAGGGAAGCAGGCTCCCTGCTGAGCAGAGAGCCCGATGCGGGCCTCGATCCCAGGACCCTGAGATCATGACCTGAGCCGAAGGCAGTGGCTTAACCCACTGAGCCACCCAGGCGCCCTAAAATATGAACTTCTTTAACATTGGAACAGAATCTGTGGAGTTCCCATAAACGTGTTTCAGCATGTTGTTTCCTTCCTTCCTCTTACTGCCTAAATTTTGTTGAAATGCTTAGAAATGTTTGTTCATACATTTTATTTTAGTATTTTCCTCCTTTAAGCATCATTGCTGAATATTTCTCTCATTTCAACACCATTAGCATTATTTTGTTAGTTTTATTATTCACTGTGATTTCTTTCATACTCCTATATGTCTACACTTTTTTTCTTTTTAAGATTTATTTGAGAGAGAAAGAGAGTGCACAAGTGGTGAGAGGGGCAAAGAGAGAAGGAAAGAAATCCTGAACCAAATTCCCCACCAGGGACAGAGCCCTATGTGGGTCTTGATCCTAGGATCCTGAAATCCTGACCTGATCTGAAATCAAGAATTGGCCACTTACCTGACTAAACCATCCAGGTGCCCCTCGGTATGTCTCTATTTCTGTAGATCTTCTACTTTCTTGAGTTGTTTATTCTAGTTTATTTTTTCATTTGCTTGCATGTTCTCCCTTCCTGAAGAATTTTATTTCCAAGAGTGCCTGGGTGGCTCAGTCATTTGAGTGTCTGACTCATTGACTTTGGTTCAGGTCATAATCTCAGGGTTGTGAGATCGAGTCCCAAGTTGGATTCTGTATTCAGCTGGAAGCCTGCTTGGGATTCTCTCTCTCTTCCTCTGCCTGCCCCCTTTCCCCCAACTCCCCAAAACAAAAGACAAAAAACTTTTTTTTTTTTCCAGAAAGGGTATATGGAAAGTATATTTTTCTTATGTATTGTGTATTTTATTTCTTACATTTTTTATGTACTCTTACATATTTTTTCTGCTTTGTAATATCAATATAGTACCAATAATTTAGCTAAATTTAGATTTCTTAGGCCACACACAGTCTTTTCCCTTCAGAGTCCGGTAAATCTTACTCCACTGCTTTTTAGTAGTTAGTATGGCAGATGAGAAGCCCGGTGACCTTTTCATTCATGTTCCTTTTTATCGCTGTTGTTAATCTTGGTGGAGGTTCAGATGTCTATTTTTCTCCCAACATTCAGAAATTTTGGGATGTGTGGATCCTTTATGATGAATTCTGCCAAGCTCTGAATGAATAATTTCAGTCTGAAAAACTCATTTTTAAGTTCTGTTTTTCTTCCCCATTATTTACTTGATTATTATTTCTCCTTTACACAATCATTATTTCTTTCCTGTTTCATTTTCTCTTTCAGAATTCTGATGATGCACATATTTAAGCTTCTGAAACTATTATTCAAGAACTGTTTTTTCTTTTTCTTTCTTTCTTTCTTTTTTTTTTTTAAGGTTTTATTTATTTATTTATTTATTTAGGGAGCACATGTGTGAGCAGGGGAGGGGCAAACTGAGAGGGAGAGAGAATCTCAAATGGACTCCCTGCTAAGCGCAGAGCCCATCCCAGGGCTCAGTCCTATGGCCCTGAGACATGACCTGAGTTGGCTGCTTAACCCACTGAGTGCCCCCAGAGGCTATCTTTTCACTGGTAATACCTGGTTTTTCCTTACTTCCCTGTGAGTTTTGGGAGATCTCATTGAACAGCTAGATCTCTGCAGGTCCCCCTTGTTTTTCTGCAGTGGCCAGTCTGCATTTCACTGCCTCTTTTTCAGACCTTCAGTTCCACTGTTTACCTTCAAGTACTATCAATTCACTGTTGCTCCTTTTCACCTTTCATCCTACTAACATTCGCATCAGTGATTCACTGTTCTCTGGAATCTTCCTGAGAGTGTAAATTTTTAAGATTTGTAAACTTGTCTTGTTTTTTTGCAGTTACCCTAATTATTCAGATGGTTCCCCTTCTCTTAAAATATCTGAGTCTTTTCTCCCATCTCCATTGCTAGCTTCTCTGTTGGCTCATCTGCCAAGTGAGGTCTAGTCTGTTCAATATTGGTAACTGAAATATGCTTTGTCAGGGGTTGTGTAGGACATTGTTCCGTTCTTTTCATTATAGGCAAAAATAGGGGAAAAGTTAGATTTATTGTCCTTTCTCATCAGCAGCTCAGAGTTCTAGTAGTCTGTGTGGGGTAGGGGTGGAGCTGTGGGCAGTGGGAGACAGCTGCAGGGCAGAGTACCCCTTTTGTGGAGGAACAGTCTCCCTTTTGTGTTGCTTTGGCAGCTCTAAGCCAACTGGAGTAGTTTCCCTTTCCCCTGAATAGCTGCCTGGCCTGGCATCCAGGCAGAAGCTCTAGCATAGCTCTTGGTCCCACGCTGGTCTTGCTTCCAGCCTCCGCTCCAATTTACGAGCTGTCCTTGGGATCTGAAGAGGAGACCCTGGTGGACTTGGGCCCTCTGTGTAATGGAGTGCTTAAGAGGTGAAGCTTGAGTCGGATAGCCATTGGGTTCTAGTTCTGGCTTTGATGCTTTTTAGCTGTTCAACATTGGGTGTCTTTAGCCCTCAGAACACCAGCTTCCTGGTATATCTAATAATATTGAAATTTGTTAACACCTTAAGGTCCTTCGTGGGACTTCCAGCTCTCAGTAACTGGTGGATGGTAGGCTTTGGTTGATGACGACATCCCAGGGCCTGGCTGCAGATTGGTCTCTTCACTCATTATGCTCCTTTCCTAAGCCATCCTCTGCTGACTCTCCTCAAGGGTACATGTTTGTGGATGGGGCTCTTAAGTGGCCAGTTGGTGGTGAAGAATTTTGCTTCATGGAGTTACCTGGGGCATTTTCACAAAAAGTGATGAGAAAAGGGAGTCATGCATCATATTGGTGCCAGGTACTCACGTATAATTCTTTCTTATTTTTTTAAAGACTTATTTATTTGAGAGAGAGAGGGAGGGAGAGAGTGCATATATGTGAGCAGGGGAAGGGGTAGAGGGAGAGAGAGAGTCCTCAAGCAGACTCCCTGCTGAGTATGGAGTCTGATGTGGGACTAGATCCAGGACCTGGGGATCATGACTGGAGCTGAAGTCAAGAGTCAGATGCCTAGTTAGGCATCTAACTGACTGAGCCACCCAGGCACCCCTCACATGTAATTCTTTAAACCAATACAGCTTATTTTAATAAATGGTGTGAGGTAAGAGTCCACTTTTTTGGGAAACAAATAATTAGGGCGGCACCTCTTATTATAGATTTATCTTTTCCCCCATTCTTCTTCTTCTTCTTCTTTTTTTAGTTTTTAAAGATTTTATTTATTTATTTGATAGAGACAAAAAGAAAGCAAATACAAGCAGTGGGGAGTGGGAGAGGAAGAAGCAGGCTTCCCCCTGAGCAGGGAGCCCGATGCCGGGACCCTGGGATCATGACCTGAGCGGAAGGCAGACACTTAATGACTGAGCCACCCAGGCACCCCTCCCCATTATTCTTAATAACTTGTTAGTGTGCTAATTAGTATATATGCTTGAGTCTGTTTCTGGGTTTTATTTTTTTCCACTGCAGTCTGTTTATTTTGCTGTAGTGCCATGATATTTTAATCTTTTTTCTTCAGTGGCAGGATTATTTGTGAAGAGCATGGGGTTTGGAGACAGGCTACCAGAGTTTGAATTCTGGCTCCGTAATTCCTAAGAGGTTTACCCAACCTCTCTGTACCTCAGTTTCATCATCTTAAAAATGGACATAGTGATAGTGCCAATCTGTAGGACCTGTGTAAAGATGAAATCAAACAATTCCCGTTAAGTAACTAAAACTGAACCTTTCTTAGCGTAAGTGCTCACTAAATGTTACTTATAATTATTACATCTCAAAATCTCTTACCATGCATAACACAGATGTTGTTAGTTTTGAGTCCAAATTTCAAAACTGGAGATCAAAAAAGTATAAGGATTTTTTTCTCCATCATCTTTTTTTCTCCTTATTTCCAAGCAGACATGTGGCTTTAATTCTATGAATAAAAACACCAAGAACTAACAGTGTAGTCTTGCAAAGCCCAGGAGGTGTGTTTTTGGGAGAGTGAATAAAAACCTGACTCTGGGCTCATGAGGCCTGGGACCCCATTTATATCCTCTTGGTATTTCTAGTACTAGTTCTGGTTTATAGTATACACTCAGCACATGCTTTCCAAAATGAAGAATTAACACTTTAGCCTTTTAAAAAAACAGTTTTAAAAAATACTGTGAGGGGCACCCGGGTGACTCAGTTGGTTAAGCATCTGGCTTGGGGTTCCTGGGTGGCTCAGTCATTAAGCATCTACCTTTGGCTCAGGTCATGGTCCCAGGGTCCTGGGATCGAGTCCCACATCGGGCTCCCTGCTCAGTGGGAAACCTGCTTCTCCCTTTCCCTCTGCCTGCTGCTTCTCCCTGCTTGTGTTCTGTCTCTGTCAAATAAATAAATAAAATCTTCAAAAAAAATCAAAAGAAAAACATATGACTTGGGCTTAGGTCATAATGTTAGGGTTCTGGGAGCCACACTCAGTGGGGAGTCTGCTTGTCCCTCACCCTTTTGCCCCTCCCCTGATCCCGCGCGCACTCGCGTGCTCTCTCTCTCTCTCTCTCTCACTCTCTCCCCCAAAAAATTTTTAAAAAGGAATATAATGAGACCAAGTTAGAGTTGATTAAACTTTTGAAAATCTACAATATCTGTTACCACCTTAAGAATGGAAGAGGCTGGTTTTTCCTCAAGATATTCAGTGCCAAGAAGTAAATTTAGTAGAGTAAGGAGAACTAGTTGGCTGAAACATTTTATGTAAACTGATCAAAGCGATTGGATGTGTTGTGGATTAAGTGGATTTCATCCACACTGACAAGGCTCAATGTTGGAGGAGAAGCCCCATAAGGAAGCCCCCATTCTTTTCAGTGGCATAAGAGGAGTTGGGAGAGAAATTAAGAAGTAACTGTGGTTTTCTGAGCCAGTCTGTAAGAGTTGCAGCTCCGGGTAGCTGAGAGGGTTTGACAGGATAGCATGCTGTTTGTCTTGTGTACCTCTAGGCCTGTGAGAAGTGAGTAAATGCAGATCTGCCTGAAGCGCTGCGCAAGGGGCTGTAAGTGTTCATAGGCCATTTTCTTTGCCTCCTGTCTTCTATTAGCTAAATAGTGAAAAGTTCACGAAGCTTCTTGCATTTCTCCTTCTGTGCTCACAGTCTGCCACACTCCAGGGGGTCAGACAGCTTCAGAAACAAGATGGAGGCAGGAGAGAGATTGAGGCGGGCTGCCTGGGATACCTCCCGGTTCTTCCCTTCAGTGGCTTGGGGGCCACGAGTGGGTCGGCGTGTGTGCTGTGCAGCTCCTCACTTCTCAGATGGAAATGAAAACAGGATCCCCCTCCTCAAACTTTCCTGAGGATTCGATGAAGGAAAGCAAGTAAAGAACAATGTGTCTTACATAAGGAAATTCTCAATAGGGTGTCATCTTAGTCAGTTTGGACCACAGTAACAAATTACTGAGGACTGGGTGGTTTTCTCACAGTCCTGGTGGCTGAAAGTCTGTGATCAGGGTGTCGGTATGGTCAGGTTCTTGGTGAGAGCCTTCTTCCTGGGTTGTGGATGACCGTCTGTCTTCTTATTGTAGCCTCACATGGCGGAGAGGTGGTATTTATTCTTAAAAGGGCACATTCACAAGGGCTCCACCTTCAAGACCTAATTACCTCCCAAAGGCCCTACCCCCTAACAGTCACATTGGAGCTTAGGATTCCAACAGATGAATTTTGGAAGGGACGTAAACATTGAGTATGTAACAGATATTCCTTGAACTACTACCGCAGCTCTTTTACTTCCTCAGCTAGTAATAGAAATGGAAGCTTTACTCTAACCATACCACCACTCTTCATTGCTTTTCTGGTGTCCCCATATCTGGGCAGACTTCTCAGACTCTGGGAGTGCCTGCATACATGTTAATCTGGCTTGATGCTTATCAGAAGGGATGCCCATCAGGAGTTTTTGGAACTTTTTTACAATGTGCTGGATACCCACCGTTGTCTTCCTTTATATATCATTTTCATATACACACACACACGTGTGTGTATGTGTGTGTGTGTATATAACATGTATCTTTTGGACATTTGGTGATATTTGAAAATTTCAGCTTTTGCTCATTTGCAGGTTGCTGTGCTAGCTTCAGCTGCCTTCTGTAGCTTACATTCATGCATACAAATTACACTCATGGACCTTCATGCTTTAGACTCAAAAATTCCCATTTTGCAATTATCTTAGTTATCTTGGCCATGGTCAACTGGTTGTTATCAAAGCCTGTAGGCTATGATCAGTATAACTTGGGAACTGCCATTCCTAGCAGAGAGGGCAAAGAGGGAATTGACCTTGACCCACTTTGGCCAGATAGAAAACAGCTAGTTTTCTGGCTTTGTGTTCTGTCTTTTTAATTACAGAAAGCAAAATCATTGCAGCGGTCACTGAGGCTCAGTTAACTGAAAAGACTCAAAAGATTTCCCAAAGCATACTTACCTACAGCTTTAGTAAAAACAATGATACAACACAGCAGGAGAAAGAAAGTACAAGGCAAACATCAAGGAGGTCTGGTATATCCCAGGTCCTTTCTCATTTGCACATGCTTTTTGTCTTTGTATCTGGAGCCTTCAGGATACCTGTGAGATAGTTTGGCTTAGACAAATAGATCAGTGAACAAAATAAAGTCCACAAAGAGACCCACACACCTACACGATGAATTGATTTTTGACAAATGCAGTGGAGCAAGGATTATCTTTTCAACAAATGATGCTGGAACAGTTGGGTTTGCACATATTAAAAAAATGAACTTTGACCCATGCCTCATACATTTATAAAATGAACATAGAATAGATCATAGACTTAAATGTAAAACCTCAGACCACAAAGCTTCTAGAAGAAACATAGGACAAGATTTTTGTGATCAGAAGCTACTTTTTACAAAATCCCCAGGTTATTCTTACACACAGGAGAATTGGAAAAGGACCACCCTGTGTAAGGTGTGTGTTGAAAGATGAGCACTAGTTAGGCAGGTGAAAAAGGAGGATGGGGGAGAGAAGTGCTTCAGAGGGGCAGTGCATGCAGGGGGCCCAAGGGTATGAGGAGTGAGGGCATGGCTTTCACTGAATAAATTCATGCAAGAATTTTCACCACTGTGTGGTGAAATAAAGAGAAAAAAGAATATAATGGGTTTTTTTTATATCTAAAATTAAGTTTTTTCAGATTTTAGAATTCTTAGATCATGTCCTTCTTAACTTTTTGTAAAGTGAAAGTGCTAGCAAATTGTATGTTTTTGTATTTACTTAAAATGTTTTTTCCTTGGCAAATTCAAAAGCTGACAGCCCTGTTTAACTCACCACCCTTTTAGTTTTAGGTTTAGTTTTTCTCCTGGCCTTTGAAATCCAACCAGGTTTGGCCATTACCGAGTTGGAGAACTAAAAGTAGTTGGGTAGAGCGTTGGGCAGCTGGGGCCACAGGACCGGATTGGTTCAGATTCTGGAGGACCTGGTAGACCAAGCAGGTGGCCTTGATTCAACAGCATCCCCCCTCCCCACCAATCCTTTAAGGTTGAGCCATAGTTGGATTTGCATTTTAGAAAGTTGACTTAAGTGGCGGGTGAAGGGATCAGAGAAGAGTGAAATAGGAGGCTGAAGATGAGGTAGGAGGCTCTTGCCAAGGCAGTGTGATACCGCAGAGCGAGGACAGACTTCATTTACATCACGGAGGTGGAATCGACAGGAATTAACAATCTATTGGACAGAAGGAGGAACTTTACATTAGTTAAATTACTGTCTGACTTTAAATTTTGGTGAATTTTGTATGCGCAAATAAGTAGGAGTCATTCTCAAACCTCTTAAATGGATTGATTTAAATGACTATGGAGTGGAGTGATTGAGCATCTGTGCAGTGTAGTCCCTCAAAGACAAAGAGAAACTCATTAAAATGAGATCAGAGAGTTAATCCATCTTCACACTTAAGTACCCATTCATGAAAAGCTATGCTGTGTGACTCAGAAAATGCTGATTTCATTCATTTTCTTACGTATGTAACTACTTGGGAGAATGCTAGCTAGTAAAAATATGGGGTACTGCTAAGCTTTTGGACGTTTATTTTTGCAGGGATTAACTCAATACTGCTGCGTATTATGTAGAGCAATAATTTGCATATCATGCCTGATTTACAGAATGGCTTCTGGTGGAGGGGTTCTGTGGTTTGTGAGCCTTATTAGCTCAAGATTCTGAGGAAATTCTTAGGAATTTCAGGATCTTCTTGGAGGTTAATGTATTCTTGAAAAGAATTTTAGAAAATGATTTCGTTTCTAGTAGTACTTTTACCTGACTTCTCTGACAAAAATACAAATGAGAGTTAACTAATAAACAGAAGGTTCTGTTTCTCTGGCTTCTCTGCATTTCATGAGTTAGCGTGTAAGCTTTTCTTTGGTATGGCTTAAGTTTCATCATGTTTTCCAAGGGAGGACAAGATATAATGAATTATTTCTAGACTTTTATAGACTTTTCTTCAACTAACACATAAAGAAATCTTAGTAGTGTAGGTTCATCTACACTGTTTTACACCATTTATTTTGATACATCAAGGGCATTCTATGGGAGCTTACGGGGGAGGTTCAATATGGAAGGAAAGTTAATGTGATTTTGATTTATGGGATTTATTAACATTCATGAGTATATATTATGTATCTCAAAACCCACAGGAAGGGAAGTTGATTATAGGAGGAGAGGATATCCATATACTATGTTTTTTTCAACATAACATGAGATTTTTCAACCCTTCATGCTAAAACATCTCTTTATATCAAGCAGAATTCTAGAGGGCTATTCTTCTACGTTTATTTGACCTGGCAGAGTAAAGATGTAGTGTCATTGTCTTTTGATTTTCCCCATTTCATACTTGCTATGTATTACTACAGAGCATGTCCAATACATTTAAAATTTGTGAGAAATATGATTAGTCTTAGTTACTTTATAAAATAGAGTAGATTGTAAAGGCTTTTATGATTCCATCTAGAAATTCAGTTCTTGTCGTTTGTCATAAGGGAGAGCAGATGGATGTTCAAAATAATGTAGATTATTTAATATGGAATCTGAATACGTTTATGCCATTTAGTGTTTTCCAGTAGTGAGGAAAATTTAATTTCCTAATGAAATACATTTAAGCACTGCAGAAAATAGACATTTGCATCCACTCTGCTAACTTCAAAGCAGCCCATATGCTATTGTCTCCCTTTATTATTTACATGTGCTACTATAAGTTGTGTATTGAGCACATGAGAACTTTAGAAATGTTCTAGCAGGTTTATTCTGATACTTTGTTCTGGTTTCTTTTGGGCATATATGCCAGGTAATTTGGCTCAGCTGTTAACACCTTAAAAGCATGGCCTTTTCTAGGTTGTTTATTAATTTTAGAGACCCAGAAATTATTATCCACTCTCTAGAAATAAAAAGTGTTTCATTTGTGAACTAATTATTAATACCAACAAAGGATTCTGGAGGACCTGGTAAACCAATTCATTTAGCCAACTGGATGATGATACTGTTTAGTACTACTTGAAATTAACATCCACTGCTATTTCTCTATTCATAATTCCTCTGTACTCAAAGGAAGCTGTGCTTTTTTGTTACATACTGTTATAGATACAGTTATGAGTTAAGATGCCAAGATTTTTTTAAAAGATATAATCTGTTTTTTTTTTTTTTTTTTTTTTTAAGATTTGTTTATTTTAAAGTGCGGGAGAGCAAGCATGTGAGCAGGGGGAGGGGTGAGGGAGAGAAGCAGAACCCCGCTGAGTGCAGAGATGTACCAGGGGCTCAGGAATCTGAGATCATGACCTGCATGAAAACCAAGAGTCAGATGCTTAACTGACTGAGCCACCCAGACACCCTGACAGTAGGCTTTTCGTGTTATTTTTCCCACCATCTTCCCCTGTCATTTTGATCAAATTGTTTAATTCTTCTAGATTCCAAACGCCTTCAGACATTGACTATGAATGCTATCTTTGCTTTACTCACCTTAGGGTGTTTTGTAAAGGCTAAAGAGAAATAGAGGAAGGTAGGCAAAATGGGTGGATTTTATATTTTCTGCTCTATTTTCTTTAATTTCATAGTGGAAGTTATTTCCCAAAATCATGTCTTGCCTGACTTGGGTCCATATTATTCATGGAGCATTTCCAATCATCACTGAAATATAAAAGGTAGTGTTGAAAAACATGTGTGGCATGTTTCTTATGAGAACATGGACAGCAAAGAAAAAGTAGTTATGATCTAATGATATGTGACTGAATTCCTGTTTTCTTTAACAAGGCCCCCTTCATTCTTAGAGAATATTTTCTTTGCCTGAAGTTCTAGGACATCAGGGAAATGGGAGCATAGCTGTAGTCTGATCAGTTCTCTTGGAAAGGAAATGGTAACTTTCAGGGGCTGGGTGGCTCAGTCAGTTAAGCATCTGCCTTTGGCTCAGGTCATGATCTTTAGGTGCTGGGATTGAGCTCCACAATTGGACTCCCTGCTCAGCGGGGAGTCTGCTTCTCTGCTCCTCCCCCATTCTCGTTATCTCTCTCTCTCAAATAGATAAAAAATCTTTTTAAAAAAAGGAAAGGAGGGGGTGCCTGGGTGACTCAGTGGGTTAAGCCTCTGCCTTTGGCTCAGGTCATGGTCTCAGGGTCCTGGGATTGAGCCCAGCATCGGGCTCTCTGCTCAGCAGGGAGCCTGCTTCCCCTTCTCCCTCTGCCCTCCTCTCTGCCTACTTGTGATCTCTCTCTCTGTCAAATAAATAAAATAAAATATTTTTTAAAAAAAGGAAAGGAAGTGATAACTTTTGATCTTATCTGGGCTCATTTCCCACCATTGATTATCTTCATCTTAGAATTGACATTTTTCACAATTTCTGTTAAGAGGCTGAGCCATTATCTCTCAACTCTTATCTCTTACCCCTTTTTATATTATTCCTTCCAATTATACATATCTTAGAGCTCATTCTAATCTTTTTCACTCTTTCATGTTTTTTAAATTTTAATATTTTCCATATCTTTGTCTTCATGAGGATCATCTTATGGAGTGTTTTTGATTTATCTTTAGTTTATAAATCCTCTCTTCGATTGTATCTAATCTGTCCCATTTGTCCATTGGAATTTTTATTTCAGTAATATTGTATTTTTCATTTTCAGAAGTTCTGTTTTTTAAATCCACTATCTATATATTTTCAGCCTCTTTTATTCTTGAAGCACATTGAATGTAGTTATTTTATATTGTATTTCTGATGAGTTTAGTATTTGAAGTCTTCATTGGTCCCTTTTTGTTCTTTGGTTTTTGCTGGTTCTCACTCTGATACCTAGTTTCCAGGTGAGTTTTGTCATTTTAAAAACTGGATCTACTCATTTCCCTTAGAACTTCATCTGGGGAAATTTTTTAAGGTCTCCTTGAAGTTGAGTTACTCTGTAAGACTGGGCTTGCTTTTGCTTAATTGGTTACCTGAGTACATGGTACATCTAGGACAACTTAAAATTAAATTCTTGGAGTGCCCGGGTTGCTCAGTGGGTTAAAGCCTCTGCCTCTGCTCAGGTCATGATCCCAGGGTCTTGGGATCGAGCCCTGCATTGGGCTCTCTGCTCAGCAGGGAGCCTGCTTCCCTTACTCTCTTTCTGCCTACTTGTGATCTCTCTCTGTCAAATGAATGAATAAAGTATTTTAAAAAATATTAAATTCTCCATTAGAGGCTTCTCAGATCACAAAAGAAGAGTAAATTTGTACCAGATCTTTCACGAGGGTCAGCTTGTAGAAAACAGCTTGATTTATTGATTGATTGATTTTTATGTAGATGAGTTTTCTTGCTGTCCCATTTCTGCATTGGGGGCAGGGGCGGTTATGTCCCTTATATACTCTTGCACCAGGGGTGTAGCC
This sequence comes from Mustela erminea, assembly GCF_009829155.1. NCBI lineage: Eukaryota > Metazoa > Chordata > Mammalia > Carnivora > Mustelidae > Mustela > Mustela erminea. The sequence continues at coordinate 62,497,137 of NC_045628.1, forward strand.
TTTGGAATCTTGGCTTAAATAAGGTTTCTTATTAGATTTCCCATGTTAGTTAGGCTCTAGACTTTTCTCCTATAGCCCATGCCCAGTGTGACATTAAAATGGATACCTAAGATCTACAGGGTCCAACAGAAACTCTTAAAGTTAAAAACGTAATAGTTTAAAATTGCTAAGAACTCCCTTATAAGAGTTTTGGGGAGCTGCGGATCCCTCACTTTCAAACAAGTTTTCAAATAACAACACCAAAAAGAAAACCAGATTCTACTAAATTGAGGCCAGCATTTGATTGCTTTTAATCTGGAAGGTCTTTCAGTGTCTATTCTGTCACACTGCCGAAAATCAGTGAGATTTTCCAGCTTCTCTTTCTGGAAAAGTGAGTTGACTTTGGGAAGATTTTCCTTGTTTTTCACATATGGGTGGTAACTCCATCACGATCTGTCTTCATCATCTGTGTGGCTCTCCAGACCGGAATTGTTAATAGCCACCTTTGGCTCTTTATCCATCCTGTGATTTCTTCTTAGAGATGGTTCTAGGACTTAGTTCTTCCTCCTTAATACCCTGCCACGACTCTCTTTTAACCTGTTGATCACTAGAGGAGGCTCTCAGGTAGTCTTCTAGTTTTAAATTTTTCTCTTGTCTAATCCAGGTTGCTTGCTGCTGCCAACATAATCTTTTGAAAACATCCCCTTTCGTTATGTTAACGTACCCACTTACACATGGTTCAGAAACTCTCATTTGTTCCTTTTTTCATAGGATACCAAGTCTGATTCTTCCAAACCCTACGTCCCATTTGGATTTGGATTCTGGAGGGGAACATGCTGCCCTATCCTGTTGGAGTGGGCAAGTGAATTCCTTTTACACATTCTCAGCCAAGGATGCTCTTTACTGGCCCTCTGATGGCTGAATCTTTGGCACCTCTGCGAAGGTTACACTTGCAGAGAGATAGAGAGCCTGTTTCTTTTACAAAAATTTATAAAAAGTTTACCATTTGAACCACCTTTAGGTGTACAGTTCGATGACATGAAGTACTTTCACACTGCTGTGCATTCATCCCTATTACCCGTTTCTCAGATGGGAACTCCATACCCATTGAACAGTAACTCTCCATTTGCCCCTCCTCCCAGCTCTGCTTTGTTTTTTAAGGTGTAGCAAGTTTCCTAGCCATTTTGCTACATGAGGCTACCCTGGAAGGGATCATCAGTTTATCTGGCCAGGGGCATCCTCCTGATCACTGCTTTTTCTTTCAGTTTACTGTTTCATTAAGTCCTTCCTGTGCATTTATCACGTGCTTGGCACTGTAGCGGGCTGTAGGAATATAGGGGTAAGGAGGCTGACGACAGACCGGGCCCCCCTGCTGTGGATAGAGGCAAGAACAATATTTAAATTACATTGTTCCACTGGCAGTTCCATCCGTATTCCTCCTCTTGGGTGATCTTGATGAACACTCCACACTCATATTGTTGAATTGCTCAGACTGACAGTTCAAGGCTTGTACTCCTGTTCCTTTTGCCTGTGAGGGACTCTGGCCGAGGAACAGATGGCATTGCTGATGCTAATATCCAGGAACCCATCCAGCCTCTCTGATCTGGTACATTCCGAGTGCTGGCCTATGGGTTACTCCTCACTGTTGCACTGGGAATGTGTTTATGTTTTTTCTCTTCTGTATCCACTTCTTTTGCCTTTCTTTTATGTACTTATATGACCTTTTCCAAGGCTTTCTCTGGTCTAAGTACTGTATATATTTAAAGTAAAAGTATTATAGGTATTAAAAAAAATCTAAGGTCAAAATATTAAAAAATAAAAATTTCTTTGAAGTTCTCAAGGAGTTCATGGACTTGCTAACTACGATCGACAGGCAGTGTGACTGTTCTGACATTTGCAAGATGCAGTGTGATTCCAGACCTTTGTTCCGCCCAGGAGTCTGGTAGGCTTACCTGGGGAGTTGTGCTAAAATGAGAGAGCAGATCTGCAGGTACAGCAGTGAGAGGTGAGAGGGAGGGAGTCTGGGAATTCTAAAACCCATAACTATGCAAAGACTGGAAGCTGTGCTTAATCATTAGCCACAAAGAGTTTAACCAAGAAAACAAAATAAACAAGCACGGCTGGAAGGCTAGGAAACTAATTGCAGCCCCAGAGTAGTGCTTAATAGTAACAAAACCACTCAGAATTAAGACCTTCTGGGGGGAGGCTTCTTTTTCTTGAGGCCCTTACTATTGCTTGACAGAGATAGTCATCCCATGTATTTTGTGTGTGTTTGTAATTTCTTACCTGGTCCATTTAACCTCATTTTGAGACTTCATTTTATAGATTTGAAAAGACAATGAAGATACTCTCACTTGATTGTGAGGTTTCAACTTTTACCTTGTGAAGGCTTACGTGACCTTTGTGTTAGGTCCGTTATTAAACGAAACGAGACTGAGACAAAGTAAGGCACCCAGGTGGTTAAGATATTGTCTGGTGACGGCTGTAAGAATCGCATCTCTCTGAAGCCCGTGACTGCAAATGACCAAAATGGATGTTACTGTTTTTCAAGCAGGAATGCCAGGAAAAGCTCCAGATTTTGAAATCTAAACCAGCCATGGCTATTCTTCAGCCACATATGGCTAGCTTGCTAGGTGAGAAAGAAAATCCAGGTGTCTGTGATTTTGCAATGTTTTTTAGGTCTGATGTAGTGGGTGGCGATGCTTGGCATTGAGCTGCCGGGGGGTGTCAAGAGGCTGGACCGTGCCCAGCTTGAGCCCCTCTGTCTCAAACCCCTCAGTTGCCTTAATTCACTCCACACAGCAGTCTGTCTAGCTGTGGAGAAACCCTCCATAAAGAGATACACAGGGTTTTGTAAACGATTGGGTTTCGTTTATTCACTACATGTGATTCGAATGCATATAATGAGAATCCGGTGGTCTGTTTTCATTACTAATAATTAGGAAAATGGCTTTAAAAAAATCTTTTAGGTATGTTTTCCAAGAATTTCTGCAACATTATTTGCATTAGAGGCATTTTTCCCCCTTTCACAAGATACTGTAAAAACTACAAAAAGTTACTGACTGCCATCCTGTTGCTTCAAGTTTTTCTGTTCGTCCGCTGATCGCTAGGGGCTGCCTTCTGTTTGTATTGAGGTTGCAGTGTGTGATCTATTAGATGAGTATTCCCTGAAAATTCAGGGTCTTGAAAACAGTCGGCATCACTCCCCCCGCATCCCCCCACACTCCCCCCTCGCCCCCCAAGTTACTTCAGTGGTGGCAAAAATAACAATTGTCCCCTGGGAAGTGAAGCTCATTGCTATGGTAACTAATGAACGTTGCATCATTCTAGGGCACATTTTTAAAAGCCTGAATTTCAACATGGGTAGACGCCTCGTCTTATTTTATTCAGTAGCTTAGCAACCTGTGGTATACTGTTTGTCACCACCCCCAATCTTCCCTCTTCTCTCAGAAAAGTGACCTATATAGATAGTTTTTTATTACGGGCACGTTTTCACTGTGAATTTGGTTCAGTTCTTAGGTATGGTTATAACGACCTTATTTTCTGGACCAAAAATGAGGACATGTGCTCTGTCTGAGAAGTGAAGGCTGTTGGTCATGTCCTTGGTGGCCCACACCAGCGTCGTTGTGGATCTTCTGTGTGCTGCACCCCTTCACTGATGGCGTTATTCCGGGGTTCATCGTTGGTCCTTTTCTTACTTACCGGTGGCTTAGCTACTGCTTCTGTGTTGGTGGCTTTGCAGATCTTGATCTTCAGCTCAGGTCTCGAGAAGCCCCTGGACTCCGAGTAGGAAGGCAGTTCAATCTTCGACAGTCCTAACTGGGGCATCCCTGCACCCAGCAAGTTCAAGATGAAGTCAGCATTGCCTTCTACAAAAGTCACTTCCTGGTGACTGGGACCACCATTCCTGCAGCTCCCCATACCCGGTCAGCCCCTGAGTCTGGACGCTTCCACCTCCTAAGTGCTCTGAAGTCTGCCTTCTTTTCTTGTCCCGAGCTGCATCCTTTTTTCCTGGTTTACTCTCTAACCACGCTGGTTGCTTTAGGGTAAGCATTCTTCTTCCAGGCTTCCCCAGACAAACAAAAAAAAATGTGACTGGCTGCTTGGTTTTCAGTCGCTCCCCATTATCCTTGGAGTAAAACCCAGACTCCTCAGCATGGCCTACAGAGCCTGTGTGGCCTCCCGCCTGCTCCTTTGTCCAGCTGGGGTCTCCTTACCCCTCTCGGCCCCTCTCTGCCGGCTCGCCTCCATGTGTGTGTGCCTTGCTCCTCTTACCAGGAGTGCGCCCCCATCCCTGGCCCCCTTCCTCTGCTAGATGCTGTCTCATCCTGCGATTCAGACATCGTCATCTCTGGGACGGCCCCCCTAACTTCTAAACCAGGCTCCATTTCAGAGTTTGATGCCTGCATGTTTCTGGAACAGCAGGGGCTGCTGCAGCCCAAGCTCTCACCTGGCTGAGTTGTGGTGCTTTGTCGCCTGTCGCATGCAGTGGGTGGCGAGTTTCTGAGAACAGAGGTGGCACTGTTTGTCTTTGTGCCTCTAGTGAGATTCCCATCCTGTGCCTAGTAGGTGTTTTAAGTGATCAGCAGGTCAGTGAATGAATGTATATAGTTGCACTTGTGAGGCAATGGGACCGAATCCCTCACTTCGAGATTTGAATAGTCTTGGAATCCCAAGTTGTTCCAGTCCCTGCCATTCATTGTCTCCATCTGTGTAAGTGGGCTCTTAAAGACTGCTGGAATTTAGAACAAAGGGTTTATTTTTCCTGGATAGGATGGGGGTGGGAGTGGGCCTGGTGTGGTGCTTGGCCGTGTGTGTGTGTGTGTGTGTGTGTGTGTGTGTGTGTGTGTGCATACATAGTTCAGCACCTCTGTGTTACTAAACTCTATTGCCAGCTTGTGTGTATCTAGCACAGTCTGAAACAAGAAAGTCAAGTACAAAACTAAAATTTGGGAATCTCTATCAATCTCAATCTTTGCTGGATTGAAAGTTTGATCTCTCTGTGTGATCTCATTGGCTGCTGGGGGAGGGCTGCCTGTGAGGAGGTCACACCCAACCTAGTTAAGGTTGCAGTGGAGGCAGGCACTGGATTCCGTTCTTTGGACCGAGCTGGAGTGGGATGAGAGGCACGGTCAGAATGCCCTTGCATTTCTCATTTCTTTAGGCACTGGTAGACTGAAGGATTTGCAGCTCTTTCCTCATCATCCCCCGTTCCCCACCAGCACAGGGTACAGATCTCTTCGTTTCAGAGCAGCTTCTTTGCTGCCATTCTGCACAAGGTCTCTACAGATGTGATCAGAGAATTTCCTGGTGGTGGACAGGGTGGGGGTGGGTGGCTGTGGGGAGGAACTCTTGACCAGTCCTCTTGATCTTTTGGAAATGATGACTACCGCTTCTTGGACCTGGCATGGAGCTTGGCCCTGGGCAGATGCCGAGTATGATAAAGTGGGGTTCCTTCTCTGGTGGTGTTTAGAACTCAGTCAAGGAGCAAACGTGCACTGATCATGGTGGAGTGTTGATAAAGACTACAGTTCAGGGACGCCTGGGTGGCTCAGCGGGTTAGGCCTCTGCCTTCGGCTCAGGTCATGATCTCAGGGTCCTGGGATCGAGCCCCGCATCTGGCTTTCTGCTCAGCAGGGAGCCTGCTTCTCTCTCTCTCTGCCTTCGTCTATGCCTACTTGTGATCTCCGTCAAATAAATAAAACCGCTAAAAAAAAGAAAAAAGACTACAATTCATCCAACATCTGTTTTCACCTTGAAAATGAAAAAGAAAAACTCTTGTAGGTTTAAGGAATAATATTTAAGGCTAATAGTTAACAGTAATGTAACTGTTGAAATGTGGTCAGCTGTGTCCAATATAGAATAAGATGATGTTGTTTTCAAAACAGCCCAGCTGCTAAACTGACTGAAGCCCACTGGGGATATCCTGTCAGATTATTTTGGAGATGAGAATTGCTTCTCCCAACTATCTTAATGTCTGTTTCTGCCTTTGGTGAGAGCTTGGGGGAGAAGAGTATGTAGGGGGAGAAGAAGACAGGACCTTGTAAGGTAGACAGTGCAAGGTGCACGGCTCTGCCAGGTTCCCGTGAAGCCAGGCCTTTGTGTGTGGGGTGAATGCACTTCTCTGCTTTTCAGGAGGACACGGATTTTTCTCCAGTACACTGACCTCTGCTGGCTTAACCATGACTCTTAATCACAGCTGTTTTTTTTCTTGAATTTTTTTCCAAGGAAAAAAGTTTTTCACTTACTATTAAAAACTTTTTGTGTTGCTTTAAAAAATATAATTTGCAAAAAAATTAATACTTACAGCTTTGTATAGTGGAATTTACATTCATCTAGGAAATTCCTAGCTGTCCAAATTTTACTTTTGACCTCTAGGATGTAGTGCCTTTTTTTTTTTCTTTTTCTTTTTTAAACTGTTAATATACCTCTAAAGATAAGGGAGTAAATACTTTTATGTAATTTTATTTTTAATTATAAAATTTATTAGTTGCTCTTCATACATGTTGGTATAAGGAAGGTGATATGTTTAGTGAAGAGAGTACAGAATTTAAAATAACTTCAGGTTAGTGGTTCAGGCAAATTGTTTAAATTCTCTGGGCCTTCTCACCTCTATTTTTTTTTTATTTTTTATTTTTTAAAAGATTTTATTTATTTATTTGTCAGAGAGAGAGAGAGCGAGCGCGAGCACAGGCAGAGTAGCAGACAGAGGGAGAAGCAGGCTCCCTGCTGAGCAAGGAGCCCAATGTGGGACTTGATCCGAGGATGCTGGGATCATGACCTGAGCCGAAGGCAGTGGCTTAACCAACTGAGCCAACCAGGCATCCCGCCTTCTCACCTCTAAAGGACAATTTGGGGGGTGTCTACGTGGCTCAGATGGTTAGGCATCTGCCTTCGGCTCAGGTCATGATCCCAGGGTCCTGGGACAGAGCCCTGTATTACACTCTGTGCTGGACAGGGAGTCTGGTTCTCCCTCTGTCTCCCCACTGTTTCCCCTGCTTGTGCTCTCTCACTTTCTCTATCAAACAAATAAATAAAATCTTTAAAAAATAATAAAATAAAGGATGATTTGTTTCATAGAACTATTGTAAGGAATAAATATATATGCAGCGTGTTTGGGGGGCTGTTGTTTCTGTAAAAATGCTTGTCACTTTTATTAAAGTTAAAACTAATATTAGCCTGCCACCCTTTTGACCTATACAGCTATTTTAAAAAATCTTAAAACAGGGGCTCCTGGGTGGCTCAGTCTGTTAAGCGTCTGCCTTTGGCTCAGGTCCTGATCCCAGCATCCTGGGATCGAGCCCCACCTCAGGCTCCCTGCTCAGTGGGGAGCTTGCTTGTCCCTCTCCTTCTGCTGCTGTCTGTGCTCATTCTCTTTCTCTGTCACTAGGTCTCTGAAATAAATGAATAAAATCCTTTTAAAAAAATCTTAAAGCAGACCTTTATTAGCTGTATTGTTATGTACCTTTTTACTGAAATTTTTGGACCACTGTTATTTAAATGTTTATGTGTACATACATATATACATACACATCTGTGTAACCTTATAATTTATGCATCTGCAAGGCCAGGAGCATTGATTGTACTAACAACTCAGTAGTGTCACAGCCTGGCCACTCCCGGTTTAGTTGCTCCCTTCAGCTCTCATCCCCACAGAAGAAGCTGGTCCACCTCTATAGCTATTTTAAACTCAGTACATTGAAAACACAGCTCGCTCTGTTCTGTCTTCCTGTCCTGCCCCCCCCCCCCACCCCGGTGGGAAGAGTTCTGTATAGCGTGGTACTTGAGAGGAGCAGTCTTGGAGGCTAGATACTGCCTGGGTTCACACTGTGGTTTTGCATGACCTGGGGGCTCTCTGCACCTCAGAGCCCTCGTTGGTGACACGAGATCGATAATTGTTGGGATTGTCGGGAGGCCACGTTCAGAATTCTGTGGGCAAGACAGTCCCCTGCGAAGCCCAGTAGACTTCTTTTTGTTCCCTTGTAGTAGTATCCATAGCAAATCACCTTGGCCAAGCATCCTGTCTAGCTTGCGGTCCGTTGTCTTCTGTTTATTGGCCTTTGGGCTCTGCTCTTCCCTCTCAAGTCACGATAACAGCTGCTAAGGAAGAAGAGGAGAATGAGTCTAGTGTAGACGACCAGCAGTCTCTGCCGCCTTGGACTAGCCTATCTACATTCACCCACCATGTATTTAGCATGTATTTGCCATGTGCGAGGCCCTCTGGCAGCCTCTGGGTAGATAGCAGTGAGCAATAAAAGAATGTTCTTTATTATCATGCTATTTTCTTATTTTTGTTTTTCAGATAATAAGCATGTTTGTCAGTGGGTAAAGCAAATAAGAGGCTGTGGCCAGTGCAGTGAAGGAAGTAAATGGGATAATAGGTAACATCGTCCCTCCAGGGTCAGCCTGCCACCCTTCTCCACGTGGATTATATACCTTTCCTACATTGCCTTATGTGGATTCAAAATCCCTCGTAGCCCTTATCATTCGCGGTTGTAATGATGTTTCCATGTCTGTGCACACGGAGCTCCTGCACAGTGCCTGGCACATAGCAGATTCTCAGTACATGTGAAAGAAATGGATAAAGGGACAGGTGAATAATGTACAAGACATCTTTGTAAACTGAGCGAAAAATCCCTTACATTAAGGATTCAAATTTTCCATATGCTGGCAAAGCCAGAAAGGCTTTGGATCTTGAACTCTCCCAAGCAATGGTGGATTCATGTGTTTTTTTAAAAAAAATAGTGATAATAGTGACAATAATAATAATTGTTGACAATTACTGAGTACTTGCTGTACATCAGGTACCTTCCATTTCAGGGTGCCCAGGTGGCTCAGTCGGGGTTGAGCGACCAACTCCTGATTTCAGCTCAGGTCAGGGTCATGAGGTTGAGTCCGACATCGGGCTCCATGCCCACTGGGGAGTCTGCTTGAGATTCTCTCCCCCTCTGCCTGCTCCCCCGCTCATGCGCACAGTTAATCTCTCTCTCTCTCAAATAATCAATAAATCTTTGAAAACAAAAAGAAGCTTACATTTAATCTTCACAACAACTTTCTGCCATAGGTTCTGATTATAAGTCTTCTTTTCCATGAACTAGGAACTCCTGGCTAACTCAAAGACACCTCTAATTTTTTATTTTTTTTTAAGATTTTATTTATTTATTTGTCGGAGAGAGAGAGGGAGAGAGAGCGAGTGAGCACAGGCAGACAGAGAAGCAGGCAGAGGCAGAGGGAGAAGCAGGCTCCCCGCCAAGCAAGGAGCCCCATGTAGGACTCGATCCCAGGACGCTGGGATCATGACCTGAGCCGAAGGCAGCCACTTAACCAACTGAGCCACCCAGGCGTCCCAAGACACCTCTAATTTAAATGTTCAAAATTGAGCTCATGATTCTCACTGAGTCCTGCCCTTTTCCATCGTTCCCTATCTCTGAACGACAGCACTGTCATGTACTTGGACAGACCCCAAACCTGAAGAAGGACATTCCTTTCCTTCATCTCTGTCCGTTAACATGTATTCTGATCCCAGTAACAAAATCCTTCGACAGTGGCTTCAGGTAGAAATAGAGAAATCATCTCACAAGCAAGTCTGCAGTTACTCTGAGGGTTGCTAGCTCAGGGGTACTATTGAGGCCAGGCCCTTTCTGCCTTCAACCCTGTGGACCTCAGTTGTCCCCTTCTGTCCTCAAGCTTGTTGTCTCATGAGCAAAGGTGGTTGCCTCAACTCCAGGCAAAATCTTTATTGCTTGTTCTTCTTAAATGTCTTTTGGGGTGAAATTCACATGACCTAGAGCGAACCACTTTAAAATGTGCAATTCAGTGGCATTTAGTGCGTGCACAGTGTGGTGTACCCACCAGCTATCTTTAGTTTCAAAACTTTGTCATCACCCCAGAAGAACACACCATTACCCACTGAGTAATTACTCCCCTTGCCCGCCCTGACAACCTCTCATCTTCTCTCCCTATGGATTTGTCTGTTCTGGACATTTCATTTAAAAGAATCAAACAGTATGTGACTTTTTTTGTCTGGCTGCTTTTACTTAGTGTAATGTTTCTGAGGTTTAAGCAAGTTTAGGATGTGTCAGTACTCCATTCCTTTTCATGGACGATATTATATTATTTTATATATATACAACTTGTTTGTCCATTCATCTGCCGATGACATTAGGGTTGTTTATACCTATTGGCTATTGTGAATTGTGCTGTCATTTTTTTTCTTTATAAAAAAATGTATTACTTTTTAAGATTCCAGTGTAGGTAACATACAGTGTTCTGTTAATTTCAGGGGCGCAGTGTGGTGATTCGGCAGTTCTGTACATTACTCTGTGCTCACTGTGATAAGTGTACTCTTAATCACCCTTTACCTATTTCACCCATCCCCCACCTACCTCCCCTCTGGCGGCCACCAGTTTGTGCTCTGTCTTTAAAAGTCTGTTATTTCTTGGGGCGCCTGGGTGGCTCAGTGGGTTAAGCCTCTGCTTTTGGCTCAGGTCATGGTCTCAGGGTCCTGGGATCGAGCCTTGCGTCGGCCTCTCTGCTCAGCGGGAAGCCTGCTTCTCCCTCTCTCTCTGCCTGCCTCTGCCTATTTGTGATCCGTCTCTCTGTCAAATAAATAAATAAAATCTTAAAAAAAAAAAGTCTGTTATTTCTTGAATTCCACATGAGTGAAATCATATGGTATTTGTCTCTCTGACTGGCTTATTTCACCTAGCATTATCCTCTTCATCCATGTTGTAGCAAATGGCAAGAATTGTACTGTTAGGAACATACATGAACACATATCTGTTTGCATACCTGTTTTCAGTTCTTCTGAGCACATACCTAGGAGTGGAATTAGTGGGTCATATGGTTTGCTGTTTTTTTTGAGGAACTGTCAAACTAGTTTGAACAGTGGCTGCATCATTTTACATTTCTTTGAGGAATGTATGAGTGTTCCTATTCACTATAGCCTCTAGAACACTTAACTTCCATAAAAAAATTATTATAGGCCTTCCTAGTGAGTGGGAAAGGTATCTTACCGTGGGCTTTGATTTGCATTCCCTGTTGACCAGTGATGTCAAATTATCTTTTCATGTGTTTTTTTGGCTACTTGTTAATCTTTGGGAAAATGTCCACTAAAGCCCTTTGTCCACCCTTTAATTGGGTTGCTTGTCATTTGAGTTCCTTACATAGTATGGGCACTAAATCCTCCATCATCTATATGATTTGCAAACGTTTTCTCCCATTCTGTAGCTTGTCCTCCCATTCTTGATGATGTCTCTGTTACACAAAAGTTTTGAATTTTTATGAGGTCTAATTTATTTATTTATTTTTTGTGCTCAGGCTGTCATGTCCAATTCAAGAGTACATTGTTGAAGTCAAGGTCATGAAGATGTGCCTCTGTGTTCTTCTTTAATAGTTTTTAGTTTCAGCTTTGATATTCAGGTCATTAATCCATCCCTAGTTTTTGTATGTGAAGTTGGGGTCCAACTTCATTTCTCTGAATGTGGTTATCTAGTTGTTTTAGTACCATCTGTTGAAGAGATTATTCTTTTCCTGTTGAAGTGTCTTGACACCCTCATCAAAAATTTATGGTTCATAGGTGTTTGTTTGCACCTATACCTGGACTCTCAGCTCTGCTCTGTTGATTCACATCTATGCTTCTGCTAATAATACTATGCTGTTTTGATTACTGAAACTTTGTAGTAAGTTCTGAAATAAGGAATTGGGAGGCCTCCAACTTCTGTTTTTCTTTCCAATATTGTTGTGGCTATTTGGGGCTTTTTGCCATTCCACATAGATTTGAAGATTGATGTTTCCATGTCCACAGTAAAAGCTGTTGGAGTTCTGAGGGGATTGCACTATGTATATAAATAGTATATGTATGGAATTACTTTTTACAAATTGTTTGCAATTATATCTATCCATCCTATAAACTAGGATAGTTGAACCAGAAGATGGAATTTTTGCGTGTATATGTAATCATGTCACTGTATATCACTATATTGTGTCTTGTGGCTATGGGGAGAAAATGGTATTTCTTTATTGTATCTGTATTTGGTCTAGTTTTTCTCCTAGTACTCCGTATAGGAGACCCATTGATAACGGGGAAAATCCAATACAATTTATTATTTTTTTTATTTTTTTGAAAAATCCAATACAATTTAAAACTTAGTCTAGTACATTGACTTAAATAGTGTGAGATAAATATTCTCAGTCTTTGTTTGCTTTTTAGCCTGGGATGATTTAAGTGTGTGGAGTGAATGGTGTGGTATGTGGGATCTCCCACCAGTAGAGAACTGCTTATTTCTCTTGGTTTGATTTCTCCTACTGCCTCTGGTCTCTAGAAGAATGTTCTGTTACCTTCTAGATGTGTTTGCCTTGTTGGCCTGTGCAGATGCTGTCAAGGCTGGTGTAACTAACTCATGGTGGGCCTTTCTGGTTAGTGAGAACCTAGTAGTACTCTCTGACTGCTTTATTTTCTCTCTGGCACCTTCTTTCTGAGCTCCTCTGGGTCTCTGCCATGTCTGTATCTGACCGCTGGCCCGGAACTTCATTCACAGCCTTTGCTGCCGGATTTCCACGTTCCATCCAGCCCCACTGGCCAGCTTCTAGCTCAGGAATCTGAGTCTCAAAGTTTGTTACCTGACCATGTCTGGAAAAACCTTCTGTCAAGACGTGGCCTGGCCTGTGAGACTATGGATTTACTGTGTAACCCTTCTGTGTATGTCAGATGCTTCATTTCATCTCTTCACACTTCCTTTACTAGTAAAACCTAATAACTCCCCAGACAGATTGAATGCTTTCAGCAGACTAAGGCAAAAGTAACAAACTTGGACAGGCAGAACAACAATAAAAATAGTAATTTTCAAACATTTCACTATTGCATGTGTGTATACAGACATGTGAGGATAATACTTCAAGAGTCATGTAATTCTAAGTGTGCACAAGCCTTAAATTTAAGGAACATAGGATCTATGGAGAGGCATAAGTGGTATGCACGTATATAGTTATAGATAAGTAAATATATTTAGTTACTTATAAGTATATATTTATTTTGTTATATCTATAAATATTTATATTTATAAATATATATTTATGTGGTGTTTGTATTATTTATCTATTACATATTTATTTATAAGTATTTATAATTAAGATCTATCTGTCTATATAAATATATGTAACATATTTAATCAAGACATAACATAGTTAAAGTTAAGAGGTTTGGTTTCTGTCACCATTTTCTCATGACTAAAAACACTGTGATTTAACACACGTATTGTTTTTCTTTTGCAGGACTGTTCGTGTATGGCTAAAGAGAGACAGTGGACAGTATTGGCCAAGCATATATCAAGTGATGCCTGGTAAGTATCTGGATCTCTGTGTTTAAAATTCAGACATGGGCCTCACCTCCCCTTCCCTTCCAGAGTGTCGTCTTTGTATTTTCTTCTTGAGTAGGGATATCTGAGGATTGGGATTATCATTATAATGGAAAGTACCATATTCAATCATTTTAGCTCTCAGTATGTAAAATAAGAAAATTATTTTGACGTTGACTATATATATTCATAGTTTCTGAATAAGATTAATGGAAGAAGGACTGCAGCACACAGGCTCTCTGATTACAGCTGTCTCCTTCTTTTCCAACTTTTTGTTTAATTTTTTCATGAAGTACTTCCTTCAGCATTTAAAATTTTACCCGGTGATAACATTTGTGAAGTAAGTTTGTTCTTGCGTTATTGTTATGTTATTCATTCAAATACAAGACAGTCAGCATTGAGGATTTAGTTCTCACAAGTATTTGCTTAAGATTGAAACATTCTAGGGGTACCTGGGTGGCTCAGTGGGTTAAAGCCTCTGTGTTCGGCTCAGGTCATGATCCCAGGGTCTTGGGATCGAGCCCTGCATCGGGCTCTCTGCTCAGTGGGGAGCCTGCTTCCTCCTCTCTCTCTCTGCCTGCCTCTCTGCCTGCTTGTGATCTCTATCTGTCAAATAAATAAAAAATCTTAAAAAAAAAAAATAATAATAATAAAAAAGATTGAAACATTCTAATTGGAGGTTAGTCTCATTTCCTCAAGCTCTTATGTGAGAAATGTCCTTGTACTGATAAATAGCTAATCTTTTAAATATATTTAAAAAAAACACATACTACTGATTCTTAGATTGGTGTGCTGGCAGAGGTTCTCCTATAGGGAGAGAAGAGCTTGCTTCCCAAAATAGGAAATTTCTTTTTAGTCTGATGTTTTTTTATTAAAAATTAATGAAGTTTGGGTTTCCTGTTCCATGTTTGAGTATAAGATAATTATGTACATTCATTATTAGTTATATTAGTAAACATTTCCCTCACTCCCCTTCCTTCACATCTTAATTGAAATTGAAACCCTAGCAAAGCCCCTCTTCGGGTTTGTTGTCTGGGCCCGCTTACTCTCTGGCTTGCTTCACTGTGTACCTCTTCCCCTTGATAGGAGTACCCTGGTTTGGGAAATACATGCAACAGGGTACAGCCAAAATAAATGCAGGCTAAATTGTAGATATGATTAAGTTTATGCCCCTGGCAAGAGAATTCTGTGATAACAGAAACAGCAATTTTGCTTGTTGATGAACAAATGAATTATTAAGGATATGATCACTTTCTGTGATTTTCAAATTATCTTTGAGGTTTTGCATGCCTTCAGAATTTTATAGTAAGTAAATGATAACCAAGAAGCTCACCCAAGTGGTCAGTCCTGCATTAGGGAAGAAGAAACTTCTTGTGATTCTTATATTGGCTCTTGACCTGTTGTGCCACTAGCAGACGGGCATTCTATAGCAAAAGGCCTGGGTGAACTTTCTCTTTAGGCTGTGGCAGTGATGAGGGCTCAGGTAAAAGGAAAGGGAAAGGGATTCTCTGATGGACTGCTTTTCCTAATTTTTGAGTGATGTAACCAGTCTTATCCGTGGTCTCATTTTTTCATCAAACTTGACATGGTATCCGACGAGAGGACGTGTGGAAGGTCTGTAGTCAGCTCTGGAGAGCTGTCACTCCCATGACCATGAAGACAGAGGAGAGTCAGACCTTGGCAGAATGATAAGAACTCGGGGATGGTGAGCAAGGAATCTTCTTGAGATGAACATGAATAGGACTCTCATGGGGACACAGCATCCTGAGCCATTGCTTCTCTGCCCCCTTCCCCATGTGCACATCCAGACACATTTTGCTGTCATTTTCTGACGTTCTCTTTATTTGAATGTCACTGAGAATACAGAGAAGCCTCTAGTTGGGTTTTTATCATTTATGAAGCTGTGTGAATAACTACAGGCTGCTGTAGCTCCTCCCCCAGGCAGAAGTGCTCAGTATATAAATACTTACTGCAGACTTGAGTCTGATATTAAAGAAGAGTGCCTGAGATCATTAGTGGACATTTTCCTAGGGCTTAAACACAGTTGTGAGGAGGACCCTTGAATTATTTGCATATTTTGCCAATGGCCTTCTACTGAAGGGAGTGAAAAAGGCATCGCTTTGCTATTAAAATGTGTTTTGACCAGCTGTATTAGGGTCACCTGAGAACTTACTGGCAGTGCAGATATTGGGTTTCATGCTAGACCTACTGAATCAAAATCTGCATTTTTAATAAGATCCTTAGGTGATCTGAATGTAATATTTGAGAAGACTGTCTTCTAGCATTATAGTCAACATGCTGATCTATTTACACATGTTTATATGAACATATAGAAAGCCTCATGCATATAAGCTATTAATTTGTAAATAATGGATATAAGTATACATTATAAGTACACATTCTAGTGGCTCAAACATTTATTGCATACCTACTGTATGCAGGCCACTGAGCTAGTTGCCATGGGTTGCAAATGAATAAGGTGCATATGGTCAAGGTGTTTTCCATAATCTTTTATTGTTGGATGGCTACCACTACCACAGAGAGGTAAAAAAAACAAAAGGCTATATTCTTCACAATTGATCAGAAATTGGCTTCTATGTTCCTAGGAGTTGAATGTACTTAGAAAACACAGTAGCTAATCTTTGAGCAAGAGTCAGTTTTGTTTAACTTGAGAGAGGTAGTATCTTGTTGCATAAGGAATTATGCTATATTTTTGGACAGTTAGAAAACTTGAAATAACTTTGAATTTCCAAAGACTTGTTTTGCATTTCTTTCTGTTGAAAGGTGTTATGGGGCGCTGGGGTGGCTCCGTCGGTTAAGCATCTGCCTTCGGCTCAGTTCATGATTCCAGGGTCCTGAGATCCAGCCGCACATTGCAGGGAACCTGCTTCTCCTTCTCCCTCTGCAGACTGTTCTGCCTGCTTGTATTCCCTCTTTTTCTCTCTGTCAAATAAATAAATAAAATCTTAAAAAAAAAAAAAGAAAGAAAGAAACCTGTTTTGTTAAGAGATTACTTAGTCTTATCCTTAAGTAATGATTATGTGATATTAGTTACAAAATAAGTAGAAAGATAGAGTATATCTAGAGGCTATGTCATGGACATCACAAGGCAGAGAGGACCATATGGTGAGTTTATGGTGGTATTAAATAAGCAGTATTCCAAATCCAGAAGAGACCATAAAGAAAATACCTTGTGCATGTAATATATGGCTTATTTATTTATCTGTTTATTAACATACCTTTTAAGGTAGCATTTGTCGTGTTCTGCATAGGATAGTAGTGTTTTGTAACATTGAGAAGAATTTGGAGTTTCCCGGAGAGGGAGGAAGCACAAGGCATTAGATGGAAAGGGGTGAACGGTGAAGGCTGAGTATGATGTTGGGAGTGAGTCTGAAAGGATCGGTGCGAGAAGGCTGGATGAATTTAGGGTGTGGTAGACAAAAGAATAAGAAGCAGACACACCATGATCAAAAACACATCTGCTTTGGGGGTGTGTCCTCCTACCCTGTGTTTTCTGAGAAGCTCCCGCTTCCCCTTTAAGAGGGAATCAGGAGAGACCAGACTTGCCTGGTGAAGGCTGTTTGCTCCCGAGCCAACCTGATGTTCCCAGAATTTAGAATTTGGAGTAGGAAATTCTCGTGTCAGCCTCAGGTGGTCCCGTGAGCTGGGAACATGTAAACCTTATAGCTGTGAGGTATTTGAGTGCATACAGAACAAGGGAAAACCGATCCCCTTAAAAGGAAGTAGGAATCAGAGAGAAAGGACCACTTGGCTCCAGAGGGAAAGAAAGCAAAACAGGTGATGCCTGAAGGTTTTTGTCCTCCTCCTCCTCCTCCTCCTGATCTCCAGAAGCTGGCTCTGCTTTTGCCTTTGAATTCAAGAGATATGTCCAAGAGTGCTAACATTCCCTCCAGTGGGTTTCTCTGCCTCCCAACTGCAAGTTTCTGACATGGCCTAGCCATGATTGTATACCTCCCAATTCCTGCCTGTTCAGTTTCTCCAGGATCTCTATGAACTTTAAAGAGAAAAGACAGAGCCATGTCCCAATTGATGCCACTGTGCTGTTGAGCTGAAAATAGACTGGGAAGAGTGAGGGCAAGTGAAGAAAAGCAGAAAGAGATATTGATCCTGTTTAATTTCTTTGGACAGTTCATACAACAGATTTTAAAAGTTTCTTCCATACTCAACACTGTGCAGTGTCCCAAGGATATAGTGGTTAAGTAGGGCATATGGTTCCTGTCTTCATGGTGTGTATAGTCTTGGTGAGGAAGGCAAACTTAAAATAAACACCACTCACGCTGTGTGCTGAGTGATATAATGGGAAACAGGCGTCATAGGAACATGGTCACAAAGGTTCCCTGAAGAAAGCCCCATTTTAAACCCTGCTGCCTATAGAGAATTTGGGGTGACTGATGACTTGTTTTGTAATTTCCTATGTGCCAATTTTTACGGGTGACTGAGAAATGAGAGCATTTTCTTACCTAATATTCTTTGAAAAATCGTATCTTCTTGATGTACGTCGTGTGCTAGCTGCTTATTATTGCCTGTGAGAAGGTCAAGTTAACGATGTACCCAGCTGGGACCTCTTGGAGCTTGGAAACCAGAGAGGGGCCTTTCTGAGGGTATAGAGTTGAGGTTTCAGTTGTAGCCATAAACGATTATTTGTTCCAGGCTTCTAATAGGTACCATTTCAACCACCATGTCTCTGCAGAGGGAAGAAACAAAACAAAAAAAAATATGAAAAGCATAGGCATTTCCTTTTTCATGGTTGAATTATTTTAGATTTGCTTTTTAAACTCGGTTTGCCATTCATGGGGTCAAACAAAGAGATGGAGGAGAGAAATCTCCAGCAGGAGCCAGGGAGGCAGGTGTTCCAGATCTTGCTTATTGTATTAAAGTATTGGGTATCATGTCTGGGCCTTTACTGCCAGCTTTCCCCCATGGGCATGGGAATAGGTGAAGCAGCTTGGCTGCCAAGGATGTGGTGACTGGGAGGTTAAGAGGCCCGGAGCGCTAGGACTGAGGGTGTGCCGGACAGTTGGAAAATCTCTGTGGGTTCTGTGGTTGGCGGGGCAAGCAGGTGGTATTTACTTTGGCTCCTCGGTGTTTATGAATTTGTCCCTAAAGCAGAACAGAAGATGGTTTTCAAAGATAAAGTGCAGATCAGAGGCGCACCTAACACAGCAATAAAATGACCTGTGTTTTTCCAGCTCTCTGCCTTGGTGTGGTTGAGTTGGCATTTGCCCCATCTGGAGCTTTGTACTTGGGACCCCTTCAGTTTTTCACACAGGCCGGCAGCTTGACAATTTGCTTGGCTAACTTTTAATGTATAGGAACTCGAGTCCTCACTGAAAAGTGAAATTTTGAACCACTGCTTCCTGGTTTTTATCAAAAAGCCTGTTTGAAAGAAAGACTGCTTATGGAGGGCTGTATGGTGGCCATGCTGTGTGATGGCTCGTCGGCACAGTCTTCCCACTTTGGGTTAGCCCTCTGTGGGAATGCCTGTCTTCATTGCGTCCTCTGCTTGGACCGAGGTGTTGCATATACGAGATGCTTTATGGCTGTTTTTGAAGTAATTGTCAACCATAGTGCTCAGCGTGCCTCTGAGGAAGCGCTGAGGGGGCCAGAAGCCCCATGCTTTCTCTAAGCAGAACTTACCAGCCCATGTGCCGCATCAGGTGCTGGGATGATCAAAGCGGATTGCAGACCCTGAGAGCTGATCTTCGGAGCTGGGCAGGAAATCCGGTCATCGGGGCCCTGCAGATCTCTTCCGTGGACTCCAGTGGCTGTTCAGATCTAGTTTTCTGTATGTGAGGTGAAAAAGGTTGGGGGGACAGCTCTAGGGACCCGGTTCACAGTCCTTATGGATCATTGTAAAACATGGAACCTATTGTGTTTGCCAACAGATCTTTATTCTCATTTTCTTTCTGTTCTTTTTTTTTTTTTTTCCTGTTCTTACACATATTGTCTTTAGTCGTGACATTTTGCTTATTTCTATTCTTTGGTTTCATTGTGATGCTTTTTTTTTTTTTTTTTTTAAGATTTTATTTATTAACAGAGAGCACAAACAGGCAGAGTGGCAGGCAGAGGGAGAGGGGGAAGCATTTTCCTTGCCAAGCAAGGATCCCGATGTGGGGCTCGATCCCAGTACCCTGGGATCATGACCTGAGCCAAAGGCAGATGCCCAACCGACTGAGCCACCCAGGCACCCCTCATTGTGTCTGCTTTTTAAGTAATTTCAAATTCCTTGTGAAATGAGGTAGGGAATGCATTAAATTATCTTAGTTAAGACAGAGAGATGAAGTTTGGACATAGGATTACTGTTTACATGAAATTCACCCCAAAATATGTATTTTTTAAGATGGGAGTTTTCAAAATAGCTTTTATGTTGGAATCTGTGCCTGGGTGGGAAACTAGAATTGGATTTTCATTTTTGCTGCCAGTTTGCTGAGTCATTTCAGGCAAATCCTTTACATTTTCCCTGCTCTGGAGCCTGATGAATAAACTGTCCCATTTCCTTTGATCTCAAATTTGCAAAAATATTTTGGTTGTGAGTTATATTAAATAAGTAATTTATAAAGTATTTTCAGGTTCATGATGCTTTAACAATATAGACTATAGCTAATCTGTACCCAAGGGGGATTAGGAAAAGACTGACCAATATGTGAGGTTGTGGCTAGATTGATTTCCTTTTCCTTTAGTTCTACAGCAACAGATAACGTGAAAATTGAAATGAGTAATATGTTCACGTACTGTATACCTGGGTTGGAAATGGGTCATTTTGTATGTAAATTGCAAGTGTTGAATTTTCCAGGGTCAAAGGAGAACTTTGTGTAATTTAAGACAATTGGTGGAACTGGTTTGTGTGTTTTCCTATCTCTTCTACTGGATTTATTGAAGTTTTGGGGGAAATTCATGTGGATAGATTAGTAGTAAAAACTATTTAAAATAATGAATTTGGCATTTCTGTTTTTATAAGGTGGTGATTGTTTTGGTGACTTATAGACAACATCTTTAACTCAATTGAGAGACTTTTCTTGACAGACTAAGGGATATGGGTGTAATTGGGAAATGCTCATCTTATTATTTTATATCTTATTTCAAATAACTCCTTGGTTCCTAGTTGTGAAGTATATTGTTCTTTTGTTGGTTTCTTTTGGTATAGGTTTTGTTAGGGAACCATATGTAAAAGCAATTCACTGTTTTTGCTATCAACATTTTCAAAAAGAGTTATGTAATATGATCTTTTAATTCTGTATTTACTAAGAAGAAAATATGCCCAAGGAACTTCTGATTTTTAATTACATGAAAACATGAATTATCCAAGGTAAAAATAATGGATTATTAACTAATCTGAATAATTACAGCATTTATTTAGCATATTCTTGTTTGATTTTCATATGACAGAGTTTAAAAAAAATTTTTTTGAACTTAGATCTTAAACTTGTAGCTGTAACTTAAAACCTGTCTGGGAGAAAAAATGACCACTGCTAATTCACTATAATTTTGCTGATATTACTCAGACTAAATTAAAAGGAAACAAGTGGTTAGTTTTAGTAGAGTGCATAAAATATTTGCTTGAAATGGAAAATGATTTTTAATGCTGGGCAACTGAAGTCTTAAATATAAGTGTTCTTAGTAAAACATGGGTTAAATATTGTAAACCTAATAAATATTGTCTTGTGATAAACAGGACTGAATGACATAGTGTCCGTGAATTAAATATTTATTGTATGGTAGTAGGGTGCTCCTTGAAGTTTTTTAAAGATTTTATTTGTTTATTTGAGAGGGAGAGAATATGAGTGGAGGGGAGGGGCAGAGGGAGAGGGAGAAACAGATTTCTTGCTGAGCAGGGAACCTGATGTGGGGCTCAGTGCCAGATCATGACCTGCACGAAAGGCCAATGCCGACAGAGCCACCCAGGCTCCTTGAAGTCCTCTTATTGTAGGATCCTCATATTCAACTTTATCAGGATTCCTTTAATACCTGAAGTTTTGTTCATGGAAGTACCGTTGTTGGCTTAGTTTTAAAGAGACCACTAGAACATCCCATGAGGATTAGTAATGCCTTTACCATTGCAAAGCAGTCAGTATGGATTTCAGTCCACAGCTTTAGTGAAACTTGTGTTTGAGTAAAGTCCAACCAATAAGCAAAGGACAGAAAATAAATCAGTCATAAAATGAAAAGAATTATAGGTATAAATAACAGAAATTAGGTAACTCCCCCCCATAAGTGTATTTTGAGAATGCCTTCTCAACTTTTTTTTTAAAGCAAGAGCCATATATATTTATATTTATATATATATATATATATATATATGTATAATCTTTTTTTTTTTTTGAGACCACTTGATGGATAGAAGTATTAGAAATACAAGTAGCCAATTTCTCTGTAATCCATTTAATCACTAACTCTGTTGAGGTTGATGTCAGTCTCTTGAGTTCCAGTTCTTTGGGGCTTATATCTCCTAGGCTTTTCTCCCTTCAAATTAAACGGTCATTAATATAAATACCCAGACTGGGCCTTCTCTTTATTTCAGTTTTCCCTAAACCTTATGCTGAATACCTGCCTAAAACTATAAAGATTTCATTTTAAAAAATTCTCAATGTTATGAAAGCATTTAATTTTTAAAATAAGATTTTGACAGGCCATCAAGGTCTAAAGTCCTGATACTTACATAAGAGACTATTATTTTTCATTACTCATAGACCTCCACAAATTTCTTTTCCATCTTATTTGTGCCTTTTAGTATCTTCCAGAAATTTTGCCAAATAACTTCTTTTGGCTATCCTCAGTCTGAAACAGAAAAGAGAAAGGGCCAGTCTTAATCAGATAGCATAGAAATGAGTTCTTGGGGTGCCCGGGTGGCTCAGTGGGTTAAAGCCTCTGCCTTCGGCTCAGGTCATGATCTCAGTGTCCTGGGATCGAGCCTCACATTGGGCTCTCTGCTCAGCATGGAGCCTGCTTCCTCTCTTCTCTCTCTGCCTCTCTGCCTACTTGTGATCTTTGTCTGTCAAATAAATAAATAAAATCTTTTTAAAAAATGAGTTCTTGTACTATTTTATTGAGGAATAAATCATGGGCATTGTTTTTCTTAGGTTTTAATAGACACATTGGGGAAAAAATGGGAACCTAATGGTATAACATCAGCAAGACTAGTGGCAAGGCCTTGAGTTTCAGTTACTGGGTTTGTGTAGGAACAGTCCCAGGCAAACTCCATACAGATGGTATATGTGGGAGGCCTTGGCAAATGGGGGTTGCCCCACAAAGCTTACCAGGTGTGGTTATCCTTTCTTGTGGGGAAAACAGTTAAAGGTGGGGGAAATAAATATATCTTCAGGTTTTGTATCATGCTGTATTTATTTCATCTCGAGTTCAAGGATGCAGCTTTGAAGGAGAAAGTCAGTGGAGGAGCTGTATTGTCATTTTATGGGTCTGGTCAGCCATTTCACTGAGTCTTTGGAAAAAGCCCTGCAAGGTGGGAGAGTAGAAAGCTCTCAGCCATTTCATCTCTCACCTCAACTTTTAGCCATCAGATGGAGCAATTCTTTATTGACCTAGGAACTATTAGTATTATATCATTTAAAGCTGAATTCTTAACTTGTGAAACATCACGTTTTTGCAATGTAGCTACAAATATTGTGGCTTAAATCATATTTTATTTTATTTTTTTTCCCTACCCTTCCTGCTGAGGGACCCCTTTTACCATTTGGCCAGAATTACCATTAATTTACTGTGACTTATTATCCTTCCCAGACAGTTTTTCCCCTTTGATATTTTCTTCCATGGATAGGAGCCCATTTTGTATGGGCCATGAGACTAGTCTTTCACAGACTGCTTTTTTTGTTAATTTCTGGTGAGTTGAAGTTGGAATGCTCTCTCTTGTCAATCTCTCTATTCCCCCATTTCCCAAAAGGAAAGGCATTTACTGTAACAACAGACACGGGCATCAATATTCTCTTCAGTCCACTCCCTGCCTCCTTGGCCCTGCCAGGGCCTATGGGTAACCAGCCCAGGGCCTATTCCTGTGAGAGTGTCACAGTTGGGAAATGGTTTGAGGAGCATCAGAAGGCTCACCTACCAAAAGTCTTTTGCTATACACACACACACACAACATACACGCACGCACACATGCACTCACACGGGTTTGCTTGGTGTTTTACCAATAATGCTCCATTGGAGAGGTGGCTTTGTTTTTGGGGGCAGCTGGAAGCTAATGCTCTTTAGCTCTGGCAGTGCCCTGTCTAGAACCGTCTTGGGTTCAATTATATGTGTTCTAGAACAACAGGATTTCTAAAGTAAATTTCATTTGTTTATGGGATTCTCTGGGAAAGGTCTCTTCCTTTTGAGTTCTGGTGATGTTTTCTTCCTGTAAACGTAAAGTGATTTGGACTATAATGGTGACATTGGGATGAGTCTTCTAGTTCCTGTACACGGTTGGGGCCACAATCTATAAATTCCTTGATGACAGCTCTAATTCCTTATCTATCATCATATCACATGCCCAGAACGCAGTAAGCATTCTGCATTTTTGTTGAAAGAATAATAGGAAATCTAGTAAAAGGGCGAAGAAATCCAGAAAGAAAGAAAGAGCAGTGTAGATGTCAGGGTAGCCTACGCAGTGTTGTAAAAAAGTCATTTAAGTCACATTCAGAGAGCAGTTTGTTTTCTAACTATTACATAAGCAGATATGAACTTTGGAGGAAATCACACAGAAGAGACTTTTTTATATGGTCAGGCAGGCAGCTAAATGATAAAGTTATTCTTGACCAGTTTGTAGCCCTTTGGGGTTTTGCTTCATAGGCTCATGCTTATATCTTAATACACTATAAGATATTTAAAACTTTTAACAGGAATAGCAAAAGAATAAGGCTAATACAGTAATAATCTTGTCACCTGAACACAAAAACAGTTCCATTTCTCCACGTATGTTTTTAGGTGTCTGTGTACTTTATGTAGTTGTAATCACAATGTATTTTTTCTTTTGTTCTTTTCAGCTAACATGGTAATTTTTCACGAAATCGTTAGATTTTAATTCTGAATACATGTTACAGGCTTATGAGACCTTGCATCTTAAAACCTGCCTAGAAATTGTGCCGACATAATTGATGGGCTATAGGCGAGAAAGAATGACTTCCTTAGGGCAGCGCATTAAATATCATTTGACTACTTTTTGCAGCAGTGTCCTTTTGGGAATCCAGTTTAATTTTGTGGCTGATCAGGGTGAAGATATTCTTCTGTTCTGGTAGAAGTGTGGGGGAGGGGGGAGGTATTCTTTGTGTTTCCATTTTCTGAATATATCACGATTGAAAATTAGAAAAAAAGCAAATACTTCATGTGGTTTGAAAGATCTTTTTTGTTGTTCAGGGTCCTTTTATAGAGAATTTAAAAATGCTACTAAGTGATCTGTTATGCAGTGGCTCTCTTAGTAGAACTTGAAATTCTTTTATAGTTTAGAGGTAATCTAAGTAGGGTATTTCAAAATAGGACTGCGTGTTTGAATGAAGTCTTTGAACCTTCTCTAACTTCTTTATTCCTGTGTGACCTTGAGTAAGACATCTAATCATAACTGGAAAGTAGGAGTAAGGCTGGCTGAGGCTGATTCTGATTATGATGATGAGCACTTTGTCATGTACGGGGCTACTGTGAGGGCGGAAGAGAAATTTAAAAATTGTGTTGGACTTGTTTTTAGAACAACTATTTCAGTGTAACGTAAATTGTCAACAGGCCCCATTCTTACGAGCCGGTGGCAATAGGGAAGGCAGGGATGGGGAAGCTATCTGCTCAGTAAGCACTTCTTGCCCACACTGGCTTCAAGTTATGCTTAGTTTACTTCTCAGGTATACTCAGGTAGTAGCCAATTTTGCAGAACAGGGAGGCCCTACCCAGACTTGATTTCTTTCCTATGGAGCCTGGCTCTGTGTCCAGCTGGTTCCCCTAAACAAGACAGATCTTCCGTCTTTTTCACTCAGCAGTCTTCAAGGCTGAGAGTAAAAGACTTGTTCTGTTAGTCCACATGCCCCAAAACAATTCGGAATCAAAAACCAGATTTTTATACTAGTGTGTGTATGTGAGGGGAGGATGGAATTATAAGATCTTTCTTTATATTTTTTCCCTAGTTGAGAAAAGATAGGTTGTTTCTAATAAAGATGGGGTTTGAGTGGAAGAGATAGATCGAGGGCAGAGGGAATACACAGCACAAAATATTGTTAATCTAGTCAAGCAAATTTTGATTCCATACTGACGGAACAGCTGAGACCAAGCGCCTTGAAACTAGTCCAGTTTGAGATAATCTTACTCGTTATATTCATTAAAAGGATAACTGAAAAAACTAGGGGTTGGTTGTAGATTACTGTTTTTATTTTTTGGTGAGTGGGCATTAAATGAACTGTTTTTCAGGAAATAGTGGGGAAAAAAATAGCCACACACTCTTAGCTAGTTAGTCACTCCTGAATCGATGAGAGTCATCATTTTGTTAATTTCATCAACATGTTCATTTCTTTCAGCTCCATGTTCATGCATGTCTTTTAACCCGGAAACAAGAAGACTGTCCATAGGTCTAGACAATGGTACAATCTCAGTAAGTACACATAAATAAGATTTCCAGTTGAAATACTTCCCTTCCTGTGGAATATGTGTATATGTATTATGATGAGAATGATTTATTTGTTGTTTTTTTCAAATGAACAAATTAGTTTTCTTGCTGAGTGAAGTGGAAATTGCAGTGCAGCAGATTATGGTGAAGTGTACGGAGAGCTGATATCAGTCTCCGTTTAAATGTTGACAAGATTCAGCTTGCCTTCCCATGGACCCAGTGGCTAGAATGGGAGCTTTACGAGGCCCCTGAGTGAACCCTGTGAATCTGTGTGTTAGTGAGAGCACGCAGGGATACTCGAGGCTGTGATCAGATGGTTAATCATGGCATCATGTGCTTCCTCAGAAAAGTGACAGAACACAAGGGAAATGTCCTCAGACCAGCATGTCTGCTCTCTGATACTTGATGTTTTTTTCCTTTCCCTCTTCTTCTGCTCCTTCTTGTCTTAACTCCCTCTAGCTGTGAAGAGAGTCCTGTAAATTGTATGAATTTGTAAAAAAAAAAAAAAATCACAGAATCTACATTAGGCTTAGGGTAGAGTCAGATAAATGTTAGGCTTTTTTTTTTTTTTTTTTTTACTGTAGATCTTGAGGGAACTGAAGTGATTAGGGATTGGGAGTTTCAGGTTTTACTTCTTAACTTAAACATTTTTAAAAAAATATGTTTAGTTTCAGCTACTGTTTTAACTAAGTGCAACAAGATTGATCTGGCAGATTCTCCATTTTGGTAAATTATGCATTATTGCCTGCAGTCCTGACAAGAGAGGCCCTGCTTTGGGACTTGTGAATTAAAGGACCCTGTTCTGCCTGGCCACATTTCCCTAGAGGATGAAGGACCCTAAAAAGTCCAGGGCGTGTGCCCAGCTTAGGCTCTCACGCCACCTACCCCCATGTTCTGAGTACCTGACTTGAATTTTCCTGACCCCAAACAGCTTAAAGTCTGTCGGCATGTACTGTATTGTGGAACTTCAAGGAGCCTAGAAATTATAAATTCCTTCCGGTACGTCCAGGTGGTTGAAGGTATATTTGTTAAGATTTGAGGAAGCGACCATATTTTATTTAATAGTTTAACTTGATACGTAGCTTTTAAATATTTAGACATATGGAACGTGGATTTCCATCTGTAATCATAACCTGATTCTTACAAGGGGTCTGAAGAGGTGGGCTTGGAATTTTTCATTTGGTCTTTATTCAAAACATTTGTTTGGTAACTCTTAATGGAAATTTTAACAGTATTATTAAATATGTATCTGCCTGTTGACAAATATTTATGGAATTTCTATAATGTCCAGTGCAGTTGGGAGGTGTGTAAACTCTGTCCTGTAGGAGGACAGCAGAGAAGTAAATGATACGGACCTTCATCTGGTTTGAGGAGAGTTATTTTTAAAAAGTGGGGTGTGTGTGGGATAAATTTATTTTTGAAAAATGAAGGGGGGGTAACTGGATTGTTCAGTGAACTGAGGTTCACTGCAAAGGAAATCTGAAAAGATGAGCTAAGTTCTGTATATTGTCCCAACAGTTCGTGGAATAGTATATGTAACACTCACTGTATATGTAACACTCACTCACTCCATGAAAAGACTTAAGTGTATATAACATATGGGTGAATCTTCGCATTTTTTGAAATCAGTGTAGGTGGTTCATGGGTGCTGATAAATTTGGCTTTAAAGGTGAGAAAGGTGACCAAAGTAAGTTATGGAGCATTCTGGCTATTTAATGTGTATAAGAGGAGAGACCAACTTAGCCATTATTTGTTTAGTGAATGAAACTGCCAGAGAAGTGGAACATAAATCAGGGGGGCTAGCTTGGGATGCTTCTGGTGTAGCCATACCGTGTGGATATCCCAAGCCTTACCTTACCCTGATCTCCTAGAAAAGATTAAGAACCCAGCTTCTATGACATAATTTCCTTAAAAGAACCTGTTTTATGTTGTCAAAGCGGATGAGTTGTAGACACTCTGTATTCTTATTTGAAGAACTGTGAAGAGCTGATTTAGGAAAGGCACACGGAGAGAAGGGCTTGTTTAAGGTTCCACGTTCTCACTGGGGTTAGGAATACTTACACAAAGTCTCAGCTTTCCGGACCTGAGAAATGCTATGCAGAGACTGCTCATTCTCTGTTCCCTGAGTATAGCAAATAAACTTTAAAAAGAAGTAACTAGTTAAATTTTGGGGGAGGGGATGGTGAACTTATTTAAAAAAAAAAAAGAAAGGAGGACATCAGAATGTTAGTCCTCGTGTCTCTTTATTCTGCTGAATGAAAAAGATGGAAGAGACAGTTAACCTTACATAACTGAAATGAATTAGAGATGAAGTGGAGACAGCCAGTACAGACTATGGTTTCAAAAACTTGTCTGCAAAAGGAAGGAGAGGGAGGGTGAGCGCTGCAGCAAGATGAGACGTTAGACAAGCAGCAGGGGGTTCCTGAGCGACTCAGAGAATTTAGCTTTGGAGAAGAGTGGAGAAACTGTTGAGATAGAGAAAGGCTGAGGCAGTTGTGAGATGCAGGAGCAGAATGACCTTTTCAGTTTCTCCTGAAGTAGCAAGTTAGATCACCTATTCAGAGAAGCTAGAGGGGGTGAGGGTGTGTTTTCATGTCTGTACATTTCACTCTTGCTAGTCTTAGAACTCTGATCCCCCTTCTGCCATCTTGGTGTACAGAGTCCCAATTCTCTCTCATCACCTTGTTCCAACGTCATCTCCCTTTTCGTGCTTTGGTTTTTGTTTTGTGGATGGTTCCTCAGCCCTTCCAACTGAAACCCATTACTCCATGGGTTAGCTGTATTATATTGCTCATTTAACTTGTTTTATAAAAAGTTTTTAAGTCTGTCTCCTCCATTAAAGTGTTAAGTGTTGAGGAGTTGGCCCATCCCTTACTCATCGTAGTAGGGTTCCTTGTACAAATTTAGGGACTCAGTGAGTAATATGTTAGATGAGTTGCTGACTAAAGTACAAACACTATTATTATTTAGTAGAGCTGGCTGTACTAAGTACCTGCTTGAATTCTGAGATAGTTTATTTGCATAATTCTGTTGCCATTCAAAATATTTGTCACAATGGGATTAACTTCTGCAGTGGAAAACATTATGCCCAATAGTTTAATTCATCTTGAGTTTTCCGAAATGTCATCTGTTTTAATGTCAAAGAAGTCACTCATACTGTGCAGACTGCTATTCATGCTAAAGTAGGACTTAGAAATTTTCTTTTTTAAAATTTTATTTATTTATTAAAGATTTATTTATTATTTATTTGCGACAAAGCATGAGCAGAGGGAAGAGGCAGAGGGAGAGGGAAGCCCGATGCAGGGCTTGATCCCAAGACCCTGGGACCATGACCAGAGCCAAAGGTAGATGCTTAACTGACTGAGCCACCCAGGCGCCCTTTCCTTTCTTTTCCTTTTCCTTTCCTTTCCATTTTTAAAATATATTTTTTTAAAGTTTCTTTTTAAAATTTATTTATTTGACATAGACACAGCGAGAGAAGGAACAGAAGCAGGGTGGTGGGAGAGGGAGAAGCAGACTTCCTGCCAAGCTGGGAGCCCCACGTAGGGCTCAACCCCAGGACCCCAGGATCATGACCTGAGCTGGGTGGATATTTATCGACTAAGCCACCCAGGCGCCCCTTTTATTTTTTAAAGATTTTTGTTTTTAATTTATTCATTTGTGGGAGAGAGCAAGCCAGTGAGGGCATGAGCAAGGGGGAGGGGCAGACTCCGTGCTGAGCTGGAAGCTGGACACTGGTCGATCCCAGGACCCTTGGGATTGAGACTTGAGCCGAAGGTAGATGCTAAGTGACTGACCCACCCAGGTCTCTGAAATTTTCTATCACAGTATATCATGTATTCTAGCCAACCAACAAATAAGTCTAAAACATCAACAATGTGCAAAATATTTCGATTCTAACATATGGCTCCTGGTCTCAGAAAGCTTATTCAGTTGGGGGGAAAGGGGAGCATGAATTTGTGAAATAAGTAACACAGAGTAAAAAAAAAAAAAAAAATAACAGCCCCAGCAGCATTACACCAGTGAGCGCAATGCTGATGGGACAGTGGGGGCAGGGGAGCGTGGGACGTAATGGTCCGGGTCAGCCCCGTGGAGACAGGCTGTGAGCTGGGTTTAGAAGATGGGCTAGGATTTCGCTGGCTGAAGATAGGAGGGTAAGGTATTTCAGGCAAAGTGAATGGCATAGGGGAAGAGAGCATGGTGTTAAGGAGAGGGCAAGAAGTGTTTGGAGAGAAATGAACTAGTCTGAGAAGTGGACTGTTAAATATACAAGGTGTCTGGGGCCCTGGCCCAGGATGAGTAGTTGACATTTGAAGGAGCTGGGTCCCCACCAAGGCAGCTCTCCCTCCAGCACCACAGAAGAGGATACACCACAGGTGTTGAGAGAGGATAATTGGTGAGGAAATGTCCACACAGAAATGAAAGAACTTCCTTAAACTAATTTTCGCCGACTCAACTGAATACTGGTTTAGTCATAGAGATGTATAGATGCTAATCTTCATAACTATATAGATTTTTCTGCTTCATCAGAACCGTTAGTGAGCCAAAGTTTTTATTGAAATCTTGCTGGATAAATGCATATTCATTGACGGTCCCCCCAC
This sequence comes from Mustela erminea, assembly GCF_009829155.1. Taxonomy (NCBI): domain Eukaryota; kingdom Metazoa; phylum Chordata; class Mammalia; order Carnivora; family Mustelidae; genus Mustela; species Mustela erminea. Next base: position 62,527,667 of record NC_045628.1, read on the forward strand.
CACCCCGAGCAAATGATAAATCTCTGTTTTCTGAAGATTGTTTTCAAATATTTGTTTATGCTAAATTTAGGATGAGAAGGAAAGATTGATCTGTGTAATTGTTAGCATTCAGGATAATGGTTATTATATAACAGTAAGTGGATTTTTTTTTAAGAATAAATGATATTGACCATGTATGGACTTATTGCTACTGTTTTGGTAGTTTTTGTGGTTATTATCTTCCTGTAGTATTTATTGGTGTTAGTTCACATAGTTGTCCAAGGGAATGAAAGGGGAAAGAGAACTGAACACTGAGCATGCACCATGTCCCAGACATTCTGTTTCATGTACATCCCCTCATTCCAGCATCACAGGAATGCTGTGATGTAGGTGGCATCACTCAGCATTTCTCAGAAAAGGACACTAAGGCTTGGAGAGCTCATGTGCTTCTCTAGCGTACGTAGCCAGGAAGCAGCTCTTAGCTGAGCTGGGAACTCTGGGTTCCCCGTGAAGCTTGGGGTTTCTCCTCACCCGTGCTGCGGTCCACTTCTTTGTCCAGAAAGATTTCCTGCTAAAGGCTTTCCATTCCCTGCCCATTTGTTCTTGGCTGATAGGCAATTATATCTCTACTTACTGAGTGTTCTTGGGCGTGGTGCCTCATTTGTCTGTGGGACTGTCTCCTTCCCTAGACTCTGAACTGCCTGAAGGCAGAGACCATGTCTGTTTCAGCTGGTGTCCTAACAGAGTTCCCCTGGCTGCTGTAAATGCTTTGTAAAATGTCAAGTGAGGAGAGAAAGGCATTTCAATTTATGTCATCAGGTTGCTAACACCAGAGTCAGCCACTCAGCCGGCAAAGGTAAATTGCTCTCCACAGTTGACACAAGTGGGCGATTCTTGTTTACATGACTAGTTTGGGCATATGGAAGAATTTGATGTCCATACTCTGCTTCTTGAAATTCATAAACAGAGATTCACTAAACAAACAACTAAGAAACCAAAGCAGAGACAGAACATGTTCCTGACAGTTTGTGGGACCCAAAACGATGCTGTTAGTAAGTCTTTCGTTGCCTCTTTTTTCACTTAGACTAGAAATCTGTTGAACTTTTGGGATTGCTGAAGAAATAGGCCTTCTCACATCATTTCCTATTATTTAGAGATTCCTGTATTACAGATTAAATTAACAGCTTTACAAGAGCATCACTCTTTGGTCCCCTGTAGTTATTCCTTATGGGGTGTGTTCTGAAACTGCTTCATGTAATGGAATTCGCAGGGGTATATGCCTTGGCAGGATCTCATAGATAGGGAATCTGTGTCACAGATCACAGGAATTACTCAGGCAAAGAGTCTGGTTGCAACAGGGAGGCAAAAAGTGTCTCCTTCCAGAAGGCTGATAGCTTTAAGGGAGAGGTATATAGTTTCTGTGAGAGAGGATATTACTTTTCCAAGTAAAAGGAGAAATTACCTTTTTGAAAATACAGACCTTAACATCCACTAGAAGGAGACTGAAGAATCATTAGAGTTGTTTTTATCATCTGAAACCAAGATCTTGAACTCCACTAGTATTTTACCCTCTTCAGGAGGTCTGAGGTATTGTGACATCTTAGCAGTCCTCTTGTGTTGCCAGGAGAGCAAGATGAGTAATAGTTAGTTGTAGCATATTGATACTTGGTGTATTACTTTCCCTCCTAACAAAGTACTACACACCAAGTAGCTTAAAACAACAGAATTTATTTTCTCACAGTTCTAGAGACTAATGTCCAAAATCAGGATGTCAATAAAAGGAGAGAATCCTTCTTTTTTCCCAGCTTCTGGTGGTTGCTGGAAATCCTTGGCATTCCTTAGCTAATAGATGTGTCACCCCAATCCCTGCCTCCGTCTTCATGTCCTCTTCTCTGTGTCTCCATGTTTACACATGACTTTCTTATAAGGACAGCAGTCACTGGATTAAGAGCTCACCCTAATCCAGTATGATCTCATCTTAACTAATTATAACTATAAAGACCTTCACTCCAAATGAGGTCACATTCTGAGGTTCTCGGTGGCCATGTGTTTTGGGAAGACACTATTCAACTCGGGATACCTGATAATATTGTATGTACAGTATTTCCCTAACAGTGTTCTAACAGTTGATTAGGAAATAATTTGGTGAATATGCAGTATGATACCTTCAGGAAGAGATATCCAAAGATATTATCCTGTAGGCAGAGATAAGAAAATATTACAATTGAAAAACACCTTCATTCTTCTACAGCTAATGACACCCTCTTCTAGATTAAGTGACGTCTTGGTAGGTCACATGTTAAGATAGTTGGGCAGAGCTAGGATTTCTCTGACCTTTCTGTCAGGTTTCCATTTTATGATACCAGTTTAAACTTTTTTCATACAACTCAGACAGCCCAACCACAAGGAATTGCCCTAGGATGGTCACTAACGAATTGGAAGCTTGTGTCATTCCATGCATCTAGCCATTGCTAAAAAGATGAGTTGTTTTTTTTTTTTTTAAGAGAATTTGAGCTTTTAATGTAATGAGATGTTTTGGATGAGTTGTTTATTACTGTGGGTTGTAATGAGCCTACAGGGACTGAACCCAAATGGTGAGGTCATGCTCTACAGTGATGACAGGTAGCCTACGAATAAAGCATTTCGGCTGCTACCCAAGTTGAGCTTCCAGCTGGGCCACCCTTGCTGGAGAGGTCCCGGTGCATTCCAGGTTTTGTACTTAGAGAATAATTTTTTTCCTGCTTAGCAGTAAGGGTCCTGGGGTGCTGACGTGCTGCTTGCTTTCTGTGTATTCGTACAGTATAATTCACTGAAGATGGTTTTGTCAAAGGAGATACTGTTGTTGTGGGAGGTTACTATGTCATCAGTATTTGTCCACACAAATACTGGATCACAGACCTTCTTAGAATGTCTCAAGGACCAGCTTCTCTGACATAACTGTCTCTTCAATGACAGTTATGACATTGTACATGTCACCCTGTCATCTTTTGTTCAGTACCTGCATGTTCCCTAAAAACTCGGTCAAGTGGTGGTGAATGCAGATGCCAAGGGCATTCTTCAGCCCGGGATTATTTTATGGCATCTCCATTGCACTTAGGAATTTTTGATGGCCTTCGTGGTCCCCCTTTTACACCGATTCTGTAGCATGCATATCTGTAGGAACACCTAGATTGCCCTGTGTTTTAAATTGGTGGTGAGGTGATCGGGTTGAGTACATGGTAGGTTGAAGTCATTTATACACTATCTCCAGAAGTTACTGGCCACAAAGGAGGCCTTATGAGCACATTGTATTACTATTTCCGAAGGTGGTCATCTTCTTATCTTGGCCACATAAAGTAGTTTTTCTGTGTTCAAGAAAGGCAATGACTAGGAATTGATGAGCATATTAGGTTCTGAGTAACTTTCTCTTAGTCTTATACCTCAATAATCTCTCTCTCCTCCCTGGATCCTGCCCATTGGTTTTATTTTTGTTTTTTAAAGATTTTATTTATTTATTTATTTATTTATTTATTTATTTAAGATTGAGAGAGAGAGAAAGAATGAGCAGAGGGAGAGGATGAGGGAGAAACAGACTCCTGATCCACGTAGGGATCGATTCCAGGACCCTGGGACCATGACTTGAGTTGAAGGCAGACGCTTAACTAGTTGAACCACCCAGGCGCTCTGCCCATTGGTTTTTAAACATACTTGAGGTTTATGGGTTTTTACAAAAATATTTATTTATTTGAGACAGAGCGAGAGAGCACAGAGCGAAGAGGTAAAGGGAGTGAGAGAGGGAAAACCCCAAGCAGACCCCACTGAGCTGCAGAGCCTGATGTGGGGCTTGATCTCATGACCCTGAGATTATGACCCTGAGCCTGATCAGGACTCAGGCACTTAGCTGACTGTGCCTCCCAGGTGCCGCTGTTTTTTTGTTTTGTTTTGTTTTTGTTTTTAATGAGAACAAAGACTTCACAGCTCTTCCCTATCCACCTAGTATCTCCCTACTCCCCTCTCCACCCCCTGCCACCAGTGACTCGGACCGGACCCCTACATTTCGGCTGCCAGTGCCATCAGTCTATCCAAATAGCTCCGGTGCTGGCTACAGAGAATCTCCTTGTGAGTCTGTCCATCTGACATTCTTAAGTTGTCATCCCTACAGCATTTAGCTCTGCTCTTTCTTCCTGAAATAGTTTCTTTACGCACATCCACAACCCTGTACTCTCCTGGTTTTCTTCCTGTTTTCTGCCTATTTGTCTCCGTTTTCATCAAAGGATGTCCATTAGCCAGCTTTGGTTTGGTATTGGAGTTTCTCCACATTCCTTCTAGGCCTTCATCTCTCCTCTCTCTGGGCTGTCTTTACTTGAGTCATGGCTTCATTTATGCATATGACAGTAACACTTAACTTTTTGATTTCTCTTCAGACCGTTTCTCTGACATTCCCATTCCTTCATATTTCCTGTTGAGAATCTCAAAGGAACCTGCAGTTCGCTAGGTCCAGAATCAGACTCATGTGCCTCCCACATACCTAGTCTTTCCCAGAGTTCCCTATTTCTGTGAGTGTAACCACTGTCCACTCGGTTGCATGAGCTGGGGCTCTGTGGAGTCATTCTCCTTCCTCTTTGCTCGACTCTGCCCAGTCCATCACTGACTGGTTTTTACCTCCCAAATACCTCTCAGCTTCCACTCCATCATCATTCTCATTATCATCAACTCCTGTCACCACCACCATCTCCCTGTTCATCGTCTCCTCCTTGGACCCTCCGTTGAGCTCCTCACTGGTCATCCCGGATCCATTCTGTCTCTTCCAGTCTGGTTTCCATATTGGAGCTAGAAGGATCTTTCCAAAATACACATTTCATTTTGTCCTATCCCCTGCCAAACCTCTCCAGAGGCTTTCCCTTGCTCTTGGGCATAGGCCCAGAGCCTTCCCATGGCTCGTGTGACCCTGCTGGATCTGGTCCTTTCCTCCATAGCCTCCTTTTGCTCAGTGCCCTCCCTTCTGGAGTTTCACCCTCAGTTACTCTCAGACGCTTATGCTCAACCAGCTTCCTTCCTCAGGGAGCTCTGCCTTGAGTGAGCTTCCTTTCTACTTTCCTGCTTAACTCTCGTCCTTCAGATATCAGTTTCATTTTTATTGCCTTGGGGAGGTCTTCCTTGGTCTTCCAGCAGTTCCATCCTTGAATTATAAATGTTCATAGCACCGTGTGCCTGTCCTCTGTAGCGGCTGTCTGAGTTGTCATTTTATACTCGTTTGTGTGATTACTTGATGAATGTGAATATTCATCATAAGCTCCACAAGGCAGCAACCGTGTCTGCTTGACTCTTCGTTACATCCCTGACACCCAGCGCGGTGCCCATGAATTGCAAGGGCTCTGTAAATATTCACAGACAAATTAATGAGTGCATTAATTAACATCGTCTGTTGCATGGATGGTATATAGGGCTAAGACCACAGGCACTGGAATTAGACTGCCCGAGTTCAGTCACAGCTCTGTTCTCCCAAGTGGTGTCTCCCTGGGCAAGTTGCTTTACTCTCTGTGCCTTAGTTTTCTCAACTGTAAAATGAGAATAATAATTAGAACGATTTTATCGGGTGGTTGTGAGGATTTTCTGACATGGTACACATACAAAGCTCTTAGAACAGTACCCATGCATGTCAAGTGCTCCATGGTATTAGCTCCTTTCCACATCATTGTCTTAGCAACAGCAGCGCCTTCCATTGGTGGTAACCAGGAAGACAGTGGCAATCCGTGTCCTGTGGAGTTAATGGACCAGTTCTGAGGGGAGGAAGTATCTTAATGGCAGCCTTCTCCTTAGGATGCTTCCACTTAATTCTGGTCCCATCTTTCCATCTTTGCTATGTCACCACAGTAATTCACCAGTGATTTGCAAAAACATGGACTGTCAAAGACTAATTTTTCTGCCCAAGATGTTCTCATCTAGGTTGTTGCCTTTAACCTTCATCACTCACAGGAAAAGGGTGAACTCAAAGAGATGTGCAGATTACTGAAGATGCTCTGAAAGGTATTCAGAGAAGATGTAGCAAATTTCGTATCAGGGAGACACCCTTACTCTAGCAGATTGAGAAGTGTGGGAGGAGAGAATGCTGTCAGCCATGGGGGCTCTGCCACTCTCTATTTATTTAGGAGTCAGAGTTTTATAGACCCAATGTCCAGACAGCTGTCTGTGCCCCTACAAAGTTTTACAACACTAGGAATCAGTCTTGTTTCATAAATCTTTTCTTAACCATTTCCGTCCAGGCATATAGAACATTCTCTGTGTGCACAAGTATTTTGCTGATGTTTGCTTGGAGCTAATCTTTTATATAAACTGTAGAGCTGAACCACCGTTCTCATGTCACTGATATTTAGATGGCAAAGTTCAGAGCCCAGAGGGACTGGGGTGGCATTTCCATGTCAATCACCTTTCAAGGCATTCCTCCCAAAGTACCTTGACAACAGCAGTCATGAAACCGATCCCCCAAAGAGCCATCTGACATTTATTCTTTTGCTGTAAAGCCTGAGAACGCACTAGAGCCAAAATGTGTGAAGGAAGCAGTTATTCTTTTATAGCCCTTCCTGCTGCCAGATTGCCATCACCTGTGTTAGTTACTCACCTACGCAGTGATCTGAGACAGTCTTGAACACAGGCTGCCTGCTTGCTGACTCCAAGCTTACGGCCACGGAGAGGAGAGCAGCATTAGTTAAGTCCCGGTCCTTGGGGTTCAGTGGGGGCTCCGTGCTGGCCTGTGTTTCTTTGTTTTACTGTGGGATGCTACAGTGACTCAGGGTCATGGTACCCTCGAGTTTTTGTTTCCCAGATGGGTGCCCCTCTCTGTTTATTTACTGCTTCTACAGCTCTGCACCTTGAGTGTGGGCTCCACAGTCCACGCATCTCCACCTTTGCCTCCTTACTGATGGGGGAATAATGCTTCTCACAGTTATTGGTGAATATTACATTTTTATAAATACTGGCTTAGCATCAAATACCACTATCAGCATAGACCTTCAGCTCACTGAAGCCAGTTACACGGTTGCAAAAAGACTGCTAACCGTATTGGCACATAGAACAGCATAGCTTTTCCGTCCTCAGCAATAGCTCAGGTCCAGCTCATTTCCTGTACTGGAGAGAAGTCAAAGGAGGGCAGCTTCTTCCTCCCTGAGCTTGTCTATTATAGATGGGAGGGAAAGAGGCTAGAAAAATGCCTTTCAGCAGATTGCATGGTGTCATGGTTTGAGTATGTGGTGTGGTGTTTTGATGTCAGTGCTGCCAGGCCTCTCCCTTGTGCTATTTCTCTTTCTTCATGATTCACTCCTGCAGCTTGGTTAGCCCTACATCTGCAGTTCTCAAGGCCGGGGCCCATTCTGTCCTCCTGAGTCTGAACTCAGACTCTAGATGCTTCTTGGCAATCCTACCTGGGAGTCTCCAGGACCCCTCTGGTTTAGCATGTTCTAACTGGAGAGCATTCCCTTTTTTCCAGCATGTGCTGTTTCTCCTCATCCCTTCAGTACGTGGCATCACTCAATAGCCCCAACCAGAAATAGTTGTTAAAATAGATGCACATTTCTCCTCCCTCCTCCCAGCAACCCTTGCTCTGGCCTGCTGACCTCAGAACACTCTTCAGACTCTCCTTCCAGGTCTGGTCCCACTGGTACTTTTAAAATACCTTTCTCACCAGTTCTGCTTGGGCTGCTGCAAGAAGCCCCAGATCAGTCCTACTATGTGTTGTCTCTAGTTCCCGCCAACTCCTCTGTCATCAGATATTCACAATTCTGGTGTATTCCTGCTGCTCCTCTTGTGAGACTCTAAACAGCTTCCCAAAGGATAAAACTCAGATCCTTCAATTCCTGCCCATTTTATCAGTTTCAGTGTCAAAACCCTCCTACCCAAACATCAGACTTGTTCTGTTCACACATCAGTGTCCATGGAGTCCCCTTGCTTCTCTCCCCTCGAGAAGCTCCTCGGCTATTTCTAAGAATTGGCTTAAAGCCCCAAATCCATTCTTCGGAGAAGCCCGCCATACTCCAGGGCAGAGTGAAGAGGTCAAGACCTTAAGGTTCTCATAGCACTTAGTTCAAATTTATACTTTAGTATTAATGTGATACTTACTAGCTTACATGTATGTATTATTTATATGATCATGTATGAAATAAGATAGCATATATAGTTCCTGAAAGGGTCTGGCAAATAGGAGACATTTCATAAGTGCAAATTTTCTTGTTTTCTTGATCTCCGTTAGCCTGAGCCACTTGAAGGCAGGAAACATATGATATGCACAGCCCTTACACAAATTGGAACCTCAGTAGAAGTTTCAGGGGAATTAAAGCCAACCAGTTTCATTTGCATTTCTGCCCAGAAGTTTTTCTTTTTTCCCTTTCATTCTTATAGTTTAGTCAGCCTTCTAGAAGTTCTTGTTTCCCGTCAGCTCTTTGTTTCGGAGGAGGTGATTATACTTTCCTCCCTGCCTCTGTCAAGTAGGGCCACTCAAAGTTCCTGGTAGAGACCGCAGTTGACACGCTTGGCCTTCATACATCAGGGGCACATGTCAGGGGAAGGCATCCTGGTGGTTGAGGTATGAACTTTGCTTCCAGAGAAACCTGCATCTCAATTCCAGCTCTCCCATCATTTAGCTGGGTAATCATGAGGCGGTGGTTAACCTTACATAAGCCTTAATTTACTCGCTGTACATTGGGAATAATAATATGTGCCTCTTGGGGATTTATGAGGATTACATGAAATAATTTATACAGGGGTACCTGGGTGGCTCAGTCATTAAGCATCTGCCTTAAGCTCAGGTCATGGTCCCAGGGTCCCGGAATCAGTCCCCACATTGGGCCCCCTGCTCAACGGGAAGCCTGCTTCTCCCTCTTCCTCTGTCACTTCCCCTACTTGTATTCCCCTCTCTTGCTGTCTCTCTCTCAAATAAATAAATAAAATCTTGAAAAAAAAACATATAAAGGCCTTATTTTTATAGCAGAAATTCTGTTCATTTCAAGAAGAGATGAAATTTAATTTACTTTTAAAAAAAAATACTTAGTTATTTGATAGAGAGAGAGACACACACAGTGAGAGAGAAGGAACACAAGCAGGGGGAGTGGGAGAGGGAGAAGCAGAGAGCCCAGCAGGGACCCCGACATGGGACTTGATCCCAGAACCCTGGGATCATGACCTGAGCTGAAGGCAGACACTTAACAACTGAGCCACTCGGGTGCCCCTAATTTCCTTTTTGATAATAGTTAGTTTTATTTGAAATTAAAGACTTGATTTGTTGCATAATTAGTTGCTATCTAAGTTCAAAGATAATTTTTTTAAAGCGGAACTTACTTTTAAAAGATTTATTTATTTATTTATTTATTTGAGAGCATGAAGGAGGGCGCCTAGGGAAAGGGCAGAGGGGGAAGAGAAACAGACTCCCTGCTGAGTGTGGGGGCCACTGGAAAGATTCTCTCCATCTCACAACCCTGAGTTCATGACCTGATTTGAAATCAAGAGTCTTAATTGGCTGAGCCACCCTAGTACCCCTAAATATAATCTTTTTAAATCATAATTTTAAACCAGTTTATTTCTTGTAAGCGCCTTTTTGGTGGCTAGTAATGCTGGCTCTTTCTTTTCTTTGTTTGTTTGTTTTAAAAGATTTTATTTATTTATTTGACACAGAGAGATAACTCACAAGTAGGCAGAGAGGAAGACAGAGAGAGAGGGGGAAACAGGCTCCCCACTCAGCAGAGAGCCCAATGTGGGGCTTGATCCCAGGACCCTGAGACCGTGACCTGAGCCGAAGGCAGAGGCTTAACCCTCTGGGCACCCAGGTGCCCCAGTACTGGGTTTCATATGTAATTTTCTCTTACTCCTTGCTATGGTGCATTTTTATGCATTTGAATAATGTTCAGGCTGAAGTTTTGTGAATTTAAATCCAGAAAAAGATAATTTAATACTATGGCACAGAGACCATGATGAGAAATAGTTAACCATATAAAGCAGCACACCATGGTGTGTACAGATGTTAACTCTTAGGCTGTACACCTGAAATACGATGGTATGTGTCAGTTTTATCTCGAGTTTTTAAAAGAGCAGCACGTTATTGTATTTTCCTATTGACCTAGGAAGTTGAAACATTGATTAGTCCTGAGATTTGAGTCAAAGTGTATTTGGCATTGAGGTGACTGGGTGGCTCAGTTGGTTAAGCATTTGACTCTTCATTTTAGTTCAGGTCATGATCTGAGAGATCTTTCCATGCTGGTGAGGAGCCTCACGATTCTCTCTCTCCCTCTTCCTCTGCCCCTGCCTGCCCTTTGCATGCATACCCGAGCCTGCCCCCTGTCCAATAAAGAAAGAAAGAAAAGAAGAAAGAAAGAAAGATTTTTAAAGTACATTTGCCGTTGATTACAAAAAGTAATAGCTTGGCATTTAGGCTCTCTTTCCTTTTTAAAAATCATTTTAGTGTCTAGTAATTATATATATTTTTATTCACACCTTCTTTAGGTAGACATGCTTACTACTTCAACCATTACTAAAAACATTATACTTTGTAGTATGTATTATTTTCACATATTTCAAAAGTATATTGATTGTGAGCTTAAAATAACATTTTACTTAAAGTAACTTAAAATTTCCTTAAAATGACATTTTAAGTCTTTTATTCAATTCTTTAAACAATCATCTGTTGAGTAGTTTCTTTTTTTTTTTTTTTTAATTTTATTTGTTTGACAGAGAGATAGAGATCACAAGAAGGCAGAGAGCTAGGCAGAGAGAGAAGGGAAAGCAGGCTACCCACTGAGCAGAGAGCCTGATGCAGGGCTTGATCCCAGGATCCTGAGATCATGACCAGAGCCGAAGGCAGAGGCTTAAGCCACTGAGCCACCCAGGTGCCCCTGTTGAGTAGTTTCTATGTGCCAGTCCAGGGTTTTTAATGTTTGAGATACATCAGTGACCACTCCCAGCTCCAATCCGTCTCCTTGCATATGTTGCATTTAATAAACAAAAAATGTGGTAACTTCTGTATAATACAAGGTGATAGATGCTATGGGAAAAACAGAGCAAAGTAAGAGGGGTTGGGAATGTGAGGGTAGGGTAGGGGAGATGAGTTGTGGTTTTCAAAAGGGTGGACATGTTAAGCTTCATTGAGAATGTGTAATTTGAGTAGAGGACTTAAAGGTTGGGCTCACGAATCATGCTGACCTCTGGGAAGAGAGTGTTTAAGACCAAGGCGCCAACAATGCAAAGGCCCTGAGGCAGGGTGTTTATAGTAGTACAATTAAATCTTGACTTAATATTATTAAAAAAACGAATGTTTCTTTATAAATATTTACTGATTTGGTCTTACATGTTTTTGGCAAAAATGCTGACATGGGAGACACACTATGAAGAAAACAAAAACTATGTGCTTTCAACTTAAAATCCACAAGAAAAGGTAAAATAATGTGATCATATATAGCTTTAATGCAGATTGTAAAATAGCATGATAGCTTTCATTTAATGCAGTTTGTACAACAGCATGAAAGATCTGCAGTCCCTTGATTTTTAGCAAAGGAAAGACCCATTCTGCCTTATGAGTGATCATGTGAATGCAGACCATTCAGCCTTGCCTAGGAGGATAAGCTTGAGAAGTGATGGAGATCAGAGAATGGGAACAGTTGGCTAGGAAAGGAGAACATGTGCAAAGTCTAGGTAAGAAGTTGTGATGCAGAGCCCCGTCCAGGACAAAGGTGGTTTAATTGGAAATACATTGGAAAGGACATGGGTTCAAGAGGGGTGGTAAGGATCTGATGACTAAATGTGTAGGAGAACTTGAGTAGAGAGAAGCAGGAGTTGGCAAGAATAACTTCCAGGCACGCTCATTTGCAGCCAGTGTAAGTCAGTTGCTGTCACCTACAGCCAGCATCTACACCGTCCGTGCCCGTGCCATCCCGGTGAGTCCTGCTTCCAGGTGTCAGACTTGGGTAACGGAGTAATGACGGAGGCCTTTGTGGTGCTTTGTGCTTAACTTTCTTTCATGTTTTTTGTAATGCTTTTGTTATCTGGGTTCTCTGAAGAATCAGGTGATTTCAGAATTTGCAGTGTAATGTTTTCCTTTGTACGTAGCAGTTCAGTGAGACATTCGCCTGGGTTTCAGTATCTTTTTGAAGAGGTTCTTTGAGGTTTGTTTGAATCAAAAGATCAGTAGATTAAAAAAAAATTAAAGAGACAGACTCATGTTTTAAGCCTGGGCTGTGCAACCCAGTAAGCCTGTGACCTTGGACAAGTCCCTTAGTGTCTGGGGACATCAGTTTATCAGAAGAGTGAGTCAGTATGCTAGGCAATCTCTAAGACCCTTTACAGACTCTAGAATTCCAGGAAATCCACAACTTAGCAACCAACCATCTAGACCTCCAGCTGCTTTCATAAGTAGGAACGGTAGTCACCAACCCTGATTATCCCGCTAACTTTGATGAGATGAGCTATCTGCAGTTTCTGATTTCGGCATGCAGCTTTTTTGTTCAGAATAATTTTGTCAGAAGTTTTGAGCCAGAAAAATAACTAACTACAGGCAACTAGATATTTATATAAACTGATCTCTCATGTAATTTACTGTTTAATGTTACAGTAGAACTTTTGTTGTATTTAGCTGTTAGTGAAAGTATGCTCTCTCTTTTGCTCTCTGTGAAGGGTAATGGGGGCATAGGGGACTTCAGCAGCTTTCTTTGTGTAATACATCAGTGTTCTGGCTTCAGGTTTTAGCCTTGAGCAGGATATTCCCCATTCATTGAATAACTTCCAAGAACCTTTGTCCTTAAGATTCTGAAATTTGCCAGAGGCAGGCTTGAAAGTTGTTGCATTCAAACTTGTGTATCTTTTTTCTTTTACCTTCTCCCTGCCAACCTCTTGGGAGAGATATTATTAAAGAAGCTACTGCATCTGGTTACTTGCATTCGGTGTTGGAAGACTCCGGGTAGGAAAGCAAAAAAATGTGTTACCATCCTCTAAAGAAATATGAGGACAGGTAAACCATTAAACACCCAGGCAAACCTAGAGAGGAAGCAGCCAGCCCTGTGGTTTATGTGTGGAAAGATCTTGAAATTGCCTTGCATGTGTTTTGTGTATGAACCTGAATTTGAAAGAGTTTAAGGAAAGAATTTGTAGACCTCAGTTTGGTTTTTTTTGAAGGTGTTTTGAATCTAGAGAGGCTAAAAGCTGCTGCTGTTACACAAACCTCATCTTTTCTCTTGCTTCCATGTATTGTGACACATGTCAGTCTTCTTAGAAATATGACTAAGGGTTTCTAACAGAGTTTGGAGTTTAGGCTGAGAGTTTGCAGCTGAAGTATCCCTTCCCGCCCATTTCATAAAAATACATGTTGTCAGAGAAGGTTAGGGTCATTAGGCATTTGAGAGGAGGAAGAATAATTATTTGAACTCTGCAGGGTACATGGGCAGAATTTGCAGTGAAGGTTAATCAAAACCAAAAGGCAGGTCAGTCACTGAACCAGTAGTTCTTAAACTGTGGTCCACGAGGTTAGAGCTGTTTTCATAATAATAGTAAGAAGTTACTTGCCTTTTTTACTCTCATTTTCTAATAAGTGTACAGATTGAATGCAGAAGCAGATAAGAAGATCTAACAATCTTCTCTTAATGAGATTTGCAAAAAATGGGGAAACAGTGCCACTCTTTCCACTTTATTTTTTGTTTTGTAAAATATAGATATTTTAATAGTGTGCTTTATATGACTGTCATACATTTTATTGTTATTTTAATGAATTCATATTTTAAAATTTCCCCAGTTTCAATTTCTAATATGATAAAAATCAGTAGTTACAACCTATCGAGTCCTTAATAACTCGTAAGAGTAAAGGGAACTAGAGAATTTGAGAACTGCTAATTTAGGCAGAAGACAGCAAAGACATCCACATATTTCAGGTCACTGATTGCTGAAGTGTAGATTCAGTCATAAGTAAGAACATAAGAATCTTCAGGGGTCTTTCTTAGCGTCATCCATACGGGATTTCAGATTTTTAGAACTTGTATGGGAAGGAAAAATAACACACATGGAAAGCAAGTCCACAGAGAACACGAGACATATTGGCAGAAAGAGGCCAAATGAGAACCTCATGGGTAAGATGGAGACTCCTTTGTCCTCACCCCACAGACTGGAGACCTTCTTTTCATAGACGGGAAAGAACAGCTACAAACCATGAGAAGAGCAGCCCTCTTGACCTTTTGCCTTCTATGAAAGGATTAGGAAATGAAGTTGTTCCCCACCCCCCACCTTTAATAATTTGAGCAGAAGTCACTACTTTCCTGGAATTTCTTTTCAAAACTCTAAATTTCTTAATAATGTTGAAAACACTGCCATTTTTATAGCATAAAAATGGCCTTCAAAATAAGGTCAACTTCTGTAAAATTAGGTTTATTTTGTTTATCATTATGGATTTTCTGTTGATTATATGTTTCATCTGATTTCAGAAAGTTTTTGTGAAGGCTTGCAAGAATATACATAATAAACTAAATGTGATGGAATTTAAGAAAAAGAGCAGATGAACTATGGGAAGGGAAGGAAAAACAAAATAGGACAAAAACAGAGAGGAGACAAACCATAAGAGGCTCTTAACTCTAGGAAACAAACTGAGGGTTTCCAGAGGGAGGTGGATGGGGGGATGGGGTAAGTGAACGATGGGCATTGAGGAGGGCCCTTGGTCGAATGAGCACTGGGTGTTATATGCATCTGAGGAGTCACTGAACTCTACCTCTGAAACTAATAACATGCTGTATGTTAATTAAATTTAATTTAAATAATTTAAAAAATAAAACCCTGAAAGTGAAAACATAAAAATTGGAATCAAGACCAGGGAACCTATTTGTGTGTATGTGCCCCAAAATATGGTGATAGCCATAATTAAGGGACATAGAATATTAGAGCATAGGGGCGCCTGGGTGGCTCAGTGGGTTAAGCCGCTGCCTTCGGCTCAGGTCATGATCTCAGGGTCCTGGGATCGAGTCCTGCATTGGGCTCTCTGTTCAGCGGGGAGCCTGCTTCCTCCTCTCTCTCTGCCTGCTGCTCTGCCTACTTGTGATCTTTCTCTGTCAAATAAATAAATAAAATCTTTAAAAAAAAAAATTAGAGCATATGTGTTTTACATGGTGTGGTCATGTGAAGATGGACCAGATATGTATGTAATACACAGTGTCTGCCCCTGCTCAGCCTCTTCCCTGGTGAAAGAATGGTCTCATATGGGCCCTCAAGAAAAGATGGAGGTGGCCATGTTTTGTAGCTCATGACCCCATTTTCTCTTGAGTATTAACTGATTGAACTGAGAGAGGATGCTGGCCTGAAGACTGGCCGGGGGCCTTGTATGGATTGACTCGCATCTGAGTTAGAAAAGATATGTAGGCTATTCAGATTCCTGCCTTAAATTTGCACCTAGAAGTACCAAGAGAGCAAGCCAGTGGGTGGAAGGTGAAGCTGAAAGGTCATGTTGTAGACAGGGGGTTGCGGAGGCTGTGATGGCTACATGCAGGCTCCAATTATGAGGGAACAGAAGCTGAGTTGCCAGAAGAGACTGTGTGGTTGAGAAGGGTAAGAGATTGCACTTGGAGATACCAAGAGAGAAGCCTGGAGCCTGTAAGAGACAGGGTGGGCAAGTGCAGCGTTAGTGGCCAGCAGGCTTCCCTCTATGGCCTCTGTCTCTTTGCCGTAAATCCTCTTTTTACTGGCTTGAGTTCCTGGCAACCAAAAGACCCTGAGTGGAACCTAGAGTAACACATATATGATGATAATGACTAGCATGTTTTGTATGATTAAGACTTGACTTTGATTCTCAACTACGTGATAGCCAAGGCAAAAGGAGTCATTGTTCATTCTGAAATCATACAATAAAAAAGAAGGTAGTTTTAAAAGTACTAGTAGTTTTCAAACACTGAATTTAAACTCATCACCCTCTTATGTATAGAGGTCCCTTAAAAATTAAAAATAGAATTATTATATGATCCAGCAATCCCGCTTATAAATAGATACCGAAAAGAATTCAAAGCAGGACCTGCAAGAGAGGTTTGCACACTCATATTCATTGCAGCATTATTTACAATAGCCAAGAGGCGAGAGCAGCCCAGATGTCCATTGAAAGGAGGATGGATAAAGAAAAGGTGGTACATACATGCAATGAAATATCATGCAGCCCTAAAAAAAGGAAATTCTGTCACATGCTGCATTGATTAACCTTGAGGACACTAGGCTAAGTGAAATAATCCAATCACAAAAGGACAAATGCTGTCTGATTCCCTTTGTGTGAAATATCTGAAGTATGAAAGAAACAAGAAACAAAATCAATGAAACAGAAAGTTAGAAAGGTGGTTATCAAGGAAGCAGGGGTGTGGGTGGGGTGAAGTTAGTTTTTATTGGGTATCAAATTTTAGTTTTGCAAGATGAGAAAGATTCTAGAGATGTGTTTCATAACAATATGAATATACTTAACACTGTTGAACTGTACACTCTAAAATGATCAAGATGGTAACTTTAATGTTACATTATGTACTTCTTACCACAATAAAAAAAGATCAGTCACCTTCATGTAAATTAACAGTTGAGACCCTAAGTAATGTATTTGAAAATTTTCTGAACAGTTCGAAAGTAGATGCAGAAGTGGATTTCAAATGAAAATATAAAATAAGAATTTTGCTAATATTGGACCTTCCAACAAGATTTCAGCTTTCAATCAATTTCTCTCTGTTTTCTAGCCCATGTTTAGTATTTAATCTTCAAAAGTTACTAAAATTCATAAGCAACTTGCCTTTGGGGTTTCATAGACTTTATTGCCAGCAAAATGGAAGACTAGAGATCTTTTTTAAATTTTATTTTTAATTTCAATGTAGTTAACATACAGTGTTATATTAATTTCAAGTGTACCATATAGTGATTTGGCATTTCAGTACATTACTCAGTGATTATTAAATAAGTGTGTTCTTTAATCCTCATCATCTATTTTACCCATCTCCACCGCCTCCCCTCTGGTAATCATCAGTTTGTTCTCTGTAGTTACAAGTCTGTTTTTTGATTTGTCTCTCTCTCTCTTTTTTTTCCCTCTGTTCGTTTGTTTTGTTTCTTATATTCCACATACTAGTGAGATTATATGGTATTTATGTATCTCTGACAGGTTTATTTTGCTTAGCCCTTATTTTGCTTAGACCGTGTAGATCTGTCCGTTTGTTCCAGATGGCAAGATTTCATTCTTTTTTTGTGGCTGAATAATATCCCATTGTGTGTATACATACACACACACACACACACACACACACACCCCACTTCTTCATCCGTTCAGCTATATAAACACTCGGGCTGCTTCCATACTTGGCTATTATAAATAATGTTGCAACAAACATAGGGGTGCATGTATCCTTTCAAATTAGTATTTTCATATTCTTTGGGTAAATTCCTAGTAATGTGAACATTGGATCATTTCGTAGTTCTGTTTTTAATTTTTTGAGGAATCGTCCACGCTGTCGTCCACAGTGGCTGCACCAGTTTGCAGTACAAAGTCAACTTCTCTTTTATGGAGGCAGATACAGAAAGAAGATACCTTTGTTCCCAACTTCTGTGTTCGTGACACTTTTTACGTGCATGTCTCCTCTCTCCAGTAATGGCTTTGCATGGGCACATACATGAGTGTACCTCAGAACTGTTTTTGTGATACTTTTGCTGGATAGTTAAGAAGTTGACATCACTTCTTCTTTCATTCTTACCACATTTGGGCTAAGTTAAGAGTTTCCATTTATTTTTTGTATGATCTTGCTGCTCAGCTTGAAATTTATTTTTTCTGAGAGGAGAGGAAAACTTATACAGAGACTCTTAATTCTGTTTTCTTCATAAAAATTAGATTTATCAAGCATTAAATCAGTTTATATGCTCTGATACACAACAAACACAACGAAGAATCAGTAGCTAATTATCTAATTTTAGGGTATATTTCTGTTCCCTAAAGTAGTGCTGTATTTTAAGAAATGAGAGATCATTGGCAAATGTTCAGTTAAAGCAAGCAACTAAAAATCGATGCGTATATTTTCTACTCATAAGGTACTGTGGTTCTGTTACTAGAATTCTCTGGGATCTGTTTCATTGCACCTTAATACTTAGTGGGTGAGCAGGTAGGCCATGCTTAGAAGCTGCCTAGCATTCCTTCACTGTAAACTCATACTGAAGAGTTAGGGTCCCCATGGGACTAGCAGAAGAGCCAAGCTCGTTGCCTTCTAACTCATTATTATTGATTGCTAACACATTCTTGTATTTTGCAGTGGTTGAACATTACTTTGGGAAAAAAAAAGAGAAGCAGGAAGGGAAGGAGGAAACTGGTCAGGAAGTGTGCTTGGCCTAGGGTGGCAGCTGCTGCCTTGGTATGAGTATGGAGTTCAGGTAGCTTTGCAGGGTGTGCATTACTTCCTGCATTTCACAGAAGAATCCAGGACAGCCCTGGAAACTTAGGATGTGTAGGAGTCTAAGGAGGACTAGTAAACAAAACTGTACCTTTCATCTCGGTGAAAACACAAAGTACTATCTGTTGACCTCTAATTTAGACCGACAAAAAGCTGAGTAACAATTTGACTCAGGTAAGGTGATTTCTGTTACCAAAGGGGAGCTGTGGTACCTGCTTGACAGGTACATTTTTATAAAGCAGTAGAAAGTAATTCCTGTTCTCATGAAACATGCCCGCGGAGGTTGAGAATGGCACGTGTTTACACAGGCATGGGCCTTCTTGTACATTCTTTAATGACAGAGCGTGCTGGCATCTTCTCTTCGCAACAAGATGTTGCCTAAATAAAGTAACATTATCTTCTGATTGATTCATTATGGAGGACCTGGTTTTTGTAGGAATTCAAAGAGACAAAGAGGAGTAGAAAACATGTTGACAAATGCACAAAGAAGCATAATAGTATTACTCCACTTACAGTCTTTACTGCACCCTCAGCCCAAAGCACAGTCTGTTAGTAACGGCCCATAACACTGGACCTTAAATAGTCTTGCAACTTTTTTTCCCCCCTGTTCTTAATTTGACCTGAAACATGCCTTTTCCTTTCCTTCTAAATCTTAGGCCTAGAATGGTGCTCCATGCTGCCTTTGGAGTTAAGACTGTGGCAAATGTTCCATTTAACCACGTTACCCTATCCAGTATTGATTGCCTCGCTGTAATTGCCGCAAGTAAGATTTTTAGTGGATCCATAGTATGTCTCCAGGAACTACGATATCACTGTTTTTCAGTTTTAATCCCAAAGTAGCACCTGTGAATCTTTTTTCACACTCAGTCTACCAAGTAATGGAAAACAATCCCATTCATGGAAGTTTACACAGAACTCTTGGAAATGTTCCCAAAAAGAAATATGTGAAATTTAGGTGAAAAAAATTATAAAAACTTACTAATGAACATAAAAGAAGACTTATAAAGGTCAAACCCTCAGTTTGTTTCCTGTGATTAAGAGTCACTTTTGGTTTGTCTCCCTCTCTGATTTCGTCTTATTTTTTCTCTCCCTTCCTCTATGCTCCTCTGTTTTGTTTCTTAAGTTCCACATATGGATGACATCATACAATAATTGTCTTTCTCTGATTGACTTATTTCACTTAGCATAATGCCCTCTAGTTTATCCATGTCATTGCAAATGGCAAGATTTCATTTCTTTTGATGGCTGAGTAATATTCCCTTGTGTATATATACATAAGGGAATATTATATATACTATATATAATATTATACACACACACACATCTTTTTTTTTTTTAAAGATTTTATTTATTTATTTGACAGAGAGAGATCACAAGTAGGCAGAGAGGCAGGCAGAGAGAGAGGAGGAAGCAGGCTCCCTGCTGACAAGAGAGCCCGATGCGGGACTCGATCCCAGGACCCTGAGATCATGACCTGAGCCGAAGGCAGCGGCTTAACCCACTGAGCCACCCAGGCGCCCACACACACACATCTTTATCCATTCATCTGTTGATGGACATCTAGGTTCTTTCCATAGTTTGGCTATTGTGGACATTGCTGCTATAAACATTGGGGTGCAGGTGCCCGTTCAGATCACTACATTTTTATCTTTAGGGTAAATACCCAGTAGTGCAATTTGTTGCATCTTAGGGAGCTACATTTTTTTAAGAAGAAAAATTAAGAGATACATAGCCTGTGGTTAACATACATTTGATATCTGCAGTAATTAAATCATTTTCATTTTGACACAAGAATAGAACGTCAGTAGAGCAGAGTTAGATAACTCCCAAATAGATCCAATTATATGTAAGAACATAGAATTTGGGAAAGAAGACATCACATGTCAGTCCTGGTTGGGAAAAGTTTTTAAATAAATAGTTCAAAAGCAGTTGGCTTGCCTTAAAAAAAAAAAAATTACAGGGCGCCTGGGTGGCTCAGTGGGTTAAGCCGCTGCCTTCGGCTCAGGTCATGATCTCAGGGTCCTGGGATCGAGTCCCGCATCGGGCTCTCTGCTCAGCAGGGAGCCTGCTTCCTTCTCTCTCTCTCTCTCTGCCTGCCTCCCAGTGTACTTGTAATTTCTCTCTGTCAAATAAATAAATAAAATCTTTAAAAAAAAATTAATTTTAACCCACAACTTATGTCTTACAAGCAACTTTGATGTACAAAATAAAGCTTTAAAAAATGAAAATCAAAAAACTAGAAGTGACTAGAGTGGACATTTATAAACAGTCCATCAGGAAGAATGTATAAGCTTTTAAACAATGCAAATTACAAAGGAAAATATAATATTTGCATAAAATTAAAAACTTCTCAGTGTAAAAAAAGGTACTTAAATGCGTTTTAAAAGAAAATAATACATTGTTGCTTAAAATATGAGAGGAAGGATAATATCTTTAGTCAACAAGCATACAAAAAACACTAAAATTCTATAGACAGCTGAAAAGTCATATAAGGAAATACTTAGAGCTAGTAAACATTTTAATGTGTGAAATGTTTTAAATTTTAATTTTGCTTGAGTAATACCAGCTTTATTATATACCTGTTGGCTGGCATTGAATAAAATGGTCTGTCTTGTACACTGATAGAGGAGACATGAATTGGCATTAAGTATATAGAAAAAGTATTGGTCATATGTAATGTGTGCTTGAGAAGTATTTGTACTTTTATATCAGTGACTACATTTCTAGAAAATAATCATGAAAAGAAAGATTATTCATAGTAATAAATACTATTTTAACAATTGTTTTTATAATAATAAAAACACTGGTGTCTTAGAAATATAACAGTCAGGGACTCATTAGATAAAATCTTATGTAGCCTTCCAGTGGAATATTATGTAGCCATTAAATGTGTATTTTCAAAGAATATTTAAAGACATTGGAAATGGTCATGTAATAATGTTAAGTTAAAAAGGAGAGCTACAAAACAGTATCAGTGGTACTATCATTCCAATTTAATGTGTTTTTATGTATACAAGAGAAAAGATGAAAAAGCAAAATATTAAAAATATTAATAGTAATTAGCACTATTTGGCAAAAGTATAGACTACTTAAATTTTCCTTCCTGATAGAGTTCCATTTTAAAATTTACCATATTACACATACTACTTTTATAGTCAGAATAATAAATATTTAAAATAAAGCATGTTTCTAAAAAAACAAAAATCACATTTCTTTAGTACATCTGTTTTTGAATATGAAATTCAAGTAGGCAAGAAATACAGAATACAAATACAGAATATTTGAAAGCTGTCATCGTTTGATTGAATAGATACACAAGTAGATATAAAACTTTGGATAAAATACATTTTTTCTTATGTCTACAGAATATTTACAAAATCATGAATATATTTACAAGGAAAAATCTTAGAAAATTTTAAAAAGTAAAGATATTATGGTTTCTGAATATAAACCAATAAAACTAGAAAGCAGCAACAAAAAGGTAGCTATAAATATAAGTGCTTGCTAATTAAGCATTTTTTCCTAAGTAATTTCCTAATTGAAAGAGTAAATAAGTATATATATTATTTCTGAAATACATAAAATAATACAGAAATTGTTTTAAAGGAGAACCACTTTGTCTAAAAACCTGTGGAATATAGTCAAATCTATATTAGAGAATTTTACCTTAAAAAGCTGGGGGTGCCTGGGTGGCTCAGCCATTGCGCGTCTGCCTTTGGCTCAGGTCATGATCCCAGGGTCCTGGGATTGAGCCCATCTGGCTCCCTGCTCACCAGCTCCCTGTTTATCCCTCTCCTACTCCCCCTGCTTGTGTTCCCTCTTCCTCTGTTTCTGTCTCTGTCAGATAAATAAAATGTTAAAAAAGAAAAAGAAAAGAAAAGAAAAAAAAGAAAAGGTGTTATACATGTGGATCTAGCATTCAACTTTAGTTATACAAAAGTGATAAAATAAACCAAAAGAAGGTTGGTTGGAAGAGAGAATGACAGAAATCAGTACTGAAATTAAGATTGAGAAAACAAAAGGACAGTAAATAGAACTAAAAGCTGAGTTTTAGAAAGTACTGATAAAATAGATCACTTCCTTGGCACATCTCATCAAGGGAAACAAGAAATAAGAAGTATATAATGTTAAGCATAAGGAAAGAGGTGTTAACCACATTATATATATAACCACTCATTTCTGCTATAATGCAACATGTTTTTAAATATCACTGCACTATGTAGAATTGCACAATAAAAGCTATAAAAGGCTTAGAGGAAAATGAAGGTAGGAATACAGTAATTAAAAACTATTAAACACACACACAACATAGTCCATGATATATGAAAAATAAAGATGGGACACTCATAAAAATGTAGCACAGTTTTAGACATGCTAAATTAGGGAGTATATAAACATTTTAGTAATGATGGCCCTTTACCTTGCTTGTGGAAGTGTACCTCAAAAGGATTGCAGCTTGTGAGTTATTTGGAAATGGCGGGATGAGGTAATCTGAAATCAGAAGGCCAAGTTTTATTACCAGATGTAGGTAGGTGTGGCTCCCAAGGGGTGGTACACTGAGGTAGTCGGCAGATGTTTGAGATCTTTGTGTTTTTGCTTTATGTATTCCCATGTAGCTTGGTTCAATTTTCTGTTCTCATCTACTCTTTCTGGACAAAATCATGTAAAAGTGACATGAAATTTGAGCTATGCTCAAATTGTTCCTTAATTTACCAATTGTGTTTAAACAAATTTCACATTTTCAGAATAACTCTTATAGCAGAATTGCATTATATGAAAGACAGTTAAAAAGAATCAGCAATGTTAAGTTAGTTATATATGGTTGAAAACTTAAGTGGATGATTTTATAATAAAATATAAATTAATAAATTTGACTCGAAGAGAGCCGAGAGCTTATGAGACTGATAACTGTATGAGAAATTAGAAAAGTTGTTAAAGAGCTGCTATTTAAAAAAGAACCCAACATTCAGTATTTTATAGCCAAATTCTAATACTCTGATTAAAATTGTTCAGTGTATTCCAGAAGTTTTTTTTTTTTTTTAAAGGAAGACTCCTTAACTCATTTTACAAAAGTAGTGTTTATTTCTTTTACTTAACTCTCATAGAATACTTACTGTGTGCCAGGCACTGCTTTAAAAGCTAATGTTAACCAAATCCTCACCACAGGCTTATGAGGCTATTTCTGTTATGGAAACGGAAACTGAAGTGCAGAGATCTTGAGCAGCTTGTCCAAGATCATATTATTAGTATGTGTTTTAGCCAGGATTTAAAACAGACAGTTTGACCAGCGTCCAAGCTCTTAACTCTTAACCACTGTGCTTTGCTCTCTTTAAATGAAAACTTAAGGAAAATAGCTCTAGCAGCTTTCTGAGTTGTAAGAAGCACAGCACTTGCAAAGTCTAGATCTGACCTCCCAGTGGCTTGTTAATAAGGGTAGATAGTATAAAGTTCCAGAAGGAGGATAGTATAAGTTCCATGGAATTACGATCAAAATTTAAAGCAAGGGAGGAGAGAGCTGGCAGATAAATTCCCTCTCCATCCTTTTCTCGGACGGATTCTTCCAAAGCTTGGTGTTTAAATTCTGTCTGTTAGAGACTTCCTGTATGCTAGAAAACTAACTGGGCTTCTCCATGAAACACAGGCCAGCTTGGTGATGTACAGCCTCACTTTCTCTTCCTCTTTTTGCTTTTCCTTCATTCACACTGCTGATATTGCACCATCAAATAAAGCAGCAGTACTTAAGTTTTGCCTCATGCTCTCCTTTTAAAGAAATCAAGCTGTGGTAGGATTTAAGGAGGAAATCCATAGAACAAGAAATGAATATGGCAAATAAACATATAAAAAGTACTCTAGCTCATAAGCAGTTAAGGTAATGCATATTAAACCATTCTGAGTTACAGTTTTTTGTACATCAGTTTGGCAGAAAATTGAAAAAAATGAGTGATACCCAGTGTTGATTAGTTATGGCGAAATAGGCTATTGCCTGAGGATCAGGTGGTGGGGAATTGAAATGCCACATACTTCTGGAAAGTGAGATCTGGGAGAGTTTATTAAAATATTAAGTATTTATAATCTTTGAGCTAGCAATCTTTTCAACCTGTAGATTAATTAATATGTTTAAACATGCATGCAAAGACATTTCATGCTGTATTGTTATAGTACAAAATAGAAGACAAATAGAATGTCCATCTAACAGAGAATATGTGAGTAAAATATGGCATATTCATGTTTTGGAGTACAAGACAAGCTGCCAGAAGGAATAAATTAGAATCACACATCTTATCCTAGAAAGATAGCTCTGATATATTATAAATGAAGCAACAAGTTGTGGAGTAATGTCCATAGTATGACCCTATTTTTGTGCAACAACAACAACAACAAAAACCCTTTATATGTTTACATATGTTGATATAAAAGAGAAAGAAAGATTTGAAACAAGACACCAGGCTATTAACACTGGTTTCCTCAAAAGGGATGAGATAGAAGGTGGAGATTATTATTGACTTTTTATTTATATATACCAAACCATTTGATCTGGTTACAGTGTTACACTGTTACAGTGAACATTAAAAACAATTAGGTGTGGTGAGAAACCAGAAGCTTTCCCACTAAAGTCAGGTTTCAGGCAGGCATTCCTTTTGAACATTGTACTGGAAGTTCTGGCTAATGCAATAAGACAAGAAAAGGAAAATAAAAGGTATCCTGACAAGGAAGAAAGAAAGAAAACTCTTTGTAGATGGCAAGATTGTCTATGTAGGAAAATCTGAAAGGATTGACCAAAAACACCTCCTGGAACTAATAAACAATTATATGAAGGCTGCAGGATGCACAATTAATATATAAAAGTCAATTGTTTCCTGTATACCAGTAATGAACAAGCAGAATTTGAAATTAAAAACATAGTACCATTTACACTAGCACCCCCCAAAGTGAAATACTTAGGTATATATGTAACAAAATATTTACAAGATTTGTAAGAAGTAAACTACAAACCTCTGCAACTTTTTTCAAGATATGTCTCCAAAGGCAGAGGAAACAAACAGGAAAATGAACTTTTGGGACTTCTTCAAGATCAAAAGCTTCTGCACAACAAAGGAAACAGTCAACAAAACAAAGAGGCAACCCATGGAATAGAAGAAGATATTTGCAAATGACACTACAGAATAAGGGCTGATATCCAAGATCTATAAAGAACTCCTCAAACTCAATACTCAGAAAACAGATAATCATGTCAAAAAGTGGGCAGAAAACATGAATAGACACTTCTCTAAAGAAGACGTACAAATGGCTAACAGACACATGAAAAAATGTTCATCATCACTAGCCATCAGGGAGATTCAAATCAAAACCACATTGAGATACCACCTTACACCAGTTAGAATGGCCAAAATTAACAAGACAGTAAACAACAAGTGTTGGAGAGGATGTGGAGAAAGGGGAACCCTCTTACACTATTGGTGGGAATGCATGTTGGTGCAGCCACTTTGGAAAAAAGAGTGGAGATTCCTTAAGAAATTAAAAATAGAGCTTCCCTTTGACCTGCAATTGCATTACTGAGTATTTACCCCAAAGATACTGATGTAGTGAAAAGAAGGGCCATTTGTACCCCAGTGTTCATAGCAGCAATGGCCATAGTCGCCAAACTGTGGAAAGAACCAAGATGCCCTTCAACGGACAAATGGATAAAGAAGATATGATCTGTATATACTATGGAGTATTATACCTCCACCAGAAAGGATGAATACCCAGCTTTTGTATCAACATGGACGGGACTGGAAGAGATTATGCTGAGTGAAATAAGTCAAGCAGAGAGAGTCAAGTATCATATGGTTTCACATACTTGTGGAGCATAAGGAATAACATAGAGAACATGGGGAGATGGAGAGGAGAAGTGAGATGGGGGAAATCGGAGGGAGAGACAAACCATGAGACTGTGGACTCTGAGAAACAAACTGAGGGTTTTGGAGGGGAGAGGGGTGGGAGGTTGGGTTAGTCTGGTGGTGGATATTAAGGCGGGCACGTATTGCATGGAGCACTGGGTGTGGTGCATAAACAGTGGATGCTGGAACACTGAAAAGAAATTAAATAAAATAAAATGGAAAAAAAAACTTTAATAAGTGGAGAGAGATCCATGTTCATAGATAGGAAGACTCAATATTATCAAGATGTCAGTTTTTCCCAACTTGATTTATAAAGTCAGTGCAATCCAAATCCCAACAAGTTACTTTATAGATCTCAACAAACTGACTCTAAAGTTTATATGGAGAGGCAGAAGACCCAGAAGAGCCAGCACAATATTGGAGAACAAAGTTGGGGGATTGACAACACTGCCCAGCTTCAAGTCTTAACTGTAAACCTATAGTAACCAAGGTAGTATGGTATGGATGCAAGAATACACAGGTAGATCAGTGGAGCAGAACAGAGAGCCCAGAAACAGACCCTCATGAATAAAGTCAACAGAGGACCAAAAGCAATACAATGGAGAAAAAATAGTCTTCTCAACAAATTGTGCTGGAACAACTGGATATCTACGTGTAAAAATTGTATAAAAAATGTAAAAAAAAAAAATCTAGACAAAACCTTAACACCCTTCACGAAAATTAACTTGGAATAACTCACAGACCCTAAGTGTAAAATGCAAAACTGTAAAACTCCTGGAAGGTAACACAGGAGAAAATTTAGATGAGTTTCAGTTTGTTGATGACATCTTAGATACTATAACATAGGTATGGTGAAAGCAAGAATTGATAAACTGCTTCATTAATATGAAACATTTCTTCTCTGCAAAACATTGTAAAGGGAATAAAAAGACAAGCCACAGAATGGGAGAAAATATTTGCAGAAGATATATCTGATAAAAGGAGTTATCCCAAATATTTGAAGAACTCCTTAATCTCAACAGTAAGAGATTAAAAGTGAGCCCAGGCAGTATGGACTCTGAAAAACAATCTGAGGGGTTTGAAGTGGCGGGGGGTGGGAGGTTGGGGGAACCAGGTGGTGGGTATTAGAGAGAGCACGGATTGCATGGAGCACTGGGTGTGGTGCAAAAATAATGAATACTGTTATGCTGAAAATAAATTTTAAAAAAGTGAGCCAAGGACCTTAGCAGATAACCTCACCAAAGAAGATCTACAGATAGCAAGTAAGCATATGAAAAGATGCTCCATATCTTATGTCATCAGAGAAATGCAAATTAAAATGAGAGACCACTATATAATACTTATTAGAGTGGCCAAAATCCAGAACACTGGCAACACCAAGTGCTGCCAAGGATGAGGAGCAATAGGAATTCTCATAGGCTGCTAGTGGAAATTCACAATGGTACAGCCACTTTGGTCATTTTTTAAAAATCTTTTTTTAAATTCAGTTAATCAACATATAATGATTGTTTCAGAGGTATGGGCCTGTGATCCATCAGTCTTACATAATACCCAGTGCTCCTTCTATCACATGCCCTCCCCAGTGCCCTTCACTCAGTTACCCCATCCCCGTGGTCGTTCTCTTAAAACTAAACATAGTCTTACCATAAACCCAGCAATCCTTGCTCTTTTATCCAAAGGAGTCGAAAACTTGTGTCCCTGCAAAAACCTGCATACACATGTTTATAGGAGCTTTATGGATAATTGACAAAAATTTGGAGGTAACCAAGATGTCCTTATGTACGTGAAAGGATAAACTGTGGTACATCCAGTCAAAGGAATAGTATTCAGTGCTAGAAAGAAATGAGCTATCCAGCCATAAAAAGACATGGAGGAAACTTAAATACATAGTATTAAGTAAAAGAAACCAATGTGAAATGGCTGCAAACTGTATGATTCCAACTATATGATCATCTGGAAAGGGCAAATCCTTGAAGACAGTGAAAAAAATGAGTGCCAGGGATTTGATGGGAAGAGAAAGATGAATAGGCAGAGCACAGAGGATTTTTAGTGCAGTGGAGATAACTCTGCAGTCACCAGAATAGTGGATACATGTCAGTATGCATTTATTGTAGACCACAGAATTTGCAGTCTCAAGAGCGAACCCTAAGGTAAACTATGGCCTTTGGATGGGGGATAATGATATGTCAGTGTCGGCTTATCAGTTGTAATAAATGTACCACTGTGGTGAGAGATATTAGTGGAGGAGGCTGTTTGGAGGGGAGCAGGGAGCATGTGAGGAATCTCTGTGCCTTCCTCTCAATTTTGCTGTGAATTTAAAAATGCTCTAAAAAAAATATTAAAAAAATCTTAGGATGATAGATATGTGGACAGTTGAATGTAAAGAAGGAAAGACAGAAAGATGGATTAAAATGTGTAATGTGTACATCTCTGATCTACTGAGCTTTGATTGGTTAAACCCAACAAAATATTCTTTTTTAAAAAAATATTTTATTTATTTGAGAGACAGAGATCACAAGTAGGCAGAGAGGCAGGCAGAGAGAGAGGGGGAAGCAGGCTCCCTGCTGAGCAGAAAGTCCACTGTGGGGCTCGATCCCAGGACCCTGAGATCATGACCTGAGCCGAAGGCAAAGGCTTTAACCCACTGAGCCACCCAGGTGCCCCCCAACAAAATATTCTAAGCTGCAGCCACACGTTCACATTACATTGTTTGTGAGGGTTAAAAGATAAAATCTTTTAAGAAGTCAAGTTGGCAATAGCTGTCAAATTTTAAATGGTCATGCCCTCTCATCCAGCAATTCTAGAACTTCATTTCATTGAAATATTGTTGGAGATATAAAAAGATGAAATATATTGAATGTAATATTTTTAAATAAAGAAAACAAAATGCAGGCATTTCTCAGTAGGAGACCATTACTGCACATTCTTTGCAGTCATTAAAAAGAGTGAAGTTGATAAACATGTACTCATGTGGAATGTTATACATGATTTGTTAACAGAAAGAAAGCTCTGTTAAAAAGTATTAACATTTAAAAAAAAGAAAGTATTAACATTTTGAGTCAGAGAAAGACAAATACCATGATTTTATTTACATCTGGAATTGAAACAAAACGAATGAGCAAAGGGGAAGAAAAAAGACAAAATAAGAAGCAGATTCTTCACTATAGAGAACATACTTTGATGGTTACCAGAGGGGAATGGGGTGGGGGAGGGATAGGTCATGGGGGTTAAAGAGGACATTGGTGATGAGCACTGGGTGATGTATGGAAGAGCTGAATCACTGTATTTTACACCTGAAACTAATATGACACTGTATGTTACCTATACTAGAATTAATACTAGAAACTGAATTGAAAAAGTATTACTATTTTGTTTTATTATGTATATTATTCCAATAATTCTTTGTATAATAGTTATCTCTGAGAAACAATATCACAAAGGACTTTTAAATGCTTCTCTTAACATTTCTTTAAAATAGCATATTGTTTCTTTGATCAAAAAAATAAGAATAAAAATGGCCGACAAAACTCTCCCAAATTTTCCCCGTGATTACGTGTTTCTATTTTCATAGGAAAAGCAAATGAACAAAAAAATTAAGTGTACCAGTGCAGTGAACTGGTAATTTTATTGTGTTTGTTAAATCTACTATGTTGATTCTAAATACAGATCTGCACCTAGTTGTTTCATTTTACACCCTGCCTTGTCCTGAAAGGAATTGAGTGACCTTTTGCCCACGCTAGAGAACCATTTCAGTGTATTCAAAGTAACATGAGCTCTTTGAACTCAGCAAACTCTTGCCTAAATAACAAAGGTCTTTAGTAAATTTATTCAGCAAGTATGTGAGGAAATTTGGGGCGCTCTAAAGTGGGGAACTCAGGATCAAGCTACTCCTGCTTGGGACTGAGGGGGGCAGTGAGTCGAGGCTTAGATGAGTGCACAGCTTTCTTACCCACACCACCAGCTGCTCATGGGAGAACGACTGACTTCATTACTTTTAAAAATCAGTCTGTTCTCTTCAACTGTGAGTCTCTTCAGAAATGAGAAATGAGCATGGTGCTACTTCTTAAAGGAATACTGATAGGAATTTAAAAAGTGACAAGTTGAATAATGTTTTTACTGAGAGAATCATGGGGAAGAAAATCCATAGCCAGGATAGGGAAGTGAACACCCAGAGGAACTTTGTTACCTCCTATATTCTGTCACATCACCTCATACTTCCCTTGGTGGCATCTATCACAGAAACAATAAAATAAGTATTTTCTTCTAAAAAGTTAAACTATAGCAACTCAGTAAATACCCAAGAGCAGATAAGAAGTTTACACTTCTGTCCTCCTACATGCCTTTCTTAAGTCCTCAAGGAAAAATTCTGGAAGCCTCCAAATGTTTTGAAAAGCTCATGGTTCTGTTTCTAAGCTCAGATGAAGGCATCAATTTATTATCCTTCGCAGCTTTCCTTATGTTTGACAACTCGCTATTTAAGAGTATATGGATATTTTGCATTTGAAAGAAGCTGAAGGACTCAAAATTGGCTGGGGCTTATAAACACTTGAATCGCTTCTACATATGGGTCATTGTATGTGTAGATGCGTGGCTGAAGAATGCACATATGCACACGCACAAAGTCACACGCTCACGTTTTGTGTGGCCTCACAAAGTATATACAGTGTGTCATATAGAAACTATCTTTGAGTAAGTTTGACATCCAAATTAATCTCATGAGATTGGGAGATGCCTTTTCACATTTCTGTTGGGTCAGTACTGATTTCTTACTATACCAAGACACTGCCATGTACCATTGGGATGAGTAAAGTGCAGGCTTGAGAAGCTTACTGGAAGGAGAAATAAGTCACATGATATTAGAAACAGACTCTTTAAAATACCTGATTTGAGGGGCACCTGGGTGGCTCGGTGGGTTAAAGCCTCTGCCTTCGGCTCAGGTCATGATTCCAGGGTCCTGGGATTGAGTCCTGCATCAGGCTTTCTGCTCAGCAGGGAGCCTGCTCCCCCCACTCCTCTCTACTTGCCTCTCTGCCTACTTGTGATCTCTATCTGTCAAATAAATAAATCTTTTTTTTAATATTTTATTTATTTGACAGAGATCACAAGTAGGCAGAGAGGCAGGCAGAAAGAGAGACAAGGAAGCAGGCTCCCTGCTGAGCAGAAAGTCCACTGTGGGGCTCGATCCCAGGACCCTGAGATCATGACCTGAGCTGAAGGCAGAGGCTTTAACCCACTGAGCCACCCAGGTGCCCCATAAATAAAATCTTTTAAAAAATAAAATAAAATACCTGATTTGCTTCTGTAATAGAGAATTGCCATCGATTTGCTCACCTGCCAAATTTGCAGCTGTAGCAAGTTGAATGAGGGTATCTTCAAAATTGACCACTGTCAAGACACTGAACTTGATCATTTTCTTTTTCACACATATACTCAAGAAAACAGAAACAAAAAACCAACCTTAGTGTTACAAGATAAAAATTGTAATTGCACTGAATCATAATCATAATCATTACTTTTAAAGATGTACAAAAATGCTGAGTTGATTGGCCATAGTAATGTTAGATCTAATTCTGTGATGATGTTTTATCGAAACCTAATTATTCACTTAAAGAATTTCTTTTTACTTGATATTTTTCTTTTCTTTTGCAGGAGTTTATTTTATCAGAAGATTATAACAAGATGACTCCTGTGAAAAACTATCAAGGTAGGAATGAGACAGCAGTGTTTTTACTTAGACTTTGAAATGTATCTTGACAGCTTCACTTTATAGTAGTCAGGGGAAACAAAACAGAGCAGCCCTTTCAGGTGAATTTTATCCAAGTCTTTGAGTTAAAAAACTGAGGCTTAACGAGGTTGGGTGACTTGCCTAAGGTCCTGTAGCTGGTAACATGCAGAACATGCGGACTGGGTCGTTGTGAGCCCAGAACCTCTGACATTTGTCCTTTGTCTCTCTGCTACACTACACGGCCTCAAAGCAGTGTAGCAGGTGCAGAGAGTAGGGTCAGTGTTAGAAGTGAGCTACTTTACATGGGGCTCGTTTCATTTTTGGTTAAATATCTTTAAAGGCCTTAGAATATCCATGTTGTCTAAGGGAAAGAAGTTTAGTGTGTCTTCAACATTGGCAGTGTGCCATACATGGATCAGGAGCCATTTTCTGTAATGATTTATTTATCTAGACCAATGATGTTATAGGATCAGAACATTAAAAGTGGATCTTTTAAGACTTAGAGGTTATTTAATCCACAATTTCTTGATTCCATCCATCCTGTGTATGATCATCCACATTCTTTTCTGATACCTCCAAAGACATATCTAGCAAACCATCCCGGTTTTTTTATAAAATGCAAGTATTAAGTTCTTTATTTCTAGATTTTGAGCCAAAATTCATTTCCCTGTGGATTTATTCTTTGTTTTCACATACTACTTACCAAGTATTCCTTGAGTACCTACTGAGTTTCAGTAACTGAGGATCATAATCGTAAACAAGACATGTGTAGTACCTGCCTGTAAGCAGTTTGTAATTATGTAGAGGTTACAGACAGGTAGCCAGGTCATTAAAATGTTATGTTATGAATACTAGAAAGTTCCTCTGTTGGTTTTTGTTCAGCCTATTGTAGCCACAGAAACTAAGTTGGATCTCTGTTATACATGACAGCTTTTCAGTGATTTTAAAACAGCCATGAAAATTCCCACCCTGGTCTCTTCTTTCCTCCTTGTATCTCAAACATTTTACATTCTCCTTTACATGACCTGAATTTTTTTTCTTTAAAAAAAATTTGTTTTTTAGTTGTCTTGGTCACAGGTCTTGCGATATCATGTTGTACCTCTGGAGCCATTTAAAAATGGGACACATTGTGGTAGGCAGCCTCTGAGATGGCTCCTGATGATCCTTGTCTCCTGTTATTCATGCCCTTGAGTGTAACCTATACATAACATATGGCAAATGATTGATGTCACTTCTAAGATTAAGTTACAAAGAGATTAGTCCTTCTTGCTTGCTCTCTCCTGCTCTTTCTGGTTCTCATGGAAGCCAGCTGCCATCTTGTGAGCCACTTTATGGAGAGGCCTATGTGGTGAGGAACTGAGGGAAGCCACTTCAGTGGCTGTTAAGGAACTGAAGCCCTCAGGTAGCTCAGTAACCTCTGAGGAGTGAGTCTAGTCGACATGAGAGAGCATGGAGTTCCACAGGTCCTTCCTCTGTCAGTCTTACGGATGAGACCGTAGTCCCACCACACCTTGATTTCATCCTGTGAGACACCTTTCAGTAGAGGCGCCAAGCTAAGCTATACCAAGATTTCTGATCCACAGAAATTCTGAGATAATAAAGGTTTACTGTGTTACGCTATTAAGTTTTGGCGTAATTTGTTATACAGTAGATAACCAATATACATATGTAATGTGATAACTACAGAATTGTATTTCCTTCCTCTTCTGGTCACTGTTCCATAAAGGGTGAACTTCTGACAGGCCACTTTATACTGTGGGCTCATGTGGAGCAGTGAGCTCAAACCCCTTAATGATTCTCACTTGAGTTATTATTAAACTATGTCTCCTGTAATTTTGAAGCTGTTGCTTTTCTTGGTGTGGGGTAGAGAGGGGGGGTTATTTTGTTTTTAGCCTAAATGCTGGACTGCAGGTTATTCATCTCATTAAGTCCATCATCTCAACTCATCAAGACATTTTGAAATCCCAGTAGTCATTATATATATATTTTTAAAATATAATGCTAAGCCCATGAGAGAAACAGGAGGGTGAGTCCCATGTACCAGAAGCAAAGACAGAATTAAAACTCAAAATGATATGCATACTACCTGACATGGTAGCTATCTTGGGGAGAAAAACAGAACTTCTAATAGGTAAAAGCTTTTTTTTTTTTTTTTCTTTTTTTTTTTTTTTTTTAAAGATTTTATTTATTCATTTGACACAGAGAGATCACAAGTAGGCAGAGAGGCAGGCAGAGAGAGAGAGGAGGAAGCAGGCTCCCCGCGGAGCAGAGAACCCGATGCGGGACTCGATCCCAGGACCCTGAGATCATGACCTGAGCCGAAGGCAGCGGCTTAACCCACTGAGCCACCCAGGCGCCCAGGTAAAAGCTTTTGTATGAACATTCACTTAGGGACAAAAGATGAGACCTAGGACTTGAGTGAGATAGGAAGTTGCAACTCATATTTACATATAAAGATGAAATGCATAAAGGACTATAGCCCCATGAAAAAGAGGATCCATACTCTCCACTTACTAGCCCAGAAGACCATAGCATAATTTATTCCTGATCTCAAATCTGGATCGAAGGGAAGAATCTTCCAGGTAAATGAAAATTACAACCTAAAATTTTGGATTTGGAACACAAATTTAAATCATTCATGCTAGAAGCTTCAGCTTAAGAATTTAACGTATGAATTGGTCCTGGGCCAGGGGTATCCTCCTGGTATCTACTAGAAATAAATTCAAAAGCTCTCTTCAACAAGACAAGTCACACAAAGATCTCACAGCAAAAACAAGCCCCACTTAAGATGAATTCATAATAATAAAAATAAGATTACAAAAGTTAAAAGGAATCAATCCAACAGATATCGAAAATGGAGGTGAAATAAAAAATTTTTCGGGCATAAAAAACAGAGAATTCATAGACCTGCACTTAAGGAAATGTTAAAGGAAGTCCTTCAGGAAGGAAGTAAATGATGCCAGAGGAAGATAGGGATCTACACAAAAGGATGAAGAACAGCAGGCATGGTTACTATAAGATTTTTCGTTATTATTTAAATCTTATAAAAAGACAATTTGCTTTTTAACTAAAAGTAATAAAGTAGCATGAGGGTCATAACATGTAAAATTAAAATGTTTGACATCAGTAGTAACACAAAAGCCAAGAAGTGGGGAGAAATGGAAATGTATGCTGTTGTTGTAAGATTCTTATGCTACACATGAAGTGGAGTAGAATCACTTGAAGGAAGACTATGGTAAGTTAAAGATGTATACTTCTGGCCCTAAAGCAGCCATAAAAGAACAAATCCAAAAGTTACTACTAATTTGCCAGCCAAGGAGATAAAATGGAATCATTAAAATCATTCTCACTGAACTCCTCTTCCCCTGCCAAAAAAAAAGAGTAAGAGGGAAAAATAGAAAACAAATAGCAAAGGGATAGATTTAAACCTACCAGTAATCAATAATCATATTAAATGTATGTGGTCTGAGGCCAATTAAAAGGCAGAGGCCATCAGCTTGAATGAAAAAAGGAGACCCAAATATAAACCACCTACAAGAAATGTACTTTAAATATAAAGACATAAAGTAGTTACAAGTAAAAGGATAACAAAAGATACATAGTACAAACAGTAGTCAAAAGAAGGCTGGAGTGGCTATGTTGATAATAGTTAGACTTTAGAGAAAAGAATATTACCAGGGGTAAAGGATTGTATTACCAGAGATTATTTCATAATGGATAAGGATCAATCCATCAGGAGGGCATAATGATCCCAAATGTTTATACTCTTAATAAACATAGCTTTGAAATATGTGAAGCAGAACCTGATGAAACTTTAGGAGGAGAAATAGACACATCCTCAATTTTAGTCAGAAATTTTAGAACTCCTCTCAATAATTGATTGAATATATCAGTAATTGACAGAATAAGTAGGCAGAAAATCAGTAAGGTGTAAAAGGCTTGAACACAGTACACAGCCAACTTGCTGTAATTGGCATCTGTAGAACATTCCATTAAACTAAAGCAGAAGACACATTCTTTTCAACTTCACACAGAACATTTATCAGTAGATCGTATTCTGGGCCATAAAACGAGTCTCAGTAAATTTGGAAGAATTCAAAGGTGTGTTCTCTGATCAAAATGATACTGAACCAGGAGTCAGTTAACAGAAATATCTCCAGAAAAGCCCCAGATATTAGGAAGCTAAATAACCATGGACCATCTAAGTAATCCATGGGTCAAAGAAGAAATCAAAGTGGAAACAGCATATCAAAATTTGTGGTATGCTACTAAAGCAGTACTTAACTAAACACCTATGTTAGAAGAAAGAAAGGTCTCAAATCAGTGACCTTAGTTTCTACATCAGGAAACCAGAAAGGGGGGCATCCAGGTAGCTCAGTCAGTTGAGTGTCTGCCTTCAGCTCAGGTCGTGATCCTGGGGTCCTGGGATCGAGCCCCATGTCGGGCTCCCCACTCAGTGGGGAGTCTGCTTCTCCCTCTGCCTCTTCCCCTGCTTGTGCTCTCTCTGTCCCTCTCAAATAAATAAATAAAATCTTAAGCAGAAGTTCATGAAATAGAAAAAGAAAATAAAGAAGTATCAATGACACCAAAAACTGTTGTTTGTTTTGAGAGGAGGAATCAAAGCAATAAACCTCTAGCCAGACTTAAACCAGAAAAAAAGGAGAGAAGATTCAGGCCACCACTATCAGGAATAAGGGAAGTGACACTATTAGAGATTGTAGTGATATTTAAGGATAATAAGGAATATTATAAACAACTTTATGCCAATAAATCTGACAACCTAAGTGAAATGAACAAATCTTTGAAAAGTAAAAATTGTGAAAGGTCAGGAAGAAATAGATAACCCTAATAACCCTATATCTACTAAAGAAATTGACTTTATAAATAAACCTTCCCACAAAGAAAACCCCAGGCCCAGATGGCTTTACTAGTAAATTTTATCAAACATTTAAGGAAGAAACAATACAAATTCTACACAAACTCCTTCAGAAAAAGACTTTCCAGATGATTTTTGAAGTGGTGGTATCTGACATGATAACTAGACAAAGACAGTACAAGAAAAGAAATATACAGGCCAGCCTTCCCCATGAAAACAGATGCAAAAATTCCAACAGAATTTTAGCAAATCAAATTCAGCAGCGTATACAAAGGATAGTACATCATGACCAAGCAAGGATTATTTCAAGTTTATACCCCAAAGAAATGGAAGGAAGGGATCGCATGCCATTGTGCCTATATTCACGGTAGGCAAGAAGTGGAAACAACCTAAACGTCCATGAATGGATGAATGGTTAAATAAAATGTGGTATACCAATAAAATGAATTATGTTTTGGACACAAAAAAGGAATGAAATATTGATACATGCTACAATGTGGATGAACCTTGAAAACACACAAAGTCAGTGAAAGAAACTAGACACAAAGGACCACTCTTTATATGAATACATTTATATGAAATGTCAGGAATAAGGGAGGTGTGGCTCAGTCTGTGTGGCTCAGTTGGTTTAGCATCTGACTTTGGGTCAGGTCATGATCTCTGGGTCCTGGAATCAAGTCCCACAGTGGGCTCCCCATTCAGTGGGGAGTCTGTTTGTTCCTCTCCTTCTGCGCCTCCCCCACGTGAGTGCTATTCCCCCCCCCAAATAAATAGTCTTTAAAAAAAAAAAAAAAGAATAGAAGAATCGTTGAGATAGAAAGTATTTAGTGGTTGCCCAGGAACAAGGGAGGAGGAATTGGGGATGTGGGTTTGTTTTGGGGTCATGGAAATGTTCTATAAATAGAACATTTTTCCATGATAATTGTACAACATTGTGAATATACTAATAGCCACTAAATGATACACTCTACAATTATATAAATGATGAATTTTACCTCAATAAACTTTTTTTTTAAAAAACAATCAGTGATACCAAAACCAAAAACACTATTAAGAAAACTACAGGCCAGGGCGCCTGGGTGGCTCAGTGGGTTAAGCCACTGCCTTCGGC
Source organism: Mustela erminea (assembly GCF_009829155.1). Taxonomy (NCBI): domain Eukaryota; kingdom Metazoa; phylum Chordata; class Mammalia; order Carnivora; family Mustelidae; genus Mustela; species Mustela erminea. The sequence continues at coordinate 62,565,615 of NC_045628.1, forward strand.
TCAGGTCATGATCTCAGGGTCCTGGGATCGAGTCCCGCATCGGGCTCTCTGCTCAGCAGGGGGCCTGCTTCCCTTCCTCTCTGTCTGCCTGCTTGTGATCTCTCTCTGTCAAATAAATAAATAAAAATCTTTAAAAAAAAAAAAAAAGAAAACTACAGGCCAGTAACTCTCATGAACTTAGATGTTATAATCCTTTTAAAAAATTCTAGCATATCCAAGAATATACAGAAGAAATTACATACCCATGCCCAAGGGGATTTTTTCCAGATATGCAAAGCTGGTTTAACATTTGAAAATCAGTGTAATCCATCACAACAAGAGGCTAAAGAAGTAAAATGATATGATCATATCAATTGGTGCAGAAAAAGCATCTGATAAACTCTGCCACCTATTCATGATAAAAATACGGAGCCAACTACAAATCAAGGCGAACTTCCTCACCTCCATTAAGAAATATCTACAAAAGTCTGCAGCTGACATTGTACTTAATTGTGAGAAATGATATGCTTTTCCACTATGATCACAAACAAGACAAGGATGTCCTCTCTCAGCCTTCCTATTCAAGAAGTATGGCCAGACTTCAAGCCCACGTTTCTGCAGCTTAGTGATATGTGTGTACCTTTAAAGGGTTTCTTCTTGAATTAAAGAATTCTGTCACCTTAGAAGGAGTATGTGCTCTGAGTTTGGGGGCATGTTTTGTTGTTTGTTTTTTCAGTAGTCCTAGCCAGACTGACAGAAAGAGAAGCTAGGGTTTTAGTTCTAGTTTCATCATTCATTGTGCCGATCTGAGCAAGTCACTCAACCTTTGAGAGCCTCTGTCTACTCCCCTCACATCAGGGCAGCTCAGAGTGCTTAACCCCTCCCTTCTGTTTTGGGCTGCCGTCCTCCCCCTTGGACTTAGAAAATGATGGCAGATAGGGACAAAATGCTGGGGGCTACCATCTCGCTGAAATAGACTTGAGAAACTTGAAGCAATAGAGAAGTTCATTTGATTCCATCATTGGTGGAGCTCGAATTGGACATTTGATGACAAGATCTTCAGGAGTTTCTGAGAAGTCATATCTTTTATGTTAAAGACAACAAACATTTTGATCTCGAATGGTGACTGATACGCTGACAGGCAGGTGTTTACTGTAGAGAAGTCATGGTATTATTACTTCTATACCCCTTCTTTGTTGTGTCCCTTTAGAAACTCGATGCTTCAAATATCAGATTTTATTGTACTTTTTTAAAGATTTTATTGATTTATTTGACAGAGATCACAAGTAGGCAGAGAGAGAGGAAGGGAAGCAGGCTCCTTGCTGAGCAGAGAGCCCGATACGGGACTCCATTCCAGGACCCTGGGATCATGACCTGAGCCGAAGGCAGAGGCTTTAACCCATTGAGCCACCCAGGTGCCCCCAAATACCAGATTTTAAAATATCAGGCATTCGGTAAAATGGCTGTCCTGTAGGTACTCTTTGGTTTGGTAGCCAGTGTAAAAGGGCCCTCCTGCCAAGGCCAGGTTGTGTCTGTAAGATGAAGAAACCACCCACTTTTGCAGGGTCATTATAGTGACTAAGTGAAAGAATATATGTAAGTTCTTGGCACTTGTTAGACACTCAGAAATTGGCAGGTGATACTGTTATTGTCAGTAGAGCTGCATTGGTCCATCCCTACTAACTCTGTTTTCACGATCAGAATGGGAAACTGGTATTTTCTCTATCACGTCATTCCACTCATGACGGGTCTCCTCTTGCCTACCACACTGCCAGCTCCTGGGCACAGGGACAGTGAGGTCCAGATTCAGGTTACTGATCTTTGTCTATCCCAGTCAGCTCTGTTCAACAGCCATGGGCACCCTCTGCCTCATTCTCTGGAACTGTGTAAGAAAAAACAAATTTTTATGGATTTTTATTTGATAATTGAGAAGCCATGAGATCTTGGCCAAACTACTCAACTTCATTGTGCCCGAGTTTACCCATATGTAAAATAGGGAGATGGAGTAGATGATATGAGCAGTTTCTTCTAACTGTGAAATTGTGTGATACGGTAATTCTGTGATGGTGTTGCCTGTGTGTGAGCAACCCTGGGAGATTTGCCTTCCTTATCACATGTGTGTATACTTTGATATAAGGGTGATTTCCTTCTCTTTTACATGTCACTTGGGAGTAATTCTGCCCTCCTTCCCAGCATTTGATTTCTTACAGAAAATTCATCTAGAACTTTGTTGTGGATTTAGTAAGCCACACTTCACCAAAAGGAGAACAGTAGCACTCCATACTTTTTTTAAGCTTGCATAAACTCACCCAGGTGACTTTCTTATAAGACCTCATGTGTTCTGTTGTTCTGTGATCACACTGAGACTGACACTCTCTAATCCAGCAGCTCTATCATGTCTGAGAGAGGCGGCCCAGGCCCTTTGGTAATGGGGACTTCTGGATGGTGGTGAACTTGGGGTTGGCGCAGGTGGGAAAGAAAGAGAGGGATGGAAGGAAATGGATAGTGTTTTTTTGTTGTTGTTTGTTTGTTTTTTTAAAACAACTCAGCCATGCCTGTGTACAGTGGTATACCTCTCCCCCTAGTGAGAACCACTGTTCCGGGCTGTGTTTCTAATGTCTGTCCATACTCTCCAGCTTCATCTGGGATGGGGAGAAGACAGTGTCACGTCTCTGTGGACCATGCTTTATCAATCTCCTTTATGATGCTTTATGGGTTATTTTCTTGTCTCTTGGCTTTTAGCGCATCAGAGCAGAGTGACGATGATCCTGTTTGTCCTGGAGCTGGAGTGGGTGCTGAGCACGGGGCAGGACAAGCAGTTTGCCTGGCACTGCTCGGAGAGTGGGCAACGCCTGGGAGGTTACCGTACCAGTGCCGTGGCCTCGGGCCTGCAGTATCCTTTGCTGAACAAAAACCCCTGGGTGGGAACTTAGCTGTTGTCTCCTTTCTTTCATGAAAAGTTTGGGTATGTGCAGCTTGAAAGTTTGTTATTTGCTGAGTTGCCCTGCTAATTACGCTTCTCACTGACTTGACTGGTAACACAAATCATGGAGGGTCCTCACGGAGGTGGGTGAAAGTGAGGTGATTTCCCCCCAAATAACAGATCCTGCTGAGCAGCTTGTAAGGTGACTCTGACATCCAGACAGGGCCCAGTCCAGATTTCTGAGCCTCAGCTGTCGTAAGGAATTCTGGAACAGGGAGATAAAACCATCAGTGAAAGACAGCCTTTACCTACAGAAGTAATTTGCATACAGATATTAAGGTTGTGAAGAACCACCGGAATCCTATTTATTTTAAAATATTTCTGGAGAAGCTACAGGGCCACAACCACAGGTTAGCTGGTATTTACACAGTAATAGTACAGACTTTGTTCCAGATATAAGGCCCTTTTCGGATATGTAGAATGATACTAATTCTTATCCCCCAAGTTTCTAGACCTATACGCCGGGTGTGAATATCCCTCATGCTGGATAATCCTCAAGTCCAGCCCACTGGGCTGCAGCATACACGGGCTTTACTGTTGTGAAGCCCGGGGTGGTGATGCTGCTGTGTAAGGAACAGCAGGCCCTGGGCTTCTTGGTTTAAAAAGCAGAGAATCATTCTCCACCTTGTGATGAATGAGGGAATACATGGAAACAGATCACTTGTCAGCAAAAGCAGGAAGAAGTAGTAAGACTTGCTTTCAAATGTTCATCTCATATTTATAAAATGCCTATTCAGTGATTCTCAACAAATCTGACAAAGTACTTTGCTGTCTCCTTGCAGACGGGCGACAGTAGCTGTATTTGTGTGTGTGTGTGTGTGTGTGTGTGTGTGTGTGTGTGTGTGTTAGCTAATGGTACTCCTCTTTTTCTTTCTTGTTTTCCTCACTTGGAAGAGCAAGATGATGAAACTAAGGATGGCCATCCTGGAAGGTTCTAAAAATGGCAAGTTGCCAAGCAGGCCAGAAATGAGAGTGATAAAGAGCAGCAAACAGGATCAACTTATCTTTGAGAGGGTGATACCCCCTGTTAAGAAACCTGAGTTTACTTTCTAAAAGCCAGTTGACATAAGCCTAATGCCTGAAATATATGAACTCTCTTGTCGTAGTTGACTGATTTCTTACAGTATTAGAATTGGAAAGGCTCTTAGTGGTCATCTGGGTCAACTCCTCATTTTACAGATGAGTCAGCTGAAGCGCAGAAAGGGTCTCCTGCCTTATCTGCAGCCACCCTGCTAGTATGTCAGAAAGTCACCAGAACCCAGGTCTTCTGCCCTGCACTGCTGTTTTCTCCCATCATACCATGTTACCCTTTTGAGACCAGTATGGCGTCAATAGAATTTGTTCGTACTATGCCAGGTTCTACATCACTAGCTACGCCTAAAAGATACATCTTCTTTATTACTTAGCCAAGCCAAGGAATATAGAAAAAAGGCAGATCTTACCCTTAAGAAGTTTACTTTTTAAGCTATCTGAAAATGAGAAACAACACGAATGCCCAGAATCGAAAGTCTCCTGACTGTGGTAGTCCCTGACCCTTCTCTTTAGGCATCTTCTAAAGTCACCTTCATTTTTCAGCTGTTTCCTTTGACCACACCATGTGTTTACCAAGCTGAAAAAATCATGTGATCCGGTATCAGAAGTGTGTGTGTGTGTGTGTGTGTGTGTGTAAAAGCCTCTGGGTTCATTTCCCAGTGTAACCATCTAGTTCAGCCTTGCCGTTAATGGGGAGGGGAGCTTCAGGCTCTTCCAGAAGATTCCCTCACCTTCCACATTTTGCTTCTCCAGCTCCGAGTTTGGAGTCACAGTGCCTGCCCTTACTCCTGATTTAAGAATAGCCTTACAGCCTTCTATCTCTGACAAGTTTCCGATGCTCTGTGCACAATGCGTAACTTCATGTTACTTTTTCAGAGGGTGCCGTATGGGAAACATGCTACTTTCCCAGAGCTGGAGGGTTTTTTCTGGAAGGTGCCTGGTGCACAGATTGTTAACAGTGTAAACATACTCATACAATATTGGGGCTCACACTAAAATCCAACTTTTAAACACATTTCTTCATGGGAATCCTCCACCCCACCTCTTTCCTCTTCTTTCTGCCACCTGTCATACTTACAGGTTTCTTAAGGAAGAACTTCTGCTGAAACAACATAAAATATTCAGAATAATATCAGTACCCTAATGTCTCTTTCTAGCGGACAGTGGTGGTGTTACATAAGAAACTTCCACAGATGAGCCACCTTTTTCCCGTCTCCAGCTCAAGCGGTCATTCATCCACGTCAGCAACAGAGAAAAATCAGGTTGAGTTAGCCTTTTTCCCCCTTTGTTCCGGCCTCACAGGGGAGGGGGAGAAGTACTGTGGAAATAACCAAAATTCAAGTAGAGAAATAAAGGAAGACAAAGACACTGACCTTTCAAAAATCGAATTACCAGATCCTGAATAACCTCAAAATCTTTGGTTGCTTTGGCTAAAGGTCTGAAGCTGCAAGCGTTGAGAGAGCTAGAACGGTAACGGCAGTAACTGAAAGGAAGAGAGGAGAGCGAGGAGCAGAGGAAAAAGAAAAATGTCTTAATTTGCAGTTCCCCAAAGTTGTATTTAGTGCTTCTACATAGTGTCACTTTGCTCACTCTCAGAACGATAATTAGAAGTAAAAACCAAAAGACCAATTTCCCAATTTTCACAGTGTAGAAACCAAGGCTCAGAAAGGTTAAGGGACTGCCAGGACTCCTACCTGGCAGAACCAGGATTAGAACTTGGGTATTACCATCTTTCCCCTAGCCCTTTGAACACCTAAATCCAGCAGAGTGGAGGTATTTCCCAGAGGTCACCTGGCAGGTTGATGCTGGGAAATTGAACTGTTTTCCTTCGTCCCTTTACTTCCTAGTATTTAAATTTGTGAATAGTTAAGCTTCAGCTTTTAGTCTTGTCATTTGACTGTGTTTCAATCCCGTTTTTCATGCTTCTGCAGAAATAATTAAGGTACTCTCCGTTTCAAGATTTTATTCGTGTTGTAGGTATTTCCAGGATGTCACCCTATATAGGACAAGGTCTTTTCACCAGGAAGTCTCTTAGATCTATTCATATTCAGGGCAAGAGTACTGGAAAGCTGTAAGATTATCTTGATTTTTATATTAATGACGGTCATGCTGGCTTCGAGGTTGTACTATAATTTTATTATTTCAGTTCTCTTTCAAATAGCTTTTGCTGCATTTATATTTTTTTACGAGACTGCTACTGTTCACCTGCCATCATAAAGACGGTCGGGTATCAGAGTGCGTTTGTTTCTTTATCTGTGTCCTTATAATTAACCTAGGTAAATGTAAGGTGACCTTAGTCCACATCAATCTTAATGTTGTTTTACGTATATCTCCCTTGTTCTTGAGACTGGGAGAATCTGTGGTGCCTTGTTCTTCACTTTTAAAAAAATGTTTTATGTTGAAAATTTTCAAAACATGCACCATCTGGGAGAAGAGGCTGTAATGGACACTCACATACTCTCCAGATCCAAGATTGATTCTTCAGTCTTTTTGGCTTTCTCTCTCTCCTTGCTGGAGTATTCAGAAACAAATTTCAGACCTAATGTCATTTCATCCTTACCAACTTCATTGTGCGCCACTGAAAAATACAGAATTTTTCAGTAGTCACGATGCTATTATGACTCCTAAAAATTTAGAACCATTACTTGATACTATATAATAATTGATCCATTTTCACATCTCACTTCCTGGCTTTTTCCAGTGAGTTGATTTGAAATCGGGTCCAGACACAGTTCGCAAATTGACTATGGTTGTCCTATCCTAAATCTCTCAGTCTAGAGCAGTGATCTCCTCCTTCCCCCCACCTTTTTTTAAAAAGATTTTTATTTATTTATTTGACAGAAGTCACAAGTAGGCAGAGAGGCAGGCAGAGAGAGAGGAGGAATCAGGCTCCCTGCTGAGCAGAGAGCCCGATGCAGAGCTCAATCCCAGGACCCTGGGGTCATGACCTGAGCCAAACATAGACGCTTTAAGCCACTGAGCCACCCAGGCACTCCTCCCTTTTTTTTAAAATCCTCCTATAACTTGTTGGAGGTACAGAGTCCATGTTCCTGGAGGCAGCCCCGCGTTCTGAAGTGATCTGTGCTTCTTCAGGATGTCATTTCATCACTTCTACCTATACTTCTCCCATGTTTTTTTTGTAAGCTGGGGGTTACCTCTACAGTCTTGGTTCAGTTCAGATCCAGCTTGTGGTTGTGCTGTCTGGTTCCTAGTGCTTGCAGCAGGAGGCACCTAAGTGGTGGGTTGTCCCCCCTTCCCATCAAGGCCCATATTGGTCAGTTTTTCAGGTGGTGACCCCGGGGTTGCTGTGGCACTTGACCCGCTCATCAGCCTTGCCTTTATTGGTCTCTCCTGAACCAGTTCTTTTGTTAGGGTCACAAAAATGGCAATTGTGTAATCAGATCATTTACTCCACATGTGTTATTTGGAATTCTTTATAAAGTAGAACTTTCCCTCATTTAACTAGGGCTATTTGAGATACATTTAGTATGGGAAAAGCAACATAAATTCTTAATTATCTTTAATTGCTCATTTTCAGAGTGGAGATTCAGTGCCCTGGTTACCTCCAGTAGGTGTCTTTTTTTTTTTTTTTTTTCTTTTTGAGCATTTTTATAAACTCCTTTAAGGTTTTTTTTTTAAATAATATATCCAGTAGGTTTCAGTAATTTGCCTTTTTTGATGGTAGTATTGTCCTATTGGCCAGTTAGCGTTCCATCATACTGGCTCCAGTGTCGTTTGCTATAATCTCACTTGCTTTTTTTTTTTTTTTTTTTAAGATTTTATTTATTTATTTGACAGAGATCACAAGTAGGCAGAGAGGGAAGCAAGAGGAGGATGGGGGGGAGAAGCAGGCCCCCCGCTGAGCAGAGAGCCCAATGTGGGGCTCCATCCCAGGACCCTGTAATCATGACCTGAGCCAGAGGCAGAGGCTTTAACCCACTGAGCCACCCAGGTGGCCCCCCTCTTGCTTTTGATAGAGAGCCTTTGATATAACGTGTCTTAACCTCATCTTGTATTTTCCTTTCCCTGTCCTGAATTAGCCATTTCTTTTAGTGAGGAGTAGTATTCAGAGATAGCTAGGGAATATATGTGTGCATATTTCTGAAAAGAAAATAAATATTTCATATAATAAATTCAGATTTAACATTATAGGGTTTCTACTTCATTTTTGTACTTGATTCTTTTACCTTGAGCTGAAAATTTTGTCTTCTAAAACATTAGCATATCTACTTTATCCTGTGGTACATTTAAGCTGTTTCAAAATAATAATAGCAGTATTATAGCAACAAGACTACGGAATGAGATTTTAGATTTCCTTGCAGTTCTCCTTGTCCTCAGAATACATTCTCCCAAGGATGTACAGTTGAAACACTATTTTAGAGTCACTTGAATAATTCTGTTAACTGTGGTTATATCACCAACTTGGTAGTTAGGTTCATTGATTTTACTTTGTTGTCAATTTGGGGGATTTTTTTCTTTTAAATTTATACATATTTTTAATATGTAAAATAATGACATGATTCCAGAATGGAAACTATGACAAGAGAAGTCTCATTACCATCCCTGTCCCTTCAGCTCGTTTCTCCCTTCTCCATAGGCAGCCACTTGTGTGAGATCTTGATTTATCATACCAGAGCTTCCTTTTGTAAAATAAGTCTGCCCCCCTATCCCCCTCCCTGCAAGACACACACACACACACACACACTAGCCCTCTCTTTCTTAGGCAAAGATAGTGTAGCTTAAATACCTTGGCTTGTTTTCCCCACTTTATAATATACCCTGGAAATTTCTCCATGTCTGTTTGCTTATGATATGGAGCTCCTTTTCCCCCCAATATTGCATGGGCATGTCCTAGTTAATTCAGTAAGTGCCATTTTGTTGGAATTTTTTTGTTGCCTTCAAACTTTAGCTATTTAAAATAGTGTGGCCCAAATAGCCTCCGGCATGCATTTTGTAGTTTGGCCAGTGTATCTCTGGGATAGATCTCTAGATGTGGCCTTACTAGGTGTTATCAACCCCACAAGCTAGTTAGAGACTCAGTGCCTTAGGTTTGTACTGGAGACCAGTCACGTAGACAGCCTCTCTCTGACAGGTACTGAAATTCTGGACTAAGTAGGAAAGCAGGTATTTGGCATAAACCATATTCTATGTAGAGTTAAGGCACAGGGAGCCACTCTTGTCTGCTAAAGGTGGGACCCTCCAGAAATCCAGGTTGTGAAACACCAACCCAGCCTTGTAAGCAGTCTTTCGAAGGCGAGCATTCAGGTCTGCTTTGACTCACACATTTTCATTTTCACATACCGTTTTCATTTTCATCTCCGATTTCTTCTTGAACTTTGTGTTCATACATTTTACCCATTTCTGTTAGGTTTGTGTTTGCTTTCTTCTTGATTTTTCTTTTTGTGTCAGGGATTTTGCCTTTTGTAACTTAAGTTACTAATATTTTTTCTAGTTTGTCTTTTGGCTTTGCTGCTGATATCTGTTTGTTGTTCATGTTTCTAGACTTGGCCGTTTTGTTTCTGGGGTCTGTTTGTCTGTTTATGCACCGATACCACATTTCTAATTACAGAGATTTTGTAACATGTTCTATTATCTGTTAGGGCTAACTTCCCCTATCACATACCACATTGTTCTTATTTTCAGAGTATTCCTGGCTCTTCTTGTTTATTTATTTTTTATATGAACATAAACTTCCCCAACACTGAGAGAAAAAAAAAAAAAAGCTCTGTTATTTTTATAGGGATTATGTTAAATTTATAAATTAATGTTATAAGGAATGACATTACCATGTGATGTCTTACTGTCCCATAGTATGCATCTTTTACTTTATTGTGTCTACTTTTGTATCTTTTAGTGTTAACATCCAAGCTTTCTAAATAGGGGATTTACATGTTTCTTGGGTTTATGTATGTATATATGTATGTACGTACTTAAATTCCTCCACTCAATTTTGAGAAATGATCCTTAATGTTTCCATGATAGATTTGATGTTGAAACCCGGCATGTGTTTATTGGTGACCAGTCAGGCCAAGTAACCATCCTCAAACTGGAGCAAGACAGCTGCACCCTGGTTACAACATTCAGAGGACACACAGGTAGGACTGCAAGCCGTATCTCCATGTGCTGCGCTCACGGTGATGTATCACCGGCCGCGTGTTCTGGTGTTCGGCTGCCATGTTGTGAAAGTGACAGAGTACAGTGTGCTCAGATAGGAATGATACATTTAACTGATTTCAGAATGGTTCAGTAAGATACAGTGTCAGAAATTTTCCACAATTTTCAGTGCACACAAAAAAAGGAGCCAGTCTGTTTTAGAACTGTTGGTGATTTGGTTCTGTGTCCTGTCATACTGGAGAAAGCTAGTGTTGGCGTATATTGATGAGACATTGTTTAAGGCCATGTGGCGACTGCACAAACCCCGAAGGCTGAAAAGATAGCTGCCTCAGTTTGTCCTTTCCTTCCTTGAAGCGAGAAGATGGCGTGCAAGACAGACTCCCCCACTTCTAAGACAAGTGAAATAAAAAAATATCTTCATTGTGTATCTAGGCTACATAAAAAGGTACAGGTTCCTTTTTGACTTCTTCTGGGCTCTTCTATTATTTAGGATTTGTTTGTTGGGGAGAGAATCAGGATCTCAGGATCATGTAAGCAAGGTAATATAAAATAATCCATGCTTAGCCTCTGAAACACTTGAATAGTTGATAATGATTCGGGTTTTTTGTTTGTTTTTTTTTTTTAAAGATTTTATTTATTTATTTGACAGACAGAGATCACAAATAGGCAGAGAAGCAGGCAGAGAGAGAGGAGAAAGCAGGCTCCCTGCCAAGCGGAGAGCTTAATGTGGGGCTGGATCCCAGGACCCTGGGATCATGACCTGAGCCAAAGGCAGAGGCTTTAACCCACTGAGCCACCCAGGTGCCCCAATAATAATTCGTTTTTACTAGTATTTTTAATATGTGATGTTGACCCTGGGAAATGAGTCACTGCCTATTTTCATGGTTCTTAGTGGGCTTTTTATGTCTCCTGCAGATTACCAACTTATGATTTAGTACAGAATAAGGTTCATACTGAGTTTAGATGGCATATAAGAATACAAGTAGGTGAATAGGGATGTAAAATGGGACAGTACCTAGATCATAAGGGATTTCCTCAGGGGGAAAAAAAGGAATGCATAAAGAGGAAATTGAATCCAGGGGAAAAGAGTCTTAAAAGATAAATTTAACTATCTTTGTTTTCTGGGAAGAAGAACACATAGAAGCATCCACTGTGGATAGGACCCAGGTCTTTCCTGATTGGGTTTCTCTTTTTAGCCACCTATACCTGGCCTGATAGGGACCCAGAACTGTTCCCACCTCAGGAACCTTAAACTTCTTTGTTTCACTGCTGACTCAGTCTTCTAATCTTTAGCTTTTGTAAACCCTGCCTCTGGCCCCATTTGCTCTTGTCGGTGTTAACCAGTCAGTCTTCAGTCCCTCATTCCTCCATGTCTGCGCCCCATCCTCTCTTGCTTTCCACAGGGGTGTCACTTCAGCCACGAGCCGCCTCGCGCTCTTGGTTCAGGTGCCCTGGTGCTTCCTGGAAGGACAGGTGCCCCATTCACACTGTCCTCGTGGGGCTGCGGCAAGTTGCACGTAAGCCTCAGGCCACCATTACCACTGCCCATTCAGCATTCCAGTCCACCTGCCAGTGTCGCCTCAGTCCCTCCACACAGCCCCTCCACAGTCCCTCTATACTCCCCAGGACTTCTCCAGACCTTCGCTGCTCTCCCTGAGCCCCTGCCCCCTCCCCAGCTCCTCCTTCAAGGAAGAATAGAGGTGATCAGATAGAAGCTTCAGAAATGTTCTTCTTCAGAGCACCTGGGTGGCTCAGTCAGCTAAACATCCGACTCTAGATCTGGTCATGATTTGGAATCGAGCCCCAGCTTCTCGCTCAGTGCTTGAGATTTCTCTCTCTGTGTCCCGTTCTGCCCCACCCCCCCCATGCCCCTGTGTGCTCTCACACTCTCTCTCAAATAAATAAATCTTTTTTAAAAACATTTTTTTTCTTGCTTGCCCTATATTCCTCCCCAGTAAACACACTTCCTCTACCCCTTCCTCATCTTGGGCCCTCCTGCCTCACTGAGGAGTCTCCTGTCCTCTGGCCCGGGGCCGATTCTCCTGGGGTCTCCACATCAAAAACTCTTCTGTCTCCCTTTGACTCACTCATTCTTCTCAGTGTCTTACCGTGCTTAAATGTTTTGGCTTTCTCTTCAACCAACAGAATCCTCTCAATCCTGTATCCTGTTGAGGCAGTTTTTGTAACAGCTGTGCTGCTTTTTTCTTTTCTTTTTTTTTTAATTACGGTAAAATGTACATAATCGAAAACTCACCGTTTTCATCATTTTTAAGGTTGCAGCTCAGCGGCATTAAGGACATTCATACAACATCTATACAACATTTTCTGTCTTATAAAACTGCAGCTCTGACCCCATTAAACACTGACTCCCATGCCCCCACCCCCAGCCCCTGGCAGCCACCATTCTACCTTCTGTCTCTACGGATTTGCCTGCTCTGGGTGCCTCACAGGCATCCTGCAGGTTGCGTGGTTTTGTGACTGGCTTCTTTCACTTGGCATGACGTCTTCATGTGGTGGCAAACAACAAGCCTTCTTCAAAGAATGTCATTTTCCGGCTGCTTCAAATTCTTCACCTCTCATTTGCCTTCCACCCACCTGCAGTTTGGCTTGTCTCTCGCTCCTCTGACACTGCTGTCCCCAACGTGGCTGGTGACCCGCTGGTTGCTGTATCCAGTGGACGTGTTTTAAACCATATCATACTTAACCTTCCGCAGCGTTAAACATCGTGGCCCTTCCTTCTTGCTTGTAACAGCCCTCCCTTTGGCTTCCGTGACACAGTCTCTCCCACTTTTCTTCCCCTCCTCTGACTGTTCTTAGTGATCTTTTTTGGTGAGTTCTGCCCTGGACCCTGGTCTCTTTACACGCGTTGCTCTCCCTAGTTAATCGCAGCCACTACTCCCTATTGTAGAAATAAAAGGTACAGTTATTTCCTCAAATTCTTTACAGCCCAGTGAGAGACAGGAACCAAAAAGTGACAGGGCAGCAGAGACATGGGGAAGCCGGTACAGGGCACTTCCAGGAACACAGAATGAGCACTTAGCTCAGACAGGTTTGGGAGTCTGTCAGGAAGGCCTTCTCAGCAGAGGTGTTGCTTAACCTCAGATATTTGGGAAGGAATGAGCGTTGAGTTCATGAAAAAGAAGTGAGGCGAGCACTCCAGGCGGAGAAAACCAGTGTCATCCAAGGCATGGAGATTGGCAAGAGTGTGCTCTCCTGGGAACTTCAGTAACTCCTTTTGGCTGGCATACTGAGTCTGAGGTGGCGGGCCGCCAGAAAGGAAGCGAGAGTCCATTTGGATCACTGAGGCAGTAGCCTGACGTCAATGCGAAACTGTAAGAGTTTTAAGCAAAGATGTTAACCTGGTCAGAATTTAAAAGATTGTTCTGGCAGCAGAATAGAGAACATAATTGGAAAGCTAGTAGGAAACTGCCCCTCCGAATGTGGCAGGAGGAATGGGAAAGCCAGGAGTGGATGGGCCCAAAGTGAAATTTTGGTGCTGAGTTCGGCATGCCGAGGACCTGACTGGGTAGTTCCCAGACTTGGTTTAGTCAGAGGCGACTTCCAGCCTGGCTCCTTGGTAGGCAGCCATTCACTGTATGGCTGAGAGTGGTGGTGCTCTGAGCTCCCTGTTGCTGCCTCTAGGCCAGAAAAGGGGCGTGGCTGTTTCTTACTGCTGCATGGGGAGCCAAAAGTGGCCTGAGGGTTTCCTGTCTTCTGGGTTAGTCCGAATAATAAAATGTCAACTTGGCATTATGCCTTACCTTTCTCAGAGTTTAAAGCATTCTTTTATGACTTTATCATGAAGCATCTTTGAGGAAGACCAGATGTGGCCCAGGAACGTTGCTAATTAACAGGAGGGCAAATGTAGCAGGTCACATAGTCAGCTTACTACTGTTATCCATAGACACTGGTTTGCACCCACCGCCAGTCTGGCTACAGCACAGTTCGTTCATCTGTAGCCAGAGCAGGGATGTCTACGAGATTCCTTGATGATGCAGACATATTGTTGAGCTCCTCCTCTCCATTCAGCCCATCCTGGGCCCTGAGAGGTCCCAAACTCTGGGAAAAGGGGTTTTGTAAGGATTAATCTCATTCCCTTACCCCCAAAACAAAGACTTTAAGATGAACCCAGATCCATTAAAGAATGATATTGGGGGTCTTATCAGTCCAGATCCAAACTCAGAAGCATGCAGTCTGGTATGTATACAGAGTCCTAACCATTCATCCATCACTCTCTGTTACAGTACAGAAGGTCATATAAAAATGTGGGTTAGAGATGGCATTGGCCTAATACCACAGGCCAACATAGCATTTACTAATCCATGGGGACCCAGGAAACTAGTTTTATGTTCCTTTGCTCCCTCTGCTGGTTTTATTTCTGGAACTAAATGCTAGGTATCATAGTTCTTTGCTATTTCTGCAGAAATCAGAAAATACTTCTACCAAAAAGTCCTACTGACTTGAACAAAGGCAGAGGGGAGAATCAGATTTTAACCGTTGGAAATCCATAGTATCAGTAAAGTAACTTTTTTCTTTTATGTCTAAGGGTTATTTTGATAAGTATGAATGTACTAAAAACAGAAGGGGTTGAATAGAACTTGCCAAAGCACACTATTTAACAAAAAATTAAACACAGACTTGTTCATTAACTATTAGGGAAATTATTGAAAGTTACAGTGTAACTATAACAAACATAACTGAAACAAAGAGAGGCATAGTTCAGTGCCAATACGCAAGTTCAAATCATTAAGCTGAAAACTTGATTTTTGTTTATGGTGAAGGCTTTCCCATCTAGTAGACGCAGATTTGCATCGTTAGCCCTCCGCGTGATGAGTGCTGGGATAGAGGGGTGGATCAGACAAGCATAATGCTCGCCTACTCAGCTTGCAGTCGTGGAATGCGATCATTAAACCAGTAAACACAGGTAGTTCCTCAAATGGTTATGAGTGCAGCAAGTATCGCGATGCTCCAGTGCCCTCAGAGGCTGCTTCGGAAGCAAAGAAGAAGAGGGCTTCCCTCTCCAGGGCGCTAATGGGAGATTTCCAGGGAAGTGGTGTTTGAATGAAACCTTAAGGAAAAAGAGGAGTTACCCAGGGGATGAGATCATAATAGGCCCCACGTGTGTGAAACAGGTATTTGGAAGGGAGTGGGCAAGTGTGAGCAGCAGTATGGCCACCTGTGGGTGGTGTGGAGAGCCAGAGGCGAGGTGTAGAGGTTGAACTCCTGGGCCATGTGAGTGAAGAACGCCGGCCGTTGTTCTCAGGCGCTGTGAGATCAGTGATGATCACACGACAGCACACATCACACATCAGTGATGAAGTATGAGCAGGGCGGCGGCCTGCTTTCCATTCTAACAAGTCAGTGTGGCAGCGGTGGCACTGGATTGCGGGGGGACGAGAATGGATGTGCAGAGACCATTTTGAAGGATGGCTGCTGCCAGAGCCCCACTTGTTTGGACTGGGAGGATGGCCGTGGGCGTGGTGGGAGGCCTTTTTAGGAGATCAAGTGGCACTTGGCTTTTGGGTGGGGCATCCTGGGTTTCTGTTGGGAGCATTTGGGTGGATGGTGATGCTGTTTGCTGGCACCAGGAGCACTGGAGGTTCGAGCGGTCTGGGGAGAAAGAGATTGGGTGCTTGGAGATGACCCTGGGGAGGCGGCAAGGAGACAGCAGCATGTCTGTTGGTGGATTTTGGGAGCAAGGGGTCGCCTGCAGGTAGAGCATGTTCAGCTTTACAGCAGCCTCTTCACTTCAGCAAAATGCAGCAGCTGAAAGGTCAGAGATTTAATTCAAGAGACCTTGTGTTCTCTTGAACACAGGACTTGCTTCCTCGCTCTCCTGTCGTCACAGGAAGCCCGCACACCTTCTTCACCTCGTAGGTGGGATGGCACGCTCTGGGCGAAGTGCCCCGTCACACCAGTAAGGACAGACCCAGCCGTTTCCAGCCCCAACTTGGCAACACTTCACATAGTCTCTCTAGCTTTTGCAAGATACGTTGTAAAAGCCTCTAAAAAATGAGTTCACTGTGCGTTTTTGTGACACGTATTAAATTGCTAAAAGTTTTCCTACTCTTTGATCTGATGCATGTTTGGGAATCTCTTCTAACTAAATAGGAACATGATCAAAGATTTACAAATAAAAATGTTCATCTTAGCAAAATTTATAATAATTAAAAGTTGGGAAAAAATGTAACAGTAAGTGAAATAAGGTACATCTGTGTGTTGGGATATTATGTAATTTTTCATTTATGAGAAAATAGAAAATTTTATTATGACAAAAACATTTATTTTTAAGAGTAAATTCATTTCTGTTGGAAACTGCTTTAGCAGTCCTATATTATGCAGGTCAAAGGTAGGTAAAAGACACCACGAAATGAGGGGGAGCAGAAAGATGGAGGAATCTGAAGGGAAGTAAAATGAAATAGAAGAAATGATGTTTGTGATTTGAAATATCATAAATCCAGAAACCCACACCCACCGTAGCTGTTCTCCGACCTATATATGGAGAGCAAGGAGGACACTGTGGATGAGGACTGTGCCAAGGTGCGGGTCTGCGCTGCTCTGGAATGCAGGCTCGCTGGTGGGGGTTGCCTTTCTGTGCTGCCCGAAGCATCTGTAAGGACTATTCAGGAAGGTATCTGCTGAGGGCTGCTGGAACACTCTCCTGGGAAGGAAGAGGCCATTCTGTCAGCAGCTCTCCTCTCCAGTCCTCTGTGCCCTCCACCGCCCCACACACCCCCATGACTCAGTGTGCTGCCTTCCCATTGGCCCCCATCCCAGGGCTCTGCCAGACGCCTCTGCAGTGATGGCTTATTAATCTTTATTGTCTCCCATTACTCTCTGCCATGCAACTCACAGGCAGGTGTGTAAACATTTATTAAGCACCTACTGTGTACCAGGCACTGGGTACTGCTTGAACACTAAGATACAGAATGTAAAGTCTCCTGTGGGAGATATATATCTGATAATGTTCCAATGCAGTGGTTGAGTTTGAGGATAGAAACACACAAAGCAGTGGGAACCTCACTTGAATTGAGAGTGTTGGGGAAGGCTTCCTGTAGCAGACAGCGCCTGAGCTCCACCTTGAAGAAAGAAAAGGGTTACTTCAGTGATCAAAGGTAAGTCGGGCACTCCAGGCAGAGGGAGTAGCCCCGTGTTCCGTGAGAGAATGCCCCACCAAACACAGCATGCATGCCCTTCTTGTTCTCCAGACTAATCCCACGATCTTAGGCTCCGTTTATGTTGAAGTAGGATCTGAGTCTTGATTTGATTATATCCATGGAGCTTAACCTGGTGTCTGCCTTGTGGAAGATGCAGAGTACATGCCAGTTGCACTGATTTGCACTGAGCGCTATGGTTTGTGCTTTATACCCCAGCCTCCAAGAGACACCATTGTTAGGACATGTACCTAGAGCTGGGACGGACTCAAGAGTTATTTGTTGTTCTCCCCAGTCCCCTCCTCCTCCCCGTCTTGAAGCTTTTTCTTCCATTTTTTCAACTCTTAACTGAAGCGCAGTGGAAGACCCTGAGCCCTTGGGGTGTTCACAAGCTGATCCAGGACCACTTGGGTTCGGTGGTAACATGGCCTTGGTTTCGTTCAACGTGAGACAGCTCTTTGGTCTTCCTTGGTCTTTCATGACCTTGGCGTTTTTACGTACTAGCCAGAAGGTCCTTCCATTTGAGTTTGTCTGTTGTTTCCTCATGGTTAAATTCAGGTGATGCATTTTTTATAAGAATACCATAGAAGTGTTGTTATGTCCTTCTCAGTGGATTGTGTCAAGAGGCACATGATACTGATTTATCCTGTTTCTGGTGATGTTAATGTTGATCATTTGGTTAAGGTAGTGTCTGCCAAATTTCTCCACTTTAGTCAGCCTTTGTAATTCAGAAGTATTTTACAAGGAAGTATTTTGAAACTGTATAAATACTGTTTCTCATCATATTTCTGATAGTAATTTTACTATCCACTGAGACTCCATTGATGACTCTTATTAGAAACAATTGACTGTGGTGTTTGCCAGATTGTGCTTTTTCTAGTCATTATCTCTTCTACAATTTTGGTTGGAATTTTTTTTATAAGGAAAAGCTTTACTTCTCCCCCATATTTATTTGTTTTTTCCATTGCTTATACCAATATGGCTCACGAGTTCTTAATTATTTCTATGTGTGAGAATTTTACTACCACTCAACTTACTTTCTTGCTCTAATTGTCCTGGATTTGACCAATGGGACACTGGCTTCTTCATGCTGGCTTTTGTGACTTTTTGACTGTCCCTTCACTTTTTTTTTTTTTAAGACTTTATTTATTTGAGAGAGCATGAGAGAGAGAGAGAGAGAGAGAGATCACAAGTAGGGGAGAGGAGCAGAGGGAGAAGCAAGGAGCCTGATGCAGGGACTCGATCCCAGGAACCTGAGCCAAAGGTAGATGCTTAACCAACTGAGCCACCCAGGTGCCCCCTCTTCACTTTCTGATACCACATGATGTTCCTGGCTCATCTTGCATACTCTGTGCCTCAGTCCTAGAATTAACTATCCATTCAGCCGTTGTTTCTTTCATTGAAGAAAAGATAATATATAGAAGCCAGAATCTGGGTGCTCTGTGTGCACCCGTTGGCGGGGTGATCGTAGCTTCTCGGCCCTCTCAGTAGACAGAGCTAGGAAATGTCCCCACACATCTCTAACTATTTCTGTGTCTTCTGTGTTTGTGTGTGTGTACACACACATAAGTTCATACCGATGCTTCCAATTCCATTCTAACACCAAAGAGTTTATTCTAACCTCCCCCCCGCCCCAACAGCTGTAGCTATGATGATAGTGAGAAACTCAGCTCTCGTTATCCTCCATGTATTTACTTGCTCAGTCCTAAAATAAACATGGAATAGCTGCAGAATTGCTGACCTACATAACCCATATACAGACCTACTAACTAAAGTACTATGTTTGTGTACAAATCTTATATTTTGCCTTAGGCTGTATAGTCCGTCCAATTACTGTTTTCCAAAGAACTTTTGTCAGTTCTCCCCCTGCCCCGCTTCATTGTGGTTGCATCATTCATTTGTTATACAGTTAGGTTCACTAGTTTCTGTTCATATTCTATTTTGAGTCCATACCCTACCTCCCACCAAACATACCCCTTGTTGATTTTATTTACTTATTTTTGAGTATGTGAAACATTAATATGGTCCCAAAATACAGAACCAAACCAAAAAAATATACTCAGAAAAGTGCCACTCTGCTTCATCCCCTCTCCATTGCTATTCCTGTGCACCTGCTGAAGGTAGCTAAGCCCATTCATTTCTTATTTGCAGTTTTTTCTTAGATGAAAGGTAGCACAATGTAGCTATTTTTTTGGTGCTTTGCCTTTTTCACTTTGCAGTGTATCCTGGAAATCCCTTGCTGCCCTCCTAAGTGATCTTGTTCATTGTTTCTCCTAGCTGCAGAACACTGAGCGAGTACACCATAGTCCACTCACCCACTGTCTTCTGTGAGCATTCTCCTTTTGCATGTGTATCTTCTTAGTACTCCGTGGGGATGGGGACAGTATCTTCAAGATAAATTCCTGGGAGTGAGATTGCTGGATTAAAAGCCAAGTGCAGGTGTTGTTTGTTGTACGTGGCCTTCCCTGATGTGCTAGTTTGCAGTCTCATTAGCAATGTCTGAGAGTGCCTTTTGCCCCCATAGGTGTTCCATGAAAATATGTGTCATGCTTTTCCATTTTCTAGACCAAGAATTTTGGTAGTGGTTCATGCAAGGATGGTAGTAGTTAAGGTGGTGAGAAGTGCTTAGACTTCAGATACACTTTTGGAAAAAAAACAATTCAGAGTGTACAATAGATTGCTTTGGTTGGTGCACTGGTTTTCCAACCAGGGTCCTCCCCAATTCTGTCTAAGTACTACGCATCAGTGTTAACAGTCCATACCAGTAAATTTTTTTTATTTCCTGACTTATGAAGCCTGTGGTGACTCTCACCTTCCTCTTGGGCCAGCCTTAATTTTTTTTTTAAAGATCTATTTATTCATTTTAGAGGGAGGGGACACAAAGCAGGGGGAGGGGCAGAGGGAAAGGGAGAGACTCTCAAGCAGACTGCTTGTTGAGTGAGGAGCCCTGCGTGGGGCTCAATCTCATGGCCCTGAGATCGTGACTTGAGCTGAAATTGAGAGTTGGCTGCTTAACTGACTGAGCCACCCGGGTGCCCCTTAGGCCAGTCTCATTGTATATCCCAATAAATAGATGACATTTAATAGCTAATGCTAACTGCTCTAATAAACAATTTCTAACATTTCAATGGCTTAATGCAGCACCTTATTTCATGCTTGCGTTACAACCCAGTGCAGGTGTTTTTGAATTATGTCTCTCTTCCATATGGTAATTCAGGGACTCTGGCTCCTTCTAGAATGTGGTTTCTGCATGCCCTGAGTCTTAGAGTCCTTGAGACGTAGGTACGAAGAACAAGTGAAAAAGGGACATCTTAACCCCCTTGGCCTGGAAGGAACACAGATTACTTTTTGGGTTCAGTTGCTCAGATCTGGTGACACGCCCCCTAGATACAAGAGGGCCCATAAATATGGTCCCTGCAGGAGAGCACCTTTCCATGGAGCACTCCATTCATGGCTGGGGAGTGGGGCTCGAGCTAGACAGCTGGCTAACTCTGCCACGGATATTTAACCAAGTAAGTTACTTGGGTACTGTGTGGGAATAAATAACGTGTGTTGCGGGATAGAACATCTCGAAGTGTATGACACTGTCAAATACTGAAGAATGTTTAAAAAAAAAAAAAAGGTATAGCATAGTTCCCCCTCATCCCCCCAGTCTGCAAGGGACAAATTCAGGAACCCCCAGTGGATGCCTGAAACTACAGACAATACGGAGCCCTGGACATACTGTGTTTAAATCTCCTGTAATACAAGTTATATGAATGAGGTATCTTTACTGTACTGCACTCACCCTTCTTGGGATGATGTGAGCTGATCTGGGACCTGCATGATAGGAGGGTGTGAGGTGCATGACGTAGGCTCCGTGACACAGTGTTAGGCCACGGCTGGTCTTCTGAGATTCCTGTGGAAGAAGGATGAGCTGCTTCAGGACCACAGTTGTCCATGGGTACTTAAAACCCCAGGACGTGGTAATCGTGGAGTTGAACAGCAGGGAACGAAGAAGCGTTGGTGCACAAAAGGAGGAACAGTATTTAACTTGGAAGGATTAGTAAGTCTGGTAGAGGAGTTCCAAATAACGAGAATTGTGGATTAAAAAAAAATGTTTGTATTTTCATTCCTCTGCTCCTTCATTCATTCAGGAGACCACACTAGAGCCTGTGTGCCACTGGCCATGCTGCTCAGTGCTGTTAGGTGGCGGCAGGAGGCAGACTGCTTAGATTCGGCCGGGGTTGGGGGGGAGGGGGGTTGCTGTTTACTTGTACATGGACAGGAGTATGTTGTGCAGGTATGGCAAGAAGCGATGAGCCACAAGCCAGAATAGTGGGACTTCCCTCCCTGCCTTTGATCTTAAAAAAAAAAAAAAAGAAAATCCTTCTGAGAATATTATGTAAAAGAAACTTTCCTAAAAGCTTTTAAAGTGCAGCACTTTGTTAGAACAAATTGATCATCTAAATAAGAAAAATGTCAGGTTCTCATAAACAAGATGCTATTTTATGTTCTTTTCAGAATATAATATTTTTCAGTCATGTAAAAAAATGAGTATTTCTTCCATTCTTAAGCATTTATAGGCTTTGGGCTCATCCTAAATGGAAAAAGTTAATATTGTTCTCATCATGCAGGGGTTTGATTCATAAAGGGACTACCAGAGAGAAAGATCTGTCATAATATTTTATAGCCACACCAGTAGAGTAATGCTAATAACCAACGTGTGTACTGCACGCTGTGGTTTACAGAGGGGTCCTATAGAACTGATCCAACCTGATTATCACCACAGCCCTGTGAGGCAGGCGGGGGCTAGGTCCATAGCATCATTAATAATAGTAGTAGTTGTATGTAGATGTTGAGATGTATCGCCGTGATCCCCATTTTACAGTCGAGGAAATGGACACTTCAGGATATAAACGATGAACCTAGAATCTGTAACTTTCAATTCCCACAGAGAGAAAATAAATTTTAAATTTTGGTGTTGTGGTCTAATTGTATCTGTGAATTTTCAGAATAAGAAAATTCAGTCTAGCTTTTTAAAACTCTGTTCACTTCTTGCCTGTTACTGTCAGTGCGGCGGTAGTTAGAAGTTAAGAAAATACAGTTAATGTTTCCAAGTAATGTGATATTTTCTGTTCTTTGAATAACATCTCTTTCTGACAATTAGCTGCCTTTTTCATTTTCTTTTGGTTTTTATAGTAATTGATCTTATGGTATGTTAAATGTGGGGGGAAAATGCTGAAAGGGCAGGACTTTTATTCCAGGATCCAGTTTTTTGGGGTTTTTGTTTTTTGTTTTTTGTTTTTTCACTTCAGGGACTTATTTGTTCCATAAGGAGAAGAACTGCACTAGATCCTCACTCCTTTGCATTCACATTTATTGGTGCATAATACTGTTGCTTTGTGACTAATGTCCAGCTGTGTCTGTCCTCACAGGTGGGGTGACTGCTCTCTGTTGGGACCCTGTCCAGCGGGTGTTGTTCTCTGGCAGCTCAGATCACTCTGTCATCATGTGGGACATCGGTGGGAGAAAAGGAACGGCCATCGAGCTCCAAGGACACAAGTAAGGCTGCTGGTGCTTTTTTTTTTTTTTTTTTTAAGATTTTATTTATTTATTCAACAGAGAGAGATCACAAGTAGGCAGAGAGGCAAGCAGAGAGAGAGAGAGGAGGAAGCAGGCTCCCTGCCAACCAGAGAGCCCGATGCGGGACTCAGTCCCAGGACCCTGAGATCATGACCTGAGCTGAAGGCAGAGGCTTAACCCACTGAGCCACCCAGGCGCCCCACTGCTGGTGCTTTTATTAACAAACTCAGGGGTGCTTGGGTGGCTCAGTTGTTAAGCATCTGCCCGTGGCTCAGGTCATGATCCCAGGATCATGGGATCAAGCCCCACATCAGGCTCCCTGCTTGGCATGAAGCCTGCTTCTCCTTCTCCCATTTCCCCCTGCTTGTGTTCCCCTCTTGCTGTGTCTCTCTGTCAAATAAATAAAATCTTCAAAAACAAAAAAACTCAGAGAAAAGATTCCCAGTGGAAAGCTAAGACAGAGGCGTGTGGTCCAGTGTCTGTGGCAGGATCTTAGCGTGGGAAGAAACATTGCAGGAACAAAAGAAATGACCCCTTGGACTTATATCTGTGCCTAGATATGTTTATTTATTTATCCCTCATTTAATTCCATGGAGGATTTGTGAGTGATTGCAAAAACCATAAAATAAAATAATGGCAGCCAAGAAATAAAAAGGAGAAATGAGAACCAGGGAGACTTATGGATAAAAATTTAAGAATGTGAGGAAAAAGAACTTAAAAAATATAAGCCAGGAAGGCGTATGGAATTTCAGTAATTGAGTTCAAATGTGGCAGGATTCCTGGCAGCATAAGGAAAAGGGGAGAAATAATATCCTCACACTATATGTTTGGATGGAGGTTTCACCTTTATTCAAATCAGGCTCTTCTTCCTTGAGGGGCAGATTTCACAGGGCTGAGCAGAAGAACAAAGAAAGCTTTGCCTTTCCTTGGAGCCATTCTCAAACTTTGCAGTGTGCAAAGGGGCACAAAGGAATTTGTTAAAATGTAGACTCTTGGACTGTGTCTTTGGAGATTCCAGCCACCGGTCTGGAACTGCAGGTGTCTGTGCTGTCCCAGTCCTCCCGGGCAGCTCTCCTCCTGGCCCTCAGACCACACTCTGACCTACCCTACCCTGTGCTGCCCGCTGGTCCTGGGGGCAAAGCAGGGTCATGTGCAGAAAAGAACAGGAGATCTGCTTTCGAGCTCTAAAGCTATTCGGAATTGTTTTTAACTTGTAAAGTTTTTACAGTGATGTTAAGAGCAACTCTCAACAGCCATAAACAAAGGCTCCAGCAAACAGACTAGTTTTAAGCAACATTAGCTCTTTCTGTAAATCTACCCAGAAATGCTGATTTTAAAATGTTCTCCTAAGTAGTTACATCTATAGTTGGGATTATTAGTTATGAACGGATTCGATTTTGGAGGGCCTCCTCACAAATAATTATCTTAGTGTTAGAATTTAGTCTTCGAGAAGGAGCTTCTTTCCCACATGAGAGAATAGACCCGTTGTCTGGGGCCTTGTCTGGCTTGTGGGGCCACTCGGAGCTCGTCATCAGCTCATTAGAGGAATCGTTCCCTTGTATTTGTCTCCATGACAAGGGGCCATGCATCAGTATTGTGTGAAAGGGTTGACATCATCCATGTAAATGAAGAGAAAGAGAAGGCAAACACAGTCCTATTTAATAATAGTTATTCTCCAATCTGCCAATAATTCCTGTCACCTCAGGCTCTCAGAGAAATAAAAGGCCAGTTTTGAATGAAGATCAGTAATATTTGTTGGGCTCATTCAGATTAGCTCATAACTAGTTTTATTTTTGCACAGTGGTTAATAAACCGGCAGGCAACCTTGCATGACCCAACCACGGGGTAGTAAAGTGTGACAGTGCTCGACACCAGCACCACTGTGTGCTGAGTGCCCTCCTGCAAACTCTTGATCTGGAAAAGTTGTACCTGTCATTTGGTAAAAAAGGAGAAGCTATAAAATTGAGACAGAGTCTCTCAGTCCCAGAACCTGAACTGATAGGCCTTCCAGTTTCTAAGGAAAACAGACCTGGCCTTTTCAAAACTGGAACAGACCATACTTGGGAGTCCATCCTGATAATCCACCCCCTTAGGACTTCAGGGGATGGCAGGCTAGTGAGATCAGGAGCCGCCGGTCAGCACTGGCTTTAAACAGGAATAATGGCAGAAGGCCTTTGCCTGGTGCTTTATTTAGCTCAAGCTGAGGAATAAAGGGAGCTCTGTGAGGGGCTCCTCACCACCAGACCTTAGCTTGGGAGGGGCTACCCAGTGTCACACGGCTGGGAGAAAAGAACTTCCTTAGCATCCATTGGGTCACCCTGTTAAGAGTGGGTTTGAGTGCCTGAGGAAGATTCCAGAGCTAATGATAGGAGAATGGGACTCACAGAAGGTGCCAGAAGGAAAGGGCCAGGGCAGCAGGCAGGAAGGAGAGCCGCAGGGCCACATTCACAGCCACCATTCCTTTGTCCTGGAAATTGACCATGAGATTGGTGTTCAGTGATTGTATTTCATCAGCAAACACACAGATACCTCAGTGTCATCTTGCAAGAACCCTGTATATGTAAAAGGGAAGCCACATGTCATCTTTTGGAGAATATTGAGTCCCCAAAGCCCCCAGCTGGTAGCTTAGGTCTTCCAAACCTTAGTTCAGTCCCAACAGAGAAAGGTCCTTAAAGCCTTCTCTCTGTCCTGCCCTGTGCTCGGTACTGGGGTCCTGAAGCGAATACTAACAGATGTTCCCCTCTGTCTGTGCTCCGTGATCTCTTTTGTCTTTCTACTTGAGAGGCCAAAAGAGTTTTTTCTTGTGGCCCATGGCTGTCCCTTGCTGTCCTACAATTCCTTATTTTCCCATCTTCCCCCCACCCCAGTGTGACTACAGCTGGTTAGAATTCCAGATCAGGCACCAAAGAGGTGAGCTTGGGAACTGGGCAAAGCCAACTGGACCAGACACACCCCCCCGCCCCAGAGCAGCGGGGAGATGCCTTCACCTCTGGTAGGAATATCTGAGTATGATGTGGGGGGACAGCTCCCCAGGTCTGTCCTGGGTTCTGTGGCTTCATTCCATCATTCTTCAGCAGCAGAAGTATGACAAGTTCTACAAGTAATTTGATTTGGTGCATTAAAAATCCCATTGAAGCAGAGAGAACTTTAGCACTAGAGTAACTAAAATGTCTCCAAGTCCAAGGGAAAAAAGCTAAGAAAGTATACTTCTATGCAGTATTATCTGCATTTGAAACATTTTGGTGTTTTTATGCCCTGCAGCAAGTAGAACATGGTTATGTGCTAGCTCTGTGAAAGGAAAGGCAAAGAAAAGGTTCCAGTTTTAGGGACCATTATGTTTCTGAAGTATCCATTACCAGTTGGATGGGTATTATGGAAGCATAAACCTGGACATTTATTGTCCCATGCCCTTGTCAAGTCTAATAATGATATTTGGGCTTTTTTAGATCCTTTTTTATTCTTAGATAATACCTATCATTTCATGACGAACTTTATGACCATAATTTTCCTTTCTAACAGTATTTTTCTTAGGTTTCTAAGACTTTGTGGCAATTTAATTTAATGGTAACTTGATTTAAAGCACAGGTAAAGATCTGAGTAGTCTCTTGGGATGGAACCCTTCACCAACACTGGGATTCCACAGGTGACATGGGACGTGGTCACCATCTCGGCTGTTGGCGCACAGGGCCTCGGTATTTTCCACAGTCCCAACTCTTGGTTTTTCTCTTCCGACTCTGAGCATGTGTAAGACTTTTGTTACAAGCATCTTCAGAGCCTTTTGGTGAGGAAAGGGGCTATTCATCAATAAATATCCATCGGGAGAATTTGGATCTCTCTCTATTTATTAGGTAAATTGTGTGTAAAGTTAGGAAAGGAAATAGAATTCTCACATTCATCCTTCTGGTTTGGGGAAGGAGAGCAAGCTTTCGCTTTTTGCAAATCTCAGATTTAGGAGCATTTCTCATTGTTAACATTAGAGAATTATTAGGATCCAGGGGAAGAGATGTCTTTTCCATTTCTAAGTGAGCTAAATGCATAATTGATCGAAGAATTAGCAGTGACAGTTTTCATTGAGGGGAGAACCTTATCAAGGGGGAGATGCTATACTATGTGATTGCTAATCGCTGGCCTCTGAGCCGGGCCAGGCTGTGTTTGAGCCCACCCTTCTGCTAATGGCCATGTAGATCTTGGCAGGACTCTTCATCTCTCTGATCCTGGTTTTCTCATCTCTAAAGTAGGGATAATACTGGAAAGAGAAACCCGCAAAGATTGTCAAAAAACATAAATGATAGAATGTATGTAAAATAATCAGAAGGGCTCCTGAATGGCTCAGTCAGTTAAGCCTCTGCCTTCGGCTCAGGTCATGATCTCCGGGTCCTGGGATCGAGCCCTGCATCAGGCTCCCTGCTTAGTGGGGAATCTGCATCTCCCTCTCCCTCTGACCCTCCTCCCCCCGGTGTTCTCACTCCCTGTGTCTCAAATAAACAAATAAAATCTTAAAAAAAAAAAAAATCACAAGAGTAAGGGCTAGTATGTGCCAGTTAAAATTAGTCTTGTTCACAGAAAATCAAGCTTTTGGATAGGAGTCTTAGTTCTCTCTGAATATAGCATTTACAATGGAAATACCGCCACATGTACTTACTCCCCCTATAATACATTCAACAGCTGTTTACTGAGCTCCATCTATATACCAGACTTTGTAGTAGGCACTTTGGGTACAAGAGGGACTGTGGAAACAGTCACAGACACAAGGAACAGGCTAGATGCATGAGAATGGGGTGAAGGTGGGACGGTGTGCCAGTAACATGGGAGGCCTCTTTGCGGGGAGTCATTCTTGATCTGGGTCTTAGGAGATGAATGGGTTCTCCTAGTTCTCAGCATCCGGAGGTTACCCCAAACAGCTGCATGAACTCAGTACAGTGTTTTCGGGAAATGACAAGTGGACAGAAGGACCATGGCTAATCTGAACTCCCACCCACCATAGCCAGGAAAACAGCCAAATGTTGCTAGCCTTGAACGGGTGCTCTGAGGCAGGATTCCTGAGGAGGTAAATCCTTCCGGGGGCCCTTTGGTGTGAGATGACTGCAGGTATCAGTTATCTGGGAGACCTCGTGTGTGGATTCCTCATGAGCCTTTACTCGTCCTTGGAGGTTTGGGAGGCTTACGAATATGGGAGTTCTGAATCTAAGAGAGCAAGTTCTCCGGGAGCAGATGCATAACTGATTCGATTTTTCCCTAAGTTACCCAGAACTCTCCATCAAAGAAATGAAAGCTGCTATACTGTTAAGCCCCCCTGCTCTTAGGGGGTGGAAAAGAGCCCAAGTTGACATTTGGGCAGATGTTAGCTTATGTCTGAAAATCGGTTTCTATAAAAAGAAGAAAGGTTTCTCTACTCTTTTTCCGGAGCAAGCATCAGACACAGGACTGGCCCCCTGGGTGTGCTACCTGCGAGGTCCCACAGGGCCCCACGCTTGGGCTAATGTGCTGTCACCATCTTGTTTTATAAGTAGTACATTTTTAGCAAGGGGCTTTGTATTTGCATTCCTCATCAGCTCCCCCCAGATTATGTAGCTAGGTGTAATAAGATGTATGTTCCCTCTAGGGCTAGTGAGTAAGGAAAGGAGGCCGTCCCTAGTAAGTGTAGTCGTTGGAGACGGCAGATCCTGGGCATTGTGAAAAGTGAGGGTTTTGTGCTCCAGCAGCAATACATGGAGATCTCAGCCGTAAAATAATAACCAGTTTTGAAATGCTCTCTCGTATAAATGCTGCACTCATGTCAAATGAAACATGAATGTAAGAAGAACATACCTTTTATTCTTTATAACCCTTAATCTGTGAACTTGGAGATGTTGTTTCCTTACCTCGTTTTTAGCTTCAAGGTGGTTACATCGTGAACCCTTAAATCAAGAAGGCCCTGAGCAGCTTTATTAAAAAGCTTGGAATCCAGCATTCGTCACTGTGTTTCACTCTTCTGTGTTGGAATATTAACAGTATTGGAGTCCCATAAATTATGTATTTGTTGCTGAATGTTGCTGCCAGCTCTGAGTGGCAAAGCATTTCCTTCTGTAGCTTATTTTGGTTTTACAAGATCACTGATGTGTATCAAGATGCCTTAACAAATGAAATGTAGTTCAAATCACAGGGTTATGAGTCTGCTCAACTAGGTAGATTTTCCTTCTTGCCCATGAATGTCAGAATGGTGGCTCTCCCTACTTTTTAAGACAGGTGAGATAACAACCAAGAGAGATGGAAGACAACAGACTCTTTTTTTAACGAGTACCTGTCAAGGATTTTATATTAAGTCATTAATTAATAAAGGAACTAGTAAGATGTTAACAACCAGTTCAAAGGAAAATCCAAAGAGCAGACATACACATAGGCAGAGGAAAACAAATGAATTTGTAGGTACATTTACAAATGGCTTCCTCCATGGGAGGGGCGGGGCATGGGGGTTCGTTCCCTCTTCACTGGAAGGATTAATTTGCAATAATGCCAAATTAACATTTACAGAGTTATGAAGTAGCACAGTTAAAGGTACTGCAAGATGCAGGCCCCTAGAGAATCATAACCCAGACAGGTGTGCCTGATGCCCCCTAATACTCTGCTGAAGATACCAGTATTTTGTTCTTGCCCATTTCGGTCTTTCACGGTCTGCATGATCGTTCTAACCCCTCTCCTCTCCTTTCATCCTGATAATCTCAGAGATTATTCTTGATCACCGAAGAAGGTTGGTCTCCTAAGGTTTGGCCTAATTATTGACATTACGCGATGAGAGTGTTAATTAACCATGTAGGTCATCTTGGTTTGCTTTGCAAGTGTAGACCCGTAGAGAATTATTAAACAACTATTGAGCCCACAAAATTAACTTCTGCCTGGAAATGTTTATAAGGAACCCTGGATTGTGCTTTTCAAAGGCTCTTTTATTTGCTATTCCAAGATTAGGAAACCAAGCCCAAAATATATTCTGCCCTAGGTCAACCATAGTATTTACAACTTGGTTGAACTCCTTGAGGTTTGCAGCATTTGCCAGGTTCCTAGTAGTTTCCTTACCATCTGTGAGGCCAGGCCTCTGCACACCAGATACTAGGCCGGTTTTCTTTAGCAGAGCTTTGTAGCCATTGGCTTCTTAATTTTAAGAGACTAATCATATCTGATTAAATGAGCATCGTTCTCTAATAGGACAGTCTAGGTAAGGGCTTGGTTGCCCAACCATATCCTGTGGATAGATGCTAATTGAACCTATGAAAAAATTTTATCTTGCCATTAAAATTAAGCAGGTTCAGTAATACTTTTCGAATTCTGGGGGAATCATTGAAACCTGGACATCATTTTTAAATGCTTCTGTTTAGCTTATAAAAGCAGAGTTTATAAGATTGTAGGTTAGAGATAGGATAAAGAGTAGGATAAAAAGAACCCTCCCATATCCAGAAAGTAGAACATTAAAACAACATCAACCGTATTCCAGACAAATAACCACAGTAAAATTTCCCTCTTTAGTTCATCCAGTCCTGTATAATTAATTCTTGTTCTGCTGGTTCTTGGTTTAGCAGTCTGCATTCATGAAGCCATCTGCATCCAGACTTGAAGAGTCCAAAAATCTAAGGAAATCCTGATTCAGTCCACTAGCACAGCTTAAAAATTACCTAAGCAATGTCAGCTCTGTAGCCTTTGCCCGAGAGTCTATTCTTTCGAAATATCAATATTTTAAAATACCTGGCACATACAGCCCTTTTCCATGAAACTCTTGAGATTATCCTTTCAGGCCCGTAGCTTATAGCCGAGCCGTCAGGCAAGCCTCAGAGTAAAACAGAAATTGTCTATATAGATTATGAAGGCTTTAATGGTTGGGTGTTTGGTTTTTTGGGGGGTTTTTTAGTTTGTTTGTTTGTTTACTGTGACAAATAGTAATCATAATGGAGAAGAATAAAATTCTCTATTGAGATAACCTACATAACTATGTCCTGAGAGTTTTGATCCAGTATTTGCCTGGAGGGGAAAGCTTATTAGAGACAATGAGAGCTCTGATGAGCCTCCAGGGTCTTCCCATAAAATATGCAACTTCAGGAATACTTACATTAATAAATTGTTATCTAAACTGACTTGACCTAGGGAAGGCCGAGCATCTCTTCTGATCTGTTAACTCTTCCCACGAAACTCTTAAAATAGCAACAGGCCAAACAAATAGAGTTATTTATAGTATCTCTCTTTTTATAAGGCAGAGGAGTAGATCTTTACAATTCTCAAGGATCCCCCTAGGGAATCTCAAAGGTAGTTGTAGGTGTAGAAAGTATCCTAATTATTTTATTTTATTTTTTCAAAATGTAGGGTACGGCCTAGGAAGGCAAAATCATTAAGAGTTGTCCAAGGTGTTTTTGGGACTTTAACCAAGTCAACATAGAGCTCTGAAAATAATGTGGTGACACACAGAATCTTTGCTAGCGAGGCAGATTTTATAGAAGATGAAGAATATCCTTTTGCATTGTAGTCGGAGGCATTTATCAGTGAAGCAAGGAAGCAAGCCATCAAAACTGAGGGAACTGTGCCAAGATTTTAATGCATTTTATGGCTCTTTTTTCAGACTTGAGTATTATAAACCAAAGCAAATAAAATTCACTTTCCAGGTTTTGTCCTTCATTTTTCTCTCTCATATTCTGGAACAAATTTGTACTTTACTTTAGAAGTGCCTTTGTCATGCATAGTCTCTCACAAATGTACAATGGTATTTTCCAGAGACTGCATGATGAGTGGTATCAGAACAAATACAGAAAGAGATGAATATCTGTCTCTCTTCTCTTAATCCAGACATTAGAAAGATTTGCAGAAATGTTAAACAAAGCCATTTTTTTCATCCAAATTTGTCACCTTGGAAAATATAGTTAATTTTCACCAAATACGTGTTATTTATATTAAAATAGAATGGATTCCTCATTGCTATTTTCAACTGAATCAGTATTTTTTTTTAATTTTATTTATTTGATAGACAGAGATCACAAGTAGGCAGAGAGGCAGGCAGAGAGAGAAAGGGAAGCAGGCTCCCTGCTGAGCAGAGAGCCCGATATGGGGCTTGATCCCAGGACCCTGGGATCATGACCTGAGCCAAAGGCAGAGGCTTTAACCCACTGAGCCACCCAGGCGCCCTGAATCAGTATTTTTTAAGAATTCCATTTTGATTTCAAATACAATAAATGTTGGTAATTTCTTATTTAAACCAAAGCTCTTTGGTGTCCTCAAATTAGTTTTAAGACTGTAAAGGAATTCTAAGATGAAAAAGTTTGAGAACCATTGCTTTAAGACAAAATTACTCCATTTTCTCTTTTAAAAACAAAAGCCCAAAAATAGTTGTATCTTGTTTCCATCATTGCCCCAATATAATCTCAACCACCCATTTTAACTGATTAACCAGAGATAACGAACTTACATTTCATAGAGAAAATTGGGAAGAGGGAGGATGTGGATAATTGAGAACTGTCACATACAAGTATTTTAGCAGACTAACAAAGTTCATGAACACACATGACAGAAATTTCTACTGCAAGAAACACCACTTTTATATCTCCTTAAGGTGGCAAAAATGAACATGTTCATGAAAGTGACTCACTTAAGTTATACCCTCTCTATAATTTAAAAAATGAGAAGCAGACATATATAAACAATATTATGCTTTGTAATCCAAGTTTTGGTATTCTAACTTACTTAGAAATTACCTAAGGTTGTTTTCCAATGATTATCAATTAGCTCTACTTAGAGTAATCCACTTTAAGTTGCTTGAAGATCTTGGGGATTATCTTTAAATTGATGTGCTATAAAACATAATTTCTATTTATATGAAAAGTTTATCAAAACCATTATTTAGTTGAGTTGAACATGAATTTACATTTTTCTTATGTAGGATTATATAGGCATAATAGTAGCTTATTTGACCAGTTACTGTATGTATGTGTATGTATATATATGTATGCATATATATTTTTTTTTAGAAGAAATCAACCCAAGTAAAATAAGATGTACATTTGCTCATACTTAACACTGATGAATCAGAGAAAGACAGCTCTGTTTTAAAATACAGCACTCTCATCTCACTTGCCAAAGAGTTCACCTCAATTCTGTGAACTTAGATTCTTAAAATGTTACCGAGTTAGTGTTTTCTGTAAAAGAATTTTTATGTCTAGTAAATTTAAAGTTTTAGGGGCATAGTTTTCTTTTTTTCTAGTAAGTTTATGAAAATTCAATTTATGTCAGCACTTGTTTGTCTTTATAAGCCAAGCAGAAAAAGTTCTTATAATCTAAAAAGTACCATAATCTAAAAAAAAAAAAAAGAAATTAAAACACTAAAAAAAAAGAATACTGTAATCTAAGTTATTGATGCCCTCTGGCAGTAGGCTAGTACTCCAGACATGAGAGGGAAGAGCCTTTCTGAGCAGTAGTCACAAACACACAGAGATTGAACAGCTTCGGTCCCACAGCTTCAGCCCCAGATCAGAGGGAAACACAAAAGCACACAAATCACCAGTCCGGATTGCAAGGAGCTGTTCTCCTTCCCAGTGGGCACAGAATTCTTAATTGATTTCAGTTCAAAATAGAAAAATATTCCAATAGAAACAACCAAGGAGCCCTATTCCCTGCTCCCTCACCCAGTGGAAAATAATGTCTCTTACCTTTTGTTAGTGATCACCACGTTGTCAGACCATAGAACTGGACTCTCCATGGTAGCTACCCCCAAGAGGGAATAATTCGTCAGCCACGTATGAACTAGAGAGGA
This sequence comes from Mustela erminea, assembly GCF_009829155.1. Classification (NCBI taxonomy): domain Eukaryota; kingdom Metazoa; phylum Chordata; class Mammalia; order Carnivora; family Mustelidae; genus Mustela; species Mustela erminea. The sequence continues at coordinate 62,599,201 of NC_045628.1, forward strand.
AAATCGAGCACAAAATGAGTAGAGAGGGAATGAAAACTAGAGAAAATAGAGTCAGCAAACCTGAAGTCTGTTGCTGCTTTGGCTCCACCCTGGAAGCCAAGAAATGGTGCCTGGACTTAAGCCACCATGACATGCTCCACACCTCAGCCAACACGATTTACCTGACTCTGGCTGGTCAGTGCAGTGGGCACTTCAATGAATGACCTCCAATACTCTTCAAGGATCCTTTAAAAAAAAAAAAAAAGTAAAATCATGGCTTTTGAACAAATACAGCATAACCATGTACCACAGATTTTGTCTAATTAATTAAGGAAGGAGCTAGTCCCACCTTACAACAAGTTCAAAAATCAGGTTTTTCTCAGCTTTTCTCAAGTGTCAGTAACTGACAAAGGCTCTCTCTTCCTCAGGCCTCAGCATCTTAAATAAACATTTTGATTCCATCTGATTTCTGAGGTCTGTGCTCTGGGCTAAGGGGAAGCATGCACACTGATGGACTTTGCCGGGCTTCCTGCCTTTAAGGCTTTCGCCGTACTCTCCGGACCTACACTAACCCTGGCTTTCTTTCACAGTGACAAAGTCCAGGCCCTTTCCTATGCGCAGCACACACGGCAGCTCATCTCCTGCGGTGGTGATGGTGGGATCGTGGTCTGGAACATGGACGTGGAGCGGCAGGAGGTAGGTGTCAAGGGCAGGTCACCGACCACTCCCATGGCTGCCAGGCTGGACACTGCAATTCTGGCTGGGCTGAAAAGTGCCTCTGCCTCCCCTCCTGCTCATTTCTTAGTTCTCTTATGATGAAACCATTAAATAAGACCTGTTAATGTCAGAGAATAAAAGATTCTAGTTGAAAAGGAAGTTCCTTTTTTTTTTTTTTACACCCCTCCCAAATTGGCATGTAACATTCATGTAATGGTGATTTTATGAGAATTTCGACCAAGATGAAGCTGTTTAGACTTTGAATCTGTTTCTCCATTCATAATCAAAGTTCAGGTGACAAAGAGGGAATCGTCTGTTTTCAGACAATTATCCCTTCAAGTGCCCTAGGAACACAGAAGACTTGCGTGTTTTGTGTTAGCCAGGAATGGTGGCCAATGTGTGAGAAATGGTATTCGATGAAGTAAGAGTCTTTAGGTTGATACTAATAGAAATATCAGAAATAACTGTTTTTGTGCTTCTTTATGAATCATTCTCCAAACAGTTCTCCAGATGCAAATATATACACTGTCATTTTTTAAGAATACATTTGAGTTTTCTCCTGGCGTTCTGTTTTTATGAGTTTTCTTCTTTCATCTTTGAACATCTTACCAACGGACATGTTTACTAAATAGACCCTTGACAGGGACTTTGAAGTTAGTCGTATTCTCATTTCCCTAGAATTAGGCTGGATGAACTTTCCCTTTGACGGTGTATATTCATCTAATGTATTTCCTTGCAGGATGCAAGACGTAGAAAAGCAGCACTTTAAAAAGACAAAAGCAATTTCCCAACTTCTTTCCATGTCTTCACCCCAATCTCATTTCAAGAGAGTAGTTGCTGTTATCCACCATGTAATGCTTTTCAAATGCTAGTAATTAAATGCTTAAGAGGATTAAAACCTGACTTGCTCAAACCATAAATCCATGGGAGTTCTATTAGTAACTAATTAAAATGATCATTACTGCTAGGGAGTGGGGAATTGTAGAATATTGCTTTTGAAAGTACCACGAGGCCCCTTCGGTATAAAGGCAGGGAAATTGGTACAGTGTGTTCTTGGCCATGCCAGCCAGGGTGCCGGTAAGCCTACGGATCCTTCACGATAGCCTGCTCGGGGTGAGGGATAGTCAAAGCTCATCTGTTCCCCGCCCGCTTCTTCCCAGGCCTAACTGACTAGACCAGGAGAGGGGGAACCACTGGGCTCTCTTCCCCCAGTGCACGTAGACTCCAGCCTTGATGGATCAAGGCCCAAAGGAGGATAATGATGCTTTTCAGAGAGGACCCTAGTCAGTTGATGGGCAGTCCTTTGAGCCATCTTGCCTAAATTATGCACTTCGACATGCAGATACAGGTTATGACCGTCTTGAATCTTCTTCTGGTGATTCAGAGCCCAAATGAGTAGAGAGGGTCCCAACCATTTTTTTTTTTCTTTTACAAATGTCATATTCTGTAAATGTAAATTCCCTGAGATGTATCTGGGGGCTTCCGGGTCCCAGCCAGAGCTTGTGGTGCTTACGTCAAGAGGCCGGAGACATGTAAAAAAGCAACCACTGCACTGATAGACTTTCTGGTAGGAAAAAATAAATGGGAGAAGACTTCAGAAAACAGTTAAATGGTATAAATGATGTGATTACAGTTGCTGTAGGATAGAACATTAGTGCTGGACATTTAGGAAAGGGTGCTACTGTTGGCTAACATTCTCAGCAGAGAGTTTGTGGAAGGAGATAGCGCTAAAAGACCCCTGGAGCCTGGCCGTGCTCTGAGGGGGACAGGAAACACCACAAGGAAAGACAAGGGGAACGACAGAAGTCAATGCCCTGCGTGCTGGTGCTCGTGCGCAAGTAGAAGCAGTCAGGGATGGTGGCGTGGCCACGGGGACAGCGTTGGGGGGACAAATGGAAGATGGTGTGGCTGAGTGCATTATCTTGTAGGCTTAACATGAGTTTCTGTTGTTAATGGAATCCATTTTTTCAAAAATTGTATCCTTTTTTAGAAGTATGGATAAACGTTCTCTGTAGAAAAGTTACAGAGTGCTCCTTAACAAATAGAAAACATGTCAGTTACTCCTAATAATACCGCCAGCCCAGGAATATCAGTAACGTGGTTACAGTTTCCTCTGCAAAAACACATGTGCAGGGTTTGGTTTTTTGGGACATAAAAAAGGAATCAGACTACACAGACTGATTTTTTTTCCCCCTTTTGTCCTGTGCCTTACTTCCATTTCCCTCTTCAGTGCATTTGATGTATGTCCTAAATCTGCATATTTCCTTATAAAAAATATAAGAGTGTGTGTGTGACAGTTTTTTGTAAATCCTCCTGATTTTCCTGAATCATAAGTGTTTTTGAAAAATCACAACATAGGTAAATCTTTTAGGGATAAATTGTTTTTTTTTCCTGAAAACTCTGTATTATTTTGTTAAATCAGTCTTTAAGCTGATTAGAGCTTAAAAATTACAAAGCAAATCAAGGCTTATTTAAGAACTCTGGTTTTAAGAAAATAAATAGACCACGAGTTAGAGCTTTTCAGATGTCACCTTTTTACTTTTCTTTTTTGAGACCATGTAGCTGTAGGTTCATTTCTGCTTGTAGATGGGAGAACAGGCTAACTCCCCATGTCTGTTCTGTAACAGGGCTTCTTCAGAAAAGGATTACATCAACAGAAGAAAGCTACAAGAAAAATAATCTTGTAGAGAGAGGGCACAGGCCATTGTTTGCCACATTTCTCAGACTGGTTTGATCTTGGGCTTCCTTTATAGTAAGTGTCCTGTGAGTCAAATTGGAGTTCTCTGGAACTCAGTTTTGAGAAACCCTGGGGTTGCATCTGTTTTCCAGGTTCCCGTTCAGTGATATGTGGAAAGAGATCTGTCCCTCTGCCAAATGACGAATTGAACAGAGTTGAATGTGAAACTCTAGAAGCAGATGCAGAGTCACTATATGCATAATCTGTAAAGATTTGCTGAAGAATAGCTTTACGCTTAACACGTTTTTAAAACTCATTTGATATTGTTTCGAGTACTCCCGATGGAGCTGGGAAATAGTGAACGTAGGCAGAAGAGTGTGTGGTCCATGAGGCAAGGAGTTACGTCTCCAGGCCTGCTGGGCCCCGCCATGAGCAGAGGGTGGACAGGCAGCTGCCCGAGTACCCGCTGCGGTCAGGGTGTATCTTCTGGCGCAGGGAGCTGTGTGCCTGTGGAATGTGCAGTTACATATACGGCTGTATGTAGCCAGAGCAAGTCTAATGGCGTGTGATGTGACAATATGAGATAGAGTCAACGTGGCAGTCAGAACCATGTGTGAGTGACCTGGCCCAGACAGCCCTGAATGTTCCTGCAACCCCCCTCCCCACCACCTGTGGCATCCCACCCTCCTGGCACTCTGCTTCCCCTCCTTAGGCCTTTGCACTTCCACTTACTTAAAGAATTGATATTAATATTGTTGTCTTGGTTAGTCTTCCCTCATAAATTGTGTGCCCCGTGACGGGAGAGATTCCGTTTATCACTGCTGCATCCCCACACTTGAGACAGAGTAGGCATTCAGTAAATGTTTTTTTAAATGACTGAGAAATCACACCTTTGGTTCTCACGCGCACATCTGGATTCTGTAACTCTCCTCACTGTTAATGGCCCCGTTGTCCTCCCTGCTTCACAACGTGACCTGCTGTGTGCTTTATTTCACAAGACCCCTGAATGGTTGGACAGCGATTCCTGCCAAAAGTGTGATCAGCCTTTCTTCTGGAATTTCAAGCAGATGTGGGACAGTAAGAAGATTGGCCTAAGACAGGTGGGTGATCTGGATTCCCTCATCAAGATGGAATAGAGTGGAAAGAGCTTCACCTGTGAGCTTAGAACTAGCACCCCCAGGCAGGGGTTGGGGGGTTGGGGTGTTCAGGCATACCCTGGAGCCACTCCAAGACTATTCATTAATGGATTCCCTTATCTACTGCAGCTCATTCCTAATGGACTCTGTTTCTGTAGTGACTTGTTGCGAGTAGTTAAGGGGTATGTTTTTAGAATTATGGTGGCAACTGGGCACCTGAGTGGCTCAGTTAGTTAAGCAGCTGACTTCAGCTCATGTCATGATCTCAGGGTCCTGGGATCAAGCCCCACATCAGGCTCCTTGCTCAACAGAGAGCCTGCTTCTCTCTCTCCCCCGCTACCGGCTGTTCTGCTTACTTGTGCTCTCTTTCTCTCTGTCAAATAAATAAATAAAATCTTAAAAAAAAAAAAATTCTAGTCGCTACTACGGGAATACACCTTAAAATTAGAGGGATCGTGCTTAGCTCAGAGTGGGACCAAATCTTGACATTATGTAAGAAGTATTTATTTCTTCTTAATAATTTCACTTTCTCTCCTGCCATCTCTTAGTTTTAGTCATTTAGAGCTACTCGTTCATAATACAGCATTTTCAGTCCGATTCATGGTTTGGTCCTCCCCAAGGAAGGCAGTGTAAGTCATCTAGCTTGAGTACGGCCAGAGTATATGTAGTAGCTTGAACTGGCGTGCACTCAGGCTGTCCTTCACCCAGCAGCATGGTCTCTGCAGGTGGCACCCCCTCTGTACCCAGGTCTGAGATAACCTGGCCACTGGGTGGTCCTCTGGAGTTCATACTGACCAGAGCTGGGAAGGACCTAGAATGGGCAGAGCGGGACCAGGGTTGGGAGGTAGGGGTAGGAGTTGGGTGTGGTGATGCAAGCAGATGTGGATCCAGCAGTTCTCCATTTGAATAAAGAGCCCAAAAAGAGAACAGAGCTGGTGTGTTCCTTCCGTTTCTTTGGTACTCTTGTTCAGCATCCTCACCAAAATGCGGACGGCTGTGCCCGGACCGATGAGGTGGGGCCAGGTGGCGGGATCCCTGGCAAGCCTGTGCTCTCTCTTCCTCCAGCACCACTGCCGCAAGTGTGGGAAGGCCGTCTGCGGCAAGTGCAGCTCCAAGCGCTCCTCCATCCCTCTGATGGGCTTCGAGTTTGAAGTGAGAGTCTGTGACAGCTGCCACGAGGCCATCACCGACGAAGAGTGAGTTCCAGCGGTCCGCAGACTTAGCAGGGTGAGGGAGAGAGGTGATCCGGCCCTGCAGCCGTGACCATGAGCACTCTAGTTCCTGCTGGTTTCACGCACAGAACATGGCCGATGGGCAGAGCCCTCCTTTTTGCCAAGAGACCCGTGTTCTCTCTTTAGATAGGGATAGAGAGTCCACATCAAGAGTTCATGTCTTCTGTGCTCTTTCCCGCCCCAGGGGCAGATGCCCTGCCAGCAGGTGTTCTTCCAACCAACCCTGCTATCCCTTTATTTCCTTGAGGGTTGCTCCGGATTGCAGGCACCCAGGCTTTACTTTCTAGCCCAAGCTGGTATTTTTACAGGAGCTGAATCAGCCCACTGGCTCCAGAGTCCACATTTTCTTAGGAAGAGCTAAGCCACTTTACGTAACCACAGGGAAAATGCTTGATGGTCTTGCCCGATAACCTAGGACCTTAGGTTACTGCATGTCACTGTGCTTTTGGGGGGGGTGTGTGGGTGGCAGGGCACATTTGTGTTATCTCTTCAATGCCGCTCATTCCAGACTGCCCAGAGGTAAGTAGAATCCTCTGCGACATGTCCCCCTTTTAATGAATGACAGCAGGATTTCCTAGGAAATCGTCTGCCTGATTCTCCACCACCTATTCCCCTACCTGGTATACAGTAGAATCATTTCAAGTACTAGATGGGTGTCTTGAAACAGCATATAAATAGAAACATATTTCAAGTGCACCAGAGGAAGTCAGCATTTAAGGAAAGTCATGGCAGTTAATACATCAAAGCACTCTCTTATGGATAACCCTGGTGTGTGTGTTTTTTTCATGCTTCTTTATCCATATCAAATGTAAATTAAGATGCCCTTGCATCAGTAAGCGTTTATGTTCATTGATTATTTTCCACTCATCATACGTGATGAAATTAATAAGAACGATCTTTTCATTAAATTGGGGAGCTTCAAGAGACCTTAGAGACACAGACCCAGAGAGCCTAAGCAGCTACACATTAAACCTAAATTGTAAATTCTAAATATTTTAAAGTGATCATTTAAATATTTTAAAGTGATGCTGGAGGTCTGTTCTGCAGACGTAGCTACAGGTAAAACTGTCTTCAGAGAGCCCACTGCTGAGGAGTGCGATCCATGAAGCCTGACGACAGACCAGCCGTCTCCTTCCCCATGTCTCTATCTCCCTTCCCATGTCACTCTTCTTCTGCCTCTTCTGCATTGCTTCTAGACCACCTAGGCAGTCGACTTCTTATTAAGCTTTCTTATTAAGCAATGCATAGGTTAAAAGATACAAAACAAATAACAATGTTTGTTTATAGATTGTTTTACTTGTTCAAGTGTTAGAAGACCATAGAGAAACTAAACCTGCAGTAACACCAGGAAACGGAGGAGAAAGAATGGATAGCCCTTCGATTAGAATAGTAATAGTATCCTCGGCTTTTTAACAGGTGTGCTGCTTCCTTTTTTTTTTAAATAGATACAGGTGGACTTTATACCAGCAGGTACTTCTGAGATCAGACGTAGCAAAAGCACTGAGGTGTTTGTTTTAAGATTTGTCAAAGGCATGGGTAGAGATTTTTCATAGGCTCTATCAGAGCAACAAGTAATCCGTAAGACTTTGGGAAATGTCATCATCTCATTCCCATTTTGGAGAAGATAAGAGTCCTTTCCTCTTTTAAAAAGGTGCCTGGATTGCTGGGTCCATTAAGCTTCTGCCTTCAGCTCAGGTTGTAATCCCAGGGTTCAGATATCAAGTCCCACATTGGGCTCCCTGCTCCGCGGGGACCCTGCTTCTCCCTCTGCCTCTCTCTGTCTTGCTGTGTCAAATAGATGAATAAATATATATATATATAAAATTTTAAAATATAGAAATATTTAAGGAAAAGAAAGGTGCCTGGGTAGCTCAGTTGGTTAAGTGTCCGACTCATGTTTTTGGCTCAGGCCGTGATCTGATGGTTGGGGATTGAGCCCTGAGCCTGCTTGAAGATCTCTCTCCCTCACCCTCTGCCCCTCCTGTTTGTACTTTCTCTCTCTCTCTCTCTCAAATAAATAAATCTTAAAAAAAAAAAAAAAGAAATTAACAGGTTCCCAGGGACCAAAGGTAGATGTGAGGAGCAGTTTTGAAGTGAGGCACCTGTCTTAGTCATTGGTCTGCAGCTTTCCTTCATTCATGTATCACCACTCTTCACTCTTGGAAACTCGCTTTGCTCCTTCCAGACGCGCACCCACGGCGACCTTCCACGACAGCAAACATAACATCGTGCATGTGCATTTTGATGCCACCAGAGGATGGTTACTGACTTCTGGAACTGACAAGGTTATTAAGGTAGGGCGCCATCTTCTTTCAGAAGCTTTCTTTCTTTGGCCCTATGTCAATGTCCAGGAGCCCAGGACTGGGTGAGGTCTGCTCATGAGGTCACTGTGAGCAGTGAGCACTTTTGAGGCCCCACTACGTGCAAGGCCCTATGCCAGGGCCCTGGCCTCACACACCAAGATCAGACATGGCTCTTGGCTGCAGGGAGCACATTGTCTACTGGGGACATACTCTGTCCTTTTGATGGGTACTAATAGGTCACATGTTCAGCAACCTCGGTAGAGGGAGATGGGGCTGCTAGAGATGGCTTCAGGAAGGAAGTGGGGTTTGAGCTGAGCCTTGAGTGAAAGGAAGGACTCAAATAAGCCAGCAAATAATAAACAAGATCTTTTCCCCATGAGATCAATTAATCCAGAAGCAGTCCTCCAGGGTCTGTCTGAGGACCGTGCTGGATGGATGTGGTACCCCAGCAGAGGCCCCGGACAGGAGGGGCCACAGCTGTGCCACGGGCTTGGCTCACTCTGGTCCCTTCTTGGAGGCACCAGCAGGTTGTGGTGGTTAAAATAACCCCTTTCAAAGCCACTGGGGCCCTTGACTTTAAGCAAGTTTTAAAAATAAACTCTGGGAATCTTGGGTCCTTGATTATTGAAAATGGGACATCTTGGAAGACTGTTTGGAAGACTGGACAAGAGAAGGTCTGGAAGGGACGCAGCACGTCCCTGGGGCCCACAGGGGGCCTGATAGATGCTCATTGTCTTATCCCAGAAGGGAATCTGATCTGTCAGATTCTGCACTCACTGGATGTAAATTCCCCACGGCCGTGGTTTTCAAGTCTATGTTAAACATTTTCATGGCAAAATACCATTTTATAGATTTAGAAATCACATTAGTGTAGTACTTAGTTGCTTGGCTAATTAAAAGCTCCCTTATATTCAATCATAAGGGCTGTTAATCCTCAACACAAGGGAATTTCAGTTCCTCCTGTGTTTTCTGTTCCTCTCCACAGTTATGGGATATGACCCCAGTTGTATCTTGATGACACTCCAGTATCAGAAAGACAGTATTTACTCAAGAAGCAGTCGTTGGAATCCGCATCATTACTGGAGCTGTCAGCAGACACGTGAGAGTCTGAGAGAAACTCGCGAGCCGGGCTGAGTTGGCATGGGACCTAGTGAGTGGACACTGGCGAGGGGACTCTTTCAACCAGTTCATACAATAGAAAAGAAGATATTTTTTTAACAAATGGTTTATACACTCTGGCCGTGCTGCATTGTTCTGAGCATACTGAAAACTCTATGTGGGGTCTTTACTTGGTATGTGTTTCTCACTTCCTTTTCATTGTCGCTTCGTGTGTTGGAGAGATGAGGGAGGCATCTGTTAGGGGTATTTTTGTTCGTTATAAAGTCGTTTCCATGTTTCCTTCACTTGGGCACATATTCTGTGTTCAGCGTCCTTTTCCTCTCTCTGGGTCACCTCCCCTCCTCTTCATGTCCGCCTGTGTACGTGTTTCTCTTTACACTCTGGATTCTCAGTGTTTGTGCTTTCACAGACCTCCTCTTCGGCTGAGAGATTCAGGAAACCATTCGTGTGGGTTTTCCAACTGACTTCTTGAATCACCCAAAGAGTAGTCCGTTTGGAAGGTCTAACTCGTTCCTGTTCAGGCTCTGTAGACGCGACCTTGTGCTTCTGCCTCAGTTTTCTGTCTTTGCTGTGAGAAAGCTGCTCCCGACCCCTGTCCTCACAGAAGCAGACGATTGTAGCTCAGAGCTCCAACTTGCAGTGCCTGGATCATTTCTCCTTCCGTTGGAGCCCTCTGAGCCTTTTATGTTTTCATGTGACTCGCGTAGCTCTTCCTCACGGTGTTCAAAACAAACCCAACAAAACAAAAAAATGCAAACTCCATGTCCTTCAGAAAAAAGCGTCTTTAACATGTGTCTGTCCACATGACATCACCTTTGAATTTGAATGTGCTCCTTCCTGCGAGAGTATATCCTGCTCTACTCCTCACCATCTGTATTTTCTTCCCCTTGAAAAACTAGATATTTAAAGATTTTTATCTTTGCGTATTTTAGCAGAACACTTTGCACACTTCCATCCTAAAACTCTGTGATCTGAGACATAAAAGGTACCAAGTCCTACAGCTCGTACTGGGTTCCGGGAGGGGGGCTGTTAAAAAGAAAGAAAAGAAAAAAGAGGGCTTTAGAAAATGAACCTGAAGAATTCTGATTTTAAGGGAATCCAGTCAAACTTGATAAAGTGAAATATTCTTGTGCGTAGTGACTCAACTCAGAATATTAAAGTCCTTTTTAGAAATCTTACTTCCACCTGTTTGCAGCAGGTGTGTGCCATGAGCCTGCCCCATTGTGTGCATTTTACACATCCCACCTCATTCCCCCTCTCCTGTCAGGGGTGTCAGGGGACCCCCGAGTCTCTTGAGGATCACCAGGTTCAATTAAGCCTTGCAGAGAAACAGGCCAGTTACTTGCCCTTCGGTATCCACGCTGTCCCCATTTTCTTGTTCACTTCTGATTTGATAGATTTTCGGCAGTGGTGTTGAAATGCTTCCAATTTCTTTCTCTGTTTTTTGTTTTTGGAAACCTGTTTTTTTCCCCCCTCATGATTATTAATTACTTTTTTTTCCAACTGGAAAAAGTACTGCCCACCATACTTTGTCCTCTGACCTGTGTGCTCCCTGGGCTGGGGCTTCCTAGAGATGGCTCTGTTGCTACGCCCTGGGGAGTACAGTGGGTGTGCCCCGTGTAGCCCTGGTACAGGGCAGCCTGTGTATCACCTCAGCCATCAGACCAGCTCAGGTGACCACAGTCTAAGGTTGGATACACGTGTGTACTTACTCACGCATGGAAGCCATTACCACTTGTCACTTCGCTGTCACCAACCCCCCCTGCTTGCCATCAGTCAAAGCTGTTAGAACTAAGCTGAGTCTTGTCTGCATGATTGTGAGAGAGCTTTAAAAAGGGAATGAAATTTAAAATACTGAAATACCTATTTCATAGCTTACTAGTGGAACTTGGAGCCACGTGCCAAGTTGTACATAACAGAGAACCGTGTGTGGGAAACGAGTAATGGAAATGAATTGCTCCGATTTTTCCGAAATTCGGAGTGTGGCCTGTATACAGAGAGGGAGACCGCGTCAGGGAGACAGTGGAGCAGTGCCCAGCGAGCCTGATGTGGATCTGACTTAGGTCTGGGGGAGCTCACACACCCCACTGGGGCAGCTGCTTGTCCCTGCTAGGTCACGCATGTCCACCACGGTTGCTCTGGGCTGGACCCCGCCCTTTACTACAGCCCTCTCCCCCTCCCTAGTCCTGCCCCCACAGAGCTGCTCTGAGGCTGAAACCACTTGACACCTCATTAGTGATGAGAGTCACGATCAAAAACCACAGAGACATCATAGTATCCCCTGCTCTGCCCTTCTCTTTCTCCTTATCTGTGTGGGTGCTTGACTTTGTTAAGAAGTACTTAGCAAAGCAGTGGTGTGTGTGTTTATGATACTGTGCATTCTTGAGTTTTATGAGGAATGTCGCCACCGTTTTTTGTAACTCGCGGAGAGAGAAGTGCTGGTGTCACATGTCTTCCCCGCATTGTATGGAGTGGAGGCTTCACTTGTTGGGAGTGAAAGCTGGCACCAGCACTTGGCTTTTCTCCTGGCTGGGTTCACGGTCATAGTTCTTGTTTTGCCCTCTTGCAGTTGCACTTTACATATATTTTTGCTCTGTTACTTCAGCAGCTCTGGCAAGTTAACGCCTAACATGGCCATGTTGGGAAAGTGGCCGGGCTGCCCATCTCATGCGCAGACTTGCTCTGCATTCCGTAGGATAAAACCGATCATAGGCTTTCGGTTTCTCCAAAGAAATGATGTTACTGGAAACTTTCACAGCCTGGGTTTGTGTCCGCAGTAGCTAAGGTGGTTTTAAATTAAGGACTTGGAATTGCATGTCTTTTTATATGAGATCAGTCAATGATGTTTTTCTCATTTGATGGTTTCAGTTATTCAAGGAATCATAGAATCACAAAACTGGAAGGGATCTTCAGAGATCTCGAATGTTCCAAGCAGAAAACATTTGGTAATCCCAGGCTGTCAGATATAGCTGAGGGGTCAACAGGAGAATCTAAAAGATTCAAAGAATTTTCCAGGAACACATTGTTTTGGACATTAACTACTAATGGCATGACTAGGACGAGTGTCCTCTAGGCGGTTCTCAGGAATCAGGCCTGATCCTCTTACAAGGGAATCTGACACTTCCTTTGGCCCCAGTCCTGTTTCTGAGGGGCTGGGTACTATGCAATGATGCAATTCTTGCAGGTCCTGATCAGCATAAACTCCTTCCTAGACTCTTCCTCATGGAAACCCCCCCCCCAACAGTGCAGGTGGAAATCTAAGGGCATTAACATTTCACCTTCCCCTGTTTGTCTGAAGGCCGGCCTTGAGCCAGTCTCTGAGTCTACAGCCTTTGCTTTTCTTAGGGAACATCACCTTTTCATGGTTTGAGATTCATTTTTTAAAAAGCATAATTTATTTTTGCTTAACAATCAATTTTTAAAGCCTGGACATTGACTTTTAAGTAAAGGGATCGCTCTAAACTCTGTACCAAAGTTACTGGACATAAATAGTCATGAAACAAGATTCCTTTGATTTTGCTTTTTGATAGTTTAATTGTATATAAGTGATATCTCATTCACTAAGATATGTATTTTAAAGTAAAAGAAAGCGCTTCGCCAATACAGTCTTTTTCTGTCCTTTAAAATAATGGTAAATTTTAATTGACAGTGGACATCTATGAAGTTGATTGGGAAACACAGAAATTAAGTCCATTTTAAACACAGAATCCTCTAGATGATCTGGAGTGTAGCCCACTTCAGCCATTTGTGGACCGTCTGCCACAAGCCAGGCTCTAAACTAGGCTGTGGGAGCTGGGGCCCATTCCCTGTCCTGGGCAGAGGCCACTCGGGGTAGTGGATGGGTTATGTCAGTCCCATGGTCCATTCAGTGATAGAAGTGTGCGCGGGGCCCACCCCAGGGTTACACACAGTGCCCGTCCTCCAGCAGAAAGGACTTCTGAGCCGAGGGGTTGGTGCGATTAAAGTGAGTCCATTAAGAAAATGACTTGGAGGCTGCCGAAACAGAAACAAAGGCCTACGGTCTGGCATCAGCCTTGTACGCAGAGGCCACAAGAGGTTGGAGTTGCCAGAGGGTATCAAGTACTCGGCTGAAGTCCTGGGGCCTGAGCTCTTGTCACTATGGCAGGGGGCTGCTGTGCGGGGTTCCCTACGACCTCGGAGGGAGGCAGCACACGGAGCACCATGAGGGATTCCCTCGGGGTTTGAGAGTTGGGTTTTCCTGCAGCATACTGAGGCTAGTATCTAGGTTTTTTATTGTGGTTTGCCTTTAGAAAGACCAGGGGTGGTGGGTGGTTACCTTAATATGACCCATAGCAACTAAGTTTTGAACTTTCTGGAGGCACAGCCCCTGCCTCAGAGGCCATGAGGTGTATCTGGAGGCCCCCACATGCGTGAACTTGGCCTGGGAGAGTTTACGTGCTAATTTCCTCGTGACACAGGTGGGCCAGGCTCAGCTGCTCCCCTTTGAAAAAGGAATGGCCATGACAGGTAGTAGGAGACTGATCTAGACAACTTTAGCATCACAGGAATACACAGAGCCAAGCCCATTGGTACCTACGCAGGCGGCCGCCCTCCATTTCCCCGCTGGCCTGAAATCATTCTTGCGACTCCGTGGGTCTTCTCAGTACCATGTGGGAAACACGCTACATCCCCTTAGTAGTGCCTCGCACCACATGCAAGGGGACGTTTTTCTCAGGCCAGAGGCCATAGAAGAGGCTCAGGCAGCGCCCCCTCCGAGACCTGGCTCTGCCCAGCAGGGGTGCCCCAGCATCCCTCCACGAGGCCTGGCACTTTCTGGTTCTTGACATTCCTTCCATTTGCCTTTTTCTTTGACTGCCCAACTCTCCTATGTGCATAACTTGATAATTCAGGAATACCCGTGTTCATTTTTCACCTTCAACTCAATTTCATAACCAAGAATTACATACATACCAACCCTCAGGGGTTTTAGTCTGTAATTTTGCCTTTAAACGTGATCCTTTCCACTGAGAAGCCTGTTTAGACCTAACACACAAAAGCAGTCTCCAAGAACATGATCTGTCCAAGATCGGAGTGGGATCCCTCCTTTGTGTTTCACACGCCGGGGAGCATTGTTCCTGTTGGAGCAGACAGTCGGCAGTCGTCGGCAGAGACACGGGAAGGCGGCTAAAGCCTGGAGGAGGGACTGAACTGGGCGGTGGTTCTTGGGACCCCTCCAGTCCTGCGATCCTGTCATTCCACGAATGTTGAGTGTTTGACTAGTGGCTGACTTAACTGCCGATAGGCAAGCGAATAGGATCGGGAGGTCTTTGTGTTCTTTCTCATCAAGGAAATTGCTTTGTGCTTTTTTCCATCTAGAGGTCTGGAAAAGATGGCGAAGGTGGAAGGTACCACCTCACTAAAATATAAGATACCTCAACATGTTCACCTTGGCGACTTAATAACGGTAGCTGACTTTCTTGGGAGAGAAAGTGGCAGGGAACCGCAGGTTGGTTTCAAGGTTAGATTGAGAACCTGACCTTGATATTTTTTTCTCCTGGTTCTCTGGGAATCCGAAGTGGGTGAACTCGAATACAAAAAGGGACAATGGTCTGAAAAACCTATTTCATTTACTTGCTTGCATGTTTTTCTCCCTCCCATTTGAATAGATGGCAGCCTTAGGTCAGTAGCAGTCACCCATATGGAGTACAGACCAGACACTCGTGTCACTGATAACCGTGGTACTCTTCATCTATTTGTGTTGGGCACCATTTGCCTTGCTTTTTAAATGATTTTTTTTTTCATGTACTCTCTTTTCACAAAAGAAAATCTTTATCTGAAAAGTACAAAAACTGTTATTAACTGGACAGTGGGGAAGGTGCTAGCCCTCCGTTCGTGCCTGCCTACCTGCTGCCGTTCCTAACCAGGGCAACGGACTCTTCCGGGCTGCTCGCCGTCCGTCTGGGGCCCCCGTAGAACTTGGCTGCAGCAGGCATGTTACTTCATGGATATCTTTTTCTTTCTTTTTGAAATGAGATTCCCCAAGGGGTCAGGTTGAGAATGTCATGATCCCAAAGCCAGAACAGATTTCTCACATGCAATTCCAGCAGAACCCTTCCGGCCTCACCATGCTCTCTGCTACTGGAGACATTGACATTGACTTCCTGACTGAGCAGGTGGACTGAGCAAGACTGCTTACAATGTTAAGATGCCTGTATCCAGTTCTGCGTTCCAGTGCTGCTGATGTTGTGAATGTTTTTAAACTCTGCTCACATTCTCACTGTGTTCCCTCTAACTGAAATATGCCTGTGGCCATTACCAATGTAGAAGACTCTCAATGCAAAGTTGCCTCCACGGTTTAAAATAAATCTCTGTGGAAACCTTTGTGCAGCTCTAGTGCCATCATTGTTGTCGTCAAGCTGAGACAGTCCTGTGGAGACAGTCCACAACAATCCTGCCTTGGTGTTCCCCGGGTGAGAGGAAGCAAGTCTCCAGGCCGCTCCTGCACCTGACGGTGTAGAGCCCAGGGAGAACCGTGGTCTGGCAACACTTTGTGCCCAGCAAATGGGCTGTGGCCCTGTGGTCCTCTTCATTCTCTTGATCTTGCACTTAAGTGTGCTCTAACTGTGGTTAATAAACTTTCCAACTGAGGAAAGAAGGACTTCAGGGCAAATGTAGCTGGGAGAAACCTCTCTAAAAGCTCAGGAAGCCTATTTTATGGATAGGAAAACAGGTAAGAAGAAAACAGTTGCTTGCATGGCACTGAACAGACAGTGAGTGGGGGAGCTGGGGTGCCCTTCATACCACAGCCCATGGGACTGGGGGCCCCTCTCCCTCCCAGCCCTGTTGTGCCTACACAGCCTACCCACACCCCACACTCCAGAGGCCCCTCTTTCTTTCAAAAAGCGGGGGATACAGTCAAATGTAGCCGAAAGTCACTGCCTTTCCAGGCAGATACACCCAGAAAAACCCCTTCCTTGGGGCTCCTTGGCTGACAGCCTGGGCCTGAGCAACTCTGAGGCACCGCCTGCCGAGTTGATGACGAGTGAGGGTGGTTTCGCTCAGAGCCCCAGGCGTGGAGGTAGATATTCCTACGTCTGTTTGCTGATTTTGCTACAACTTTGCAGTCATTAGGAGGTAAAACGGTATAATTTAGAGGTTTTTTCCAAACTAGCACTAGCATGCCAGGTGCATTATTAAAGCCACTCCTAATCTTAAGCCGATGAATTTGTTTATGTAAATACACACTGTCTCTAGGGCCACGCGGGACACAGGACAGAGGCAGTGTGGGGCCCTGTCTTGGAGTACAGAAGTGTACAGCTCATTTGCACATGTTCCTCCTCCCACCCCGCTTCCCTCAAACCTACAGTGTAGGCTGATCTTGAACCCAGAATTTTTTAAGAAAACCACATTCTCAGATAAAGGAGAGTTTCATACAGGATGGAAAATAGAAAGCAAAACAAAATAAAAAAAACCTGCCACAGAAGCTGAAGGTCGGCTTGTTCCTGGCCCGGGGCACATTTATTTTAAAATAGAAGTTCCCAGTCCACCCAAGTTCTCGTAGCTACAGTGGCCCGTGCAGGAGAAAGGAGAAGAGGCGTCTGCTCAGTGGCCCTTGGTCCATACCTTCTCTGCCCCCGAGCTGGGTCTGGCCTGTCTTACTTAGACCTCTGAGCCAGCTCTTCTGGAATTTCTATCAATTTCTCCTCTCCAGCTAGTGAGGATGGTGTTCTAGTATGTGGAACCAGTTTCTGACCTAACAGTGAGGGGCACGCGCAGCTGTGAGAAGGGCAGCTCTCCGACTGGCCTTGGCCTGCGGCTGTGAGGGCCTCAGGTCAGTCAGGTCACCCATGTCACTCACACCCTCCAGGGGCCCCCACGAGCATCAGGTGCTGTCCCTGCCCTCAAGGGCCCACACGGATGAGGGTCCTGACGTGCTGCAAGTGGGAGACGGAGCAGGGGAGAACAAGGAGTCAAGCGGAGTTTGACTGACTCAAACAGGACGCAGGGGCTGAGGGAGAGTCTCCAGACGGGTGTGGCCGGGGTGGGGGTGGGGGGATGCTGTGGATGGTGGGAGTGCGACGTGCTCAGGAGCTGGCAGGTGGTAGCCAGGGGAGAGAGGCACCCATCCTCAGGGCCGCCAGGTCACCAGAGCCTCAAGCAAGAATGGTTCTCCATAATGGCCGAAGATGCAGAGAGCAGACCCTGGCTTCCACCCGAGGTCAAGTGTTCTCTGGTGCCCTCTCCTCCCAGCGCGGCTCCTCTCCCAGAGCTTGTCCCTCGGGACTCTGCCCAGCTAGAGAAGAAAACCTGAGCGAATAACAGCCACCAGAAATAGAAAAGCAGAGTCATGGCTCACTTGCTTCGCGGGGCTGCTTTGGACAGATCCCATTCCCTGGGGTTCGGTCAGCTTCCCAGATGACCTTTCACCTCCCAGGGCGGGTCACCTTTAGCCTGGGCGAGGCCAGGACTCTGAGGACAGGGATCACAACCGGAGGACCTCTGTTCTCCGGGGACCCACTGAGTTCAGAAAGAGAAGAAACTGGGGGTATAAAATTCAGGGAGGCACTTTACAAAACCCACCCCAACAGGCAAGGGACCGTCTCACCAGCAAAGCCTGGGCACAATCCCACCCTACCCTGAGTTTCATGGAGGAGAGGGTCCACCTTGAGAGGCCCCCAGCCCAAGTTAGAGAAAGACTTGAAAGAATCTGCTGAGGTGTGCGGGGTGGCAGGGGCGAAGGCCAGCCACAGCACGCTGTCCACCCCCTCGTGCCCCAAAGCACACCCGCCCCTGAACCTGGCTTGGAACCCTCCTACTGACAGCCTCACAGCTGTGAGAAGACCCAGCATTCTCAAGGGAAGAGGTTGGGTGTGCTTCGCTTCTTTTTACTACCAGTACCTCTAATAAATAATACAAAGGAATGTGATCATACACACCTCGCTTTCTCCTGCAAAACAGCACCTAGCCAAGCGGCTTGGTTCCAGAAATTCTTCCTACAAAGCCCTGGAGGTGTCGCCCCTCGGCCTGGGTGGAAAGTGCTGCTCAGCCAAGCCGGGAGTGTGTTGGGTCCTGTGTCCTCCGGGCCCTGGGACATGGGCACCCATGCCAGCCCAGTCCGAGAGCAAGATCCCCTCGGAGCCCCTCGCCCCTCTGCGCGCAAGGACACAGGGTCTCCCTCCAGTGCTGGGAGGGCCCCACTGGAGGCCTAGGGGGATTAAACACTCAGACTCCTGCCTCCTGGGTTAGCTATCTCGCTCAAATGAGTCCAGCCTCTTTCAGGATCCCAGTGGATGGTTTCTTGGATTGCTGAAGTGTTTTCTTCTTTTCAGGGAGGACTATAAGAAGAAGGGAAAGGGCTTGACTTCCTCTGCCAAGCCGCTCTGCCTCAGCCTCCCACGCCATCCCGGCCCCAGGCTATACAGAGTTTTCTCACCTAGTGTCACCCCCCCCAACCCCCCACCCCCGCCCCAGGCCCCAGGGCTGGCTACAGGATACACCCCTCTTCCCCCCAAGACCTCAGGGAAACACAGCGTCTCTGCAGTGAGCACACTGGGAAACAAAATCTTGTTCTCCTGTGAAGCCAATGAAAGAAACGAAACCAGAGTAAACATTTGAGAGCTGTAATGAGACCAGAGGATTACAGAGAGAGAAAGGATCACATAATCTGGGGGCCGTATTTTTTAAATGAAAAACTTGCTTCTTTTCACAGAAGCAATACTTACTTGTTTATTATGGAAGAATGAGGAGATACTGATGAGCAAAGAGAAGGCATTTGAAGCCTTCTGTTGTCCCACTCGTGGAGGACAAGCATCCGTGTGCTCAGGACCCTGCCTGGCCCCCCTGCTCCCCACAGGCCTCCAAGTCCACAGACGGGCCGCCTGCGCCCAGAAGCTCCGCCGGTGCTCTGTGACCTGTGGGCGACAGATGGCAAACTGCAGGTCCAGGTGGTGGGTTTCCTAGCACAGATTTTATAAGCACACAGGTTGATGTTGGCGTTGACAGGATGATGTCCCTTGGGAGGAAAAAAGAGCCTGTGTGGGCTCTCCCATGGCTTGGTGGCGCTCACAGGCAGGCAGAGCCAAGCAAGTCTCC
Organism: Mustela erminea; assembly: GCF_009829155.1. Classification (NCBI taxonomy): domain Eukaryota; kingdom Metazoa; phylum Chordata; class Mammalia; order Carnivora; family Mustelidae; genus Mustela; species Mustela erminea. The sequence goes on from NC_045628.1 coordinate 62,618,417, forward strand.
CGTAGGCAGGGAGAAGAACTGAGAAGCCAGTCTCCCAGCACGCCTGGCCTGAGCCTCTCCCGGTGTGTGTGCTTCCCTGAGAACATCCCCCTTGCATTTAGAACAGGATATGCAAAGCTTCTCCGATCCGTGCCGCAGAGGGTGAATCTGTGCCAAGTCTCCCAAGCCAGGTCTCCGAGGGACGCTCCACAGCACCAACACGCCCTTTTCTATGGGGTTGTGGGTGTAGCAAAGATCAGATCACAAGGCGTGTACAGTTTTGGAGCCAGATCTCTTCATTTAATGATAGAGAGCAGACAGCTTTCCTCTCCCACAGACATTTATCCACGGCAGAGTTTCCAGGTTTGAACAGATTTCTTGTACAGGTGTTCCATAATTTATTACTTCCCTCTCCTCCACTAGTGCTGTGACGAGAGCCTCGTTTTCCAGATCTTTCATTATTTCTTAGGATGAACTCCAAGGATATCTATCCAAATGTTGGGCTTCTAACAAACTGGCTTTCAGAAAAGGGGCAGCGATGTTGGAGAGATTGCTGTGGGAGGGCCCATGGGGACAGGGCAGCCTCTGGGCTTGGTTCCCTGCCTGTAGATGGGATGACAGCAGTGCCCCCCCCCCTCACGGGGGCCGCGAGGACACAGGCACTGTATCCAGCTGGCACATCCAGGGGTGGGGGCATGGGGTGTCTGGTGTGACCGCAGCTGGGTTTAGTTGCCTTGTTTGGGGAGGATGCCTGTCCTCTTTGAAAGCTCATCATAGAGTTGGGAAGGGCAGATCCCTAACAGAGTTCTGCTCCCCTTCTCTGCTGTTTCCAGGCTTCCAGATAATCCTTATCTCCTTAGGCATTATTACTTCCCTGTCCCCAGGTCTCCATTGCTCTCCTGTTGACTTCCCTGGGCCCCTGTTCATGCCTCTTGGACATGGAATGCCAGCATTTACCAGCCCCCTTGGCCACCAGGCCACTGTGGTCAGGAGGGCTGGCTGAGGAAGGGGCAGCTGGGGCCCCTGCACGGCCCCCCCACCCCCCACCATGCACAATGCAAACCAGAGACAAAAGCTCTGCTTCTGAAGCTGAGGTTTCTCCCTTTCTAGTCCCAACGTGCCCCTCTTAAATGGAAATGAAGCAATTCCCCAGTCCTCATTACGCTGGTTTTAGGTTATTCCTGGGGAGATTCAATCCTGTGGCTGCTCAGATATTTTTAGATGAGCCGTAAGCTGCGTGGAAATTAAAGGCTGCAACCTCCCTGCCGTGATGAGCCCTGGATGGCCAGTGCCCTCGGGCCCACCACTCCAGCAGCAGCCCCCACAGCCTCTGCACAAGGGCGTAGGATGGGCAGCCGGAGAGGGGAAGGTGCCCTTCGGTGCCAGGCAAGGGAGCTGGCTGGGGACACAAAAGCAGCACTCACCCAGCCCCGGGTGGGACGGCAGTGTGCACAGATTGCGCCCTTGACCTCGCGGTCCTCCTGATTGGGCCTTCACAGGCATCTCAGTGGAACCCAGCAGTGCACCACGGCCCCTTCTCAGGAGGTGGAAGGAGCATAAGAGAACACTGGTGACGATGCGGGAGAGCACGCTGCATGCTGCCTGGGGCCTCCTGAGCCCCTGCCCGTACCATTAGCGCCCAGACCTGCCCCTTTCCCAAGTGGATTGTGCCCCTCCGTTCTTTGCTGTACGCACCCTGAGCGAGGGCAGGGGCTGCCCTGCTGGCTGTCAGAGCTCAGGCCCTAGTGCAGGCTGGCACAGAGCACGTGTCCATTAATATGTGAATTAACTCCTGTCTTAGAGTGTGGGACCCGTACTGTAGATGCTTGGAACCACCTCACCCCCACCCACGTGAGCCTCAGCGGCATCACAGCTATTGCCCGATCCCGGGGCAGCTTGCTCATGCTTTGAGAAGAGCTCCATCCGGGCCTCTTTTATGAGTGAGTGGTTTTTCCCACGCCCCCTGGGAAAACCGTAAAGAAGTGTGGCTCTTCCAAACGTTAGGATTTTGAGTCCTGGGAAATAATCCACCAGGACTGGTCTGCAGGTCAGTGAGCAAAAGTGGGGCCATACCTGGGGAGCACAGAGGGCAGAAGTCAAGGTGGGGGGAGCACCCGGCAAGGCAGCCTTCAGAGACTGTCAACACCAACAGCAGGGAGGCTGATGGGTGCTAACAGCTTCACACATGATGATGGAGCCCCATGGGGTCAGCTTAAGGTCAAGAATGTCAATGTGGAAGTTCTAGATCAGGTGTTTAGAAATCATGGTCACACCTGACATATGGCGGTATGACCATACTTAGGAACAGGTAAGAGATCGGGACCTTTGCCTTTCATTCTTCCAGAATGGACTGTGCACGCCTTCACAGTGAGCCCAGGGACCCCAGCGTTGCTCCTGTGACCTCTGTCGCCGGTGAGCCTATGGCTGCCCACAGGAGAGGGGAGTGACCTGCCATCCTTATTCCCTCTGAGCTGTGCAGGGCAAGGGCACCTCCACTGGGCTCCCTCCTGTTTGGGGGTCACCAGCCCTCACCAATCATCACCCTCTTTTTGGGTGGGCCTGAGAAACACCAAGAAGAGAGGTGTCAGCTTTGGGGGCTTCTCCCAGAAGTATAACGACACCCCCCACCCCAGTCTCCCAGTCTGAGCACAGCCATGATTGGCCCCTCCAGAGGTGGACTCCCTCTTGGCCAGGGAACTTTCCAGGTGCTGCTGTCAACTGCTAAGATCCAGATTAATGTGTGTCCCAGCACAAGCAATGCAGATGCATCCTTTAAGCTGTGGAAGTCAGAGGTCTGAAATCAAGGTGTCAGGGGAGCTGTGTTCCTTCTGGAAGTGTGAGGGGAGAATCAGTGCCTTGCCTTCTCTAGCTTCTGGAGGCCACTTGCTTTCCAGGGTTTGTGGCTGGAGCACCCTGATGACCTTCTTCTAGCCCCATGTCTCCTCGTGTGCCTCTGGCTCTCCTGCCTTCCTCTTAAAATGACCCTTGTGATGCTACTGGGCCGGCCTGGATAGTTGAGATTACTCTCCCTGTCTCAGTTTCACTGCTGCAGGGTCTCTTCCTGCCATGGAAAGGCGACATAGTCATTGGCTCCAGGCATGAGGACATGGACATGAGAGGTGGGGTCAGCGGTCGTTCTACCCACTAAGGCAGAGAAAAGCCAGTGTCCGTAAATTGTCTTCTTCCTAGTTTCTCTGATTTGGGTCATTTTAACCCATTAGGTTAAACCCATTATCCTGTCCCCACACCCACCCCCCCATCTGATCAGAATGTCGTCCGGGAGCGGCCCCGCCCACCCCTGACCTCAATGTCTTCCCCAGCGGCCCCTGCTCTTCAGAAGCCTCCCTTTCCCCACGCTCTGCCCACTCTCAGATGACACTGCGGCAAAGCCTTGGGTGAGGCCTGGGGTCTCACCGCCGCCCTTTCCAGAGGGAATCCGTAGGCAACGTGTGGGCGGCAGCCACCCTGCCGCGACAGGAGGCTGGAGTAGAGGAGGCGAAGGTGCTCTTCGGGGCGGGCTTCCGGGAAGGCTCTGCCGCCCAAATGAGCATTGGGGAGCCCCAGTCCACGTGTCAGGAGCTCCTGAAGCACGTGTGTCCCGGGGAAGAAGCACCAGGCTGACCCTCATCTTGGCCTCCCAGCCGTCACCAGCAGCCCTCTAGACCGGAAAGCCTCCAGTCTGGCGCACCACGGCCTGCTTTCAGGTGACCAGGGAGAAGGTTCGTGGCCCACCGGACAGTTTGGCTTTCCCCGCGGATGTGGCCCACATGCACCCCCCGCTTTGGACAGTTGGGGCAGCAAATGTAGGACCACCGACTTCCCAGCAGGGACAAAAGTCAAACCCACAAAACCTCCCAAGAGGTCACCTCACTGCTCTGGGGTCTTGTTCTTCCCGCAACGCAGGGATCGGGGCAGTCGTGAGACTATCCACACCCGAGGAGGCGGAGCGCTCCGCGATGGCGGCGGGAAGCTGACTGTGCCGTGGGGCCCCGCCTCCCAGGGACCCCGAAGAGGGGTGGGCTGGGGGCCCTGGAGGAGTGGTAAGCGGCCACCTGTGCTGCGGGCTCCCCCCAAGCCCCGCCCCAGAGGGTTTCCAAGTCCAAATGCTGTAGTAGCTTGGTGATGCTAACCCCTCCGTTCTCTGGCCCCATGAGACTGTCCTCTCCCAGAACTGGAGCCTCCTGTCCGCAGAGGAAGATGTGTCCACGCTATAGGAAGGGGACACGCCGGCTGCTGCACAGTCTACGAGCCCATGTCGCGGAAAAGAAGTTGATTCAGGCATGTACGTCTGTTACGTCTGGTCCGCACACAGAAAAGTACGAGGAAATAAGAAATTTAGGTCCCAAGGGTGGGATGGTATGAAGTGAAACATCATCTTCCTTCGCTATCCATTTCTGCACTGTGTGACTTAGAATATTTTACAATGGATCATATGATTCTATGATTACTTCTGTTATCATAAAACATATATATGTAACATTTTCTAACAAAATGAGAAAAATACTGCTGAAGTGTACCTGACCTGGAGAGAGATTCACAATATACAGAATAAGAAATTACAACACAGCAGGAACAACAGAATCCCATTTTTTTGTGAGGGAAGGTGTCGAAACAGGAAATATCGCCAAGGATGCTATTTTGGTGCACTAAAACGTTTAAAATGCTCATCTTTGAATGATGAAACTATTATTTGTGTGTCCTCATGCCTTCCTGTATTTTTAAAGTTTTTTAAAGTTTTTATTATTTTTTAAAGATGTATTTATTTGAGAGAGTACACAGGTGCACGCGCATGCGCATGTGTGGGGGAGGGGCAGAGGGAGAGACTCAGGCAGAGCAAGGCTGAGCAAGGAGCCTAAAATGGGGTTCAGTCCCATGACCCATCATGAGATCATGACCTGAGCCAAAAGCAACAGTTGAATATTTAGCCCACTGAGCCACCCAGGCGCCCCCTCTATCTGTATTTTATTTTATTATTTTATTATTTTTGACGTGAGGTGGGAATCAAGCAAGGGTTCCAAGTGGCAGAGCCCTGGGCTCTTTAGAGGGCTGCGGCTGGGAGTTTCTGCTTGTCCAGTTCTCCCTGCCGCTGCCAGTGCCTGGTTCAGCGCCCGAGCCCACAGGAGAGACCTGGCACCCCAGACAGGGCCCTGGAGGACACTCGGAACCTGGATCAGGTCCCTACCATTGGTGTGACTGCGGGCAAGCCACTGTAGCAATTTCAGCGTTGGTTTCTTTACTTGTAGAAGGGAGATCAGAGCTGGCCAGCTCCCTCCCCGGATCAGAGGAGTTTGCTGCCCGAGAAGGTGTGTGCGGACTGGGACGCTCCGGGGACATGTGTATTGTAGTTATTTCGTTTCTGTATCATTATTTGTAATTTCGAGCTCTGACTTTCATCCCAGACAGCATTCTCAGTCGTCCATGTCCCACTTTATTTTGGGAGGGGCCTGCCTTCGTAGTACATATGGATTGTGAAGTGTCATGAACACTTGGCCTCCAACAGCTGTTTTCCTCCGTCCAGAGGCCTTGAACACTGTCTTTGTATTCATTGCCCGCGGCTCTCTCTGTGATTTAATTTGCGAGAAGCAGAAAGGACTTCTGCCAAAAGCTACCAGTCCCATCAGCCTGCCATGACGGATTGTTGTAAGTGACTCCCAAGTAAAGGAAATCAACGCTACCATAGGGAGGGTCCACACAGCAGGCCTGCGACCCCTTCCCTTTGCAAGGCCCAATGGCCCATGGCCAGCGAGGCGGGGGCCTGGGCTCGCTCACCGGGCCTGTCTGGGCACAGCTTCTCTCTCCTGGCCTAGGATGGATGAGAGCCGGGGTGAGGCCCTCTGCACCTCCTCACCCTACCCCGGAGCTGGTTGTGTGTTCGGCTTCCTGCTTCATCCCCTGTATGTTCCTTCATACACCTGTACCGATTTCAGTGTTTACAGAGCCTCCTGCAGGAGGACTGGCGGCACCACTCATCCCACCAAATACTCTTGCTCTAGGGCACAGCCAAGCGGTAGGTGCTTCTTAAAAACTCCTGGAGAGGGTGCTTGGATGGCTCAGTGGGTTAAGCTGCTATCTTTGGCTTGGGTCCTGGGATCAAGTTCCGCATCAGGTTCTCTGCTCAGTGGGAAGCCTGCTTCCCCACCCCTTGCCTGCCTCTCTGCCTACTTGTAATCTCTCACTCTCTGTCAAATAAGTAAATAAAATATAAAAAAATAAAATAAAAACTCCTGGAGAAAGCACAGTTTTTAGTAACAGCCCCTCCAGGGGCTTTTCTATCTTTTCAAAATCTCCCTCATCCAAATCTACAAAACCCACTCCCAAAGGAGCAGGTCTGAGATATCCTTTGCTTCCCTGTGCTTTGGGCCTCCTAGGGCGCCAGTTTTGTCCTTATAAAGAACCTGTGTAGCTCTTCGCACACAGCACACATTTCTCCTCTCTGAGATGGAGGTGAGGCATCTTTTTTTCTGGCCACTGGTGATTTATAATCCTGGAGCCCCCCCGCCAGGTTTCTGAAGCCCTGCCCGTATGTATGCCTTCCTGCAAAGAGAAACACAATACTAATTTGCTAAAAGCATAACATAAAAATATGTAAGGAATGTATGTACGTATGTGTGTGTGAGTGTGTAAAATGTTTTCTTGAAAGAACTGGAATCAAGAGAATCCCAAAGAGGTTTGGTGACTTGTCCAAGTTCCCAGCAAGTGTATACAAAGAAGAAAGCAAATGGCGAATCTCCCTTTTTTCGACTCATTAAACCACATTGAGTCCCAGGCGACAAGAGTGCCAAGAGAGTAGGAACGTATCCCATTGTTTGCGTGTCATTATTCCCTGAGGATGAACTTGACACCAGGAGCTCTCTGCCCCACTCCTACAGATGCCATCCCAGGCCTGCTGTTAACACAAGTCAGTGTCATTCTCCTCCCCCAAAGCCCTTCAGCATCTCGGGTTCCTAACTGAATTAAGCAGAAAGCTCCTTGGCCTGATGCAGTAGGCTTCTTTTGGAGAGGTAACCCATCCCCTTCCCTCAGGGGCAGACCCCACATCCTGTCTAAACCAATAAACACATAATGAAGCTGTTACCCTGAGCCAGGCACTGTATTTGTCCCATTTGCCCTTGAGCTCCCCGCTCCCCCAAGAGTATAGAAACAGAACCCTTGCACAGAGGGCAGGTTGACTCAGTGGCCCATGTGCATGGAAACGCAGAAAAACGCAGAGAAAGTCTGTCTGCAGAGGGGGAGAGAGGGAAGCAGTTGTAATGAGTGTGTGGACAACAGTCTCAGAGAAAGGGAAGTTTACCCCGGTTCTTCACAGCAGTCCTGTCTTATCCCTGACCAGCCCAAAGCCCAGCTGTGCCTTGGCTCCCAAGTTCTGTGAGGGCTGTGCCCTTGTAGCCACCAATAAATTATTTTTGTCTGTTTGGCTTGAGTGGGTTCCTGTTACTTGTAAACTAACAGTTCCAAAGATACTCAACTTAGCTAGAAAGTCTGCGAGTTCTGTGCTAGTCAGCCGCCGCTCAAAATAACAACATCCAAGGTTGCTGGGTGGCCCCGTGGGTTAAGCGTTCCAACTCTAAATTTCGGCTCAGGTCATCATCTCAGGGTCGTGAGTTCTAGCCCCACGATGGGCTCTATGCTCAGGGTGGCATCTTCTCTGGATTCTTTCCTCTCCCTCTGCCCAACCCCCTGAACCTCCGGCTCACATGCTCTCTCTCTCTCTCTCTCTCTCTCTTTTAAATAAATCAGTCTTAAAAAAAAAAAAATCCAGGCAGTAACTGGCAGGGCACTGACGGAAATGGCTAGCAGGTGTTTTTTGTCACTCATATCTTAATGTGAACCAGTTTGGTAACTATATTTCCTCCAGGACTGACCAGATAGGATCAGGGATGTCTGGAGGATTGAGTTTTGATGAAAAAAAAAAAAAAAAAAAAGAAGAGGTGGAGGATATTTTAGGGAACCGGCTTCCAGGGGAGGGCAATCCTCAGTATAGGGAAGGCACCTTCAGCTATTGGAAAATGTGCCCAAGGTTAGTCCTGCTTCCAGTAATAAGGAAAATAATTCATTATCATTATGACTCATTAGTATTTTTAATTTACACAATGCCTTCCTTCCAAGGAACTCATTATGTTGATGGAGGTTCATTATAAGAAAGAGATTTGGGAGTGGAATTTATGTTGGACACAGTCTTCTAAATATGGCAACAAGGACCTTTATTACATGGGAACATGACTTGAAGCAAATCTCCCTCTATAAGCTAATTAGGAAGGGAGATAAAACCGTGTCATATCCGGGCGATGCTAGAGGAGAGATGCGCAGCCCTCTTAAAGCATTACTAAAACCACATTCCCACCCAAATATTAAATTCATTAAACTTGAAACTAACATAATGTTCTATGTCAATCATATCTCAATAAAAAAATCTGTGGGGCTCCTAAAATCATAAAATATCTTGAGTTTAATATATTTGGATAGCATTAAAGTTGATTATTGCTTGATGAGAAAAATATATCGTTAAGTTTACATTTTAGCCTAGGACAACTGATGGGCATTTCTATTCAGAAACCTTTCAAGCCAGCTTGAAGGAACTGTCACCTCTGGCTCTGGAAGGTTACCAGTGTAGCTTCTAAAGGAGCAGACACTCCTGCCCTGGGGAAGTCCATTTGGTACTTCTCCGTGTGGGCGGTAACAGAACATCCCATAGGGATCTTGGGAGACTCACACACTGACCTTGCAAGTTATATAGAGACCGTTTCCAAGATCCTGTCACCTGGGGAAGCCATCAGCACAGGTTCCCACAGAAAAGGAGGCATTAGGAAGCATCTGAGTCGTCAGCTTCTTATGGGGTATTCTTGGTTTGGGGTCAGACAGCTGTGAGCAGGAGGCAGATTGTTCCCTTTGCCCCTGACCCCAACTCATCCTCCCTCTCCAGTCGCATTCATTCAGCAAGTGTTTATCAAGGGTCCGCTAAGTGCCAGCCCCAGTGCTGAGGATGAGGGATCCTGTGAGGCCCCCGCCCTCATGCGTTTTCCGGGCATGGATGGGTGTTAAGCAGGTTGTTACGTATAATCGACCCCCACTCGCTGCTCAGGTAAGTCCTGAGATGGAAGAGCGCGTGCACACTGTTGTGAGCACATGGGGGTGGAACAGGGCCCCGCGTTAGCAATGAGGTGGCATCTCAGCTTTAGCAGTGAGGCAGGAAGAAGCAGAAAGGGTGGGAGGGGGTTGGGACAGGGAGGAGGGTGTTCCAAGTGTGGAGCACAACCTGGGCAAAGACCCTGAGGTTGGAGGGCTCAACAGAGAGTGGCTGAAGCTGTGTGAGCAAGGAAGAGAGTGGGGCTGGGTGAAGCTGGAAGGCCAATGCCAATGCCACTGAGCTTTAATGACACCAAGGGCTGAGGTTAAGCTGAAGGAAACATTTGCATTTTTAAAAATCACTCTGCCCGCATTATGGAGGAGGCCACTGGGGTTGGGGGCGCATGAGAGGGCATGGAGAGCCCTTGGGTACACATTCTGCAGCACTGACTGGGGTGCTTGGGTGGTGGTAGTGTGGAGATGAAGAGAAGCAGACACGCTGGAGGCATGTGATGAAGCTGCTTCAAGTTGACTCCCTACAGGAGGTGAGGAAGAAGAAGCGTCGAGGAGGAGCAAGCAGGTGGACAGTTATGCCGTCTAGTAGGGTGGGTTCAACTACTAAGGTGGGTTCAACAGATTGGTGAGGAAGACCAAGAGCCAAATTTTGGACAAGCCGAGTAGGAAGCATTTGAGATATGAACTTGGAGCTCCAAGAGAGACCTGGGCTACATGGAGATCTTTGGGAGCCAGAACTAGTGATGGTCAGCATGTGGGGCTGCAGGGAGGGGTGAGATCTCCACCGAGTGCAGGGGGAGAAGAGGGGAGGCCAGGACTAGGTTGGGTGGAACTGCAGTCTTTCAAGTTCATGTAGAGAAATAGTATGCAGCTCAAGAGGACAGAGTGGGGGCAGGGTGAGCCATGACTCAGGAGTGGAATCAAAGGGCCTGTGCAGACAGCACTCCCCGGGAGCCCAGACAGCCATGTCAAGCACAGCAGAGGGTCAGGCAGGCTGAGAAAGGAGGCATATCCTCTGGGTTTGGCAACACAAGTCACAGGTGATCTTAGCAAGAGTTGCCAATGATCGGGGAGAAAATCAGATGGAGTGGTTGCAGAGAGTGAGCAAGAAGCAAGGAAGGGAAGAGAGAAGCTGGCTGGGAAGGAGAGGAGGAAGACAGAGCAGGGTGTGGAGCAGGGACTCATCCCAGATCTCCCAGGACCCCCCTAGTGCTGGCACGAAAAGTCCTCCATGCTGGGAATCCATTGAGTCCTGGGGAAATCCAGACTGCTAGTCACTGTAAGTTGGCATCTAGCAAAGTTATCGCTCCTGTCATTTTTAGACAGGGAAATGGACATTTATGAATGCTAATGAGAAGGATCCACCTGACGGGTAGGGGAGAACCCTGGTCAGTTACCCTAAGACTCCATGTCACTCATACAGAAATGAAAATGCTGTCCCTTCCTCATCTTCCCCAGACCATCCAAGATCCAACCCTCATGGTGTACCAGCAAAACCAATGTTTCTGGGGCAAGATGACTGAATTTGCTCCCTGCTGTCACATCCGAGGGAGGCTCTTCTTACCACTCTTGGGACACAATGAGAGCACCTCTTTACAGCAGGGAGAACCTAAGTGCGGGCACTGGGACCTCTGCTCATTAAAAGCATGAAGGTGCCTAATTGGCATTTTGTTTTTAAAATTCCCCCAAATGAGGGCCAGAACTGTTGTGAGTAACACTCCTTTAAAAACACCTGCTGAACCCCGGCCAGGTAATCAGATGAGGCCCACAGGCCAGGAGGAGTTCCAGGCACAACACTGACTTTCCAGACTGGGGCAGGGAGATCAGAGGAGCAGTTCCAGCAAAGCCCAGAGAGAGATCAGCCCTGCCCTGAGTGTCGCAGCAGTCCAGACCCCACCGCTGGAGTAGGTGGGGAGGCCCAGGAATGTGGCCAGGAGCTCAACTCAGGCGGGGGTGGGGGGTGTTGTGCCTCTTCCAAAACAGCCTCGCTGGCTGGCAGGACACCAAAAGCCAATGGCCAAATGATCTCAGACTTTTGGGTTCATTCATTCTTTCTCCTTAGAAGGGCCAGACAGAACTCCCCAGAGCCTCACCCAGGGCTCCAGAATCCTTCTGAATGTGGGTGGTGGAGATGGGAGTGATCCCATTTGTGGTTTCAAGAGCTTCAGTTCCCACCTGTCTCCCCTGTTGTCTAAAATCTGCCTCCTCACCCCAACCTATCAATCCTATGCGTTAAAATGTCTTAAGGGTTTGAAAAGTAATGAGCTGGGGCTTTTCCTAGAAGATATTAAAATGTACTGTGAATAATCAGAATAGTGTGGTCTTGACAGAATAATAGTCAGATCGGTGGAACAGTGAGCTCAGAAAGAGAAGCAACTTAATGAGAATTTGGTATACAATAAAGATGGCATCACAACTCAAAAGGAAGGAAAGCACATGCAATAAATAAGCAGGGCTGTGTGACACTGTTCATTAGGGATACAAGGGAGAGGGGCACCTGGGTGGCCCAGTCGGTTAAGCATCTACTTGATTGTAATATACACCCTGACTACATAAAAAAATTTCTGTGCAGCAAACCAAAACATTTAAAATCAAAATGAAAAAGGAATTTGCCAAACTGGGGTGGGGGAAGGACTTGCAGTAAAAGTGCCAAAGGAGGTTTATAAAGCAAGTTTAAGAGGTAATGATCTCAACAGAAAAATGGGCAAGGGACATGAACAGGCAATTAGCAAAAGAAAGGCAAATGGCCAATAAACTACCACCAACAACTCCAACTTCAATATCACTAGTAACCATTTCAAATGCAAAGGAAAATAAGATGTCATATCTCATCCATCAGTTTTGTAAAGATCACTCACTTGAGAATGCTAGGAAATAAAAACAACAACAACAACAAGTACTTCCAGTGCCGGTGGGAATGTAAATTGTTACAATTTTTCTGGAGAGTACTTGGTTAATATATATCAAAGCCTTAAAAATGCTCACATACTAGGTCTCTGTAATTTCACAACCAGGGACCCATCCTAAGGCAAAGACCCAAAGATGTAAATGAAAATGTATGTATAAAAGCTTTTATCACAGAGTCATTTTCAATAGAAATTAGAAACAAGCTAAATATCCCACAAGAGGGGGTTAATGAAATAAATTACAGAACATTCATCCAATAGACTGCTTCTAAATAGAAGTGACATTTTAAAGGGTATTAAATGACGTGAGACAACATTTAAAATATAATGTTAAGCGGGAAAACACAGGACTCAGAATGATACATACAGTGTAGTTCCAAGTGGGAGTAGGGGATATGCATAGAAACAGGCTTAGAGAAAATAGACCAAAGTGTTAACCATAGGGAGAGGTTTTTTTTTTTTTTTAATTACTCTCAGATATTTTTATTTCCTCATTTTCTAAATGAATACTCATCTGTTTTAGGATTGGGGGGACAAAAGGTGATCTTGAACAAATGCCTCCTCCCGTACCCCACCCCCACATACAAGTCCTAAGACGGCATCTGCAAAGATGAGCACAGATCCCTTGGTTTGCTTAGCTGCGAGCTGGGACCCAGAAAGTACTGTGTTGTAAGGGAATGAGAGAAGAGAGACAGATGTTTACAGGGAGGGGAGAGAGGTGGAATAAGAGAGGGAACTGGGAATGCGGAATGTGGAATGATGTGGAGGCCATGCTGGCCTTGCTGGAGCCCCGGTAATACTCTAGCATCCATTCATTTGGATTTTTGAAGAGATCAGAAGAGTCTGGGCACCTTGCAGTCCAGACTCCAGACTGGTAAAAGGAAACCCCAGGGAGACCTCTGATGTAGCTGGATGGAGGCTTCTTAGGGAAAAGGCAGTGCAAAGAAAATTCTAGGGGAATGATGAGGTTGGAGAAACTGTAAGAACTCCAGTGAGACACTGGGGGTGGCTAGTCATCTTTGGTGTCTCCTTCCCAACTTTGCTCAGAACCATATGGGTTCTCGGGAAACATAAAATTTGGGGTTAAGAGGCTCTCTTGAAGTGAAAGGTTGCTGTTTTCTCCTTCGCCAGCTGTTGTGCACTCCTCTGTCCTTGGAGCAGGTGGGCCAAGAGGTGACCCTCCACTTCTGCACAGCACAGCATGAAAGGTACCTCTGCGTTTATTCCTCACCAAAGTGATACTTCTGAACACCTGCTACTATCAGCCATGTGTGGGGTGATCTGCACTCAAACCTGAAGGAAATACAGCCCTCCCCACCAGGAGCTCACGGATTCCTCAGAAAAGGCACCAAAACAAACAAACAAACAAACAAACAAACAAAAAAACCACCATAGTAAATAATCTCCTTAAATACCAGATACTGTGCTGAAAGTTATAATGCTTTTCTTTTTTCTTTCATATATACAAATACACACACACACACAAACACACACACACACAGCTGACCTTGGAACAATGCAGGGTGAAGGGCACCAACCTCCCATGTAGTCAAAAATCTGTGTATGGTGCACCTGTGTGGCTCAGTCGGTTAAGTGTCTGACTTGATTTTTGCTCAGGTTATGATCTCAGGGACGTGAGAGCAAGCCCCGCATCGAGCTCTGTGCTCAGCGCAGAATCTGCTTGGGATTCTCTCTTTCCCTCTCCCTCCGCCTCTCCCTCCACCTCTCTCTGAACTAAATACAGAAGTGAAAATCTTAAAAAAAAATTTGTAATTTTGACTCCCCAAAAACTTACCTACTAATAGCCGCTATCATCCAGAGGACCTAACTGATAACATAAACAATTGAGTCACACGTTTTAAAATATATATTATATACTATATTCTAATAATAAAGTAAACTAGAAAAAAGAACCTATTATTAAGGAGATCATAAGGAAGAGAAAGTATATTTATAGTACTGTAGTTATTGAAGAACATCCAGGTGTAAGTGGATCAGGGCAATCTGAACCCATGTTATTCTAGGGTCAACAGTATGTTTATATTTTTTTACACACAGTAAAACTCTGTGTGCACTTGTACTGTTATGAGTTTTCATAAATACACAGGGCTGGGTAACTGCATTAGACTATGGCATGATTCAGAACGGTTCCTTCATCCCAAATATTTCCTCATCGTCACCCATTCCCTTCGTAGCCATCCCCCCTTCCACCCCGACCACCCTGCAATCACTGATGTGTTTGTTCTCCATCCCTAAACATCTTCGCCTTTTCCTGAATGTCGTGTAAATAGAATCATACAGTATGTATCCTTTTGGGTCTGGCTTGACTTTTGCCAGTTCCCTCAAGATTCATCCATACTGTTGCCTACACCAATATTTTGTTCCTTTTTACCGCCGAATAGCATTCCTTTATGTGGAAGGACCACAGTTCATCTATTCACCAGCTGAAAGACATCTGGGCTGTTTCTAGTTTGGGGTGACTATGAATAAAAATAAAGCAACTTAAACATTCACGTGCCTGTTTTTATGTGAATGGGAGTGATTTCCTTTGGGTAACTTACAATCCTTGTAAGTAATTTACAATCCTTTCTTTAATCCTCACCCCTAGTCTATAGAAGTATCATTATCTGCATTTTACAGAATGGTAACGTGAGGTGTGGAAAGTTTAAAGCATTGTGCTAGTCCAATGGCTGGAGGACCAGGACTACTGTGCAGCCGACACAGATCGAGCGCCTTCTAGTGGCCAGGCAAGGTCGGCCCTCGAGGATCCCTGCTCTGTGCAAGAAACCCACCCTGGTCAGCAGGTCAGCGGGTAATTCCTAAGGCGCAGCGACAGGCTGGAGGAGGGCACTATGGGAGATGAGAGGAGGAGCACCTGACTGAGCTCCGCGCTAGGCTGTGCCCAGTTGAGTCATCGAGAGGAGAAGCGAAAGTTAACCAGGTGGAAGACCTTCCAGGCAGAGGAGCATCCGGAACAAAAGCATGGAGACCTCTTAATGGCATGCTCCAAAAATAATGGGCTGACTGGTAAAGGATCCATGTGGGGGAAAAAATATGAAATTTGTTTGGACAGGCAGGTGAAGATCGACAATAAAGGACTTCAATTCCAAGTTAAGAGATTTGGATGTTAATACTAGCTGACATTTCTACAGTACTTAATTTCTTCCCAGATTCTGTGCTTCTCTGGAAAGCTTGAAGGTTTGTGAGCTAGGAGGAGGTCTTTGAAGCAAAATGGCGCACAGTCAAGCTAAGGGCAAAGATTATTTGACAAGAACGCCCGGTGCCAAAACACACGCAGTGTCTGGAGGAACATTCTGCCCCAGAAGTACCATTCTTTCCTTTCCTCTGAGGCTTTGCACCCTAGATCCCTTTGTGGACGAAAAGAGCTTACCGTATGGTTCCTGAAATCATTTATTTGTCTCATTCTCCCACTAAACCAGGAGCCCCTTCTATTTCTGAGTCCTCATCGCTGACCTCAGTGTCTGGCAAATACTAGGTGATATCTGCGTGTTTACTGAACAAATAAAGTATTTTGTTCCTTAAATATTTTGGTTAATAAATAGTTACCACATCAAGCTCAGATCATCTATTTCCAAAGAATTAGAATGTGATTAAACAGAGCTTGTGGAAGATTATTGTCGACACTATTCACTGTCTCTTCCCCACCTCCATGGGAAGAGCATGCTCCCCGACTTCTGGTTTGGGGCTCTAGGAAGTGACTTGCATTGGCCAACTGGATGTTAGCAGATGTGATGCTAGCAGGGGCTCGAAATGTACTTGCATTCTTGGACCTCTGCCATTGCCATAGGAACCTACCCTGGTCAGCCTAACAGCCCAAGGAAGATGCAAGACATTTGGAATGTACCTGGCTCCGACCTGCTGCTTGGGACACCCTGCTAACCCAGTAGACCCGCAGAAGAGTCAGCAAAAAACACACACTTTTTATCATCTGCCTCTGAGATTTTAGAGTTGTTACGTAGCAGTAACTGACAGATACAACCGCATATGAAAAAATGTACCAACTATAATTTAGTTGTCCTTTGTTTAGTAAGGTGAGTCACAGACTCTGGCTTCTGAGCACTTCTGACTCTCCGTTTCCTTGTTCGGAAAATCTGTAAAGTTGGTGTGAGGATTGAATGAGGTGACACCCCCGCCAAAATACTTTGTGGAACACCTGGTACATTGAAAGGGTTCAGTGTGTGTTGTTGTTGTTGTGCTTCTGGACCTTGAGTGCCCACCTTAAACAGCAATTTTCTCTGGGTGTGGGGAGATGCCAATAAGCAGAGAGCTCCAAATCACAGAGCATCGAGCCACAGAACACTTACTGTATACCTATGTTCATCCTTCCAGAATGATCCACACTGAACTCCCCCACCTTCTTCCCAAGAGCTAAGGTGCCCCTGCCTGTTTATTACAGTCAGTTAGTTGATGACACAGCTTTCCTGGAGGAGGTAGAGTCCGTGTCCTCGTCGTGTGTCCTGGGGTGCGAGCGAGGCTGAGATGTGGTGAGTGTAATCAGCTAACGCTTGGGCTGTGGCAGGCCGCCAGCAGAGCACTTAGCACGGCCTCCCCCCCCCCTTCCCATCTGTCTCCCCTCTGCACGGGTGCTTAATGCCACTGCATGCTAACAGGCAAAGTGTCTATGATTTGAGAACACCCAAAACACAGTGGTGAGAACAGCAACCAAACAGAATCTGTCTCACGAGATCACTTTGCCTCCATAGGGCATCTACCTCCAAACCTCCCCAGAGCAGCTCATTTTGTTCCACTGAAGGGTACGCTAGGAAGGTCTCTCCGTACCCCACCCAGCCCCACAAAAGGTTAAGGGGAATTATTTCCAAACTTTATCTAATTCATGTACTATGATGTCCCACAAGTGGCCAGGCTCAGACGTGGGCTCTGATGGTATCTTGAGTTTAAACAATCCTCCAGCTTCCAAATCCTCAGGATCCGGTTATGGATTGTGCAAACACTGGTGTTGTCCTGTCCTCAGAGAGTCGGGAACCCATGGGTGTTTGGCCAGGGATTGGAAATGTTTCTAGAGGCCCGACTGAATCTTAGAAAACAGAAAACAACCCGTCCCACATTACATAACCGGGCAGGGAAAACATGTTTCATATTAGAAGGGCAGCCAGCAATTTCCTAGGACTCAGACAGAGGTCTGGGTTGTTCCTTTGGCTCTGAACCTCCTTCAGAATGACAATATTTTAACCTCTCCACGTCCAGCTGCCCCCTCTGTCACGATCCTGCTGCTTTGTGTACTGTACTCTGTCTTCCACTCTGGAGAGGAGGAATAAATATCAGAGCAGGAGAATTATCATGCTTCTCAGAGAGGTTGGGAAGATCAATACAATGTTTTTAACACAAATAGGAAATGAAAATGAAGAGATATCAAGGTCCTTAGAAGCAGACTGGATCCATACAGAAGTACAATAGCACCAACTGTATAATCAAAAAGACAGTCCCCTTGGGGTGGGACACCTGACCCACGCTCCATAAATGCAGATTCCCAGTCGGCGCTCCAAGGGGGGCCCCAGCTCCGCCGGTCCTCTTCCTGGCAGGGCTGCTAACCCCCTCTCAGCGCTCCTAAGCACCCTGATTTTCCCTATAACAACGGGTGAGGAAAGGCTGCGGGTGGTAGAACTGGATCCTGGTAACTCGGGCTCAAATCCTGGCTCCTCCACTGGACCTTGGGCAAGTGATTCAATGTCTCTCAGCCCCAGGATCTTCATCTGTGATGTAGAGGTAAGAATACCCCCACCCCAGGATGGTCACCAGGACTAAGTCACACACGATGTGTGCACAACACTCCTGATGCCCAGCACGAGCTCAGTGCTTGGATGGAGGGTGAGCAGGGATGGGGGAGCAGCAGGTTAATGCTCTGTTGTCACTGTATTGCAATACCTAATAATTCTTGAGTACGTGGCCCCATAGTTTTGCTTAGCTCTAGGCCCCACAAGCCATGAAGGCGGTCCTGCTGAGAACCCACGTGGAGGTCAGCTGTGACTCCAGGAGTCCTTGCCAACGTATAAAGTGATAAGACAAATCCCACAGGACCCCATATTTGGGCTTGGTACTTGGGGCAAAGATACTACGTTTGGAACAAAATGAAAGGTGAAAATATTTTGTAGGAGACCTGCACCATTTCATAGCAAGCTGCTAGGTATTTGTTAAAAGGGAAAAAAGAAAAGAAAAGCAACTTCACCACTGGGGAGAAAGGTCCTTCCCCTCGCCCACTGTCTCCTTCCTCCCGGAGAGAGTGTGGTGAGTACGATTCCGGCCGCCCTCAGCCCCTTCCTCCCTCTGTCCAGGAGAGGTGGGGCTGTTACCAATAATTTAGTGTATTTGGGAACAATAAACTGCACATGCTTAGCTCTGCTCCCGCTCTCTCCTCTTCCTGGGGCAGAGGAGGGGCAAGGTGAGTGAGTGTGTCTTGCTCTTAGGTGCAATATTAGGAAACCCACTGGGCGCTTACCCCCTGCACCACGCCCTTCAACGAGCCTCGTCAGTAACAACAGTGATAAGCTGCCTTTCAGCTCTGGCTCCACTGTCTCATTCCCCAGTTTGTTCAGTTCTTGGGTGGAGGAGGGTTGCCGTATAACAGATGCCCTCGGTGACCCCAACAACCACACGAACCCCTGCCAGCCATCCGGTGAGTTAGGACAAGGTTTCATTACAACGCCTCATTAAAAGCTTAACTTACACTGAGGAAGTGGTATAGACACTGGAGAGGCTTATAGTCATGGCATCTCCAAGCTGAAAGGCACTAAGAGAATTTACTCCAGATTCCTCGGTTCAAGGAGGAGAAAAACCCAAAGAGGTTAAAAGGTTGGTACACTGGTTCTCCAAATGTGAATGGATGTCAGAATCCATCTGGAGGGTTTGTTAAAATGGATTTCTTGGGCTCATCCCAGTGTTGGTTTCAGTAGATCTGGGGGTGGGGCTCAAGACTACACTTTTCTACCAAGTTCCCCAGTAACGCTGAGCTGCTAGTCCAGGAACCCTACTTTGAGAACGACTGGGCTGGCATAAAGTGAGTGGACCTGTATTAGAGGAGAGGAACAGAATCCAGGTGTCCCATGTTCTAACCGAATGCCCTTTTCTTTCTTTCTTTTTTTTTTTTTTAAAGATTTTATTTATTTATTTGACGGAGATCACAAGTAGGCAGAGAGGCAGGCAGAGAGAGAGGGGAGGAAGCAGGCTCCCTGCCAAGCAGAGAGCTCGATGCGGGACTCGATCCCAGGACCCTAAGATCATGACCTGAGCTGAAGGCAGAGGCTTAACCCACTGAGCCACCCAGGCGCCCCACGAATGCCCTTTTCTATCCATCATCTTGTCCCATGATTACACCTTCTTCAGCCCTGGATGGAAATTCCCTTCGCTGCTGGTTTTATATCTACACCCTCTACCTGGGATGAAAGAGCGCTCCTCACCAAAATAACATCTGTAATGAGCCTTGAGCTTCCTGGAAAAAAAAGCTTTAACAATGCTAAGTATTTCTGGCACTAACGCATATTATTTAAAAAAAAAAAAACATGAAAAGAGTGGCTTCTTTTTAAAAGAGCATCTTATGAAGAAAATTTAATGCAGGGAAGAGTGCAAATACAGACATGTTAAGGACCAAGAACCCAGAAAGTCGACTGATGTTTTCCTGTTGCTTCTCTGGTATCATCTAGGTCTCTGTTTGCTTTGCTAAACACAAACAAGGAAACTGCTCATACTCTCCCAAAGTATGGGTGGCAAAGTGTTTCTCAAGTCTGGCTTCAGGCAGCTCCATCTTATTGACCACACACCCAGCCTTATGGATCTAGAGACTACAGTTTCCATGTCAAAAGAAAGGCCACCAGGGCCAAAACTCTGCACCTCCACAGCCACTGCCAGCCCCACATGCAAGTAATGACAACAAGTCTGCTCAACTGTCCCTTCACGTCAGACCCCTTCCAGGAAAATGCCACTTGTGCAGAAAGCTCAGCCACAGAACTGTGCAGAGGTCTCCAGTGACAAGGGGTTGTCTGGGCAACCGAATCATCAGTAAGGTGCTCTGGGATTACACCTAGACCAGAGCTGTCCAACAGAAGTATGTAATTTTTCTCCAAAGCAACCACATGAAAAAGATTAAAAAAAAATAGGTGTTAATAACATATGTTATTGAACTCAGCATATTCAAAATAATATCATTTTAACATGCAATCCATATAAAATTCTTAATGAGATGGTTTGCTTTTTTTTTTTTTTTCCCAACCAAGTCTTTGAAATTGACTCAGTTTTACACTTGCAGCGCACTTCAATTTGGACTAGCTACATTTCCAATGCTTCATAACCATACTGGACAGTGCAAGACCAGACCCTTGCCCAAAATGGCCTTTTGGAGCACACCAGAAACTGTTCAGATAGAAGAGCTTGGCTCAGTGCAGAGCATCTGATAGGGGCAGACATGTGCCATCCCACGTGAATTCTCCCGGCTCTCTGTGGAGTTCCACGTTGTGTTATTAAAAGGTTTGCTTGTCTGCAGCAGGCACTCTTTTTGGGCCAAACTTCTGATTTTTATTTTCCCCAGATAAGACACATGTCCGCAGATCTACAGAGCTCAGGAATATACATATATACATCATTTTATGAAAAATGGAATATTCTCATCCTTCCATAGTAACTATCCAGTGGGTGGTCCCCCTCCTGTTTGCCACAACAGGCTGGGTCTCCCCCTGAGGCCAGTGCGTAAACCTGATTCCATTAGCAGGCCTTGCCATAAAGAGTTCTCGCTAAGATGTTGTCAAGAAGACCCACAGACATGTGTGTCAGTCCATATCCCCACGGATGAGAAGTGTACACACATGAGACTCATCCTCTACTTGGGTTTATTAAACTTAACAGAACATTGACTTGATTTTCCTGCTTGAAATTTTTAATAGTTTTCCAGATTTTCTTGGGACCGGACAAACCCACAGGTGCAGAATGATATTCTAAACCAGAAAAAACCTTTTTTTGTAAAGCTTTTTAAAAAAGATATAAAGTAGCATTTTTTAAATTTAAAAAATGCATGTACACGTTTTTAAAATAAAATGGTTTGGAGGATAATACAGAATGGAAAGTAACAGTCTCACTCCTCAGCAGTAAACCACTGCTCACAGTTTCTTGTTCATCATCTAGAAATGTTTTAAGCACCTACAGTAGTCATATACATATATTTAAGCACAATATATATTATGTATATTAAGCATGATATACATATTATAAACATGTGCCCCCATCCTATACAAATAGGATCAGACCATACATTTCTCTGCATCTTTTTTTAATATATTTTTGAGATTTTTTAAAACTATCTATAACCCTGCTTTATTTCTTTTAATGGTTACCTAACATACCGTGGCATGAATGTGCTGTAGATTCCTCCTGCTGATCATTTAGGGGTTTTTGTTAATATTTTGCTCTGAAGACAAGCTCTAAGGTACATGGTAATTACAAGATGACAACTTCCTTTGTGACTCAGTTCTTGCTTATGATGTTTACCAGTTTCCACCTTGCATTATGGTTACTGCTGGACACAGCTCCCTCCTCCAGTAGACTGAGGACTTCTTGAAGGAAGGAGACATAGTGAAAGCCTCCCTCTTCCCTCTGGGTCATACACACAGCCATACAGGGAGATGATTAATGTATGTTGGCTGTTCAGCCCCTTCTCTGTTCCCAGTGCAGGAATCAGACTTAGACTCTAAGTATCCTGTGAGGCATGGTCATGGCCTCTGGGCTGCAGTGGGCATCTGTGACTTATCCCCCACCCAAGGCAGAGACTCCTGATGCTGCAGGGATCCAAGAGCTGAACCTACAGGTGAGGTTCAGAGCAAAAACTCCAAACCCTTTGATAAAGCAGAGTTCCGGGCCTTGCCTCAGTCTCCCCATTAACCGAGTTATAGAACCCAAGACTAGTCAGAATTTCTTTCTACCAATCTTAAAACATATTGTTTTCTCACTCTGAGACAAGGACTCAGAAAATGAGAAAACCGAAACAATCCTACATTTTCCAGTCTCAGAAGGCCTTTAGTCATCTTAAGTACCATATTCAGCTCCAGTCGGGCACAGTGGAATAGTCCATTACCTTCAACAGATGGGAAGGATGGGAAAAGCATGATGCGTGTAGGGCTACACTCTTTTAAAAAGGCTGTGAAGGCCTTGGCTCAGCCAGACTGGACACAGGTTGCCTGCTGACTCCTTCCCGGGGCGGGGGCGGGGGGTGAGCACCCCACCCTGATGACTGCACACTGAACCTTTGGACACCCAGTCCTTTCTTCTGAGCTCTTCCCCATAACGAACCTAAAACTCTATCCTACCCAACAGTGCTGAGTAACACTCATACAAAACTCAGGTTCAAAAAACAACAAAATTCAAGTGAACGAAAATCAATTCCACTTTGAACATTCCACCTCAACCTCCTTGAGCCTCCTGGAGGCACCTGGGGTGTCTCGGCATTGGACGGAGGTAGCAACATGGAAGAGAGAATCACTGTCCTAGATAAATCAACCACGGAGCCCGCTGAAATGAAGCACCGTGAAAAGATGAAGGAGATCATCTGTCTCCCTCTGGGAGAAAACAGGAGGCCAGGAAGCACCCAGGAGGAAAGGCCAGGAGTCTGCTGTGACCAGGGGAGGGAGCTAGAAACAGATATCTGTGCGTCAGAACCCCCAGTCCGCTGACCTACATGTGTCAGGGCTGGCCCTTGGAGCCCATCGGCTCTGCCATATTAACTCTTTGAAACTGATCAAAACTCAGCTGGCGGCACCTGGTTGGCTCAGTGGGTTAAAGCTTCTGCCTTCAGCCCTAGTCATGGTCCCGGGGTGGTGGGATCAAGCCCCACATCGGGCTCCCTGCTCAGCAGGGAATCTGCTTCCTCCTCCCTCTCTCTCTCTGCCTGCCTCTCTGCCTACTTATGATCTCTGTCTGTCAAAAAAGTAAATAAAATCTTTAAAAAAAAAAAACAACTCAGCTGGATCCTTTCTGCAGACGTGAGCCACCATCTAGCTGCTCTGTGGCCCAGGAGTCATAAGGGGACATCACAGGAACCCCTCTACCAGTGTCAGAGCATGAGTCTGATGAGCAAATGGGAAACAGTGCACTTAGTAGAAATTGCTACACAGGAACAAGGTGCTAATTAATATTATTTTTGAGTAGTCAGGAAGCTAAACCAAACCAGTGATTGTCACAGGACCTTGCACTTTCTCTGGTGCCCACACTCACCTGACTTGGCCAGCCTGGTGCACACCCTCCCTGGGTCTCCTGCCCAAGGGACCGCTGCACCTAACCATGCAGCGAGGCCCAGTCCCTACAGTGTTCTCAGCACTGATTCAAGAATTGGGGAACTTGAGCAGAGAATGCAAGGTTGGGAGTGGTAAGAGTATAAAAAATATTGATAACACTAATAATCACTTCTCCTACTGACTGGGAGCTATAAGTATACCCTGAACTTCCCCATGTCTTAGCACGTATCATGTTATGTTAGTCAGGTTTCTAACTAAAACCTCTTTCAATAGAGGGAGCCAAATGCAGGGATGGGTCCCTAGAGACTGAAGAAGGTAAGAAGCCAACTGGGACTGGCCCCTAACCAGATCGGGAGGAAACTTTAGCCCAGGAAGCCACCGGCCTGGGCTAAAGGAAGGAGTGGAGAAGGTGGTATGACCTGAGCCAAAGACCTCTCCTTGGCTTGCCACCTAAAGGAAGAACCTCAGAGCAGGTCTAGCCGTTGCCAGGGAAGTCAAATAATCCTGTTTCTGTCTTCTTCCCCACCGACCACTCTTCTTCAATGGCCAAACTCAGCCAGAAGCTGGCTGGTATGAGAGCCAGAGAAACACACACCTCGGGGTCCACACAGCTGCTCCTACTTTGTCCCCACTATGCCACAGGGCTGAGGAGGCAGGCCCAGGTGGGCACACAGGCTTCCCTGAAAGTGCCTGTTAACACTTGGTCCCTCCCAAGACCGTCAAGGGCCGTTTCTGACTCTATCATCTCTGTCTCCAACTCCAAACGCACCACCTGACATATGGTTCACATTCAAACACGTGTTCGAATACAGAGTAATAGCATCCCTACTTTTCAGATGAGGAAAGGGGTTCAGGGAAGCTGAGAAGAGGGCCCAAGCTCACAAGGTTAGTGGGCGCAGAACCAGGATTCCTAGCGGAGCCCAGCTCCTTCCTATACACGGTTTGTGTGCCTGTGCTAGACCAGATGAAGCTGTGATTGGCGGCTCTTCATAAACTGGGAGGAGCAGCCGATCCCCCTGGCAGGGCCGGGAGGGTACACCGAGTCAGGGAAACCACACCGCCAGGATGAGCAGACAGCCTGTCAGTCCTGGGCCCTCGGAGCTCTTGGCGACGGAGGCCACCTACAAACACACAAGAAAAGGGAATCTCCCGAGCGTGGGCTCCAGTCCCACCTTGTTGTGTAAGGCCAGAGGTGAAGGGCTGCCTCTCTGCCCCCTTCCCCGGAAACATGTGGGCTCCCTCTTTTCAGCCCTCCCCGCCCAACGGTGGTGGAGTTGGATAGAAGGATGGCTGAACATTATAAACAAAACCATACTGTCATCTTTCCCCCATAAATCCACTTTGCAAAAAATGTAGCCCAAACCACAGCAGGCTGGAATCCAGGCAAACCCTCATCTGCCTGTGGCCAGAGATTAGTATTCTCGCTGCGTCCTGCAGCAGGCACCACGGAAAGTTATCAGCGGGCAGACAGCCAGCTTTCAATCTCAAGAACTGCGGCGGCAGATCGCAGCGGCACTCACACATTAGAGGAAGATTTAGAGACCCTCACGCTCGCGGCGAGCGCGGAGCCTCCGTGCGGTATCTGATGGCGAGAGACCACAGACGTGCAGTGAGAACAGAAAGGACACTTGCTTTGAAACCGTTATGAAAAATAAGAAGAAGAACCACCTGCGGGAGCAGATGCAAAATACTCCATTCTAGACCGGAGCATTTCCCCACCTTGGCCGCTGTCCAAGGCTGAGGGGGCGGGGGCGGTGTCGGCCCCGCCCCGGCCCCGCCCCCGGCCCCGCCCCCGGCCCCGGCTGCTTGGAGATCAGGTTCGCGGGAGAGGAGATGCTGCGGGCGGGACTGGAAGCCGGGCTCCCGGACGTTCTGCAGCCAAAGCGAGGCAGCCATGGTAACTGGGGGCCATTCCCAGGGGCCTCTTCCGTGTTATCATTTCTGCAGCTCCTAGCACGCAGCCTGACATATGGTTCACTCTCAAACATATTTTCAAAAATAGAATAATATCACGCCCATTTTTCAGATGAGGGAACGGGAGGTTCGAGGAAGCTAAGAACACTGCCCAAGCTCACTTCCCAGCGGGTTTTCCTTCCGGGGGCCAAGTTCAAGGGGGCCAACCTGTGTGGGTATACAGGCCCCACATTCAGAAGGGCCCCACACTCATTTCAGGTGCTCTGCCTTCCCCGTCTCGAAATGTTCAATATTTTTCCCACAAGGGTCCCACATTCTCATTTCGCGCCGTGCCCCGCGAATTACGCCGCAGTGCTGGCTCCGACTCTCAGAAAAGAGCACAAAAATGTGGGCCGGCCCTGAAAGCTCTTGTCATCAAGATCTAAACGTCTCTTGTCCCCGTTTACTGGAAAGCGCCTTATTGGTCATTTACAGCTTGGCGGTGTAGTGCCGGAATCCCCTTCAATGTGTCTCACCAGCGTGAGCTCCTTCTCCGGTGGAAACCCCAGCGGAGTCATAGTCCGGTATAAGGTCTCTGCAGCAAGGACTGACCCCTGCCTGCGGTCTCCCAGGCAGCGCAGGGCGTGGGGTCCAACCCAGCCACTGGAAAGCACAGCTCCAGCTCTCCGTGGCTGGGGCTGCCTCCAAAGCAGAAGCACCCCCAAACCCGCCACTGTCAAGCCCCAGGGTCGAGGGTAGGGTGTGGGCAACAGCTCAGCCCTCTAGCAGCCCCCGACGTCGGCTTGAAAGAAACACCCATCCGGAGGGGCAGCTCACCTGGTTAGCGCTCCCCCTGATGATCTCACCTTTGGAACTTGAACTGGGTCTTGATCTCGACAAACCAGGTGAACTGTGCCACCTGGTGGAATTCAAGGAAGCCATCTGTGAGTTCTGGAGATCCCTGTGGCTCTGGAGACCACCTTTTCCAAAAGAGTTAAGACATACGGGCTCAGAGGAAAGATACCTGAAACTGAGACTCCTCTGGAAAATCTAAATGGATGGTCGCCACAATTAGAGCCTCAGGTTCAATAGCGAGGGTGATCCTGGAAAGTGCTTTCCTGCCTATATGGACTGACTGATGGGGCATTCCAGATAAGGACCTGATTTTTGCAGGGCTCTGAATGCATCAAGGATAAGAAGTGTCGGTCTTGGTCACACCTGCATCCCCAACATGTCACAGAGGTCTCAACCAGGCTGCACTTTAGACATGCCTGGGGTGTTTTTAAAAGCTCCAGATGATGGGTCCAGGCCTGAATATGTTTTAAAAGCTCCCCAGGTGAGTCTAATGCCCAGCCCAAGTTCAGAATCACTGGCCTAACATGCAGCCGGGACTTGATTAATATTTACTGAATGGTTGAATCCATAATTGACACTCGGACTGTTCCAGCAAAGACCATACCATCATCAATCAAAGTTTACCTAAAGGGGAATGCCTTGGCTGTGGCAATTAAAAAGTAATCATTACAGAGACAGATTTCTTCACTTAAAATAGCTCACTTTATTAAATGGGGTCTGTTTCTTGGGAGGCTATCAGCTAACTGCGTAACCAGCCCCTCTGCTCTCTCCTCCTCCCCAGAACATTTCAGAAGACCTCGCAGTTGCTAGGATGCACTTATTCCTCACCCTGACTTGGCAGATTTTGAGATACAGCTCCAAATGGTATAATATTCCGCCTGAAAGTGCCTAACTTGATTTTAGAGAGAAAAAAAAAAATCTTTGAGCATCTGGAAAAGTGATAACATTCCCAACCTATTTCTCCAACTTCTGCTGAAATATCTGTTTTTCTGGAGGAGAGTCCCTGGAAAGACACGGTGGACTTGTCTAGCCACCACAGCACCATTTGGTGACCCAGGGCCATTGAATTCATGCAGGAAATTCTGGCATTTACCCAGAGGAAGACTTCAGCTGGTTAAATGATTTATGGGGCACCTAGAGAGCCTTTCACAAAATCAGGATTAGAGAAGTGAAATCAGAGGCCGTCCCCAGCCGCTCGGACACCAGGAAGGAGAAAGGAAGTTTAATGCACTCCCCTCTCCAGTTATTCTGGGGGCACTGGTTAAGTGGGGTCCACAGCCAAACTGCAGTGGACTCCCACCTTCCTCCCCACACCACCCCCCAGATGCTCACTGATAAGACACAAGGTGGGGATCAGGTATCCAGACCCTTTTAAAGTTCTACTGCTGATTCAGAGGCCCAGGGTTGCCTGGAACCCCTCACTGCTCTTAATGATGTATGGCCAGCGCCCAGACTCTCCTTCGAATTAATGAAGGGTTGAGGAAAGGCGGTCACTTGCTGTTATCTACCTCTAGCCAGAAGCTCAATGCACAGCTGAGAATCAGCGGCTGTGCCAGTCACCATGGGATCTCAGTCAGCTCCTGGCCATGCTGGCCGAGCTCTCCATGACCAGCCTGTGACATTGAGTACTCTTCCCAGTGTGGAGTGGCCACAGGCTGGTCTTGAGGCCCAGTGGATCCATGACCAGCCTGTGACATTGAGCACTCTTCCCAGTGTGGAGTGGCCACAGGCTGGTGTTGAGGCCCAGTGGATCCATGACCAGCCTGTGACATTGAGCACTCTTCCCAGTGTGGAGTGGCCACAGGCTGGTCTTGAGGCCCAGTGGACACACAGCAGTCTGCTCACCTCACTTGGCCATGTCAAAGCAGTTTGCTTTGCCAAGGCCACTGTTCCCTCAGCTGACCAAGAAGGCTGTTTCAGGAATTTGGACCTCCAAGTCATCTGGCAACCTTAGATGCAGATGCGTAGCCACTCCTGGAAGCAGCAAGCCGATAGACAGAATGGCTGTCAGAGCCAGGAACAGAAAGCCCAGTGGGGAGAAAGCCTAATTCAGAGGTGGGCATTACTGCTCTCCCCTAGCACACCACACAGCTCCTTCCTTCCTTCCTCACCTCCCTCCTTCCCTCTCTGGGCTCAGGAACAGTGTCATCATCTCAGGCTTTACATTTTCTCTATCATTAGCTTCCTAAACTTTTCCAAAACTATTTGGAGACTCTAAAAAATTAGGCATCCAAGCCAGCTTTCTCTGATTGCCTCTAATATCAGAAGTGCCCCCCCCAATCATCTGATAGATGGATTATTTTCCCTTTGTCCAATTTTGGGGGGGAAGAGAAGAGGAGCTTACGAGACCATTATTAGCATCATGCCCACTGCAGGGCAGGACTGGTCTCCCTACCTAGCTGTAGAAGGACTGGGTGACGTGGGGGAGCTTTGCAAGGACAGAAAGAAGCAGGAGGAAGGTAGTCGTTGAGTTCTGTACCACCTCAGAGAAAGCAGAGTCTCCTTCGGGGCTACAGGTATGTGCTGCACAACTCTAGGGGGCACTGTTTGGATCCCAGACAGGGGATTTCTGTCTGCTTTGGAGCAACCTCTCGGTGACAGCAGCAGAACATTTGAACAAAGGAGGTGCTTTTTCTAATTTGTGCAAAGGGATCACTTTGGATAAAAATAACCCTGAGTTCTTTAACCGTTTCTCTCAGTCTTTCGAGATACCTCTTCTTTTTTAAATAAGATTTTATTTATTCATTTTCAGAGAAACATGGGGAGAGAGGGATC
Organism: Mustela erminea; assembly: GCF_009829155.1. Taxonomy (NCBI): domain Eukaryota; kingdom Metazoa; phylum Chordata; class Mammalia; order Carnivora; family Mustelidae; genus Mustela; species Mustela erminea. The sequence goes on from NC_045628.1 coordinate 62,647,152, forward strand.
ACAGGAAGGGGGGGTGGGAGAGGGAGACATAGGCCTCCCACCAAGCAGGGAGCCCAATGCAGGGATCGATCCCAGGATTCCAGGATCATGACCTGAGCTAAAGGCAGACACAATGACTGAGCCACCAAGGTGCCCCTGAGATCGCTCTTCAACTTTTGCTTTCCTAGTAGTTGCTGGGTATGGAACCAGCTGAGAGCAGTGGAGGCAGAATGGAGGCTGGTTAGCCGGAGGAGGCCCCGAGAGCAGGACTCTCCCTGCACAGGGGTGGGCTGGGTCTCAGAGCTTGGATCTCTCACCCAAAGAGCCAGTGATTTCTCCCCTGCAATGGAGAACAGTTCTTTTTCCTGAAGGTTCTGCGAGAAGCCTAGCACCCTCCCCCATACCGTGTTTATTACTCACAGATTGCCAACAGCTGGGCTCCCTCGGCCCGCACAACTGCCAACTACAAGCCCGGACACTGGTGAGGAGGCCAAAGAATGTTTATGAGCCCGCGTTAAGTTTGGAAGTCATCACCCCAGGGACAGTCACAGCCCCTTGTCTCACAGTCAAGAGAGACCATGAAGAATGTTCCTGTTCCCACCCTCCGTAACTCACTGAGACTTCGGACTCTTCCAAAGCTTCCTGGGAGGCTGACTTGAAGCTAAAAAGAATATCAATAATAAGGTCTTTGGGTCAAACAATCTGGGTTTAAATCACAGCTCTGCCTCTTAATAGCCGCGTGCTCTCCCGTGTTGACTTAATCTTTCTGGGCTCCTGCAGCCCAGAAGAGGACACTGTTCTGCTGAAAGGGGATGATAAAAGCTGACTATTGGGCAGCCTAGAAGAGTATGCATGGCATTTACTGTCACACTTGGAATAAATTAAGAGCTCAATATGCAGTAGTTGCCACTAATATTACTGTTATTAGCAATGACATCAATGTTCCCTGTGTTCGAAACTGAGCTCCTCATTTGCCCCCAACCTTCATTCCAGTCCTCCAAATCATTAGGGACTTTGAGAGCATTTTAAACTATAACCAAAGATGAAGCTATGTTTCCCCAGACAAATGTTGGGGGGGTGGGGCAGGATCACTGGGAAAGAATTTCCTTGCAGAAGCAAGCTATTCCTCAGAAAGGGTTAAGGCCCTGGAGTCAGTGAACAGGGTACTAGCGGGGGAAGGTACTGGTGGGAAACATGGGAGACCTTCCCAAACCACAGCAGAGCCAGAAGAGGAGGCCAGAGAACCTGCGAGATCCCCTCCTTCGGGGGGCAGGAAGCCAGGAGGCTTTTCTCTGGGACACCCAGCTGGAGGAGACCTGAGCCTCTGAATGACCAAGATGATCCTATTAAACACTAAGGTTTGTTGAGGGCAGCTCCTGTGGACTAAACCTCTTCCTCAAGCTCTAGGCTGTGAGCCATGCCAGAGGGCGGTGCCAGGCTGGCCTGCAGGGCCTGTCACACCCTTCTTCTGTCCTTTGCCTGGGCCATTTATCGGTCAGTGCAGGATCCCCTCAATCTGTTAACAATAAGGTTTCAATCTGTTGTTAACAATAAAGTTTGAGGGGCACCTGGGTGGCTCAGTCGGTTAAGCGTCTGCCTTCGGCTCTGGTCATGATCCTAGGGTCCTAACACCGAGTCCCCCAACAGGCTCCCTGCTCAAGCCGGAAGCCTGCTGCTCCCTCTCCCTCTACTGCTCCCCTGCTTGTTCTCTCCTGCTCACGCACATGCGTTCTCTCAAATAAATAAAATCTTTAAAAAAAAAAACAACCAATAAGATTTGGCTTTTTTGTATCCCCCATCCTTTCTGAAGTATTTTATCTTCACAAACTTTTAAAATTTTATTTTATTTTATTTTTTCGGTGTTCCATATCAGTCTCTGTTTTTCAGAGCAGAGAGGAAATAAATGACTTGCCTAAGGTCACACAATGGTAGGTGATAAAGCCAAAGGAGGGTTTCCATTCTTTTAACACCCAGCCTGGGGCACCTTCTATTACACCAGCGGTCCTTAAAGGGTGAGAGCCAGACAAGCAGCTTTAGCATCACATAGGAACCTGCTAGAAACATGGTCTTTGTCTACCAAGTCCGCAGTTCAAAATGCGCCCAGCAATCTGTGGTCAGACGCCCTCTGGGTGATTTTGACTCAAACTGAGCAACACTGTACTTAGTGTTTCCTGAACCTCTGAAAATAGAAATCACCAAGGGGCAAGCTCCCAGGCATGTTTTTCCCAATTTACCCAATATGGAATTTGCTTAGGCCCCACCTACTTCTATGAGAAGCTTAGGAATCAGGTTTTGTTTTCTTCTGAATTGTTCCAGGTAATTCATAGACGCAGGCAAGTTTAGGGAACATTGACTTGATGCTGTTGCATAGGAGATCAATATAGGGGAGCTTTATAAAAGTCATGGTGTGCCAAGAAAAAACAGCATAAACCCCAACTACAGACTCTGGCACTGGAATCAAAATAATTATCTTTCACTCTGATTCACTAAATGTACACAGCAGGGAAACCCACCTGAGATTGCACTCCTCCCCCTCCGTGAATGAATCTGGGGAGAACACTTCTAGAAGCCTGCTTTCCCAGGGCTGAAAGCTGACTCAAGCTCTTGGGGCTGCTCTCTGTGTAACATGGAAAGACCCAGCAAATAGTGGCCAGGGCTAGAGGGCACCCCTTTGAAAGAAAGAGGCTGCCACTGTATTTGCCTCAATCCAGTGGGGGTAAGGGTTGACAGCTACATTTCTCATTATCCTCAGCCCTGCCTCCTGAGAAAAACAAGCACTTTTCCCAAAGGATGTGGGGTGAAGAGACGGGAGCACCAGACCCTCGTCTCCCCTTGGAATGACGGAATTGTGCTAGGAGGCCTTAGGAACTGATGAAAACCCCAGCGCAGGGAGTAGAGGCAGTCTCTCAGATGACCAGGCCCCAGGAGCATCACCTGGAGGATTTTCGTAAAATGTCAGTGTAGGCCCCGGTGCAGACCAACGGAATCAGAATCTTGAGGGGCAGGGCCCAAAAGTGGTATTTTAAATTCTTGTCCCGTTATTCAGGCAGGATTGAGAACCACTGCACAAGCAGTGTTTTATTTTATGTATTTTATTTTTATTCTAAGATAAAAACACCTCTCCATCCCCGGAACTGGTTGCCCCTTAAAGTCACAATGAGGCGGAGAGCCGGTCACGGTGATCACCAGCCCAATGAGATCAAGCACTGTTCATCAAGCTCACAGGGGACACCCGCCCTGAAACCCGCGATCGGAATGTTCCAGCTGGACTCAGGTCACAGTCCACAAGCTGCGTTTTATTGGTGAGAAGCAAACACACCCAGGAAAGTTCTAAGCAGGAGTCCTCAGCAAGCAATTTAGAGCTCGCCCTGCTTGAGACCGACAGCAGCCCCACGCTGTCACCCGAGCACGCCCTGCAGGGCGCCAAGGTAACGCCCAGGGGCTCCGAGGTCCGTGGGCCGCCTGATGTCAGTGGGTCCCGGCCCAAGCGCGGCAAAGTCAGGCTCGGCAAAGTCCCGCCCCCGGGGCGCCAGCCGGGTCCCCGAGCGTCCGGGGGCTGGACCCTGCCGCCTCGTACGTGGCGGGGGCCACCGTAGCTTCGTCGGTCCAGCGAGATCGCGAAGTCGCGGGCGCGTCCCCGCCAACCCGGCTTCCCCGCACCCAGGCAGGCCACGTGACGTCCAGCGGCCCCGCCCACCTGGCCGGCTGCGCTCCCTGCGGGCCGCGCCCCCGGTCGGCAGTCCCTGGCCCTGCACCCTCGACCGCCCGCGCCGTCTTCCTTGGTGTATGCGCGCAGCCCCTTGGCGAGCTTCGCGGTTCTGCGGTGGAGGGACGCGGTGGGGCCCGCGCTCCCGGTGCCCCCACCCTCGGGAGCCGCTAGCGGTTACGTCATTCCAGTTATGTAAGAGTCGCGGCCTCCGGGGCTCTTCTCTAACGGGAATGCGGCGGGGTCTCCTGAACGGCTTTGCGGAGCGCCCACTGCTGGCTCAGCGCTCAGGGGAGAGGGAGGGCAGGCTGTGCTGCGGGCCGCACTCAGGGCCACCAAGTCACCTCGGCATTGAAACCGGGTGTCACTAAGTGTTTAGAGAATACCTGTCTGCTGGGTACGGCTGGGATGCAAAGATGGCCCCGCAGCTCAGCTCGTAGAAAGTCCTTACCTAGAAAATCGTGGCCTAAAAAGATATGATGATGATCAATGACCATATCAAAAAAATGGTCAGTGATATTAAAAAGATTTCTCCATCTGATGAGCTTTATCATAGGGGGTGTCATGATAACTAGCATTTTCCAGGTTCCTAATGAGTTTATTTCATGTAATGATACAGCTCCCCTCCCCAGCAGGTGCAATGAATCAGACTGGTAATGTGAACACAGTGGCAGCTGGCAAGAGGCAGGGCTGGGTCGCCCACCGGAGAAGGAGGTCTGTCTTCTAAGTACGAACTTTTGCCACTAGTTTGACAACTCCATGCAGTGCCAGGGAGGGCCCCTTTTTCTCCTCCAAATCTCCATCGGCCCCCTACTCCCACCCCCAAACTCCAGAAACCATACAGTGTAAGCAAAGCACCGCTGCTGTGCCACTCTAGATCACTGCGAAGTCATCTAGCCTTGTCGTGTACGCATCAGGCATCCCTGTCCACATCCCTAAGTGACCTCCATCCCTAACTGAGAGCCGGGTCACTCAGTTAAATTCTGTACTGGTGTATCCTGCTGGCCCAGACATGGAGCCACTCTTACATAAGAGGTACCTGCTGGTTTCATGACCTCATTGCCTGGGATGTGAGATAGAGGACCATTGCCCACCACCCCCACCAAGCAGACGTGTTTTTACTTCAGAATCTCTTTTGAACTAAGTTTCCCCGGAGCAATGTGTTCCTCTGAACAGGACCGTATGTTCCATAGCATTGCTCTTCTTCCTTACAGACTGATGAAAGGAGGTTTAAACACGTGGCCTTCTGTAGAACCAACCAGCCTGATGCGACTTTCAATACCAGTCTGGTTTGGCTGCAAGAACATTACAGATACCCGGAGTTACACAACTGTGCTTCATACAGTGATGGCAAAGGTGTCAGCCTGCTCTGCTGTCCCTCTTGCCACCTCAGGAAATAGGCTTTTGGCTCACAGAGGGGGTGAGAAATTGTTCTGGACCACAGAGTCTATTGAGGGCATCAACAGCACCTTGAACTAAAAGGTCGGGTGGAAAGCCAGCTCTCTGCCTGGCGTGTGAACCTCTCCGGGCACGCTGCGTAGCCACTGGGTCTCAGTGTTCTTATTCGTAGGATGGGGGCGAGTTTGCTCATCTCATGACCTCATGAGGTTATGGTGATGATTAAACACTGAACGTAGCAAAATGCCTGGTTTCATCTGAAGCGCTCAGAAAGTGTTCGCTCCCCTCCGTAAAGGTCCTTCACATTCCTTTCTCCCCTTATACGGTAGCCATGTCACGTACCTTCAGGCGATTGTCCGTGAGGCCTCCGTGAGGACACAAAGCACGTCTTGTTTATCCTCAAATCAAGAAGTATGCAAAGTGTGTCCAGTGTGGGCATTACACGCACGCATGGAGGGTTTTAAGAAAAGACAACCTCCACTTCAGAAGGGCCTTCCCAGCTCCCCTGGCTGACAAGGACCATATACACAAAAAGAAACAGAGGACAGGATGGGATTAAGGGGAAAAGGCTCCAGGGTAAGGAGTTAGCTCAGCTGGGTTTTTGCCCTATGAGAGCTTGATATGTTCCAAGCATTGGGATTATCTCATTTAAGGCTTATAGTGACCTAGTAAAAGTGCTCTTGATATTAACCCCATTTTACAGATGAGCAAACCAAGACTTAAAGGAGTAAGTCCCTTCGCTGAAGTCATAGTGTCCATGTGGGAGCTGTCCTCTATGATGGCAAGTCACTTAGCCTCTCTGGGCCTTAGTTTTCTTATCCGGATGGAAGGGGGAATCACATGACATGTGGGGTCCCTTCTAGCTCTGACTTTCTATATTTAATATGAGAATTACATAAAAGATTTTAAATAAGTTAGCCCTAGGTGCTTTTAAGAGTGACACTGATGGCGGATAGCTGCTTCAGAAAGACTCTAAAATATTCCTTACGTGTCCCAGCTTCCAATTTGCTACCCCAATAAGCCAAACAAAGAAACCCTCCTGCAAAGCTTCCTTCCGGTTGATTTAGAGTCCTAAAGCTAATTTAGACCAAACTGGAAGGAGAAGCAGAGGTGTGGCTTGAAAAAAATGTATGGCTTCTCACACAACAGATATACATGATAAGAAGTCTGCACACACACACACACACACACACACACACACACACACACACCCCACCAGTGCTCGAATCATCTTCCACTGAAGCTCAGCACCAATTTCTCCAGCCCAGTTGTCATGGCAACACCAGCTGCCAATGAGATCATGGAAGACAAGGTTATAATGGCAGTGGTGTCTTAATATTTTACCTGGCAAAACCACTTAGATAATAAGATGAATAACCATAAATCATAAATCCATAGGAAGCCCAGGCACTGCTCTTTGTATGTGTTTAATGTGCACTTGGGGGTGGGGAAGAGAAATGAGAGCGAAGGGAAAGGAACAGAAAGGAAGGGAGGGTGAGGCCGGGGGTGGGGAAGATCTCTGATGCTGATCCCTGTGACTCTGCCGTGTGGACCCTGCACGGGTCCTGATCCTGTTTATGCACGGATTCGAGAAGTGGTCTCTTCTGTAATGACAACAAGGGGTTAGGGGCTCCCAGCCTTAATTACAAAAGTCTGATTGTGAGAAACCCAAGGCGGTGACACTGAGGGAAGAGAGAAGCAGCCCAGGAGAGACGTATGTGGCAGACAGTGGCCCTTCCGTGCAGTGGCTCACAGTCACCCAGCAGGAAGCCAGACCCAATTTAGAAGTACTTTTCTGGTTGCCCCCTGCCCCTCGAGTCCCTTGAGGCCCACCACGTTTTCCACGCTGGTTCACCCCAGGGCTGTCTACTGTCCATGTGAACCAGCTTCCCAAAGAACAAATTTGTTTGATGTATGGGTTTCCTTCCTTTCACAGGAACTGATCACAGTGTAGATCTCTAGTCAGAGCCCCCGCACTGGTGGGCAGGGGTGGAATAGAGATTCAGTTTACACTGAATACCCTTTTGAGCCTTTGAATTTTGTACTATGTGCACGAATTACCTACTCAAATAAAAGAACATGCAAAGGTCCACTTTGTTTCCCTTGTCCACGGGCCAAGGGCAGGGCAGTCGCAAAGCCTGGTTCGGTCAGTCTCCGTGTCCCTAGGCTGATGAAAAAAGTGATTTCCTGCAAATGGGGCTTGTGTTGTTCTGAAACTCACATGGCATCAGTTTCTAGAGCTCTAGTTTCATGGCAAGCAGGTTCTATTCCCAATGCAAAGGCAATATGGGGCTCAGGGGTGGGAGTCTCTCTCTCAGGGGAAGCCTGGAGGTTGTCGTAGCTGGCCCTCCCCTACTTCCCCGTACCACTGGGCTGCCCCCACCGCTCAGGAGAAGGGCCACCAGCAAGGCAGGGAGAGGTAAGCTGACAGAGTGGCAGGAACTGGGATCAAGGGTCAAAGACCCTGGTACTTCTTCAGAGGAGACACTGACCTCCCTGAATGTCAGTTTCCCCTCTACACAGCTCTGTTAACTGTTCAGTCCTCATAGCTTAGTAGTGAGGATGAAATATTTACCTTTCCTCTTTTTTAAAAAAAGAATTTTATTTATTTATTTATTTGACAGAGGAAGAGATCACAAGAAGGCAGAGAGTCAGGCAGAGAGAGAGAGGAAGGGAAGCAGGCTCCCTGCTGAGCAGAGAGCCCAATGCAGGGCCCAGTCCCAGGACCCTGAGATCATGACCTGAGCAGAAGGCAGACGCTTAACCCACTGAGCCACCCACCCACCCTACCTTTCCTGTTACTTAACAAATATTCATACTCTACTTACTATGTGCCAAGCACTGTTCTAAGCTCACTTCAAAAGAGACTGAGGCATAGAGAATTTCAATAGTGTGTCCAAGATCACATGAGAATCTAGAAAGCTGCATAACCAGGATTCCAGCTGGCTAGTCTTCACCCCTTTTTCTGTAAGGATGGAACACCTGTCTTAGTGGCTTCTCCCCACATTCTTCTTCTAGTCACTTCCATTAGGCTGGAAGCTCCTCCCCTTTTCTGGTGGGTTGGTTGGTTCCTATGTTCAAATGGGTGACTTATAGGCTCCACGGTTCTCTCTATTAGCATTCCTTCCCTGCCCTCCATTTCACACACGCGCAGTGACTCCCTGACAAGCCAGAGGCACTCAGAGACCGAAGAAGGGGGGCGCATTCTGAGTCAGGAGGGGGGGCATTAAGATCCTCAGTAACTAAGAGTGAGATTCTTTTTTTTAAGATTTTATGTATTTATTTGACAGAGATGCAGTGAGAGAGGGAACACAAGCAGGGTGAGTGGGAGAGGGAGAAGAAGGCTTCCTGCTGAGCAGGGAGCCCGATGTGGGGCTCATGACCCGAGCCGAAGGCTGACGCTTAATGACTGAGCCACCCAGGTGCCCCGAAATCAGTGTTGAGCCTGTGAGCGTGTGTCCCTTATCTACACATGCAACGACACCGCCTTTGCCAGCTTTTAGTCCTGAGCCATTCGATCATCCTGGGGAGGCTTGGAAGGACGGAAGGATATACTATTTCATTTTCTGCCTTATTTTTTATTGTGGCAAAATAGACATACCCCAAAATTCATCATCTTAATCATTTTTAAGTTCACATTTCCATGTTTTTAAGTACATTCACATGATACCATCATCACAATCCATCTCCAGAACTTTTTCATATTATAAAGATTATAAAGAATTAAACACTAACTCTCCCCCCACCGCCAGCCCCCGGCAACCATCACTTCACTTTCTGTCTCTGTGACCTTGGAATGAGGTACCTGGACTAGGTACCTCGTAGTAGCAGAATCATACAGTGTTCGTCATTTTATGACTAATTAAGTGCACTTAGCATAATGTCTTCAACCCTCATCCATGTTGTAGCGTGTCTCAGAATTTTTTTAAAAGATTTTATTTATTTATTTGAGAAAGAGAGTGAGTGAGAGAGCAGGGGTGGGGGCGGGATGGGGGGCCAGGGAGAGGAGGCAGAAACAGACTCCCCACTGAGCAGAGAACCCGAAGTGGGGCTCGATCCAGGGACTCCAGGATCATGACCTGAGCCGAAGGCAGACGCTTAACTGACTGAGCCACCCTGGTGCCCCAGAATTTTCTTTTCTCGTAAGGTTGAATAACATTCCATAGTAAATACAGCACTTTTTGTTTATCCTGTCGTCTGCTGGGGGACACTTGCCTTGCTTCCATCTCTTAGCTATTATGAATAATGCTGGTGAACACCAGTGTCCCAATATCTTTTCAAGATCCTACTTTCAGTTCTTTCAGAGGTATATAGCAATGAGTGGAATTGCTGGATCCCATGGCAGTTCTATTTTTAAAATTTTGAGGAAACTTCCTACGGTTTTCCATAACAGCAGCACCATTTTACATTTCCACCAACGTTGCGTGAGGGTTCCAATTTCTCCCCATCCTGACGGACACTTATCTTCTGGTTTCTGTTGTTGCTGTGGTTTTCGAGCGGCCATCCAAATGGAGGTGAGATGACATCTCATTGTGTTGTGTTACTATTTTTTGTTCTGTATCTTAAAATGCTTCTGATGATTTCTGTGATATCTGATGCTGCCTCCATCTTGTATTCATCGCTTGGTATAGCTTCATTGTCCACATACCCTCACACACACACAATATTGAAATTACAGTCTGCTTCTTAGGTGTGAGGTTTTCTGGGTGTGCGTCATGTAGAACCGACTCAATTTCTTTTCTCTCATTGGCTTTAATCTACTATAGGGGACTGCTGAGTTTCCCTCGGGTGAGTCATATGGCTTTAACCCAAAAGGATGGGCAACTGATTTCATCAGGCATTTTGGTTGAGTTGGGTTCGTTTCACCAGACACACAAGGTGGGAAATCACAACTGTTTCCCCCAACTGAGCTCTCAGTTGTCCATTTGGCAAAATAATAAGTCAAATTTCTGGGCTTTCCATTTTGATTCACGAAGAAAGCCTGCCAGTAACAGAGAATGTGCCTATTTAAACAAGTCTTACAAATATGGGGCATTTAAAAAAAGATTTTATTTACTTATTTGACAGACAGATAGCACAAGTAGGCAGAGAGGCAGGCAGAGAGAGAGAGGGAAGCAGGCCCCCCACTGAGAAGAAAGCCCGATGCGGGGCTCGATCCCAGGACCCTGAGATCATGACCTGAGCCAAAGGCAGCGGCTTTAACCCACTGAGCCACCCAGGCACCCCAATATGGGGCATTTTTTTAAAAAGATTTTATTTATTTATCAGAGAAAGAGAGGGGGAGAGAGAGAGCACAGGCAGACAGAGTGGTAGGCAGAGGCAGAGGGAGAAGCAGGCTCCCTGCTGAGCAAGGAGCCCGATGTGGGACTCGATCCCAGGACGCTGGGATCATGACCCGAGCCGAAGGCAGCTGCTTAACCAACTGAGCCACCCAGGCGTCCCGATATGGGGCATTTTTGAAGGCAAATCCCTTTGCATCAATAATGGAAAGTTCATGGCAGAGCAGGTGGAAAAAAGCAGATTGCAGAATAATATGACTAATTGGATATAACTTATGGTTACATAGACATAGACATGTTCCAAAAGGATACTAAAAAAATGAGCGCTAGTCCCCTTTTGGGGGACTGGGACTGGGCATCGAGGTAGGGTGTGGAATCTTTCACATTTTACTTCATACCCTCTGACTCTACCTGAAGGTTTAGCCATGAGCATGCATCACTTTTATAATAATAATATAATAATTATAATAAAAAATTTAAATAATATTTATAATTTTATATAAAAAGTTGTGTAACAGTCATTTTGGAAAAATAAAAGGGCTTTATCCTATTGATTTCTCTCCTCTCTCCAGCCGCGGAGGGGTAGCCCTGTCCTAGGTTGGGTTCCCTGGAGGGGAAGCCTGAGCTGGAGCTTCGGGGAAAGCAAAAGACTGAGGGATTGGTTGCGGGAGAGACTAGAATTCGAGTGAGGGAAGAAGGACCGGGAAAAACGAAGTTGGGAAAGGATGTGTCTTCTTGTAAAGTCTGGCCTGATCCTGCAGAAAGCTCCGGGCTATCAGTGACTCCGCAGAGCTTGACCTGCCCTGAAGTAAGGGGGTTGAGATTTTACTCACTCTTCCCCAACTCGGTCCTCAGCTATGAGTAACTGTGGAGGTTGGGGGGCTGGCAAGGGGGTCACTCTGGTGCAAGCTGGCTCCACTAATGGGCCTCCAGGAAAGGCTGCAGGCATGAGCCATCAGCCACAACACCAGAGTAGGCTGGGGTGGGCCTGTCGGGCGGGCACAGGACATCCCAGCAGGATCTGGGCTCTACCCGCTTCTCCCAGGTCACTGGGGACTGAACTGACACTGGCTTCTTTAGAAACAAACTTGTAAACTATAAATCGATTTGGGAAATGCCTTTTTTCTTCTGGCTATGGAGAAATACAGGCTACAGACATTTTAAAGCAGAAATACTCGAATGAAGAAATAAAGAGTAAAAAAATTGGTTTGAGGGTGCCTGGGTGGCTCAGTTGGTTAAGCCACTGCCTTCGGCTCAGGTCATGATCCCGGAGTCCCGCATCAGGCTCCCAGCTCCATGGGGAGTCTGCTTCTCCCTCTGACCTTCTCCCCTCTCATGCTCTCTCTCTCTCTCTCTTTCTCAAATGAATAAATAAAATCTTTAAAAAGAATTGGCTTGGAAGAATCCCATCAGACTGCAAGATTTTTGTACAGGCGGGGAAAATCCCCAGAAGGCTGCTGGAGCTTGGAGCTACTGACCAGGGGTAGAGCTGTTTTAGAAGTGAGTGTTCTAACCTAGGTATCGGTGGCGTGGAGGGCCTTTTTTTTTTTTTTTTTTTTTTTACTTCAGGGACAATGTATATCTCCTCACAGATTGTATTTCCCTTATGCTTAAGTGGCTAAGAAAGTTCAAATCCAGATTTGAATCCAGAACTAGGTAACCCAGGGAATATAGGCCAATGAAGGCAGAGATTGATTTTGGAGGCTGTGTTGGAAGGCCCCAGATTTCCCGAGCTCCCTTGACATCTTTGAGCCTCATTGAGGCTTAGAGGACTAACTATGAGGTCCCTGCTCTGACCGGAGATGCACTCAACAGGAAAGGCTCAACAGATTCACTCAACAGGAAAGGCTCCCATCTGCTAGTTCCCCTATGCAACAGGCTGCACCCGGCCATGGTTCAAACAAGCCAACCACATCTGCCCACCAGAACCAGAGGTCCCCCCCAGCCTCTCATTACCACAAAGCATGGCCCCTGCAGGCACTGAGGGGTTGCTCTGTTCCTGTGAGCCACCTCCATGGGGCCCTGCCCCGCATGCCATGTCCTCCTCCCCCATGCTGTGAACACATCTGACTAACTCACATCCGTCCAGGGTCAGTGTTGGTGTGTTCGGCCATCTCCTACTATTTAGGAGAAATAAATGAAGTGAACCAATGAGGTGAACAGAAGGCAGTCAGAACAGAGAGACATTTTGAGTCACAAGATTTTAGGGCCCTTATTAAAACCTGCCCCATTTGCAAACCCTGAACCACACCCCCACCCATGCTCTGCAGAAAGTACGAGCTGCCTTCTCTTTACCTCTGAAACTGTACTTGCACATGATGCAGTAAGAAAGTTGTAAACTTTAAAGGCTAATGGATCTAACCAAGAATGTGTTCTAGAGAAAACACAAGAAGATGTATTTGAGAAACACCCCCCTCCCATTTCACTTCTGCAAGTGACAGCAAAAGGCTGCCTTCAACGAAAGCCAAGAGAAGTTGGCTGCCATGATACCAGGCTGACCTGCAAAGTGAACTATTGAAATTCAATCTCTATAAGAGAGATTTGCTTTCTTCTTAGCTCCATGCCCATAAAAAGAGAAATTATCACTAGAATCAATAAGGATTTTCTATTAATTCATTTTTCTAGAATCCACTAGGAACTCATTTGCTCACCTAAGGACAAGGAGTTTTATGGAGCACGAACTTGCCTCGAACAGGTCCCTGATGGTTGTCGGCTTCTGTGTACAATCTGTACCCATGGAAATCCCACTGGAAGAGAGAATAAGAGAAGCGTCCCAGGAGGACTATCTCCCCTAGGTATTCAGGGAAAGCGCCGAGGAATAGTTGTTCCAAGTTTATTTCATCAACAATGAAAGATGCCCACAAGGAAATGAAGCACAAGATTCGTTTATACAAAAATGAAAGTTATTGACCATTTTGCCTGTTCTCATGCTAAACCAGCTGGAGATAACATGAGATACTGCTCCATATCGCCCATATGGTCATGGCCAAGATGAAACCATTCTGGGTCAGCCTGTGACCTCTGTGTGGCCCCAGCACACATGTGTGGCTCTTTGACCCACAGAATCAGAATCTCTGTGGACTTCAGTTCTGCATTTTAAATAAACCCTTGGGCAGTTCTGATGGTTCACTGAGGTTTGTGAACCATGGGTGTGGTTGACCCTAGTGAAATGGTTCCATTTCTACTGCTTTCAACTGCTGTCTCTTTAGATGCACATGTTTTTACCATGGTTTTCACCATGATGCCCTATGTGATAAATACAATGAAATGATTTCAATGTGTATTTCTATCTGTTGCAGTCTTTTCTCGGAATAATCGATTATCCTTTCTAGTTTTATGGATCTGGTCTTTGACTTTTCGTAACATCTGGAAAGTTCATGTTATCATGTTAATTTCCCCAGAATACTATTCCTGCAAAGGAGGGATGGCTGACTTCTTTGGGTCAGTCTTGGCTGGGGGCTTTCATTCTGCAGATATATGCCATCTCCTGAACATCCGTGTGGATTGTCTGCACTCCAGGCCTCTGGGTTATGACTCTGAATGTTCCCATGCTCATCTTCTATCAAAAAGCTAGATGAAGGAAATGATCCTAACAGGGAATCACATAAAGGACATGCACTGATCACTTCCTAGACAATCCTAGAGGATCTGAAGATTCTCTCTGGATTAACCCAGACCTTCAGAGAACCTTAGTCGTGGACCATTTGCCTTGGCCCAGAACTTCTTTTTTGAAATGTGTCTTGTCATAACCACCTCACCATCCATTGAAGGAGGTCCTAATAAATCGTAATTCATAGACTGCAGGTAGACTATAGCATGCTGAAGATGTCACCCACTGAATCCCTTCCTGTTCCCTCAGTGAATCGATGCACAGGGATATGGTCTTTCAGACTTAACCATCAGTGTTTCTCCAGAGGGGACATATTTTTTGACTGCATGGGAACTGTGCAGTTCATAGCTGATTATCATTATTTCCCTTACCTCTTAGGTGGCAAGGAAAGTTCAAAGCCAAAAATTTAATCCAGGTTTTAGTGATTATTGTGGGCCTATGACCACTACTCTCCTTTGCAAAGGGGAGTGGGGTACATATGAGAATGATCGCCTTTCTTCACCACTCCCTCTGGAGTGAGAATCTAGTGTGTCGGTGTAGGGTGCAAAAAAGGTTGAGAACCCCTGCTTTCTAAACATCTTAGTTTTTCCTACAGTTCTATTTTTTTTAACTATACATTTTCTTTTAATTTTATTGTCTTAAATACAGCATTAAAAAACCCTCCAAGTTTATTGTGAAATAAGATATAAATAGAGAAAGGAATGAAGGCAGGAAATAAATCCTTCTACCAAGCCATTTCTGCAAAGGGGATATTTTGCCACTTTCACAAGCATATTTGGGAAGTCATCACGTATACCAAGATGGAGATTTCTGCAACACTCCGGGGATAGTCATGCCGATCAGAGACCAGGTGTCTCCAACATCTGAGGTCTGGTTACTGGTGCACACAAAGCACCAGCCAATATCTGCAGGCTGCTAACAGCCAGTTTTATGATTTTTTAAAGAATTTTTTCCATAAGCTCTTTCCACCCTTTGCCCAGGTCCCAGAGCAAGTCTTAGAAACATGTGTAGGGGAGGAATGTGGGGAGCATGGGCTCAGGTCCTCAGCGACCACAGATGAAGAGGAGTCAGTGATGTGCTCCCTTGGACATCCTCCCCTTGCATAGTCTCCTTATGGCCAGACTCCTGTAAGTCACTTACCAGGGCACAGTAAAGTGTTTCAGCACCACTATGGGGTGAGAACAGTGTTGAGCCGTGAGCAGGAGAAACTCCATTTGCTTGGCCCCCAGAAAGCTGGGGTTACACCCAGTAGGACTGTAGGGAGGAGTTGCCCATTGTGGCAGGGCTGGTGCCTTCCCATTCCTGCACCTGAGGGGCGGGGCTCCACAGTCCCAGCACACTTTCCTGCTGAGTCTCCTTAGAGCCTCAGAGTCATTCCCAGTACAATGTACAGCTGTGATGAGGGCTAGCAGGAGAGAACAAGACTGTTCATCCTCGGGTACAGGTGCCTGAGCGGGTGGTGTGGTCCCTGTGCACCAAGGGAGCCTGTCTCAGCAGAGGGCTGCCAGGCCATTCTCCTCCTTAGATAACAGTCTGGCTTTGCCCTAACCATATAGGCTTGGCTTATTTTTAAGGTGAGATCCTGGACACTCTTTTTAAGGCTTGCTCAGGAGTTAGTGTCAGAGATGTGAAGTGACATGCTGGTTGATGTATGGCCTGGACTGAGCTTACAAATAGGTTCTGTTGGCTTTCAGTTGTGTTCGTTTTGTGTCCAGAGAGTAGCCAAGTGACTGGGAATGAGTGGCGAGTCATCACCTAGGGAAAGCAGGGAGGAAGGGGCTGTCCATAGAACACCTTGCCTGCTCCCAGATGGAGAGAGTGACATGGGGCACAATGAGAATGACTTCAGGCATCACAGCGGACCGCGGGAACTTCAAGTGGTACTCCGCCTGATCTTCCATGGCTCCGGTGAAAAATGAAAACCCAGTAGTCCCAGAGGGGCAAAATAAGGGCTTTCTGCCCTTTGCCCAGCAGAGGGCGCATCCAGCCCCTTCTTCCTACAGAGGAAGAACCCAGACCCAGAGTGAGGGCAGATGACAGATGTCCGAACTTTTTGTGAACTCTCTATAGGACTCACGGGTCCTTTTCTCTTAAAGCATGGAGAGGAGTGAGACTTTTGATGAGCCATCTGAGAGAAGTGAGCCCACACTGACGGCCACTGAGGGGTTGAGTATAAAGCATTCCCCCTCAAAAGCAAGCAAGTAGTTTAGCATCATGTCAACAGACAGAGGCTGTGCATATGGCTGAGAGAGAAGCACAGGTTTGAAGGTTTCCCCACACCCAGCCCCAGGTGGGCACTGGCTCTAGAAACACACACGACTGATTCTTCATCTAAAACTCTAAAGTCTCTGTGCTCCCCTCTGACACACTGACATGGCACCCCAGTTCCTAGGAGAGTCACTCACAACAATGGCAGCAAGAGGGGATGTGAGGGTTTGCTCTTTGGTTTCATCCTGAACTTCGACACAGATGCATTTGCCAAAGACTTCCCAACCCTAACCAGACCTTAAGTAGATTTGCTTCTGTAGAGTATTTAAACTCAGGGACCAAAAAAAACCCCACCTACATTTAACCACTCTGCATGCAGCCTGGCCGAAACCTATACAAGACAGGTTTATGCCATCAGCAACTCACCGAGATGTACCCCGACAACCAGCTCAAGAAGCGAACTTGGGCCAAGCCAAGAACTTGCAGTGGCAGCACCCAAGACAAAAAGTGAGGGCATGCTGCTCTCTGTGATGCCAGGCTGACTTCCCAGACCAGAGCCCCACAGGGCACTGACTTCCTTGACCTTGGCACCTGTCCTTGGGATCCCCTTACCTGTCAGATCAAACCTATGTAATTCAGGGTTGGGAAAGAGAGCTCCTTAACTTTCCCAAGAGACACCTGGAGTCATTAAACAACAGCACCTTTCTTGGGGCCCCTGGGTGGCTGAGTTGGTTAAGCATCTGCCTTTGGCTCAGGTTGTGATCTCAGGGTCCTGGGATAAAGCCCCGCATTGGGCTCCCTACTCAGGGGGAAGTCTGCTTCTCCCTCCCCCTGCTCATGTATGTGCTCTCTCTGTCTCTTTCTCTCTCTCTCTCCCTCTGAAATAAATAAATAAATAAACAAATAAATAAATAAATAAATACGTTTAAAAAAGAGAGAGAGAGAGAACTTTTCTCCTTTTCATAACAAAGCTACCGCTGTGAGGCCAAGATAGGTCTTGTTTGAGAGGCCGACTTCTAGAACTTGGGGTTGCCTGTGGCCGAATGACAACACAGCACCAGCAACAGTAACAACAACAAACCTTGCTCTCGTGACAGTCTTGGGAACGGCATGTGATTCAAAGGTGTCCCATTCTTTGCCTTACCTTACTTCATCCCCTCAATAAAAAAATCTCTCTGTGAATTCATGAGTACAAAAGTCCCACTCTGAAAAAAGCCACCGTGCTGTCCCCAGGCCCAGGGAGGCAAGAGTTTCCTTAGTCTTCGAGAATATGGGCGCATCTTGGCAGTTTCTTGAATGCCTGTGGGGAAGGACTTCCTACCTTTCTGGCACGCCCTTCCCTTGCCACTGTGCATATCTGTGTGAGTGTGTCTGCCTATGTATTTGTATATGCACGCGTGTGTGTGCATGTGCATGTGTGCCTGTGGGTGTTGGAGGGGGTGGTTCTCAGTCGTCATGACAACACATCTCCACCTGGACCACACACAGGCACACCAGCCGCATAGGACGAGTTGGACCAGCCTGGTATGGCTGAGCATGAGGACCCCTACCGCAAAGAGGTATAGGGTTTTGTCACAACGATCCTGAGGCTGCTGGAAAGGGGCAATAAAATCAGGCAGGTAAACGGAAAAGACCCAGTTGTTTCCCAGAAGGGACCAGAGGAAGAGGAGGAGGCTGAGGACGAGGTGGGTGGTAATATTCCCACGCCTTTGGCCTCCAGGGATAGTCATCATCGTCGTCATGGTGGGTCACCACGGCCTTGGACAGAAGGCGCCGCATCCTGCTGGAGTCTTGCAGCAGGAGAGACACCTGCATTCTGGTAGGGAGCGAGGGTTGGAGGGCAGAGTGGCCAAGTCGGGGTGGGGGAGAGGGGAAAGAAGGTAGGGGAGAAATAGAAAGAGAGATTTATTATGAGAAGGGCACATGCTGGAGTTGGAAATGCCGCCAAGGAGTGAAATTTAATGGTGAAGAATTAGAGCGAGCAAGAGTGAAAACCTCCGTCCTGAGTCACCACCCCTGGTGGCGTCTGCCTTTGAGATGCGGGAGCGGCTCTGGACAAGGGATTTGCTGGCTGAAATTCATCTCCACAGCCAGTTTTACTGTTGTTCTGGTTTGCCTCATCGGCTTTGAGGTCATCCATGGCCTTCCTGGCTCCAGTAACCTGCCCCTCCTCCTCTCATGGCCACAGACATGCCTGTGGTCATTAGCTGGAAGTGCCCTCATCCCCACCCCTAGTAAATCTCTGTTATTTAAGCCACTGGGTCATGGCGGCCGGTGCGTAATCTTGCAGATGCGAAGCGCTTTCAGGCATGTTGTCTTATTTAAAATGATCCTATGGAATGCACATTACTTTCCCCACTTCAGAAGCAAAGGAGTTAAGGACCAGGAAGTCTGGCTAAGTTCACGCATATAAAAAGTTGAAGAGCCAGAGTAGATCACGAGGTCTGCCTTCAGCCAAAGCTGACATCCTCTCCCCCAAGCCCTTCTGTGCCTCTGCCTCTACCAGCAGCTTCCCTCTTTGGTGACTCTCAAATGTGACCTAAGCTCTGACCTCATCTGCATATAGGCTGATGGCACCCAAGTGTGCAGCACCTTTCTAGAACATTCCCCAGAGCTCAGAAGCATGTAAAGCTCCATTGAGTATCCTCAGACCCTGGGCTCAGTACGCTGACGACAGAACTTGTTACCTTCCATATCCCCTCATGTGGTGACATCGCCCAAGCTAGAAACCAGGGATGCTCCCTGCTCCTCCCCTCGCCAAGCCGTAGATGTGATGCTGCTTGTACCTCCTTTTGTTCCTTCTGCACTAGAACAAAGGGCAGGGTCCAGCTGTATTTGGTTCACCTTCCCTCCTGCTCGTGACTTTCCTCAGTCACAACACATGGCTTCTGCCTCCAGGGTGTCCTTTGCTCTGCCCTGGGGTCCCACTGTCTTCTCATCCCCAGCTCACTGTGTCTGCCCAGTCACTGTCCCGGGCACTGACGACTGGAAGCCGGGTGGAGAGACCTTCCCTTCTCCTGTCCTAGCATGGTTCCGCCACACATGACTTTGTAACATGGATGACTGGTCCTGTTGCTGGACCCTCTGCCCGGTGAGGAGCCCCCAGCAGACTTTCCTGCTTCCTCCAGGCCACTTGGCAGGCCTGGTGAGTTCCACATGCCATGGGACCGTGCCTCCACCCACACCTCCATGCCTCCAAATCCAAAGGTCAATTTTAGTCCTTATTTCCCTGGAGCCCCAGTTCAACAGCAAGAGGCTTGTAAACAGATAATTACTTGTGGTGGATGCTTCTACCACTCACCATCTCCAGGGATCTGTAATCCCAAGCAGGGCCCTGCAGCACGAGGGCATCCCTCCTGTCCTTAGGAATCCATCCAGTCAAGAGCACAGACCCTTGTCCTTTGAGCGCTAGCCTTGCTAATTCCTCCTAGAGAGACAAAGGCCATCTCACCCTACTGGGTAGTTCCTGGATCCCCTGACATCCCTTGGAAATGCTGCTCCCATTTTATTGCACAAAGGACCACCCCCTCACTCAGCTCTTACAACACTCACACATTTCGGTTCCAGATGCTTCCTCTATAGATGCACCCACAGAAGACCACAGGTCAGATTTGCTAAGGAGTCCTGGCTCCCTGTCTTCCCTGTGTCTAGCAACTTGATCAATGATCAAGACCTACACGGCTCATCCATTCTTTTCCAGAGTCCCAGGCTACCCGCCCTCCAAGGCCAACTTCACAGCACCCCTAACCCATGGAGAACTGGGCTTCAGAAAAAAATCCTCCAATTACTGAAAGTGTGGCAGACTGGCGGGGGGGCAGCATGGAGCCAAGAGATGGAGCCAAGAGGGTTCCAAGCCAGGGCCATGGAGTGAGTGATCATATCAAGAGAAATGGGGGCCAGAGGAGCCCAAGCTGTGCTTTTAGGTGGATGATGGTTTCAGATTTGGACGTGTCACATTTAAAATTCTGGATGCAAATGTCGGTGGAGGGGACCTGCAGGATGGTGAGATCAGAGCCTGGGGCTGAAGAGTGACAGGTGAGACAGACACAGCTGGGGGTTCTGTGTACAATGGTGACAGGTGTCTCTAGCAATGGGCCTTGTACGGAAGGAGGTCCCTGTGCTGGAATGAGTGCTTAATGGGTACCTTCTCGATGAATGTGCCCAAAGACCTGAAGGGGGCTGCATTACTTAAATGGGTGCCTGGCGGCCCCACGGCTGGAGCCATCAGGCCAGAATGTTAGCAGTGATTTTCTCTGGCTGGTGGAATTGGCAGGTGATTTTGATTTCCTTCTTTGTGCTTCTCCTATGCTCTTACTTTCTACATGAAGAGTTATTTTTTATGAAAGGACAACACACAGGGGTGCTTGGGTGGCTCAGAGGGTTAAGCCTCTGCCTTCCGCTCGGGTTAGGGTCCCAGGGTCCTGGGATCAAGCCCCACATCGGGCTCTCTGTTGAGCAGGGAGCCTGCTTCCTCCTCTCTCTCTGCCTGCCTCTCTGCCTACTTGTGATCTCTCTCTCTGTCAAATAAATAAATAAAATATTTTTTAAAAAAGGAAAACAAAAGGACAGCACAGCCCAAGTAAAGGTGCTGGTCTGCTGCTTGGGCTGTGTGAGCTCAGTTAATGCTCACCCAAGGAGCTCCGTATTATCGTCTCTGCTTCATGGGTGGGCACATTAAGGAGAGGAGAAGGCAAGTCATTTCAGCCAGGCCCATGGGGAGTAAAAAGGATGAGATGGGTGTCAGTCCACACTTGTGGCCATTATCTACACCACATTCCCCAGATGTTTAAATCAGAGAATGTTGAGTGGGAGGGGCTCTTTGCTGGGAAGGTGCTCCTGTTTGGTCCCACTCTGCCCAGGTTTGCTACAAGTATGACTTAGAGCTCAGCTGGGAGGCAGAGTATTTCCATAAGAAAAGGACAGTGAAGCTCAGAGAGGTCTAGAGAGCCACCTGCACGAAGCTAGCCCATCCAAGGAGGACTTCCTGGAAGAGGGTGTAGGCTCTGGAACCCTGTGAGCAGGGAGTGGTGGGAGGGACCTCCTTTGGAGGGCAAGTGGTGTGGCGAGGGTGAAGGGTGGTGGGTTTGGGAAAGAGGCTGGAAACGGCATGATGGAGAAGGGGGACTCGAGGTCAGGCAGGAGTGGACGGCACAGCAGCTCTGCCACCTACTCTGTGTAAAGTCAAGAGAAGCAGCCTGTGAACCTCAGTCTGCTCGTCTGTAAGCCGGAGCTGATGGTAGTTACAGTCCAGGTTGTAGTTACTCGGCACCCATTCTCCTTCCCAGCTAGGCCCCATCCTGTGGGTGTCCCCCACCCATCACAGGTGTACAGGAGAGAAAATCCCAGCGTCTGCCATCCCTAGAGGCGCCTTCCCCATACGCTCGGCATGCCAAGGGCAGCAGGATGCCCAGGGTCCATGTATCTGTCTACCCCTCAGGACTGCTTTGTGGGCACCGTCACTCTAGGAGAAACTGTAAGTAGGTCCCACGGCCCAGGCTTTCTGGAGCCGTCTGGTTCCTTCCTCTTCCGCCCACCTTTTTGTTGTGAGCTCTTCCAATACATGACCTCTTAGCTTAGCGACAGCTGGTTGATTTTTTGTTCCTTGTTCCTTGTGTTCAAAAATCCTTTCTGATACAAGTACCTGCCTCAGAGGGGTTTTCGAAGGACTCAGGTCACGTGGCACGCCCTCACTTGGTGCTGGAAATTCCTACTGAGAGGCGGGCTACTGAGAGAGGAAGTGGAGCGTTAGGTGGGTAGAGGGCCACTAAATCAGGGTTTCTGAACCTTTCTTTTTATCGTGGCCCTCAGTAACAAATACATTTTACATCACAACCTAGCAGCCGGGGCACTGGACGTCCTCGCCGGCTCAGAGAAGCCACGGTCTGTGCTGTTTTCCTCCGAGGACTGTTACTAGAGTCCCCTTTTACTCACAGAAGTGTCCCAGTTCAGATGAGAAACTATGTGGCCAACGTACCCACGTGTCCCCATGTGTCACACTGGGCCCTCTCAGAGTTTCTCTTCTGTTTTTGTTTGTTTGTTTGTTGTTTTTTTCATGGTCATGATCTACTGAATTCATTTTCTGAGCTTTCCTGTGGGTTGTGACTCTGGGAGCCATCCTGTCGCTGCCGCTCAACTTTCTCTTCAATCAAATGCAACACTTAGGCGCTATCTGAAGCATTTGGGAAAGGATGCTGGGCATCGCGATGCGGTGTCCCGAGAGGGTTACGGACAAAGCCCTGGCCTCACCTACAAATTCTCCGTCTGAGAATTCTACAGGCCTGCTCGTTGTTGCTCTACTGTGTATTATCTCATCATGATGAGCACAAAAATTTAATTTGGCTTCAAACAGGTTTAGATTGCCAGGGAAAAAAAAAATCAATGTTGTTTATTCGGGCCCTAGTTTGTTCATTAAAATAAATTACCTTTGAGTTCTGGGCTGGATTTCATAAAGGCAAAGTTTGCCGTTGTTAAGGGGAACAGAGCCCGTGGATGGGAACATCTCCACAGGAAAGTTTCAGTTCACAGCCTGATGATGAGAGAGTCCAGTGAGGGAGAGCTGAGCGGGCGTAATTACTGCTGAAAACTCTGCCCTTGTTTGGAACATCTCTATGGCGCTCAATCCATCAGAGCTTTCCCCTAACATCACAGGGCCACAGGGGACAGGCGGCCCCACTGAGCAGAGAGCCTCTGGGTTTCCTTGTAGCTAAACAGAGTCCTCAACAGATCCCGTGGGGATGTTGTTACAGGGTGGGGTGGGGGGGAGCACGTGTTCCTGCACGTTCCAGAACATTGCCCTCAGACTGCTGTCGGGAGCTGGGGGGCACTTAGGAGTGAAGTAATCAGACACAAAAGGCTCCAAGCACTTGGCTCAAATCAGACATGTTTCCCATGAATTGAGTCTGTGACTTCTGGCCGCAGAGGAGAGCAGCAATCTTGAAGACATTCCTTTGATGGCCTATCAGTACCCTGACCAATGCCCCTGGCCAGCATCTCTTAAAGGCCCCACGCTCCAGAAGGAAGCAGGCAAAAGAAACATTCAGTGGGTCCAAATGACATTTTATACCTAGTTCTCGCTTGTGCTTCATTTTTGTGAAACCATGTTGAGATAAAAACAGATGCTTGTGTGTTCTGGCTTTGGACACAGGAAGCTCTGAGGGGGTCGTGGATGGCTGGGAAGGGTGGCTGGTAAATGGAGGCAGACTGGACATAGCTTAGCGTACCTTAGACCTCAGGTGTTTTGGGCAGGTGGGACACTACTGGGGGCCTGGGGTTCAGAACCCTAACCGCAGGCTACGCAAGACCCTCCGTATTTTTTTCTTCCGTCCCTTTTCCTGTGAAAACAGATGTCAGTACAAACCCATGAGCAAACCGGCTCCCCACACGGACATAAGCTGAGGATGACAGAGAAGCACCCCGACCCTTGAACATCCGAGGTTAGCGTTTGATTGATGACTGCAGCTCACCACCCGGTGCTAGTCAATTAAGAACGAGGAGGAGAACGGAAATGCAAGCTGCTCAGAGTAAATACATCTGAACTAGCTGCGAACTCCACTGCCCTTCACAGGAAGCTTTTGAAAAGGAAGCACGGAGAAAGACCGAGATTACACTGGCTGGACTCAAAGGTAAAATTAATTGGCAGTCAATGACGCCTCCGTGTCAGCCGCTGTGGGACCGAAGCCACAGCGCAGCGCATGGAACGCAGGGCAAGAGGAGGGAAGCCGCTGCTAAGAGGCCCGGCTGTGGATGAACGAACGCTCCTCACCTGGGAAAACCCATGTCTCTGCAAGTGGACTCCAGGAACCCCCTTGCCCTGTTGCTTCCACATTCCTGGGCTTCCTGGGGCTTGGGGGCGGGGGAGTTGTTCTGGCTGCCCTGCTAGTAGCAAACAACTAAAGGATGCATACCTTTAGTTACATTTAGTTACATCTCTGCCAGAACTACAAAAAAAGGATAAACATGCTTCACCTTTAAGGCTCCAATGATCCCACCCACCAGCAAATAGAGAGGAATGAGGGGCTGTATGGGGCAGTCTTCCAAAAACTTCATGCCTACAAGGGGGAGAGAACAAACGAGGATTAAGAGAAATGCATTCAAGAGCACAGTGTCCAGTTGGGAAGAGCCAGGAGATTTCTGCAGAAGACGCTGTTCCTATAAACTGTGAGATGATCGATCCCCAGTGCACCCCGTCTCACGGGCCACCTGGTCTTCAGCATGCTCAGGGGACTGAGTGGTTGTCCACCAGACATTGGGCAGAGCGGGGGCCAGACATCACTTCTTCTGGCTATTAACTGGCTGACCCTTTCTTAATGGTAATTTTAATCCCACTAACAATGCTTCCCCTACTTTTCTCAGGCATCTGTCTTCTAGGCCTATTATGAACTAATGACGGTACGCTATATTACTTAAAATATATGAAAAAAATGCCTATTGCCCTCTGCAACCAATCTGGCTCAAATGACCAGGTTCCATCATACTTGGTGGCTGGGCAGAGACATTGACGGCTCCGTGAGTGTCCCTTCCATTTCCCAGTCCCCGGGTGGGTAGCCAGTGCTGTGTGACTAATTCTAACCAATGCGCTGTGGGACACTCTGGGGACAAAGCCTTTAAAACCTGACACGTGACCTTTGGTCTTCCTCTCCTGCTTTGACCCCCTGGAATCCATGGGTCGAGATGGCCCATGCTCAAGACTGAAGTAGTCTGGAGTGTGAGGTCCTCACACTACCCTGGGGAGTCCATCGGGACCCGGGAGAGGCTCCTGACCCACAGTGGCATTTTGAGGAGCAAGAGATAAACCTTTACAGTGCTGATCCACTGAGATTCTGGGGCTAATTTATTACCGCAGCGCGATGAAGTCCCCCTGACCGATTCATCTGTCACCAGAGCCCAAGAAAGAGGATGCTCACTGTAAAATCGAAGTCTTCTGTTATAATGACATTTCAAGTTTTAGCTCTGATTTGATTTTTACTTCCCACGAATGCCTTGGGACTTAGAGGAAATAAGCCGTTTCCCCACGGCTACACCATATTCCACTGAAATTAATAAAAATTCCTGGGTAGACAGAGCCCCACAGATTCAGGGCCCCAGAGTCAAATCAAATATGCACGTTGCTCCAGTCATCAACCTGGGGAGGCCTGCCTTCCACGATAGCTCTGATGCTCCCCCGAAGCCATTACTAGATACAAATCCTTTCCAAGCCTCGATGCAACCTCTTCACACAAAGACCTTTAAATGCTGGATGCCAAAGTTGTTGGATATGAACTGCCTTTCAATTCAAAACCCAGCTGTGAGATGAACATTGAGTAATGACTTCTATATCTGCTCATTCCTAATGAATAAAAACAGCTGCTGCTCACAGGAGGGTCAAACGGCGCACAGATGGCTTCGAAGGGTCTTAATAAATTTAATAAAAGCGTCTTTCCCTGCTGTTCTTCACGTATCGCTTAGTACCTACCTTACTTCTAGATTTGCTTTCTGTCTGATCAGCAGGATCACAATGACCCTCTTTAGGCTTTTTTGGGGGGGCATATTCTGGGGTTTTAAAAATTATGTTTTTACGTGTCTTATTATGACATAATAAATAGAACACTATTTTACCATTGTAAATTGGCAATTTTGTCCACCATTTTTACGTGGACGATTCAGTGGCAGTAATTATGTTCCCAATCTTGGGTATCTGTCCCCACTCTTCAGTTCCAAAACTTTCTCAACGCCCCGAACAGAAACT
Organism: Mustela erminea; assembly: GCF_009829155.1. Lineage (NCBI taxonomy): Eukaryota > Metazoa > Chordata > Mammalia > Carnivora > Mustelidae > Mustela > Mustela erminea. The sequence continues at coordinate 62,673,056 of NC_045628.1, forward strand.
CGTAATCACGGAGCAGTGATTCCCCAATACCCTCCTCCTGCAGTGAGTGTAGTGATTTTAGTATAATGTCTATGGGAACAGGCCTTGTAGGTTCTTGCTTCATTTAAGCAGCCTTGTTAGTGAATGAACTATTCCAATTAAAAGTCATTTCCCAGATAACTAAACCACAGGCTCCAAAGGCTTGTTGCCCCGCCCCCTCCAATAAAAATCTTTTACTTGATAGATTTTGCACAGGACATTTTTTAAAAGGATACTCCTGACTTCCTAAGCAGGGTGGAGCAGAGCCACATAAAACATGTTTATTTTTGAACTCCCTATGATAATGACAGCTTCAGGGCCTGCTGAAGTGGTTGGGTTGTCTGTCCTTCCACTAAACGGCCCCAGACTGCTCAGCTCCTTTAGTTCTGTGCAAATGTTAAAGTCTTATTTTGTTCTATTATTTCCCATCTAACTGTCAGCTTTTGCTTATTAAAAATCTAAGAGTACTATTTTGTATTAGTTTTTTGTTTTTTACTATTTAGCTCCTTTTTTTTTTTAAACTGAGTGTAATTCACATAAAATAAAAGTAACCATTTTAAAGTGAAGTATTCAGCGCCACTGAGCGTATTCAGGAAGTTGTCTAATTGCCACCTCTATGTAGTTTCAAAATATTTTCATCACCCCAAGGAGAACCCCAAACTCATGAAGCACTTAGGGTTCTGAGGTCTTATTCAACAACTCCCAAGCCCTTTGAACTTCTACTCCAGCATGCTATGAACTTGGAGACTAGAACACCAGGCTTGCTAGGTCTCTACTGAAATAGGGCTAGCTTGGTTCTGTGTACAGAACCCAGGCGTCCCCATTAGCGACATTCCAGGGCCTGAGTTTAAATCCACTGACTGACACATGACAATGGTTTTTAGCTACTCAGGAGGATTCCCATTCTCTTGACACTTCATACTTCTAGATTATTGAGGTTGTTTAATATATGAGACTTATGGAAGCATTTATTCATGCATTCTGCAGAAGAAACGCTCTATGCGTTTCCAAACACATTACTGTAGCATCTCTCATACTGCTCATGACAGGCTTCCGCACAGGAACACAGGAGCTGGGAAGGGACCTTGGGACACCTCCAGCCCATTGGCCCCCAGCCTGGTCCACAGGTACCACATCATCTAGCCACAGATTTTTTAAAAGCAGCTATGTGTCCCCACCCTGAACATATTACGTCAATATCTCCCAGAGCAGGACCGGGAGTCAGTCTTTTAAAAACATTCAACCAGGTCCTTCTGCTATACCTAATAGGCATTTGGAAATCCTCCTGGGTCCGGCCAGCGAGTCCAAGACAAGTTTTATGTGTAAAGATACAGCGCCATGGTCCTGTGGCCAGATGCGGCTGCCCCATGGCGTCCAGCAGCCCAGTGGCCAGCTCCCCTGTGAAGGCCACGGAGAGCGGAAAGCAGGACAATGAAGCAGGCTACAAGGAGAAGGAGCAGACGCCAAGTTAGAAACACACAGACCCTTTCGATTCCTTTGCGGTGCCGTCTACTGATGCCTCCAAGATGCCTGAACTTCTGGCAAGTCAGCAGATGGCAGGAGGTCACTGCACGACAGCACAGGAGAGAGGGAGGGGTGCAAGCCCAGACCTGCCTCTCTGAGAGAGCAGAATGTCTCCGATGAGCGTGCTGCCAGGTCTAAGACCCACGTTTCCTGCACCACCTCTCTCAACTCCGACAGCTTCTAGAAAAGGAGTTTATAAACTGCTGCTCTGCCTGTGCCAGGACGCCAGAAGCCACCGCGTTTGCCCAGCTAGGCAGGATCAACCCTGCGCTTCCTGGGAGCCTCTCCCCGCTGCAGATGGTTCTCCCCCTCCCTGCCCAAGATTCACTGACAACTTGATTTATCACTTACAGAATTTGCTTCACGATGTCTTCTTTCCCTTTCTGTTTCTTTGGCGCTAGCTCCCATAGAATATGATAGGAGATGGTCTCCTAAAACTTCTTACTGACACACAGTGGAAGAGAGTTCTTAGCCTGGGGTCTTTCTTCTGGCTCCTGCCATCATTTCGCCCCTCTGGGGTTGGGAGAGGGCAGAGCTGCGGGAGTTGCACGGGTCTGGATCCAGTCCTGGCCCCAGTCACTCCTTAGCTGTGTGGCTTGGGGCAAATTAGATGACCTCCTGGGCTGCCATGTTCTTCTGTACAATGCATCCGCAGATGCACACCCTAGCTCACTATACGGCACTGTGATTAGGCAATTATTTCCCCTTGTTGTTTCTCAGTCTCCCCATCTGTTAAATGGCCAGCACATACAGGTTTTGTTTGTATAAATAAAATAAAAAAGAAATAAACTATAAATAAATATATTATAAATAAATAAATACAGCACTTTTTTCGTCATTACGAATTCAAATGCATTTCGGGGAGCTTACCCCCTCCCCAGTTCTCACTGTTTAAGTTTTGATAACATCACACATTTTTGTATCCTGCTGGGTTCTGATGCCAGCCCTGACAGCATATCGCGGTAGGTTCCTTAGCCTTAACCCCTTCCTCTTTAGGTAATCACCCCGTTTTTGCTCACGTCTCCCCACCTGCCCATCTTCCTTGTCTTGCTCTGGCACAAGCTGACACCACCCAGGGCTTTGGAGAAGGGCATGAGGTTTAGCTGTAAATTAATCAGCAGAGTAGGATTCATTGGATAGGTTATCATTTGGTGGATAAGCTTCTGATTCATCTTTGGCCAAGCATACTCAAGCAGAGAAAAAAGGAAAAAAGCTTTCTCACTCTTTGGATAGAACTTTCCAGAAGCAAGGCTTCTCTCCCTCCCCAGGCACTGGTGTGCAAGCACCGTGCTCTAGGGGCTGTTGGCTGCCATCTTGCCACCGTGAGGGTGAGTCAGCCTGAGAACGACACATGGAAGGCAAAAAGGAGAGGCAAGAAGAAACTGGGTCCTCGGTGGCATTTGTCACCCACTGAATTACACACCCACGAAGCTAAATAATTTCTGTTGACATGAACCAATAACTCCTCTTTATTAATTAATCCAGTTTGAGTTGGGTTTTCTATTACTTACACTGAACCCTCTCAGGTTAGTTTAATCTACAAGGTCCATTCCAGTTTCGGATCGTCAGAGATCTAGGATTTATTTGTGAATCCCAGGCATCTCTGGAGGAGAGAAGATCCATGACTGACAGCCACGCCACCAAACCGTGAGCTCTGCCCCTGCTTGTCGGAGCCTTGCCCGACGGACAGGGCAGGGTACCGCCCCTCCCCTTCAACAGACCCCCTTAAGTTCCCCTTCAGGCCTGCCTTTACCTTCCTCCAGGAGACGTCGAGGAGGACAGGCACGCAGAGGCCTCGGCCCCAGGGTTCACGTCTCCCTTCTCTGAATTAGCTAGAACTCTGATCATCAGAGCTGGTTTATCCCGGATGCCGGAGCCGGGCGATCACACCGGGCCCTGGGCTTGGGAGGCCCTGGCATTTGGTTTGATGCTCGCCGCCGGCTGTCTTGACTTGCTTAATGAATTTATCTCTGAGCCTGTATCGTGTCAGGGAAGTCCGATGGGACAATGGAGCCTCGATGTGAGAAGATACGAGCAACGTCAGTGTCTGCCCCTCCTTGCCGCCCTGCTCTTGAATTCTGGAGTGCCGCGGGCTGTGGGGGCTCAGCAGGACTCAAAATCAATACCAGGGAAGGATGTTACAAGGAAGCAGGTATGACAACAACCCCAAGGGACATCTCTGAACCAGAATTTGCCTCAAACGCAGACAGAAGGATGCGGCGGACTAAGAAACACCAACAGCCAAGAAGCCCCATCACCTCCTTTCTTCCCCCGGTGACCTCCCTTAGTGGCCAACCATTTACTGCCAACATGATGCCACACAAGGAAAGGGATGGTTGGGGCCATCCCTAGTTCCTTTGCCATTCAGGCTTCCCTCTCGCATCACAGACAATGTTGGTAGAAAGCACACATTCTCAAGAAGCGGAGTGAAAACAGTTGTGATCCTTTTGTGTAATGTTTCCATGGTTCTGGTAAAAAGAAAATACGTATATGCACATAAGATCTAGAAACACAAATGTGTCGTTTTGGCAATTCTGTTTCTGAGTCAAATGCTCTTTGTCTTTAAAACTGTCATCATGGGGCACCTGGGTGGCTCAGTCAGTTAAGCATCTGCCTTTGGCTCAGGTCCTGATCTCAGGGTCCTGGGATTGAGCACCATATTGGGCTCCCTGCTTGGTGGGGAGTCTGCTTCTCTCTCTCTTTCTGTCTTCCACTCCCTCTGCTTGTGCTCACTCTCTCTCTGTGTCAAATAAATAAATAGAATCTTTAAGAAAAATTAAAAAAAAAAACCCTGACATCATACAATATTAAGGTGAATGATAAAATTATGCTAGTCATTTAAAATTGTGAATGAAACACTTTTATTTTTGCTTATTTGAAACAAAAATAATTAGGAAATAAAAAAATACAATGACAGGCCAAAAAAGGTTGTGGAAGAAAGGATAAAGCTTTAGGTTACCATACCTTGAAAAAGGCTTTTCCCCCCTGTTTTTTGAACAAGGTGTTCTGCATTTCCGTTTGCAACTGGGCCTTGCAGATTACACAGCAGGCCCTGTTGCCCATCGGGGATACAGTGCGGCTGGCAATGTGCCCCGCCAAAGGGAGAATTTTAGGAAATCCAGCCGCATCTGTTTTAATTTCCACTTTAAAGTGGAGGTCAGGGGGGGCGCCTGGGTGGCTCAGTGGGTTAAAGCCTCTGCCTTCAGCTCAGGTCATGATCCCAGGGTCCTGGGATCGAGCCCCGCATCGGGCTCTCTGCTTGGCGGGGAGCCTGCTTCCTCCTCCCTCCCTCTCTCTCTCTCTGCCTGCCCCTCTGCCTACTTGTGATCTCTTTGTCAAATAAATAAATAAAATCTTTAAAAAAAAAAAAAAAGTGGAGGTCAGGGAAGAAACTACTTGCTGGGAAGTGATAGGACAGCAAGAAGCTGCTGCATCCATCTCTGTTTCTAGCCTTGGGCTTGTCACCAGAATGATAAAGTGATTGGCATCCCGGAAAACCCTTCCCTGTGCCGCAGACTGGTGACAGATGGCGTCACCCAGCCACATGTGGAATCAAGTGTCGTGTTCAGAGACACGGACGCGGAGCAGCCCCCAGGGAGGCCCCTGCCACACAAGCTTCCTATCTCCGAGTGAGGCAGCGAGGGGAGCCTCCGGCCAGAGAGTCCCTAATGACCACCCAGAGGAGAGCACGACCACGGGCAGCTGGAGCCAGACCCTCGGGGCCCACAGCCAGCCCTGGGAATCGCAGGGCCCTTGACCCCTGAGGTTTCAAGTGTCCTCATTTAAAACACAGGCATAATTCTAGGACTTTGCTAATAGAGCTGCTAAAATGATCGAATGTCATAACCTACGTAAGGCATGAAACACAAGGTCTGCTGCATGATAAACGTGGCTCAGTGTTAGCCACTGTCATTATCATCGCTATTACCATTACTCAGGACGTGTGACTTCCCTTTGACTCCAGACCCTAGGGACCAAACACAGAACGGGAAGAACAGCGGTGACGGAGGCCCTGTGCTTCCCAGGGACTTCGAATGCGTTGAGCAGGGACAGTCCCAAACCTGAGATCCCTGTCTGGAACTGGCATCAGACCGCACCCCGACTCACGAGAAGCCCCTCTCTGCAGCCCCCCTATCTGGGCCTGAGGCTCAAACTTGCTCCCTCCAGCTCTGAGACATCAGTCTTGGGTTTCCTGGCCACGGTAGCTACAAAATCAGCCTCTCTCCAAACAGAATCTGGGAATCAGAGACTGAAAGCAACCACCCAGGGATGGTGAAGTAGGCTATCACACGCCTTCTTGTTCATGAGAGGGGCCGGAGGATTTTCCGCCAGGCCTTCCTTAGAGCCTGGTGGCTCCAGGCAGCGCGAGGTGCTGGGGCCGCTGGTTTCATCGGGATGGAAGTCATCAGCTGTTAAAAATGCTGGGGCTTCTTGATCACCTCGTCCTAAAAAGGACCCGTGCAGCGAGTCAGGGATCAGCAACACATGCTTCCCCTGAGCCTGCCCCCTCCCCCCAACACCGCTGCCTCCCGGGAGAACTGATTCTGCAGTCCAGGATCATCCGACCTCTCTGAAACAGAGGCTGAGCTGCCTCAGGGCCCTGCTCAGGCCAGGATGGTGGCTTGACAGCAATGACCACCACTGATAAATGCTGCCGTGCTTCTGAGCTTACCGAGCACGGATTCCAATGTGGCTCAGAGCACTGCCTTCTGGTTTCTGGTAAGACGAGCCTCTATCGAGTCCGTTTGAAAGAGCTCGGCAAAAGAGCTAAATTGACTGAGTCCCAAAGGAGGAAATAATCCAGAGTTAGAGCCATGTGGGAGGATATTCGAGCCAGAGGGTTGAAGCCAAACTATTCTTATGCCAAGAGCATAGATAAACGGGTCCTGACTTAGCGAGAGGCCGAGGAGGAAGACCGTGTCAGGATGAGCCGGCGAGGCGTCCTTGCTCACACCCTCAGCTGGGATTACCTCTGCTGCTCCCACCGTCACTGGGCGGAGACATGGGAGCGCCCCACTGTGGGACGAGGTGGGCAGCCACAAGTATTCAAAGCATTTTTTAAAAAGAGTTTATTTATTTGATGGAGAGAGAGAGAGAAAAAGCATAAGCAGGGGGAGCGGCAGGCAGAGGGAGAAGCAGACTCCCCACTGAGCAGGGAGCCCCATGCGGGACTCAATCCCAGGACCCTGGGATCATGACTTGAGCCGAAGGCAGACGCTTCACCGACAGAGCCCCTCAAAGCATTTTTGAAAGGGGTAACCTTGATAGGAAATGTGGACAGCTTTTAGCTTAGCCTGTTCTCAAGGACCTCCAGAACGTGTTTCCTGTGAATAGCAAGTACACCCCTGCTCTCGCTCAGGGTGAAGTAGTTCAGTGTGGTGGCCAAGACTACCAGCTGGGGCTTTGCTCCGCAACACCACCTTTCAGGGTGCCCCTGACCACCAAGGGCCCAGCAGACAGGTGTTGAAGGGCGCAGGAGGATAACTCCGAGACCTCCGAGACCACAGTCTCGGGTTCCGGGTCGTAGACTAAAGAAGTAGACTCCCTTCCTTCCCAACTGCCCTCCTCACTTGCCTGTATCCTGAAAAGCCCCAAACCCCATCACCAATGTGGCTCCTGTCCCCTCCTGGTGTAGCCGGTGATTCCGTCTCTGCCTCAACCTTCCCACCTGTTCCTCTTGCCCTTCTGGGTCACATCACCTGCAACACCCTCTCACCTGGCCTGTCTCACAGCTGCCCGCTCACCCCCTAGAGGAAACAGCCAATAGCAGCTTGTGTATGGAGGGTGTGGTGCACTTACTCAGCGCCTAACCCAATTCATCACAGATATTCACCCATGCATTCTTATATTTGACAAAGTCTGGGGAGACTCAAAATGGGCAGGATGAGCCACTCCAGCTCTGACCTCACAATTTCATAAGGGAGACGGGAGGCATCAAGGAGTGGTACAGATGGGTGGGTGAAAGGGGCGAGCAGAGGTGTACGAAGCAGTAAGAAGCCCAGAAGAAGGGAGTCCCGGGGCAATCAAGGAATACTTTCAGGAGGAGGTGATATCGCCCTGCTGTTCATGGGTGGCTAGGGTTTTGAAAGGCTGTGTTGGGGAGAGATGGCTTTGCAGCTGAAGGGAAATTCTTAGAGGAGACAGAAGATCCAAGTAAGAAAAGTGCATGGTGGTTTTGGGGAGTGTCGCCGAGCATAGGTCCTTGGTAAAAGACAAATGCGGGATGAGATTGGAAAGAGATCGTGAGAATAGGGTGTTTTAAAATTTTATTAGGAAGATAACAGGGCGTTGAGAGATTTGGAGCCGGGGGTGACATAGTGGAAGTCAGACCCCTGGAAGAAAGATAGGGCCATGGCACGGCGATGGGGCAGGAAGACGGTCGAGGAGGCTGAGCCACGATCAAGCCTGGCGAGCAGTCAAGGGGACAGGCTGGGCAGGGCCTTGAGTTCCAGTTGGGTGTGATATTGCAGGGTAGGAAGGAGCCAGATGTGACCCCAGTGCTGCCCTCGGGTGGCGAGGACGACGGTGGCATTGACAGAGATGCGACGGATGGAGAACGGAGGAGCTGCCGGGGAAAGAACACGTGTTTGGTTCAGAATTCACTGCCTTTGACGTGTCGGGTGATCTTGTAGGCATCTCTTTCTGAAAAGGACTTTCTGAAACCACCCCCACTGCCCACATTCTTGACTGTCCAGTGTTTCAAGGCGGTGAGTTAGTAAGAAGTATTGGGAAGGCAGATGTTAGAATCTCTTCTGCTGATCTCTGGCAAGGGTGGCACATTGTGCTTTCCTCGTGTGTGCGAGCAGTCCCATGAGTCCGTCCCAAAGGAAAGGGAGGGAGAAGAGAGCCCAGGTGGGGAGGAGGCACGGATCGGGGAGAGGGCAGCCTCTTAAGCCCATCAGGAATGGAGTTCTTTGATGGCCCCTGTGGTTGGTGGCCCTTTGCCTAGCAGCATCCAGAAGGAATTACTATAAGCAGCATCTAGAAGGGGGCACCAGGCTTCCAGGCTTGTAAAGACCCCAACAGCCCATGCCTGGCCCTGGTGTTGACTACCTGGCAAGGACAGTGCCCTGAGGGGCAGTTTGCACAGGAAACAGGGGGCCTGGGTGAGGTGTCCCTCGCCTGGAAGAAGGGAATGTCCTTCCTTCTAAGAAAAGCACTGTCTGCTCCTAAGCTGTGTGCCCTTGAAGCCATCCCTACAGGGAGGGCACCTTTGAAAAGGTGCACAAAGGATCTGAATAGACTCATCAAGGCCTTGCCCGGAGAATGGCAACATTCTCTACCCCCCAGCCCCAAAAAAGTGACCCGCCCCCGCCCCCTGCAACTCCTACAACCTGAACTCCTATGTGGCTGAGGTGCCCAAGATGGATTTTCTCGCTAGTCTGGCAAGTGGGAAATGGAAGTCAGATTAATCTGATCAAGAAGAGACATTTTCAAGTTTTAAAAGTAAATTAAAAAACGACACAATATGTGCTATTGCTCTTAGCTGAACTGTAGAATAAAACTGCCATTCTGCGTTTGGTGTGCAGAGTCTTGGGAGCCTCTCCCCACCTCACCAGGGAGTGGGGGCTGCAAACACCCAGGGGCCCAGTTCTTTGGGTCCAGTCGCAGGGTAGAAGGCCTCTCTCTCAGTGTCCCTCCTGAGTCTGTGCTTCGTGGCCCCCTTTTCCGCTGCCGTCTCCATGTGGAGCTCCAGAGCACTTCCCAGGATGCCCTGACAGGTGCCGGTGACCCGGGTTCACCACACTCATCGCATTTAATTGAGTTATCCTGTGATGCCGGAGGCCGCGCACACTGCACATGCATTCATCAAGATTTCATTGCTTCCCAGTTATTAAATTCATTCTCCAAGCCAGCGTCAGGGCACAGGGAAGCGAGTGCGCCGCAGCAGAGGGAACCTGACAGAAAAGAATATACAAGATGGGAAGCTGACGGTCAGGGCCGGGTAGTGGTCCAGGGGAGGCCTGGAAATTCTACTGGCTGGCTTGGAGGGGTCTGACGCGTAACAGAGATTGCCCTGCTCTCTTGATGCACCGGCAGATGGATGCGTCACTCCCGTGAGGCCTCAAGCCTCTCTCCTCTCCCCTCCCCTTCACCACCACCATTTGACTAACTTTACAGGTGGAGAGGGACCAGCTGCAAATCAACGTAAGGGGTATCTGAAGACTGTTTTAAAAATATAATTTTTTAAATCTAATTGCATAAGTACGTACCACTTAATAGGAAATGTGGAAATGCGGAAAGAAGGAAATTTTGAAGTCACACAAAAGGAAAACATCCTGGTATATATGCATCTGGTATAGCATTTTAAGAAATTTGGGATAAGATTGGTAGGCTTTTTTTTTCCAATCTAAATTCAAAGAAGAGTGTTAATGGTGAAATTCTCTCTCTCTCTCTCTCTCTCTCTCTCTTTTTGTTAAGTAGACCCTACATCCAGCATGGAGCCTGACACAGGGCTTGAACTCACGACCCCGGGTTCAAGACCTGACCAGAGATCAAGAGTTGGATGCTTAACCCATTGAGCCACCCAGGTGCCCCTAACTATGAAATTTGTAAATTTCCCAGCCCGGAATGAGGTAGAACTGTAAAGGCATTTGGTGGAATGGTGGGGGGACTTCCGTTCCTTTGCCCCTAAAGCCTGGTTAGAGGGCAGGTGTACAATTTTCTACTTGGGAGAAGTTTTTGTTTGGTCTCTGGGAGGGCTGGCTGACCCAGGCAAATGTAAAAGACAGGACACTTGCAGAAAGCGTCTCCAGAAGCCTGCCCTGAGTGGGCACTGTCCTTTTGCAAGCACGCTTTGGGATGGACAAACTGGGGGGAAGGGGGTGGGAGGGGCAGGCTTCCCGTTTGGTTGTGGGAATGGAAGGCACAGTGCAGCAAGTACAATCAGCGCGACTATAACAGATGACAGATAACAGGTGACAGATGGCAGACACACCTGTGCTGAGCACAGCAGAACCTACAGACTTGTGGAGTCCCGACGTTATCCACCTGAAACCAAGTCACATGGTGTGTCCACGGTGCTCACAGAAAAAGAAAATGAGTGTGAATAAAAAATGGAAAGAACCTAAAATATAATCTCATCCTTGCTCGTAGTGCCAGGGTTGGGAGACCGGGGGAGCAGGGCCTCCTGGCAGGAGGCCACCCAGGCAGGCAGCTCCTTCTCCAGAGGCTTCTGTCTCCTGAGGATGTTCTGCTAACTTGCAGGCAGGGTGAGTTAGCCAGTGCTCCCAGCTCCAGGGATGACCATGGGATGTGCGACGTTCATTCCCATCACTTTGCTTCCGGGGTATGTCCCACTCACAACCTGGCTGGGGATCTGCAGGACCCCCTTTAGGGCAAGTCAGAGTCGGGGGGAGTGGGGGGGTCAGTCCCAAACCTGAGACGCAGCGCCGGTGTCCTGCCAAGGTTTTTCACACGTGACCTGGTTTCCTTCTCCAGCCTCCACGAGGCAGGCACGCCCCATTTTACAGAAGGAACCGAGATTCAGTTTGTACAAAATCACTCAGCAAGTGAGGGAGAGAGCTGGGATCTGAAATGAGACCTTGATGACTCTGTCTGAGATCTGACCTCTGTGACCTCCAAGCCCACAGTCTCTCCTCCTTGCCATAGAACTGGAGGAGAGGCGAGAAAACCTAGAGAGAAAGGCTTCCCAGGTTGAGGGGTGGGGCAGGGAGGTTGGCCTGCCTTCTCCTTCGGTGACCTGGATGCACCATCGTATCTTCCCAGATAAGGAGTACTGTGCCCATTTTACAGACCAGGAAACAAAGGGTCAGAAGAGTGGAGAACTTGCCGAAGGTCACAGAGCTAGATTGGAACTCAGGTACCTGAGGATCTGCCAGATGCCAGCTCTCACTCGGTCAGAACCCATGTTGGTAATTCTGATCACAGTGGGATGATCAAGGGCGCAAAGCAACACAGCCGAGCATCAGGGCTCCTCGGCCCCCCTCCCCGCCCCCCCATCCTACAGGATGCAGAGCTAGGTCATTCCCACACAGCCTTCCGCTGATTCTGACTCTTGATGCTGCCTTTTCGGAAGCGAGTGTAGAAGACATGTGTGAGTGTGTCTTCCTGGCACAAAGTAGGTCTTCAATATGTATTTGATGATTCTATGAACTATAGCAGTCAAGTGTCTCTTCACCAGGCTCCATTTTTTCCACAGTATCCTTGCAAAAACCACCACCTTGGTGTCCTTTCACATAGCAAATCGGGAAAACTGCAGCCGTGGGTAAGCAATGGCCTCCTCCCACACCATTCGTTTGGCTTTCCACAGAGAGACATGAAATCAGACTGCCTCTCTGGCTCGATGGGGTTCCGCAAGTGCATGCCCTTTTGTTAAATAGAAAGTAGCCCTCCAGTCATAAGCAACTGGTGACTGAATGAATCACAGATTTATTGTTGGTGCCCACACTTTTTGGGGTCGATTACCACAGGACACCATATAAGCTAAGCCACTTAAAGCCCTATTTAGGAAAACAACCGTCCTGCACCTGAAGACAAGCCCAGTTGCCTAAAAGGGCAGGAGAAGAGTCTGGTCCAGCGGGGCTCCTAACCAGGAGGGATAGTTCCTTTCCTCATCCTTCTGAGATAAAGAACAGGTGTGTCTCACATAGACACAAAGCCCTTGCTCTGGGCAAGTCTCATCATCTGTGTCTCCGGGCAGGTCTGAGGGGAGAGAAACCCCACTCCCTCTACCGCTGACAGTGTTAGAGACCATGTCACCAGTACCTACGTGTCTCTCTTCCTGTCTCAGCTCCAGAGGTCCTGCATCTCTGCCCTCCCAGACAGCCCTTAGAGTTCTAGAACTCGTGAACTTCACTAACACGGGCCGGAGGCGCATGGATGGAGTATGTAAATCACATGGAGAAGCTGGTGGAATTTTCTTCTCAGAGGTTGGTGTGGACTTCACTGCTAGCCAGGGGCCATAACATTTTCCTTCTACATTACAGAAGGGAAATAACGGAGGGAGGAGAAATAAAAGTGTTCAGACTTGTGTGTGGAGTTGAATGGTTCCTGTCATACCCACAACCCAAGATATTCCAGTTTTTAAATCTACAACAGCTTTGTGGAAACCCCCTGTACTTGTTCGTGTGACATTATAACAATACAAACATTTGTACCTTGGGCCACTGAATGGGACAGGAAGTACACACATTAATTTCACAGGAAACTTGAACAGTGTCCACTATAGGAAATAGAGAGGGGGGAACACACAGAGAAATTTTAAATGCAAATATCCCAAGCTGACTGATCTTTTTAGTCACTAACTGCAAATAGAGGTAGAAACATAAACTTAAAAACCACAGATACCCTTATTGGTAACAGTATCAGACCCAAGGAAGTGTTAACCAACAGAATCAACCAACACAAGTTACAGGGATTTAGATCATCTTATAAATGGGGCAATTCTTATTCCCTCCAGCCCTTTATCTTCATTAGCTGTTAAGATGGATGAAAACTCAAAGAGAGTAATGTGTGCTACTAATTCTGTCATGGCTTCGAGAATGTTCCTGAAGAGACAGGTGGCTGTGACCTTGCCGCCGAGCTCTGGCGGCCAGCCAGAAAGAGAAGACGGAATCCCCAGGCCAACAGACCAGTAAACTGTGTTCAACTTCACTGATAAGGAATGACACGTTAATTAAAACAGCTGTGAGCTATCATTTCTCACTTATCGGCTTGGCAAAGAGAAAACAGTTTAGGATTTTAGTGAGGAGAAAAGGAAACAGAGCTAAGGATACACCGTTGACATCACTTCTTTGGAGGGAAGTGTGGTACAACCTGTCACAACCAGAGTGGGCAGGGTGATGTGTATAATGCGATTTCATTTGTGTAAACATTGCCCACGTGTGAATTTAGTAAATGCAGAGGAAAAGCTCCGGAGCAGACACACCCCACGTTCATAACCGCTGCCTCCAGAGATCGGGATGGAGCCAGGACTGCGGGACGAAGACCGGAAGAAAGGTCTGGAGGCACCAACGGGAAGCATTTTCATTTCTACTTTATACCCTAATCCTGCCTTACTTTGCTGCCCATGAGCAGGTTTTACTTTTATCATTTAAAAAATTGAAGAAGTGTTCTTTGAAAGAAAAAGTAGCTTGAAGGGCATAGATAAGCTGAAACCAGTCACTGCAGTAGAGAAACAAAAAGGGGAGACAGGATGTGATGGTGGTGAGGAGGTATTCGGTTTCTCTTTTGGAATATTTTCTTTAAAATCATGGAAGTAAACTAACAGAAAAATTAGATCATAGGGGAAAGAAAACCATTTGTCATTATAAACAACTGCAGAACACCTAGGCCACCAACTGTTAGGATTTTGGAGCTCTTCTTTCAAGTGTATGTATATGTATTTGTACATGTATGCGCACGCACATGCACAGGCACACGCACACGACTTGATGGCTGCATTCAGCAGGCACATTAAACTCACACTTCACATTGTGACATAAGAATTCCTTCTGTTATTATGTGGACTTTATAACCATCATTTTAATAGTTCTGTCACATTCCACAGAGCAAGAGATATATCAGGCTATCTTAACCACACCTCTTGGTAGACATTTACTTTGAATTTTTGTATTATTTTGACTAATCCTAGAAGACATGTATTTCCTTGAAAATTGCTTTTTCCATACATGAGATACTTCCTTAGAATAAGTAATTAGATGTGGGATTACTGAATGTAAAAGGTAAGTAATTTTTGATTCTTGAGATAAAATTAATTTTCAAAAGAGTTTATCCACTTAGGGTGTCATGAACAATACATGAAAATGCCAGTTTCACCATACCCCGGCCAGCATTCGGTGTTAGAAAGACTAAGGAATTTTTATTATTTTAAAAGATAAAAATGGAATTTAATTATGATTTTCATTTACACTTTTGTTGATAGGGGTATTGCACATTCTTTCCTTGCTTGTGCTTTGGTCCTCTGTCCCCTTGCATGAATTACTTTTTATGATATTTGATGTGGATTTTTTTCAACTGAAAGCAAAAACAAGTATCTTTTGAGTGCCAAGCCCCCCCAAGTAGTGAATAGTTTCACTACTATGAAAACATAGTAGTGAATCTGTTTTTTAATTCACAGAACTCACTGTGAATTTACAGGTTCAAATGAAAGTTCCCACTATTACAGTGGGAACATGGAAAAACTCACAAAACTTAATGGCGTGCTCCCTAGCCCTTTTATTTATTTATTTTTAAGATTTGACTTATTTATTTGAGAGAGAGAGTACACAAGCGTGGGGTGGGGAGCGGCAGAGGGAGAGAGAGAAGCAGGCTCCCCATCAAGTAGGGAGCCCGATGCAGGTCTCAGTCTTGATGCAGGTCACAGTCTCAATTCTGGGCTCGGTCCCAGGATCCCGGGACCACAACCTGAGTGGAAGGTAGATGCTTAACCTACTGAGCCACCCAGAAGCCCCTTCCCTAACCCTTTTAAACAGAAGCTCTTCTAAGAGCTTTTCAAATACTCAGAAGCTCAAATATACTTCTAAGAGCTTCTCAAATACACAGAAGGTCACCAGAGTAGATCCATGTTAATCTTGGTGATAATGACAATTTTAGTCAATTTCTAAAGGTTTAAGTACTAAAAAATGAAAATGCTTCTTACTTGATGGGTTTTCTTTGTTGGTAGCAATCGGAAACAGGAAGAGATGGGGGTGGGCGGGGCTGGCCAGTACTTTCCAGTGAGAAGTAACAGTGACTTAGAAGTCTATCCGCATGTAAAACAGTGAGAGGACTGCTTGCATCACATGGGCTTCTGCACCAAGAAGAGTGGTGCTAATAGCTCATCTTGCTTCCTCCCCTGGAAGCTGACTGATAATAAAGACCACAAGGAAATTGATTGATAATAATTGCCAAATCACATTCTTAACACGTTTTCAATTTTCACTCCACTTGGTGTATCTCACTGGTCCTCAACCAGGGACAGCTTTGCCTCCCAGGGGCAATGTCTGCAGACATTTCTGACTGTCATGATGAGGGTGGGGGTGGTGGCCAGTACCTGGTGGACAGAGACCAGGGATGCTCTTAAACACCCTGCAAGGAGCAGGGCAGCCCCCACAATAAAGAATGACCTGGTCCAAAATGTCGGTAGGTCTGAGTTTGAGAAACCCTTTTATATCTGTCTAACATCCCTAATAAATACTACTTTATTTTAAACCTCTGATTTGTGTTGCAATTCAACAGTGAACCTATATCTATGGGTGTGTACATTCTCTTGACATTTAGCACTGGGTCCGTGTGGAGCATGACTTATCTTCACCCCAAAGCTTCAGGGTGAAGCAAGAGCACATCTTTGACTTGGTGATGGTATTTTTAGTGATTTCCTTGGTAAGCAAGATTGTTTGTTCCTAAATGAGATGTGATGGGGACCCCAACTCAAGGCTTGGTTTTGGAGTAACATTAAGTGTTAAGCATGAACCATCTTCATCCCTGCTCCTCCAAAGGCCAATGCTAACCAGAATCGTTGAATATTTCCAACAAACGTTTCAGGTGCTCCAGACACAAATCCATTATTGTCTGTAGCTCTTAATGTAGTCTATGCTACGTTTCCTCTCCTAACTACTCCATCACAGATGAACTCCGTAGAGGTTCCTGCATAATTTCTGAGTTCCAGAGTGATCCAACCCCCTCCCCATGCACCCTTCGATGTTCGGTTCCTATGAAATGGAAAATGTACTTCCTTTGAACTCTAGGACACTTTTGCAATGACCAAAGTCAAAGCCACCTGCTCAGAGACCTAGTAGGCGATGCCCACTCACTGCCCTGTAGTTAGCGAGTTATTTCTAACAGTCCCGCGTAACTTGCTTTCGCCCTGTAGTTCACTGTTCCTTCCCAGTAATTCTCTCTGCTAGAAAAACCCTCTTCCTTAGATTCGTGAAGATTAAGGTTTCCTTTCCCTTCACACAATTAAGAAAAGCACCTCGACAATGCAGTCCTTTCCCTTCCAGGAAGCATAAATCAGCACATTGCCATCTTCCTCGGAATGATTCTGAGAAACCATCTGCTAGGAGCTTTGCTCCAGCGTGAAAGGCTGCACGGGCTGTCCTGACTCACCTTTAGAGCTGACGAAAGAGCCAGAGCCAGAGCCAGAGCCAGAGCCAGAGCCAGAACCCGGGCAGAACCCAGCCACGCTAGGATTCCAGGGGTCCAGGTCTACACCTGCGGGCCTCTCTTTACGAGCAGGTCCCCCCCTCTGTAGCCTACTTCTTTCTCTGCTTCTCGTTTTGGATGCCTTGCCTGCTGCATACCAGCAACTCCTGGCTTTAGCCTTGGGGGGTGGGTTATCTCCCTCTCCCTCCCACGCGTGGGTGAAGAGCACACCCCACCACTGGCCTTAACAACCTGAAGTGCTCCCCACGGCTGGAAAGGGGCAGCAGCCCAACCCCGGGCAGCTCTCGCAAGGCTGGTACAACGCGGAGCTGAGTTTATAACTCAGTGGCCTTATCAATTGGTGCTGGAAATATTCCATTGCGGTGCTGTAGCTCTCGTCGGGGGTGCAGGCCTGGGTGGAGAGGCTCTTGTCCCTTCTTGCTCTCCCTACAGGCCCGGTGGCACGGAAAGAAGGGTCCCCGGAGCAGGGATGGCTTAGTGAAGGGGTGGAGGTCCCCGGAGAGGAGCCGAGCACGTGAGAGGGAGCCCTCGGTGCGGAAGGACTGCGTGTAGAAAAGAGATGAAACGGTCAGTGTCACTGCAGATCTGAGACAGAGTGGAGTCTTGGGGAGGAGGCGGAAGCATGTCCCGGGTCATTAACCGGCGATGCTCTTCGGACCGCAGCCACGCCCTCCTGAGGCTGTGTTGCCTGTTACCAGCATCTGGCAGCAGAAGTCCTCAACTGCTACTTTGTAGTAGTTGAGACTCTGTGAAAAGGCAGAGTCCTGCCCCACCGCCCAGATTCTGAATCTGTAAGTCTGGGTTTCACCCCAGAAATCTGCATTTTAGATTCCGCCGAGTGTCCACGGACCACACTCTGAGAAGCAGCGGACTCCTGTGGCGTTAGGGGAAGTCTCCACACCTGACAGGCCAAGTCTTGCGTTGCTGTTTTCATGGAAAAGGCCCATCTACAGGGGTGAGGCTAAGGGGGGCCGAGGTTTGGGCTGCACAAAAAGGAAGGAGACGGTCCTTTTTAAGGCTGAGCTGCACTCGCACAACCCTGAAAGTGAGCTCTCCTCAAGCCTTGGGTCCAGTGCCTTTCTAGCTTCAGCCTCCCCCAGCCCTGAGCCCGGGCTGACCTCCTCACTGCACACGGGCACCTGGTGGAGGAACGGGCCGTGTCTGGGTCATTTGAACCTTCTGGACAACGCTGGGCCACCCCTCCCCTCCCCCACCCCAGCAAGTTGAAGTGCAGCGGTTATGAGCAAGGAGGGCAGAGCCTTCAGACTCCCAGACCCCGCCATCAGAGCCCGGGGCTGGCTGAAGAGGGACAGTAGGTTTTTGTGGTTTTTTATTTTTATTTTTATTTTTTTAAGATTTTTATTTATTTATTTGACAGACAGAGAGAGATCACAAGTAGGCAGAAAGGCAGGCAGAGAAAGAGGGGGAAGCAGGCTTCCTGCAGAGCAGAGAGTCCAATGCAGGACTCAATTCCAGGACCCTGGGATCATGACCTGAACTGAAGGCAGAGGCTTAAACCACTGAGCCACCCAGGCACCCCAAGAGGGATAGTAGGCCTTTTGGAGCATGTTTCAGGACAGGGTTCAAAACAGACTAAATTTCAGATTATGGGGCAGTCCTCCTGGGGGTCAGAAAGGGAGGAATACCGGCTGGTCTCTCAGCTTTTCCAGGAGCCCCTGAAGGCCCGGCAAATGGTCAGAGAATATTTGCTCCCAAACTAGAGAGTATATGTTTATGTATGGAAATAGAGGGATTTATTTTGGAAAATGCAGGAGTCTTGGGAAAGTGATGATGAGATTCGAAGTCTAAACAAGAGAAAACAACATTGAGAAAAGGCTTATCACTCGGGGCACCTGGGTGGCTGCCGTCAGTTGAGGCCCCGACTCTTGATTTTAGCTCAGGTCATGACCTCGGGGTCGTAGGATCGAGCCCCATGTGAGGCTGCATGCTCATCGGGGAGTCTGCTTGTCCTTCTCCTTCTGCCCCTTGCCCTCATGCTCTAACCCCGTCTCTCTCGCTCTCTCTCAAATAAATAAATAAATAAATAAAAATAGGCTTATCACTTAAAAACAGGGAATTTAAAATGAGGAATTAGTAGGGGCACCTGGGTGGCTCAGTCAGTTAAACTATTGCCTTTGGGTCAGGTCATGGATCTCGGGGTCCTGGATTGAAATCTGCATCAGGCTCCCTGCTCTGTGGGGAGTCTGCTTCTCCCTCTCACTCTGCCCCTACCCCCCCATGCTCTCCCTCTCAAATAAACAAAATCTTTAAATAAATAAATAAAATGGAAAATTAGTTACAAGCATGGAAGGGCTGACAGAAAAGGCAAATGGAAGTTATGGTGTGTGGGGGTGGTAGGCAACTCAGAGATTAGCAGCAGACCGTGGCAGCAGCTGTTGGAAATGAGTGCAAAACCACTGTTGGAAATGCTGCCCAAAGCAAGTCAGGTGCTATTAATATCCCCATTTCCCAGATGAGTCGAGTGAGGCACAGGGAGATTAAGTAACTACCCAAGGTCACAGAGCTCCTGAGTGCGTAATGAATTTAAACTCAGACAGTGTGATCCAGAGTCCATGCTTTCGCCTGCTACACTTACTGCCATAAGAATAAAGGCCACACAGGGGAATGTCAGTAGAGTTGAGTTAAAAATTAAATTCGGAGTGTGAGCTTTATTATGTGTGTTGTCACGAGTAAGCATTGAGGTGGTCTACATAATGGGGCCCTGCTGGTAGAAGTGAATTCAGTCATTCATTGAACAAACAGTGCTTACTGCAAGCCAGACACTTTGAGTAAAAGGGTTACTTCATAAAATTCAATGTATCCCATAAGGAATTTTAATTCAAAAGAGTAATGAGTTAATGAGTGTATCGCTGAGTTTAATTACAAAGGAGTCTGTGAGTTAATGAGGGTATGCCTGATTCTTGACAGAAGCCACAGAAATGAAGGGAGGTATTAAAGTTGGCCAGAGACCAAGTTGTGTACCACATAAGGAGCAATCAGAGAAACAATCAACACTGACTCCCCTGTTTGGGAATGATCGTCCTCATCCTCCTCCCCCAACCTGTGCAGAAGGTTGTCTTATTGTGTGTTGGTCTCCAATAAATCAGCCCAGTGCAGACCCTCTAGCTCTTCTCATGCTTTCCTTGGAGAGCTTTCTATTCTGATGTCACTCTGCTAGTTGAGTCACTTTTTCTGTATTTACCATCTATTAATCCTGGCAGCTTCCTATTTTGGGAGAAAACCCTAAGGGTCCCTCACGTCAACTTCCACCTAAATCAGAAAGCATTTTCTTTCTTTCTTTTTTTTTTTTTTAAAGATTTTATTTATTTATTTGACAGACAGAGATCACAAGTAGGCAGAGAGGCAGAGAAAGAGAGAGAGGGAAGCAGGCTCCCTGCTGAGCAGAGAGCCCGATGCCGGACTCGATCCCAGGACCCTGAGATCATGACCTGAGCCGAAGGCAGCGGCTTAACCCATTGAGCCACCCAGGCGCCCCAGAAAGCATTTTCAATGGATCCTTTTATTCTCTTTTGGACTTTTCTCAGCATTATAATTTTCTTGAGGATAATTTAAGAAAAAGAGGAGTGGGACATCTGAGTCCTAAACTAGTTCATCGTCAGAAGAAAAAAGGAGAAGTCAACCCCTGACCTAGGCTACAACTGTGATGTACCTTGAGGACATTATGTTAAGGGGAACAGGGTAATCACTGTAGGATTCCGCTTATGTGAGGTACCTAGATTGGTCAGACTCAGACTCAGAAGGTGGTGGTGGCTGCCAGGAGCTCAGGGGAGAGGGGAACGGAGTTATTTTTAACTGGATACAATTTCACTTTTGCCAGACAGAAAGGTTCTAGGGATGGGTGATGACTACATGGACCTCAATCATGGACTTGATGTTACCAAACGGTGCACTTAAAATTATTAAAATGGTAAAGTTTATGTTATGTGCATTTTACCACAATTTTATAAATAAATACATGAACAAAAGCTCCTCAGTCTAGGAGAAGAAAAAAAAATGGTAGTCAACCTCAGAGATTCTAAGGGCCCTGTGGAACTGGGCAGTTGTCCAAGGTGTTCCAGGAAAATGTCAGGACATCCATGAGTCCCACTTCCAGGGATGCCGGGGGCTGTAGGGAGGGTGTGAGGATGTGACGTCCCTGGGGATTGATTTCTAAGGATTGATCAAAACCTGGAAGTTTTCCAGCCTCCGTCCTTTGACTCAGGTCTAGTTGGAACCTTGAGGAAAAGGAATAATTCCTGTCTTCATGGTTGCTTCATCCTGGTCCCAGGACGATCTCAGTGTCTCCAGGGGTATGTGTCACAGTTGGGAAAATGCTCAACACCACCTATGAGGGGTTCTCGTCTCTCCACCTCTCCTCCCCCTACCATCCACCAGCCCTTTGTGGGACCCTAGCCTCTCATTAGGAACATCTGCCTCTGCCAGGCTCCAGTTCTAGCCCCAACAACCGGTTCTCTCTCCTCACCTGGATTTCTGAAGCCAGAGACACCGGGTCAAGCTCCTCATCATTCTTACATATTTGCTTCTCCTGATTACTTCTTAAATAAGTGATTTAGTTGAGTTCCCCAGGGGGAGACATCCTCTGGCAATTCTGTTCAGGGTTGCATTACTTTTTTTTTTATTAATTTATTTATTTTCAGCATAACAGTATTCATTATTTTTGCACCACACCCAGTGTTCCATGCAATCCGTGCCCTCTATAATATCCACCACCTGGTACCCCAACCTCCCACGCCCCCGCCACTTCAAACCCCTCAGATTGTTTTTCAGAGCCCATAGTCTCTCATGGTTCACCTCCCCTTCCAATTTCCCCCAACTCCCTTCTCCTCTCTAACTCCCCAGGTCCTCCATGCTATTTGTTATGCTCCACAAAAAAGTGAAACCATATGATAATTGACTCTCTCTGCTTGACTTATTTCACTCAGCATAATCTCCTCCAGTCCCATCCATGTTGCTACGAAAGTTGGGTATTCATCCTTTCTGATGGAGGCATAATACTCCATAGTGTATATGAACCACATTTTCCTTATCCATTCGTCCGTTGAAGGACATCTTGGTTCTTTCCATAGTTTGGCGACCGTGGCCATTGCTGCTATAAACATTGGGGTACAGATGGCCCTTCTTTTCACGACATCTGTATCTTTGGGGTAAGTACCCAGGAGTAAGATTGCATTACATTTATAAATAAATGCGGAGAGAGCTGGCATTGCGGGCTTATTTTTTCTGATCATGATCAATACTAAAATTGTAAGTTGATTCCTTTTATTTTTTTAGATAAAAAGTCAAATCATCCACCAATAATGATGGCTTTGCCCCTTCCTTTCTGGTATTTATGCCTCTTGCTTTATTTCCTTGTCTAATGTATGGTTGTTGCTCACAAAATGTTGAAACTTACCCACTTTGTCCTGTTCTTGATTTTAATAATGTTCTTAGGGGTGATATTTTCAAAATAGAGTACTTAAAACCTAGACAAGGGCCCTGACCAATCAGAATGGCAACACCAGCCAATCCCAACAGATAGCAGCTCTAAACAATTGGCACAGCTAGATCACAGGTGACAGGCACCTAGTAAGCCCCGAATGTTTTATCTTCAAGCGTGACGTTGTTCATGGATTTGTAGTAGATTGAAAACAATGTTTTATTTTTATTATTTTTAAATTTTAAATCCAATTAGCCAACGTACAGAGCATCATTAGTTTCAGATGTCGAGTTCAATAATTCATCAGTTGCATATAACACCCAGGGCTCACCTTACGTGCCCTCCTGAATGCCCATCACCCAGTTAGCTCAACCCGCCACTGCCCTCCCTTCCAGCAACCCTCAGTTTGTTTCCTAGAATTAAGAGTCTCTGATGGTTTGTCTCCCTCTCTGATTTCTTCCTATTTCATTTTCTCTCCCTTCTCCTGTGATCCTCTGCATTGTTCCTTTTTTTTTTTTTAAGATTTTATTTATTTATTTGACAGAGAGAGATTACAAGTAGGCAGAGAGGCAGGCAGAGAGAGAAAGGAGGAAGCAGGCTCCCTGCCGAGGAGAGAGCCCGATGTGGGACTCGATCCCAGAACCCTGAGATCATGACCTGAGCCAAAGGCAGCGGCTTAACCCACTGAGCCACCCAGGCACCCTGCATTGTTCCTTTTATCCCTCATGGAAGGGATACCGTGTGATACTTGTAAAATAATATTTTGATTCTTATTTTACCAAAAGCTCTTTCTCAGGATAGTGTCAAGGGTCTCCATAACTTGGCCTCAACTTATTTTTCCAGCCTTCTAGTTCTCAGTGTGCCTCAAGGTACCCCTGCCTGATCCCAATCTTCCAACAACTGCGGATCAGTAATGCGGCACAGCCCAGTCAAGCAAAAGAGGGGCTTAGGATCCTAGTGTTTCATTCCCTCCCGTGGGCCACTGCCTGGAGAACTCTTCCCGCTGAGAACACGGAAAACCACTGAGATTTCAGGCCTCTGTCCAGACAGGCTTTCTGAGATCTTCCTCAACTACCTGCTGCTTTCTCGGCCCCTCCCAACGAAGGAGAGTTAGCCCCTTTCTCCTTTTTGCACCCCCAGGGGCTCCAGGACACCCTTCTGTGGGGAGGCCTTCCACACTATGTCTGTATTTGGTTGTTCCCCTTTTGTCTCTATAGAGAGCAGGGAGCTCCTCTACCCTTTACATCATGAGAGCACAGGGTTTGGGGGCTTAATTAGCACTCAGGACACATCTGCTGCATAAATGAGTGAGCAAATAACTCTCACTCTGAGCATGGAGATTTATCCTGCAAAACTGATATATTTTCGCATGTTAGACTGATGCATTTTCATTTCCCTTCACTTACGGCGTCATGATGAAGACGGCAGACGAGCATCGCTGTTCTGATTAGCTATTGCTGCATAACCACTCCAAGCTAAGTGGTGTAAGACAATGATCATTTATTATTGGATCTCCCAGCTCTGGGAGTTGACTGGGCTCACAGGCAGATGGAGGCTGAGGCTGCGGCTGTGGAAGGCTTTCTCATTCCCATGTGCAGTGTGGATGAGGCTAGCTGGGGCTGTCAGCCAGAAGGCTACATGTGGCCTCTGCATGCGCCCTCGGCTTCCACACAGCACGCTGGCTTGGATTTAAAAGCACTTGTACTGAGAGATGGAGCACCAAGGGAGGCTGTATCACTTCTTATGATCTATCCTCAGAAATAGTGGTTTGCGGGTAAATGTTTAACAATAGTTGTGTGTGTGCATGTGTGTGTGTGTGTGTGTGTGTGCATGTGTATGTGTGAGAGAGAGAGAGAGATCCCAGTCCTTGCTGCTTTTGCACTATAAATAATCCTCCTGTGGCTGTTTCCAGGCCACTGGCAGGACTTCCCAGGGCATGGAGCTGGAGGAAGATGTCCACTATCACTAGGGAGCTGGGAGCATGGCCCCAGCCTGCTCTTGCTCAGTGGTCACATAGCATCACCTTCTCTGTGCTGTCGGCTGAAGCATTCCAAAGGTCCACCCAGGTTCAAGGGAAGGGGAAAGACTTCCTCTTGATGGGAGATTGGGGGTGTCACAGGGCAAGAAAAATGTATGGAAGAGATCTTGTTAAGGCCATCCTTGGAAAATCTAGTCTGCCTCAACCCCCAAGAACAAAGATATCCGAAGGAATGCCCAGAAGAAAATGGGACATTCAGAAAATCTCCAGAGGATAGGCCGGTGAGTAAAAGTCTTTCTTTCACTGGAAGATGAGGATGGGAAGGTAAGGCAAGGGGGTAACAACCTCTTCTGACATTAAAAAAAAAAAAAAAAAAAAAAAAGGAGGAGCCAAAGAATAGAAACCACAGACAGAGGAGAGCTGCAGGTAGAGATCTTTTCTCCTGTTTTTATTTGAAACTCTAGGAGTGGAACAGTCATTCATTAACTCACTCATTCATCCATTCATCCATTCAATAACTATGTTTATGATGTGTCCAACACTGTTCTCAATGCAGCAATGAAGCAGTAAATGAAAAGTCCTCACTGCATTGGTTTGCTAATGTGGCAGAAGACCACAGACTAAGTGGCTTAAACAACAGAAATTTATTCTCACAGTTGTGGGGGCTAGACGTTCAAGATGAAAGTATTGGCAGATTTGTTTTTTTCTGAGACCTCTCTCCTTGGCATGTAGATGGCCATCTTCTCCTGTGCCTGTGCATGGTCTCTCATCTGTGCTTGTGTGGGTCCTGTTTTTACTTCTTACAAGGATGCGGGTCATATTGAATTAAAACCCACCCCAGTGACCTCATTCTAAATTCATTACCTCTTTAAGGACTCCATCTCTAAATATGGTCACATTCTGATGTACTGTGGTTAGAACTTCAACATATGACATTCTGGGGAATACAACTCATCCCGTAACATCCACCTTTGTGGAAGATACATTGTAGGACCTCCCATGGTGCCCTTTGACCAACATCATGTGGTTTAGCCACTAAGCGCTAAAAGTCAAAGCACCGTGTTCTAAAATTACTTGAAATAAATCCTTCCTCAGTGCAGGCCTGGTAATAATGGATGTATGGTTATGCTCATGGGTTTGTTTCCAATTTTAAGAATTACTTTAGACTTTATAGAACATTTACATTATTCAAAGACCAAAGACTTCATGAAAGGTATTCACAGAAGAGTCTTACTTCTATCCCTGTCCCCTCCACTGTTTCCCTCATAAACAACCATTTTTTTTTTAGCTGGTGTTTTTCTTCTATTATTTATTTTTATTTTATTTTATTTATTTGAGAGAGAGCAAGAGAGATCACAAAGTGAGAGGAAGAAGGAGAAGCAGGTTCCCCACTAACAAGGCGCCTGATGTTGGACTCAATTCCAGGACACTGAGATCATGACCTGAGTGGATGCTTAACCAACTGAGCCACCCAGGTACCCCTTTCTACTAATATTTCTTTGTGCAAATATAGGCAAATACAGAGGTATGTATTCTTATTCTGCGTCTTGTTGATGGTGGTTTTGTCATTGTGTATATCCTGGAGACCTCTCCCTATCAACACGTAGAACTTTTGCTGTATTATTTTTAAGGCTGCATAGTACTCTGCTGTGTGGACAGGCCATCATCTACTTAAGTTGTCCATTACTGCTGGAAAATTGGATTACTGCCAATCTTTTGAAGTTACAGTACTCCAAGGAATTGTATAACCTTTACAAGTGTCATTTTGAACTTGTGAAGGTGTGCCTGTGAGATACACTTTCAGAAATGGAATTGAGGAGTCAGGAGTAAATGCATCTATAATTTTGTTAGATACTCACCATTCCCCTCTCTAGGGGTTGTAACATTTAACACTCCTAGCAGCACAATATAAGGGGGCCTATTTCCACATAGTTTTGCTAACAGAGTGTATTGTCAAACTTTTGGATTTTTGCCAGTCCAGTAGGTAGAAAATGCAATATTTATTTTTAATTGCTTTTCTCTTTAAGTATGGTTGGGAATTTTTTCCTAGAGTCATTTTTTGTTTGTCAGCTATCAAGTTATTCACAGTCTTTGGTGATTTATCTATCAGGTGGTTTATCTTTTTCTGCTTTATTTCAGAATCCTTTTGTAAAATGGGCACTGTGCGTATGGCAGGAACAAAAAAAGTCTCTGCCTTCACAAGGCCAACTTCCCATGAACCCTTTCTATGACTGGTGCTGCTAAAAAGAATTCTCTTCTTTCAACACAGAGACTGAGGCCATGGGCAGCAATGATTGATTATGTTGCCATTGTCTTCATCTGTGAGCAATTTTCCGGCTTGACCTATTCTTCCAAGAAAATAATCTATATTCTTAACAGAATAAATCAATTTCCAAAAAGAGGGGAATATGCAATCTTGCAGTTATTAAAAATCATGTTCTCAGAAATATTTAAAGAAATGGGGAAGTGCTTGTGATATATTATTACATAAAAAGGCAAGCCACAAAGCTCTATGCACAGCAAAAAAACAGTCACATAGACTATATCTAGCCATTAACATAGGAAAAAGAGTGGAAGACTATACCCTAAATGTTTATAGTGGTTACCTCTGAGTACTGGGATTATGGATGATTTTAATTTTCTTCTTCATCCTTGCTCTATTTCTTAATATTTCTTACAATGAACATGTATTGTTCTGAAAATTGGTAATAATGGCAATATTATTTTTTTAAATAATAATATTGTACAGAATTTAAGCTAAACTTTGTCTTGAGGGAACAGAAGCTGTTGATTTGGTGCAGAGCAGGTGGTGCAAGGGAAAAGCTTATCCTTTCAATCCTGTGAGCTCACTGATGCTCAGATCAAGTTACTTTCAGTATTCCATTCACATTCTGCAATAATAATTTTATTCGCCATTTCCCCAGAGACTGTAAGGTTTATTTGGAACAGCCAACATTTTGTGAATTGTGAATTACTGAGGATCCCCAGGTTTCCTGTAATGATACTTCAACTCATCTAAATCAACTCCATCTCAATTTCTAATTTCTAATCAGTGTCTGGTCAGTTTCTAGGCATGGAAGCCAGGCCCCTTAGCCTTGCCCGTACTTCCTTCATTTTCATCCCATGCAACTCTTTTGATCACCTAATGAGTCTTTCTTTGAAACATTTCTTGTAGCTATTGATTCCTTTCTGACTCCCCAGCTACAATATTCATCAGGACTACGACTACCTGTTGCCTCCCTTATCACAGCAATCTTCTGTGTCAGAGAGGTATGTGTTCTGAAAAAAACTGCCCGGGTTCAAATATGGGCTCTACTCCTGCGTGATTTTAGGTGAGTTTCTTAACTTCTCCATGTATGTCTTTCTTCATCTGTAAAAAGGAAGTAGCAATACTATCTAGTTTATTAATTTGTTGTGAGATAATACATGTAAAAGCACACAGAACCGCAACTGGGCACATAGTTAATGATCAATCAATGCTAGCAATATCAATTATATAACAAATTCATTTGCATCTACTTTGGGCCTTTTGGCTAGGTCACAAGTCTTGAGTAACATCATTTCACTCTTTTGGCTGTAAGCCCCCATATGAGTCTTGTACTGGGCAGTGGCTGACTAGGTTGTTTGAGACAACATATCCTGCTGGGAACAAGTAGAAGTACTGGACATCTCAGAAATATCTAGTCAGGGAGAATTTTTTAGACCAAGATCTGAATAACGAATCAAGTCAGTAGAGGTGAGTGATATTTGAAGCCGATTCCAAAAGTGAAAGCAGTGAATGAAAAGCTGGAAAGTATGAGCAGAGTTTTCATCAATATGAAAATGTTTAGAGGGATAAAATTAGAGTCAAGAACCTATTAGAGGGGAGAGGTACTGGAAAACATCATGGACATATTTTTGGAGGAAGGGTCAACGGGAGAAGCATATCTCACAGGGTTAATTAAGGCCTGGTTTTAGAATCATAGCAACTCCTGACTGGATTCAGTTAATCAGCTTTTAGCCTCTCTTTCTATTAGAAGCAATAAATAAGTACCTCTGGAAATAGATAACATCAATAAAAGTAACAAATCACAGAAGAAAACCAGTTTTGACAGACAACCAAGAGGGAAAACAGACAATGCAAAGAAATTCACAGAAGACCCAGGCTTTTAAAATAATAAGATACATATATATATATATATATTTTGAACTGTTATTAATATGTTCATGGAATTAAAAATCTAGATGAATAAACTTAGCACAGAAAACTATGTGAAATAATCACATGGATATTCCAGACCTGAATAATATCCAATAAATAAAAGTAAAGAGTGAACGGATAAGTTAAACAGCAGATTAAACACAGCTGAAGACACAATAATGATCTGGAATATAGGGCAGTAGAAAATGCACAGACTAAATCACAAAGACAAAAAAAATGGAGAATATAGAAAAGAGCATAAGAAATATAAGGAACCCAGTGAAAATATTTAACATATATATATTAGAAATGGAAAAGAGAAGAAATTGAGAAGATATATTTGAAGAAATTTGGCCAAGAATGTCCCCCAAATTATAAAAATCATTAAGCCATGAATATGCTTTAAATTCCAAGCATGAAAAATACAAAATAAAGTATATTTAATCACACAAAATAAAACTGCTGAGGATAAAAGACGAAGTCTTAATAGCAGCTAAAAACAAAAAAAATACTACTTTTCTAAAAAAGCAACAATTAAATGGATGCTTACTTCTCAACAGAACAGTGAAGGCCAGAATAACAACTAACCTGGAATTCTCTAGCCAGTGGAAATATGCTTTGAAGATGAAGACAGATGGTATCATAAAGGATTGCATTTCTAAAAAAAACCCCAAAGTTACTGATTTTAGAATTTCAATGTTGGGTAGCCCCAAAGTACATTTTCTTTCTTTCTATTAAAAACTTAGAACCAATGTCATGATAATACAAATTCATCAGAGACAAATGCTGATTTTGTCACCAGTATGTTTACAGAAATTAAAAACTCATTTCTTATACTGTTTTGAAATCTTATTACCATGAAATACTCAATACTGCGAAGACCAAAAAAATGGAAGAACATTTGTTTACATCGTAATAGAAACATGTTAAGTGAACTAGTTTATGAATAAAATCTATTGGATGGTATAAAAAATGAAGGCACAATAAAAGTATTTGCAACAAATAAGCACTGAGAGAAGACACCACACGACCCATAATAAAGGAAACTTAAAGGGTATGATTTTGGGGGGCAAAAGAAAATGATCTCAAAGAGAGGCATAGAGATGCAGCAAAAAGTGAAGAGCACCAGAAAAGATAAAAATGTGTAATTATAAATAAACATTGACTTTATAAAACAGTAATAGTAAAGTCTTCTGGAGTCTTAAATATATGTAGAATCAGAATTCATGATAACAGGTGTGCCTATTAGCTCAGTGGGTTAAAACCTTAGGCTCAGGTCATGATCCCAGGGTCCTGCGATCCAGCCCTGAAGCAGGCTCTCTGCTTAGCAGGAAGCCTACTTCCTCCTCTCTTTCTCTCTGCCTCTCTGCCTACTTGTGATCTCTGTCTGTCAAATAAATAAATAAAATTGTTAAAAAAAAATTCATGACAACAAAATGTAGAAGATGAGAGGGGGGGATGTGAATGGGGATAAAATCTTCTAAGATTCTAGCATTATCAATAATGTGATAAAGGTGAAAATGTCTATTATACTTTAGTTGTTCAAGGATGTCTATTTTAATCTCTAGGATCATTACTAAAAGAATATATGACTACTGAAATAATAAAGGGAAATGGAATAATAAATTAATCAGAAAGAAAAAAACATTGAATAAGTGAGTCCGGAAAAGGTGCTAAGATGACAGAGCTGAATCAAAATATACATCAATAATTATATTAAATGTGAATATAAAATAATATCCCAATGAGATGACAAATTGTTTCAGAGTGGAAAACACAAAACTAGATTATATGCTAGTCACAAGAACTACACTTTAAATACAAGGTCACAGAAAAGTTGAAATGGAAAGATAGAAAAGATACACCATGCCAACATGAAAGAAAGGTGATGTATCTATACTAATATCAAAGTAGAACTTAAGGAAAGAAGCATTACCAAATATAAAGAGGGATATTTCATAAAGATAAAAGTTAGTATGTTAAGAAAATATAATAGTTGTAAATATGGGTATACCCAATAACCTAACCTCAAAGTATATAAAGCAAAAACTGACAGAACTAGGAGAGAGAAATAGATCTGGAGAAATAGATCTGTAAGTATATCCTTTCAGTAACTGACAGAACAGTCATAGAAATCAACAAAGATATAGGAGATTGGAGCATAGTTAAAAACTTAACCTAATTCATATATAGAGAGAACATAGCAACAAACAACTGAAGGAGGCCAATTATTTTCCAGTGAACATGAAACATTTATCAAAATGTAATAGCTGCAGGGCCATAAAGCAAGTCTTAACCAATTGAAATGATACCAAGTATATAAACCATATGCTTTGTACAGACATAGAATGGAATGGAGCTAGAAATCAACAGCAAAAAGGTAATTGGAATTCCCCATGTTTTTGGAAATTAAGTAACATACTTATACATAACCAGTGGGTCAAAGAAGAAATTACAGGGAATATCAGAAAATAGTTTAACTGAAGGATAGTTAAAATGTGACATATCAAAACATGTGAGATCAAGTAAGTGTATTTATAGGGAAACGGATAGTCTTCAGAATATATATTAGAAAAGAATGATGATTAAAGCCAATGATTGGGAACTCTAGAATGGCCACGAAAGGGAACAAGTTGGGTTTGGGTCCCCAAAATCCCCTTCTCCAAAGAATCATTACTATTTGACCTGTCTGGCAGTTCACTGAAAAGCTCCATCCACAGGACTTGTCTGTGTTTGACCTAAGTCAATGCTAATTTTGTACAAATAGCCTTTACCTCGGGGCATTTGCCAAAAAAATATATAGTGGCAGTTTTTTAATATCTCAGTTTCCTGAGGCAGTGTTACCAGTTGGAGCTAAAAAGAAGCTGAGAAATAACCTAGAAGGAAAAACTGGGGAATAACATGGAGACACCGAAAAATTCTAACATATTATTTATGGGAATCGAGGTCACACATATGTGACTGTGTACATGCCTCATAATCCTTCACCTCTAGCTGACCTTGAGGTCTTGCACAGCAAGGAACTGAAGGCTAAGGCAGAATTGTAGACTCCCTACATGAGCACAGATAGATCAATTGAGATTATCCCGTGTAAGCAATAGAAATTTGGAAAAAAGAATGAAGAAAATGGACAGAGCCCCAGAGAACTGTAGGATACCCTCAAGCTACTAACTTGCATATAAAAGGAATCCTAAAAGAATAATAAAGCGGAAGAAAGAATATTTGAAGAGATCATGGCCAAGAACTTCTCAAGTTTGAGGAAAAACTGCATCAAATCTGCATCTCCAAGAAGCTCAACAAATCACAGGTGGCATAAACTCAAAGAGATGCATGAGACGGCGCATCACAGTCAAACTGTCAAAAGCCAAAGACAGCATCTCGAGAGCAGCAAGAGAAAGGATTCATCACCTACAAACCCACAACCGCAACGTGGTTTTCCAGAAGCCTGCTCCTGGACACCATCCAGGTAGAATGTGAGGTAACAATCATTTGTGAGTCATCAACAGCCACCTTATTGGTGAAGTCAAAGATGGAAGATGGGCAAGTTTTTTTTCTCTCTAGTCCTTAAAGTCTCCTACCCATCCTGGCCCTCCCTACCCTGTGAGTCAGGACTAAGAGGGGCAGAGGGGTCACTGCAAACAGCATTAGGGGGTCTGTGATGTAACAATGGTTGCCTGCCCTCTGAGGGCTACGGTACTTGCCCACTTGGGAAACAGCTAAGTAGTAAGTAACGGTTGGCTTTAGATTGAATAGTAGTGGCTTGAAGCGTAGAGTTATACCTAATGTTTTCCTTAAAACTACGTTCTTGTCCTGACGTACTATACTGAAGATGAGGCATGTTTCTTTGATTCATGTTTTTATATCTCTGTAGGTACACCTTTACAGTTTTATCTTTTGCTTTATATCTACACACACTTCTATGTATTTGATATCACGCTTAATTTAACTCTTCTTCAAAGATAATTTAAGTCGTCATGAGAAAAACTTGCAAATGAATTTTCCCTAACATTCTAACCCAGAGACTCCCCTTCATTCAGTTGCCATTTACTTAACACGTATTATGTACCTGTCGTTTTACTGGATACCAGACACAGAGATGCGAGACGGAGTGTTCCTAGTGGGACAAGAGAGGCATCTGCTCAGTCTTAACTTGGTGGAGACAGGGGTGTCTGGAGAGGCTGTTAGAGGAGGTGACCGAGTCCTGAAGAGTTAGCTGGGTGAAGGGAAGTGGGGTTAGGCAAAGGCTATCTAAGGAGAGAGAACAGCATGGCGGGGAACTGAGGAAACCTTGGCATGTTTGAGGCTAGAGCCTAGGCATCAGGGAAGGTGGCTGAGAGATACAGCAAAAAATGGCTATTTATTGAGCCCTTACTATGGGCCAGGTACTGGGCTAGGTACTTGACATACCCAATTCATCCTCTGTAAGAGCTCCATGAGGTGTGGGGACTGCCTTCTGAGGGTAAAGCATATTCCATTGGGGAAAAGAGGCCACGAAGAGATGGGGAAAGAGCAGTCTAGGAGGTGGGACCAGAGCAGGATGGCCTCGTGTTATAGGAGCCAAGGGGAAGGAGATTGAAAAAGGACTAATGTCAAATGCTACCCAGAGGTCAGTGAGGACAAAGGACTAAGCAACTAGCAAGTCACTCATGATTTTGACAAATTTAGTTTCAGTGGCAGGAGGCAAAAGACAGATTGCCGGCGGATGAGGCATACATGCAATTCAGAAGGGGTGGATAGTGATAGGCAGCTGCTCTTTGAGAAGACTCTTCGAGGAGGAGAGGGCTAGCAAATGAGCACAGGGAGTTAGTGGATTCTGTGGTTGGGCAGTTGGGTGGTCGTTTGAAGTGTGTTTGTGTGCCCAGAGGCCAGAATGAGCAGAAAGAGAGAGAGAGAGAGAGAGAGAGACACGGGGAAGGCCCGTGAGGGATTGCTGAGGAAATAATGTTCCTACTGGGTTGTGAGGAGATGGGGGTGGGGAGGGCCCGGCTTTGGCCAGGAGCCCAGAGGAGAGCGTTAACCCGGATGTGAATGCCAAGACAGGGTGCTGGAAGCTGAAGAAGCTTCAGCCCATGGGCCTCTGTTTCTCCACACGTAGGAACCCAGATCCTCTGGCAACAAGGGGCAGTCCTTGAATACTTGACTTATAATACATTTATTTCTTGTCAGCAAGTGCCATAAGCAGATTTCTCCTGCTGTTGCCAAGCAGGCAGTCAGACTCAGGGGGAAAAGCAGGTAGAATGAACACTTAGTGCTCACAGACCTGTGATTTGTAGATTTTTTTCTCGAGTGACTGCATGGACTGAGCCAGCCCCCCGGAACTGACTTCTCCACCCAGCTTTGAGGGGCTCTCTCCTCACGAATGCCCACACTGTTCATGGAGCACAGCCCTGAGAGGAAAGCCCGCCAAGAGCAACAACCGGTGTTAGAGCAGCAAATGCGTGCAGGCATGGAAAGAGCCAGAGAAGAGGAGCTTGGAAGAAACTGGACAAGAGAATTGCGGACTTAGGCAACTGTTGGTATCTCTGACCAAAAGGAGAAGGGAATTTATTAATCTGATTCCGTGAGGGCTCTAGTTAGTGCAAACATTACCCAAGGAGTAAGAAATAAAGCTTTAGTGTAATTTTGGAAGGTGGTTACTTTTGGTGTTGGGATAGGTCCAGGAAACATTTCAGAAGAAAGCCAGAAGCCTGCCCCCAAATGATTTTTTTGCTGGTTGGTTGGTTGGTTGGTTTTGTTTTGTTGCGAATTGGGAACAGACAGGTTCCACTTATGAAAGTAGACTTTTGTGACTGTTGTTTCATTGTTTATTGAAAAATATAGTTATTTTCTTCAGTGGTAACATTCCATCTTCTTTGATTTGCTTTTTAGGGTGGGAGTCGGCATAGTTTCCTCCAGCAGTAGGATTGTGTGAGGAGAAAAGAGGTTCATTTAAAATTAGTGACCAGGTTGCTAAATGTTATCATTAAGTTGTTATCAGTAAGTCAAGGGCTTGATACAAATGCTGTCACTCTTACACACACACACACAGTCTTCCTAGTGAAAATATGAGCCCGATGGTGTTTACAAACAGTATTGTTTGACCACGTAATGCACTCCTGGCACTTACTAACAGAATCTTGACTCACCTACTTAATTGTTTGAATGGGTTTTTAACTTGCTCAAGTTTGAGTTATGTAATGAGGTTAATCAAGGTGCCCATCTCACAATATGGTTAACAGGATTAAACAGATAATGCTGATAAAGTGCCCAGCATCAAAAGGCTGAATGAATGTGCGTGTAGTCGCTGTTGTTCCTGACATTGTAATTAGAAAGCTGATTGCCAGTTGCCTGTGGTCCTGGACTCCAGCTGACCCAGAGGCTTTGCCCACAGAGTTTCCTAAACCAGTTCAACAAACACTTGTTGAGGGACTGCTTTGTGTTCTCCATAAAGGAAAGTGGTAAATGTAGGCACTTGAAGAAGGAGGCACATTTTCCCACCTCAAGATACCGACAGTAACATAAATAAGACAAATAACCAAAATACAACATAGAAAATCAAAATTCCAAAATTCAATGAAATTCAGTTCAAGTCAACCAACATTTTTATCAATTACCTCCTTACATCCACAGCTTCATATGAGATACTGGGTTACAGGGATGGCAACAAGGCACACCCACACCTGATTTCAACCAAATGTGACAAGTAAGTCAGGGGACTGGGTAGACACAGTACGATGGAAGAGGTGGTGATTGACTTCGGCTGGAGGTAGCTTTTTTTTTTTTTTTTTAAGATTTATTTATCTGAGAGGGAGAGACGGAGAGCACGGTGGGGAGGAGTAAGAGGGAGAGGGAGGATCTCAAGCAAACTCCCTGCTGAGCACAGAGCCTGATGCGGGGCTGGATCTCACGACCCTGAGATCATGACCTGAGCTGAAACCAAGAGTCAGACAGATGTGTAACCAGCTGCCACCCAGACTCCCTGGAGGTTCCAAGTAGCTTTCAGAGGGGACGGTGCAGATAAGAATCCAAGCCCACAATGGGAGAATATGGGGGATGCAGCAGGTTCCTTGGCCTGGAGGCAAGAACAAGAAACTGCGGGTCTTGTCCAGAGAACCGGATATAGTCTATTATTACTGAAACTTAGCTTTGGAGACAGTGGGCATCTTATCAGGGTGTAGGATTGGGCTGGGGTCTTCAGAGCTTTGTGAGCAGGCGCTGCGATGTGATGTGTTTTAGAAACACCCCTGGGGCAGATGGAAGGGTAAGATCAAACCCAGAACAACAGGAGACGGTAGGAGGTGTCCTGGCCTGAACCAGTGGTGGTCAAGGAGATGAAGCAGGGGCTGGGGTTTCAAGAAATGTTAACCGGGAGGGTTGGTGATGGATTCAAAGTCTGGTGAGGAAGAGGAAGGAGTCGGGGTGAGCTCCAGGTTTCTGCTTGTGTGGCTGGGTGGATATGGCGGTGCCACCAGCTGCCCACAGTGGAGCCACCGTCTCTCTTACACATGCACACACACACCCCCCAGCTGGGTCCTTCCTACTCCCTCCACTCTCTCCTCCCAAGTCAGAAAATGGAAAAAGGAGAAAGACCAGAAGTTCTCCATTGCATGGTGCTCAGCCAGGCCCACGGAGTGAGGCGGACCCTGGCAGCTGCTTCCAGAAAGCTCAAAATGGAAATCAATGGCCTCACCAGGGGCAACCCCTCCTTGTCTTCCCTGCTTCTACCCATTCTCCAATGTCTAACCTTTTCTGTCATCCCTTGACCCACCTTTGCAGTTACTGGAATGTCGGTGGGGAGTTCTGAAAGTTCTAATACCTGATCCCTCAGATATATGGCAATGTTTTCCTCTCCCTCTCCCTGTTCTGTTCTTATCTTTTCCTTTCTTTTCTTTCTTCTTTCTTTCCCTTCCTTCCTTCCTTTTCCCCTAGCTTATATTTTATCGTGAAATACAATACACTAACTGGAGTACATAGAGTATAAACATAGAGCGTAGCACATTTTTCTAATGAACACACGCGACCATCACCCAAGTCAAAGAGAAGACTGCAAGCCCCTCAGAAGCCCCCCCAGCCCCCCTCACATCCTCATCTAGTCACCACCCTTAGTATCACACCTCCCACCCCACCCTCACCCCTACAAGTAACCACTATCTCGAATTATGGGACTCACTTCCTTGCTGTGCCTTTTTGTGTTATCACCTATGTATATGTCCATAAACAACAGAGTTTAATTTTGCCTCTCTGGGAACTTAATTTTTTGAAATCCTTTGATCCTGGTTCTTTCAACATTTATGTTTATAAGATTCACCCACATTGTTGCACATAGCTATGCTCTCCAGTGCGTGAACAGATTACCATTTTTAAAATCCGTTCTATTGTGATGGTCATCGGATTGTTTGCAGTGTTGAGCTTCCCTGAACAAAGCTTCTCAGACATTCTTATATGTGTATCCTGGTCACGAGTCATAAGTTTCCTCCAGGTACATATCTGGAAGTGGAGCTGCTGGGTCATAACACGTCTTCCCTAGAGTGCAATGTTACTCCCTGTTGTGAGAGCTCCTCTTTTCCATATTCTTGCCAACATGTGGCATTGTCTCTCAACTTACTGTTTTAAGCCTCTGGTCCCCAAAAAGACTTTTCTACTAAAATGGTCCCCTCTAGGTCAGTGGGTCTCACGCTCTGTTTTCCAGGTGACCGGTGACAGGATATTCACATATGTGGCACCCTGTCATGAGCGTGACCATGAGAAGGTTATAAGCAATCCCCAAGTGAGAATGACACAACTTTAAATGAATTCTGGTGGACACCTGGATGGCTCAGTCGGTTAAGCCACTGCCTTCAGCTCAGGTCATGATCCCGGGATCCTGGGATCAAGTACCGCATCAGGGAGCCTGCTTCTCTCTCTGTCTCTGCCTGTCAGTCTGCCTGCTTGTGCTCTCTCTCTCTCTCTGACAAATAAAATCTTTAAAAAAAATAAATGAATTCTGGTTGGTTTAACAAAAGTAAGTCATCTGGGGGTTGCAGTACTTTATTATTTAAAAGCAAAAAATCCCGTGACACACCCCTTAAATGAGCACAACATACTCGTGTGTTCTGGTGCCCTTGTTGAGAACCCCTGTCCTTGTTGGCTGAGATGCTCTGATTTTAGCAGCCTTGAGCTTGATTATACTAACCGCCTCTTCAGCCCAAAGGCATGACCCCACAGCATGTTTGTCTACCAAATCTGGGCTCTCACAAACACAGCTGATGGGACAAAGAGAGAAACAGGTAATACAGGGGCTTGTTTTCTGGCATGTGATACTCATGAACATGTTTTTGTGGTACCCCCACAGGGTTTGACCAGCTGACCTGGACCTGGCCAATGGCCCTGTCCTCCATCATGGCCACCGCACCATTCTGGCTCACTAAGAAGATGTTTCCCTTCAAGGTGAGCAAATGGATGGGGCTTGCTTGTTTCCGGTCAATGGTGTGCTCCTCACCCAACATTCGCCAGAAGAAACTAATCTACAAACTGCAGGAGGAAAAGGCTTTTCGGGAAGAGATGAACATTTTTCGTGAGAAAATAGAAGACTTCAGAGAAGAGATGTGGAATTTCCGAGGCAAGATCCGTGCTTTCCGGGGTCAGATCTTAGGTTTTTGGGAAGAGGAGCGACCTTTCTGGGAAGAAGAGAAAACCTTCTGGAAAGAGGAAAAAAAATTCTGGGAAATAGAAAGATCTTTCCGAGAAGAAGAGGAAATCTTTTGGAAAAAGTACCGTACCTTTTGGAAGGAGGATAAGGCCTTTTGGAAAGAGGACAATGTCTTATGGGAAAGAGACCGGAACCTTCTTCAGGAGGACAAGGCCCTGTGGGAGGAAGAGAAAGCCCTGTGGGTAGAGGAAAGAGCTCTTCTTGAGGAGGAGAAGGCCCTGTGGGAGGATAAAAAGTCCCTCTGGGAGGAAGAGAATGCCCTCTGGGAGGAGGAGAAAGCATTCTGGGTAGAAGGTGGTGGCCATATTGCCGAGGAGCAGATACCTGAAGACGGGCACTATAACGCCGATGGAGGGCCACAACCACCAGCCTTCTCCCGAGGCAGAGCTTGAGCCCCAGAAACAAGGGCCACAGGGTCCAGGCTCTGCTGGATTGGGATTCGAGTCCAGGATGACCCCATGTGTGGGAGAAAAGATGTGCTTGTTGGTCTCCTTGCTTCAAAAGATCTAATAAAGTCCTGGGGAGAGGTTTGGAAAAACAACTTCTTCAATAGGGCCAGCTTCATTTTTTTCTCCGAGGCCACATTCCCCGCCGCCAGGCTGTACGGCTGTCTGCACACAGCTCGGTTCTGCGCGCTTCCCCCTGAGCCCCGCATGTGTGAGTGTCCGTGAACAGAGACCCTGTGGCTCTCTCTGAAAGTCAGAATGGGGGAGGAGAGGGGCTCAGACAACTCCACCTAGAGACAGACAGGGACAGGGAGCAGCTGAGCCACCCACACTACTGTCACGCTGTGGGACAATCATTTCTTTTCCACTCTGAACAGTCTCAGAGACCTGTAGTGCGCTCACGGCTTTTCAGAGAAGGCCACAGGGCTCTCAAACAACTCACCTGCGCTTCTTGCTCCCCTGTGACCCATTTAGAATACAAGCGGGGGGGATCCCCTAATGGTCCTATTGCTCTTACTGTTGCCCCAAACTTCTCAACCGCCCCCTTCGCTGTGGCGGGAGAAAGGGGCGTGGCATAAGCCTGAGGCTCTAAAGCACCGCCCACTAAAGCACCGCCCTTCCCGGATGATGAAGTCCCCTGGACCGTGTAGGACAGTCTCCCTGCCACCGTGTGTTCCCGTTCACACAGGTGTCACTGAATTATCAATTTCTTTAAGTTTCTCTCTTTCCATTCTTTTAAAATTAAAATGCCCTGGGCCCATAAAAATTAAATGAATGTACACTAACGTGGTCAGCAACTTAAACACCCAACTTCTGGGTCTAGATGGTCTATATGGGGCATTGGTACGGAAGGACTGGAGCGTGGACAGTAAGAGATGTCCAGTAAGAAACCTCCGACAGTAAGAAACATCCACTCTCCCCTTTGTGAGGCGTGACCCTCATTGTTACTAACACATCTACTTACCTTGCCTTTGTGCCTCCCTTCGTACTTGACAAGCACTTACACACCAACTCATGTAGCCATCACCATAACTCTGTGGGTTGACAGGAAAAGTACATCAACCCATTGCACAGATGTGGAAACAGACACCTCAGAAAGCAAAGTGACTACATAAGAGCAGTCATGCAGCAAATGGAAGGGTCTGCCTCTTGGCCCTGTTCCTTTTCTAATGACAGCCCTAGGTCCTGGAATGTGGCTTTAGAGTGGCTTTAGATGCCAATAATGGCATGAGGGCTTGGTGAGCCTTATAGCCCTGTGGAATTACACTGTGGTGTGGGGTGGCAGTGGAGAGACTGGGAGAGGAGAGGACAGGGTGCTCCGAAGTGTGCTGAGCAAACTCTCCTAATAGGAGAAGAATGGGTTCATTCCAGGAGCAGCCAGGCCTCTGTGGCTCTCTATCACTGTGGGAATGTTCAGGTTTCAGGCAAGACCTCTGACTGTCAGGAGTCAGGGCCAGGGCTGTAGGAGCAGATTCCTCCTTTCTCTCACACCCTGCCTTGCCTCCTCAGCCCCCAATGGACCCCTGGGCAGACTTCAGCAAGCGGTGGGAACAAGATGGCGGTGTGGAGAATCAGTTTTCAGGGGGAGACAACTGGACAGCCCAACTCAAGAAGACCTTTCTAGTGGATGTGCAGGAGGGCGGGAACCCCAATGCAGCAAGAGCCACGGAGTCAAGGATGCCCAGTGATTCTTTTCCAAACAACAGCAAAGAGAATTGTTTATCTTAGGACCAAAGAAACATAAATCTGGTGGAGGAGGAACTGAGGTGCAGGGATGGAAAGCTCCCACTACCCCCTGCCTGCTTTAACAGCATCCCATAGAAACCATTTGGAGACAACTGCCAGCTGAAGGACTGGAGGAGCGGCCCAGAGAGGACCGGTGTTTCCCTCTATGATTCCATCTTTCTTCCACCCTTCTGGGCTCTGTTCTCTTAGGTCTAGGTGGGGAGACAGGCAGGTAAAGAGGCCAGTGCCTACCAAGGTGATGAGAACAGTGAGAGACAGATGCAAGGAGTGCTCCTTTGATGTCTTTTAACTGAGTCGGGCAGTGGTGGGGGTGGTGAGTGGAGGAATCTAGAAAGGGGGAGGTGATGACTGCGTGAAGCCTAACAGGCCAGTAGGAATTAGCGAAGGTAGGGAACCGAGAGCTAAGGGGGCTACTGGGAGGCCAACAGAGTCCCACAGCTGGGGATGAGTTGGATTTCGTCAACATGGGAGAGGCCAGCATCAAGGATGATTCGTAGGCTCCTGACGGGGCCCCAAGGGGAGGTGGTTATGCCGGTCACTGAGAAGAGGCCAAGGAAGAGCAGGATGGGGAGCTTTTTGGGGGTGGGGGTAGATGAAGAGTATAGTCTGGGATACACAAGATGGCAGGACCCCTTCATCTGATGTGTAGAGCAAGTTCTCCAAGCCTGCTCAACTCTTGGGTGATCTCAAACTTTCTCCTCGTTTTCCACCGAACAACAAGTTGTGCCGCCAGCACCCCTTTGTTCCATAAGTCATGAGTCATGCACTGGTCAGCGACTTCTCCACCCACTCACTCATCCAACCACCACTGTGCCTTGTGCATACTGGGCTCTACCTGGGAACATGCTGATTCCCACCCATCTGAAGCTTGCAGTCTGGAGTGAAGGCAATCATCAAATCACAACATAATTATTTGTAAAATTTGACAAATACCAGGAAGGAGGAGGGTGCGTGGGGCTGCCTCTTTGAGAGGACCCCAAGAGTACATCCCACTTCAACATTTTAAACAGAGAACAGGCTCTCTAGAGATAGGAAACCAAACCAAAATTTAGACAAAAGAAAATATAGGGTTAGGTAAGCGGCATAAGCTACTAACGGAGAGTCATTAGACCCTCATAGAGGTTCACAAATTAAAAAAAGGATGCAGCATGTCCATGAAAGCAGCTTCTAGCCTCTGTGTTATGATTACTAGTGTTATCACAAACATACGTAGACTTGTTCACAGAGCGGCTGCCTAAGCTGGTTTCCTCTTGGAGGCGGCACCGGTGACAGCATCACTGAGCTCCTGAGGGATTGCCTGACTGTTCTGTGGCTGGAGTCACAGGCAGACATCTAAGGAGGAGCTTGGCTCCCTTTCTTGGATCTTGTGGCAGGAAGCATGTCATCTGTGCCCTCTCGGGGTCCTGCTCCTCTGCCAGACCCCAGATTTAAAATCATCTTTATTCCAGAATCATAATGCAGACACTGAAAGATCCAGGAGTGCCAGAAACAGCATCTATTACCATAACTATTACCTTGCCATGGAATTCACTCCCTCCAAAGCCTGAGTCTGCCTGATGCTCCTACCTGAACCTGCTAGAAGGGGAAGGATAGCATATTTTAAAAAGATTTATTTATTTTATTTTTAAAAAGATTTTATTTATTTATTTATTTATTTATTTGAGAGAGAGTGTGAGAAAGCACAAGCAGGGAGCACAGCAGGGAGAGAGGGAGACGTAGGCTTCCCACCAAGCAGGGAGCCCCATGTGGGGCTCGATCCCAGGATCTGAGATCATGACCTGAGACAAAGGCAGAGGCTTAACTGACTGAGCCATCCAGGCGCCCAATAAAATATTTATTTATTTGTTTGTTTGTTTGTTTGTTTATTGAGCAGGGAGAGGGACAGAGTGAGAGAAAGAATCTTATGCAGAATCCCCACTGAGCATGGACCTCAACAAGGAGTTCCAACCTATGACCTGAGCTGAGATGGCAACCTGAGCGAAAATCATGAGTGGGTGGCTTAGTTGGCTAAGTCACCCAGGTACTTCAGAAGGACAGCATTTTCCCTAAATTCCTTAGGGAAATGTGATCTGTTCGTGGGAGTTGTAAAGGCTGTGAACCACACACATCAGACTCACCTGGGATTGATTGCCAAAACTACGATTCCTGGGCACCACCCTAAACTGGATCTCAGTTTCTGGGGGCCAGACCTTAAAACCTGTATTTTAAAACGTGTTTTCCAGATGATTTTTATGCAAACTAAATTCTAGGAAACACTTGTGTATAGGTTAAAAAAAAAAAAAAAAAAAGCACTGGGATAGAACTCAAATATCCTGATTCTATTTCCAGTTCTATCACTCATGGCTAAGAGCTTGAGGGACCAGGTCGAGCCTCTGTTTCCTCAGCTGCAGAAGCAGTGACCTCACTAACTGAAGAAGTCCT
Source organism: Mustela erminea (assembly GCF_009829155.1). Lineage (NCBI taxonomy): Eukaryota > Metazoa > Chordata > Mammalia > Carnivora > Mustelidae > Mustela > Mustela erminea. The sequence continues at coordinate 62,715,581 of NC_045628.1, forward strand.
TGTTGGCCCGTGTTGCAAGGGAAAGGACTAATAACACAGCTTCTTTATAAAGAAATCTTCCCTGTTTCTCCCCACATTTCCTCCTCTTGACCCTTTAGCACTTTCAAGGTGGGTAAAAGTTTAAGAGTTACATAAATGGATATTGAAAACTTTTTTGTTCACTTCTGTATATGTTTGGTTCTATAGACCAAGTTAATCGCTTAACTTATCAAGCTCTAGTACTTTCTGGATTTCTTACTGTAATTATAATTTCAAGCTCCACTGAGGGTATCTTCCTCTGCAGTGTTTCTTAATGAGAGGGTCTTTGGCATTTGGGATTGGAAAATTCTTCATTGTGAAGTATTTTCTAAAACTTTAATGATTTACCATCTCCGGCCTCTCAAATGCCTGTGTTGCTAGCCAGTCTTTGATGACAAGCAAAAATTACCCTGCCATTTCTACACATTCCACGAAAGGTAGTTCTGCTCCATTGAGAACCACAAGTTTCTCAACTAGGACATGCTTAGCTAAGAGGTTGTGAATTTTCATGACCAATCAATACAAATTACTTCTTTTCTAAATTTATTTTTTATTAATTATTTTTATAAACATATAATGTATTATTTGCCCCAGGGGTACAGGTCTGTGAATCACCAGGCTTACATACTTCACAGCACTCACCATAGCACATATCCTCCCCAATGTCCATAAACCCACCATCCTCTCCCTACCCTCCTCCCCCTGGCAATCCTCAGTTTACAAATTACTTCTTTACATAGGACTGCACCCTGTATGTCCTAGTGGAGCCTCAGCAATAAGATTTGGCGAGGGAGTGTGGCGGGCTCAGTGTGAGAACACTCAACATGCTTGGGTCAAGAAGATGATTTGATGGCTTCAGTTACCTTCTTTTACCTGATACTTTTTTACTGATGACCTCTGATGACATCCTCTAGGAGGAGGATGCTTCTGTGGTTGGATAATATTTTGGAGTGTATAATACTTTATTTTTTGTGTGTGACTTTCTTCCTATTTAACCAGAGTCATCCATTCCCTAGAAAAGATAAAAATGTATAATATAAGAAGAATCTTTATTCAGTTTTGGCTTTCAAAATATGTTCTTAAGATTCATTTCAGGAGCTTTATGAGAGGTAGAAGAGAAAATAATAAGAAAAATGTTCCAAAAGACAAAACCCAGAAGAAACAAGGATGAAAAGAGGAGTCATTGGCAGTTAAAGATTACAAAAAAAAAAAAAAAAAATCATGCACCAGCTACTACTTCTACCCCTTCCCTAAATCCCAATCAAGAATGGTAAAGAGATTATTGGAAAGATATAAATCCATGTGAACAAAGAGAAGAAGAGAAAGAGGGATAACCAAATTTTGAAAGCAGAAAAGCAGATGGATGAGTAGAGCTGACTTAGAAGAAGCAAAGCTGAATTTTAAACTGGCAGTGGGAAAAGCCAAGAACCAACCCAATTAATACCACAGAGCCCCCTCCTTCCCCAAAGACTCGGGCATTAGCAGACCAGGTACTTCCTGAAGCATAGGTAAAGGGGGAGCTAAGGACAGGAAGACTGGATGAAAGTCTTTTTAAGAAGCAAACTCCTAGGGGTGGCTGGGTAGCACAGTTGGTTAAGTGTCTAGCTCAGGTCCTAATCTCAGAGTCTGGAAGTCTTGAGATGGACCCCCCAGCCCGGGGTTGGGCTCAGTACAGAGTCTGCTTGAAACTCTTTTTACTTCCCCCTCTGCCCCTCCTCCCTATGCACGAGTGCTCTCACTCTCTCTCTAAAATAAATGAATAACTCTTTTTTAAAAAGAGAAAAAGAAGAAGCAAACTCCTAGATCTTCTCCCTCAGTCAGTGCATCCAGGAGGCTGCTGCTTCTCCATTTTATAGAGGACTGGAAATTAATTCTTTGGAGAGGACCAAACTCCAAGTCCTTGTGCTGGAGACATTGAGTGTAACTAAAGACGATGATTCCTTGCTAAAATTGGCTAAAAAGTAAAAATGTACATAAAAAGTATTGAGACCCCACGTTGAGACCCCCCCACCCCACCCTAGTGGTAGCCAATATCCAAGATGGCGCCAAAGATTCTTCCCCTATGTGTGCCCTGAGGTAGTCCCTTCCCACATGGAATAGAACAGATTTATACACAGTAGGGTGTGTGAACAATGACAAAGGATGACTTCTGAGACTATGGCTTCTACCTTACTTTCCCTTCAATCACTCAATACAGGGGAGGGCAGCTGCCAGGACACATGGGGACACATGGGGAGAAAGATGAGGCCTGCTGCCAACAACTAGCATCTCTTGCTAGGAATGTGAGTGAACCACTTTTGGAAGCAGAACCTCCAGACCCAGGTAGAAGACTGTAGACCCGTATCTCACTGACTTTCACGAGAGACCTGAGCCAGAACCACTCACCTAAACTGTCTTTGAATTCCACAGAATTTTGTGAGATTGTTTTAAGTCAAGAGGTCTTAGAATAATCTGTTAATGCAGCAGTAAGTTAATAACACACACACACATCTTTTCTTCCCCTGAAGAATTCTGCTCCCAGAATGCTGGCAGCCAAGCTTGTACCTTCTTGGCACAAGACTGGAAGAGCTTTCTCAGGGAAAGTTGACCATTCCAGAAAAGCAGACCTTAAAGTGTGGCGCCGGGGCTCACCTGTGCACACAGAGCTCCCAGTCAGCTCTGTATTGGCCCTTCCTTAAATATGAACAGATGCCCGGGGCGCCTGGGTGGCTCAGTGGGTTAAGCCGCTGCCTTCGGCTCAGGTCATGATCTCAGGGTCCTGGGATCGAGTCCCGAGTCGGGCTCTCTGCTCAGCAGGGAGCCCGCTTCCCTCTCTCTCTCTCTGCCTGCCTCTCCATCTACTTGTGATTTCTCTCTGTCAAATAAATAAATAAACTCTTTAAAAAAAAAATATGAACAGATGCCCAAGGATCAGCGGGTGCTTTAGGAAAGCCTCTAATGTGACCTAGGCTAAAATTAGCACATAACTGTAACTTGGAGGAAATAGAGAATATGAAGGGAAAGATAAATCATCATTAATATCTTTAGCAAAATAAGAGAAGATACTGAGTCCCTGAAACGAGGGTAAATAAAATGCTAAAAACTCTCTGAAGCTCAAAAAAGAGTTACTGGCAATAGGACATGGCAGGAATAAAAAGTTCACGAAGTGTGTTGGAAGATAGAACTGAAGAATTCTCTGAGAAAGTTGAGCAGAAAGACAAGAAAATAGGTCAGGGGAAGTTATAAATACATGCATACATACATACATAAATGCCTCGTCCAGGACGGCCATCCTCCAAATAATGAGACCCAAAAAGAGTGTAGAAGAAGAAATTATCCAAGAAATAATTCAAGACTATGTCCCAGAACACAAGTTTGCAGATTGAAGAGGCCGTGAGTGCCCAGAACTGTGGATAAAAATAGCTCCATCCAGGATACGGGATTTCAGAAAACTGAGGGCAAAGACAATATACTGAAAGCCAAGAGGGAGAGGGTAAGAGTTGTGGGAGAGGGACAGTAACACACACAAGACCGGAAATCAAAATGGCTGCAGAGTTCTCCACAGTAGCACAACAGAGGACCATCGAGCAGTGACGTCAACAGTCTGAGAGAAACAATTTCCACCCCCGAGTTCCATCCTCAGCCAAACTGTCCCTCTAGAACTGTATTCTGGGCAATGGTCCTAGCTCCGCAGTCACCAACCTCAATTCTGTGATGTTGCAGGGAAAGCCTGTGAGCACCCTAATATCCTTCAATAAATACCTTGTCTGATAAACTAGCTCGAGTGGGTTTTGTTTCTTTGTGACTGACTAAGTACCAGAACAAGACAGAGAGTAACTGTCTTGCTTAGGCTTTATTCTCAGTGCCTAGTGGATTTTGGGCACTTAGTGCTTAGTACATGTTTACTGATAGAGGTGAGTGAATGAATGAATGAATGAATGAGGTTGTTCCCCTGAGGTCAACAACCGTGACACCTATCTCCCCTGAGGGGAGTGTGGGAGCCCCGTAGGTGCTTCGAGCCCTGCCCCTCCTCAGGTTGGAACCGCGTACCCAGGTTGTCACCCAGGCCATGCAACTCCAGATCCAAATGGGGGTGAAGGAGAGGCACCCCTTGATCTAGGGAGGATACCACTATGACAATATCTTTAACTCCAGACAAAGGTGAATCACATGGATGCTTCCCTAATTCCTGCAGGTCGGTTCAAGCCCCCATCACTACTTGCTTTCTTATTCTTGTTTTTCCCATTGTGAGCCCATCCAGCCAGAAAGGCTGGTCTTGCTCATGCGTCATGACCACGCTACTTGCACATACCTCCCTTCTTGTCCACAGTATGAAATGAGCTCTGAAGTAACACACAACAGTGCTTGGCAACGGCCCAATGGGGGTCCAATTGCTGGCGGGGTGGGGTGGGGGGAGGCACTGAGTCACTGCATACCACTTTTGCAGAACTCAGAACTGGTTGCTTAGCAACGAAATGAGGTGCTGGTTTAACTAGTTCTAGATCCACATTTCCCTAATCAATGTGGAAGAAAGACCCCAGCAAAGCCTTGAGAAGAGAGAATAATCCCTCAAGCTGGCTGAGAGCTCACTCGGCTTCAAGCACTGTTCTCAGTGCTGTGCACTGTTTTATACTCAGTGGATCGGGGCGCCTGGGTGGCTCAGTGGGTTAAGCCGATGCCTTCAGCTCAGGTCATGATCCCAGGGTCCTGGGATCGAGTCCCACATCGGGCTCTCTGCTCACCAGGGAGCCTGCTTCCTCCTCTCTCTCTCTGCTTGCCTCTCTGCCTACATGTAATCTCTCTCTGTCAAATAAATAAATTAAAAAAAAATCTTTATACTCAGTGGATCATCAACAGCAACCCAGTAAAGTGGCCCTAGAATTGGCTTCCATTACAGATGAGGGAACTGAAGCATAGGGAGCCCAAGGTGACCCCTCCAATAAGAGATGGAATGGGGATTTGGACCCAGGTCGTTTCTGCTCCCCATTTCGTAACCATTCTCAGATGCCTTTCCTGTAAGCAGCCTAGACAAAGCCCTGCCAAGAGACACAGGTGTGTGTTTGAGCCCCATAAAAAGCCAAGCTAGGCTTCCTAGACCCCATTGATGGCAAGGCCCTTACCACACAGAATGCATCACAAAGAAGTTGCTCTGATGACAATTGCCTTGACTCTCTCTACCCGCCTCTCTCCAAATTCAGTAGAATGTCAGCCACATTTGAACTTGAACCAGGGGGTCATTTTCTGACCCCGACATCTCCAGGGCTGAATCTGGCTCTGGTGATGGAAATCTGTGGCAGGACAAGGAACCTGGCTGGGGGACAGAAAACTGGAAGGAAAGAATTTCTTTACAGGAGGCGCTGACACGAAGGGTGACTACACCCCTCCCCAAGGCCCTAATACTATCTCCTGAGAAGCTGTGCTTGTCTGTGGAAATCACCCAGGACCCCTTTTACTGAAGTCACTGGGCATGAGATTTTTGGTAACTAGCTGTCTCTTCCTCCTAAGACACAAAGATTTGCTTAGACCTAGATTCCAAAACCAAAGCCTTTTAGCTCTTCCCTGTTCTCCTGTCACTTTGGGCCTTCAGCGCCCTGCGACTGGACTCCAGCTACATTTTCACTGTCTGCCTCTTGTTAGCTGGGCTGCTGCTCCCTAACACAGATCTCTTTTCCTCAGCTAGGGCCTCTCTGACTAACCTTTTTTTCTTTTTTTTTTTTTTAAAGATTTTATTTATTTATTTGACAGACAGAGATCACAAGTAGGCAGAGAGGCAGGCAGAGAAAGAGAAGAGGAAGCAGGCTCTCCGCTGAGCAGAGAGCCCGATGTGGGGCTTGATCCCAGGACCCTGAGATCATGACCTGAGCCGAAGGCAGAGGCTTTAACCCACTGAGCCACCCAGGTGCCCCATGACTAACCTCTTTTTTATCCTCAGCCCTGTACCTTCCTTCTGGTTCATTCTTTTTTTTTTTTTTTTTAAGATTTTATTTATTATTTATTTGACAGACAGCGACATCAAGTAGGCAGAGAGGCAGTCAGAGAGAGAGGAAGGGAAGCAGGCTTGCTGCCAAGCAGAGAGCCCGATGCGGGGCTTGATCCCAGGACCCTGGGATCATGTCCTGAGTCGAAGGCAGAGGCTTTAACCCACTGAGCCACCCAGGTGCCTCCTTCTGGTTCATTCTTTGTACCTCTCCTGGGAATGTGCTGGGGAAAGAAGGGAGCCAGAGGGGCACCAGGAACCATTTGCCAAAGCACTGGCCTCTTGGTTTCTGGAACATTTCCCACATCCTCCCTAGACTCTAGCTTGATCTCTTCCCAAATTATGTTCCCTTTTAATAGTCCCTGTTGGATTTCCCCATGAAGTATGGTCAGCAGCGCACTGTCAGCCCTGGTGGCCTTTCCAGAGGTCCTCAGGCAGGGGATTTGGGGATCATGAAGTCCTTCCATCAGCATTTCACCAGTTCGAAACTGAGCTTCATCGTGAGTACCAGAAATCCTGTTAGGTTCTCCCTCCTTGTGACATATCACAGGGGCCAAGGGCAGGCTGCTCCCCAAATGTGCTGCTTCAGCATAGTGATAATTTTAAATAAAAATTACTGAAGGGCCCACCTGTGCAAACAGGACCCTCAGATCCTTCTCCAACCCTCAGAAAGCAGGAAATGAATCTCCCATGGGAGGGGTCACCTCCCTGTACCAGGAGGCGAGAGACGGCCTCATCTCCAGAGATGGGAAATTCGGGCTATATAAACAACCCTTGTTATTTTCTGCTAATTGATTCTCTCAACCCAAATTCTGCTCAGAACTCCTTATTAACTGAAGCTCCCAAATTAAGTTTGCCTTGTCCTGTCAATTCCTCACAGATGTATCCTCTCCTTATCTAAGGAGCATAAAAATTGCCTGCTTTCATCTTTCTTTAAGTCTTAGTTTCATTATTGGGCTTTTGTGGGAGGGCAATAAAACTTTGGGGTTTTTTTCCTCCTGTTAATCTGTTTTATGTAAATTTAATTCTTAGTCCTGCTGGAAGTCCTTGAGGGGAGAGAAGAGTTTGTTTTTGTTTTCCCTTCAATGTGTTTGGACCTACACATGTACCAGAGATTAAGGCGTTTTGGTTAGGCTTGGTTAACTTCTTCTCACGTCATTTGCATTTATGTTACATTTACTGTTAACTTTTATTATTGTGATGGCTTACAGCCTCATTTCTAAAACTGAACCATTGGCTCCAAAGGGACTTATAAATGGAATGTGCTGGAATGGAGATGATGTCTTGGGGAGTAATGGGTGATGAGAAAGCAGGTATTAGAGGGTCTGGAAAAACAATTTTTTAAAAAGATTTTATTTGTTTATTTGACAGAGAGAGAGCACAAGCAGGGGGAGCAGCAGGCAGAGGGAAAGGGAGAACCAGACTTCCCCCTGAGCAGGGAGCCTGATGTGGGGCTTGATCCCAGGACCCTGGGATCATGACCTGAGCCGAAGGCAAGCACTTAACAGACTGAGCCACCCAGTCCTTATTTTGAATTTTAAATTTGCATTCATTTTACTTGTGAGACTACACATTTTCCAATGATTGTTCAACTAGTGTCATTTCCTCTTCTGTGTGGATCCCCGGCTTACTTCCTTTGCTTATTAAACTACAAGGGTTTTAGCATTTTTCCTACAAATGTGTATAAAGTATTTACATGCCAATGATACCATTTCCTGTTTTCCTGCTGTAAATTCTTTTCCCACTCTGCTGTTTGTCATGTTATTTAGGTTCTGCTGTGTGATTTTATTTCAGTTATACCGTGGTCACTCTTAATGTTTAAAAAACCTGCAAACACATATTTTTTTCTGGAAAATTATCCTTAGAAAGTTCTCCATACAGACTTGATAAATACTCACTTCTCTTTTCTTCTGGCTCCCCACCCCCTGCCATAGTTTAAGTATGTAACTCTTGAATGTTATAGAATTAAATTAATATTTAGTATGGGAGAGAGGTAAGGGCCAGAGATGTTTTGAACAGACCATGCGGCATTCCCTCACAATATATTAAATAACTCTACCTTTCTCTTTGTTAAATGTTCAATTTATATGTGATTTGATATCTGTATCTCTTACTTCTATTTAATGGTTTAGCATATTAGTCAGAATTTCCAAAAGGACACTGCATAAAAACTGGGCTTCCTGGTTTTGTTCTGGGTTCTAATAATTGGCTGATTCACTCAGAGATTCAGGAAATATAAGGCTTACGGCTGAACTTCTGTCAGCCAGGCAAGAGAGACAAATACCAACAGGCAAAAACTGTTTGTTTGTTTTATTACGATCTCAGCAGAAAGACTTTTGAGCTTTGTAGCAGCTTTGGTAAATGGGAATTACAGGCAAGGGAGCTGGGAGCTGAAGTGTGCCTGAGGGCTGGGGAGGGCAGGAGACAGCGAATGCCCAGCCTCAGCCTGAGGGAAGAGAGACGTCAACTTGGGAGCTCTTGGCAAGGAGCATCTCCTGTTCACGGGAGCTGAGAAGTGGAGAAAAACAGTCTGCCGCAGGAAGAAAAAAACAAAACACACTTAAGAAGGGAGGAGGGGGAAGGGCCCGGGGCCTCCTGAGCTCCTTGCCACGCATGGCCTTCTGGCCCCAGAACTTCCACAGCTAGGCTGCTCTGTGAGGTACTCCAGTGTCCTTACAAGCCCTTCTCTGTTTTACTAGCGTGAGTTCAAGTGGGTTTCTATCTCCAAAACCTGAAAAGGTCTCAAGGAACAAGAAGTACCATCGTGAGAGACCAAAGACCGTGGGTTCTCCACCGTGGACTAGATGAGCTGTCTATGTGTTGGCAGAAGCAACGCATCAAAAAAGGGATTGGGAACATGGCTGATGACTCTAAGAGGTTCCCAGGGTCATCTGAACCTCTCAATGGATAACTGAACAATCAAAAATTTCTAACACACAGAGGAAGATTTGGAAGATGGGTTGACATTAAGATGAGTGGTGGCCGTATAAAGGCAAATGGAGAATGTATACCTCACCTTCACAACACCTCCCTCCCCAACCCCAGGCCTCTTTCCACCAGGAATTTCAGATCACCCGTTTTGTGCCAGGCTCTAAGGAGAGTGAGACTTAATTTTCACAGAATATGGTAGGAGCTCAGTGCACTTTTCAGACGGTGATTTGGAGGGTGGGAAAGGGTCAGCAGCCCAACAACGGAGTCCAGGAAGGGCTTTCTAAAGAATTTGAAAGGAAGGGATAAAACATGGCATGAAGTCATAATGGATGCCTCAAGCTGACCCCCTCACTGACAGTAGCACCTGCTGCTCTAAATACCTTCATGCAACAACTGAAACTCGTGTTCCTTCCCCTCAACTTGGTCTGAGTCAGTGTGCTGTGGTGGGAGTGGGGCTGCGGGGTTCAACAAAGCTGTGGAGGGTCTGTTTTCAAGCGTAGATCTAATTTGAGCACTTTAGTAATGGAACAAGTATGGGTAATTAATAGTGGAGTCTGGAGTCTTCCTGAGGGCTTATTTCTGGAAGGTAGGGGGCAGTCACAGTAATTTTGAAGCTCCTAGATTGTTGACTTTGAAATTCAATTCCTTCTACCCAAAGGAAGTGAGACTTCCAGGCGAAATTGTAAACAAAGAGGAGTCCGTTGAAATACTGCAGAGGCCGCTGTAGTTATTCTTCCCCCTGGATGGTGTCACCTGGAGGCATGGGCTGAAGTAGTAACACGTTTGGACCCAAGAACTGGTTGTTTTGTAACAACTGAGTGGGACGTCCAAGAGATTAACTAATGATGATCCACATGGATATCCTAACTCCCGATGCTTAAAATTTGGACAAGCAGATTGCTCAGCCTGAAAAGGATCCCAAAGGTTATGGAATAACAATCATGTCTTCTGGGCTATGCCCACGTGACCGGACCAGACAGCAGGAAAGGGAGAGAAGCTGCAGTCACTGGGGTTTAGACCACATAGACCTGCGCTCCTGGAAAGGATGCAAAATTCCTTCTCTGGCCCTTCAGGTCCGGAAGTGACGGTCATCCACGAGAAAGAGCTATATCATGGAAAGCCTGAAGGCATATAGAGAACAGGAGGGTCCTTTGTAATTTATTACTCTCCTTTTTAATAATGACTTTTGTTTGTAATCAAAGAATGGGAAATGAAGGACGGGCTAGACAAGTGGGAGCAGGAATGGAGGAACTGGGATTCCATCGATCTTGACCTTGTCGAGAGGAGGGAGAGAGGCGTTTGGGAGAGGCTGCCACAGTTTCCAGGACCAGAGCAGAGTCAGGAGGGGGGTAAAGGAGCGGGAAACCCCAAAGAGTAGATTAATTAATTAATTAATTAATACAAGAGATTAAAGACAAAAAGGAAAGAGGATCTAAAGCGGTATCACGCATGGTGTGGTGGTGAGAGTAGGTTATCACTAAATTAGTTTTTCATCTGAATTAGGTATATAGGTATAGGTATTAGGTATATAATACAGAAAAATTTATTTTACATAATTTTGTACTGCTGAACTGTGTGCCTTTGAATGTGACATCATTCTGGGACTGAACTACATGAGTCTCCGATCTCACTAGGTTATGTAAACAGTCAGTCATGTCCTGATCAAAGCCTCATCAAATGTCTCTCGTATGTGCTGAGAACGGTGCCTGACATCCTGTGACTGTGAATTTTGTCACCTTTGGGTGTGTTCAATAGTTAATATACTCATTGCCAAATGTACGCTTAGTGACATTTTTGGAATTGGACTGGTGGGACTTTATGTTGCTGGTGCCTCTAATTTCTATTGAAAGAAAAGCTGGAAACATTATCCCCAAAGATAAGGTGAGTCTATTGTTGGTTCTTAAATAGTTCGTTGAAGCATTAGCATTCTGGATGATTTTCCTTAAGTTGTCTTTAACTCTGGTTTTATACATTGCCACAGCAAAAATTAATTTCTTAGGAATTAAAAATCAGACAGGTAGAAATACCAAAACACGGTCAGGATAGTTCATAAGCCAGTTTCGTTTTTGAACTAACTCAGCAGTTATAAAATTGTTGAAGAACACAAGAGTGGTGCAAGGGGAGGGATGGAGAACCGTGATAAAACTTCTGCAAGCCTAAGAAAGCAGCTTCAGAGATGGTGAAACATTTGTGATGGTTCCATTTACTCTGTGAACTCGTGAATAATGTAGGCTTTCCCTCAAACCAGAAGAGAAAAAGCACGAGCAGTTTGCAACACATCTGGCCATGGCGCTTCAACTGTGGCTTCATGTGGCCCAAGTGAACGTGAGAGCCGCCTGCCCCCTCCCCCACGTGGGCTCTGCTCCCCTTAGTACCTCCATCCCTTCATCACATCATCTAGTCTACCTCTTTTCTTTATTTTTTTACTTTTATTTTATTTTATTTACTTATTTGACAGAGAGAGATCACAAGTAGGCAGAGAGGCAGGCAGAGAGAGAGGAGGAAGCAGGCTCCCCGCTGAGCAGAGAGCCCGATGCAGGACTCGATTCCAGGCCCCAGGACCACGACCCGACTGAAGGCAGAGGTTTAACTCACTGAGCCACCCAGGCGTCCCCTACCTCTTTTCTTTAAATGAAAATATTTGTCAAGGATGTCAAAGCAAAAATCTGTGTTGTTGTTTTGCTAGGTGGGGAGTGTGAGGGAAACATGAGCAGCCTGGAGTAATCAAGGATTTAATCACTATCAATTAGAGACACCAAGCATTTAATCACTGTTGACTGTTGACCAGGATTCTTGTAGTACCAATAGAGGCGGTGACGCGGTCTCAGGCCAGAATTTTGCCGTGGTTATGGATTGCCTATAGAAAAACCTATTCTCCCACTCCCCTAAAATTCTCACAGTAAATAAGGGAAATGCCCATCACCTGTACAGAGTGATGGGCAAGATTAAGGACGGATCTTGTGTTACCAGCACACGGGGAATCAGAAGACAGGAAGTTGGTTGCGGTCAAATCACGAGAGTTCTTGGCGTCATGGTCTGAGAGCAGCTTCTGTCCCTCAGCTCCGTGACTTTATTTACCTGCTGCCAGGCTTGGCTCTCTCTTTTGCAGGCAAAACAGCACTCCACAGGGTTGACTTGATCATTAAACAGCCTTTAAAATGTGGTTTTGACAACCCTAAAGCGCTGTACTGGAGAATGGTGGGCGGGATCCAGGATGCACAGAACTTTTGGACTCTGGAAGCAGACCAGCTTGCCTGTGACTCCTCCACCTGCCAGCTGTGTGACCTCAGCAGTGTGTGACGAAATGCCCTGACACCAGAGCCAAACTTCCCTGGGTTCGAATCTTGACTCTGCCCCTCATTAAACTGTGGGAGCTTGACAAGTTACTCCGTGTCCCTGTTTCCTCATCTACACGAGAACCAAGCACAGAATTTACCTGAAAAGGTTTGATGAAGATTAGCCAAGCTGATACATGTAAAACATGAGGGACATCTCCTGGAGCATAATAAATGCTCGATGATGATGATGATGATGATGAAATTTGCTAAGACTCTGTCATGTTAATAAAATGGGGAAAATACTACCTAGCTCATAGAGCTATTATGGGATGAAGTGAAATGATATTTCAGCACCTAACACAGTGCCTGGGGTACAACAGATGTTTGCTGCATGAGTCCTATCCTATGCCAGTCCGAGTCAATCATGGTAATTCCACCCCTTGCCACTGACAGGTTTAGGAATGAGCACCTGACTCACATCTGTCTAGTAAGGTTTGAAGAATGCCATGGACTATTTCTGTCTTAAGAGAGAGCCACAGGAAGAGACAATCTATGATTGTAACACCATTACATATGTCATTCTCACAGAGACAACTTTGAATGGGCATGTTTAAAATCAGTGAATGGTAGTAAATTACAGTCGGATAAACTTTCTTGTAAGCCAAAACTCTTGTAAAGAAGCTCGTGCATGGAGCTGGCTTTCAGCTTCTTACAGAAGGTAGTTTTCCCAATGGATGATTCCTTTTGGATGTTAACAGTCAGGGTCTGGTCTTATGGAATTAGAAGTCTTAGAAACACGCTATTACCCAAACACAGGATCCCAGTTTTGAGTCTCCATCCTACCTGAAATCAAGCCAAGCAAGTAAATGTCCAATGAGAGCAACAAGGTTTTTTAAAAAAGATTTTATTTATTTATTTGAAAGAGAGAGAGTGAGAGAGAAGGAACAGGGGGAGGGGCCGAAGTAGAGGGAGAGTAGGACCCCCCTGCTTATCAAGGACCCCAATGTAGGGCTCAATCCCAGGACCCTGAGATCATGACCTGAGCCGAAGGCAGACACTTAACCAAATGAGCCACCCATGTGCCCCAAGAATGGCAAGTTTTTAAAACTATGGCAACGGGCATATAAAAAACTTGCCTTGTGTCCCAAACAAGAACCTGGAGATGAGGCATCTTGAGTCACTCAGCTCCTATAGGAAGAGGCTTTGAATCTTCAGATGGTTTTTCCTGAATGTTCAGCTTCCCCACCTGTGCCTGGACCTTCCGTAGAAACTATCATTCTCTCTTCGCTGTAAGGCTTTTAGTCTCAAGATACTGGTTTGGGAGAGTAAAATGGGTGAGGTAGAGAGAGAGGTGACTAAGACTGATGTAGGTGACAAGTATCCAAATGACTATAGATTCTGGACAAACGAAAAAAAGTAGTGATGGGAAAGGCGCCTAGAGTCAGGAGGTGGAGGACTTTGGTTTTAGTTTTAAGTAACGTTTATTATCAAGTTATTAAGCAATAATATTGACATTTGTTGGACAGTTCCTATAAGCCAGGCAGTGTTCTAAAAGCTATAGGTATATTAACTCATTTAATCCTCTAAAATACTTCATGGATTTATATTATTCCCAGGTACTTATATTATTCCCATTTTACAGATGAGGAAAATAAGACACAGCACTGTTGAGTGACTTATTCAAAGTCACTTATTCTGCAAACAGCAGAACTAAGATCTGAAAACAGTCTCTCTCCAGAACTAAAGCTCTTAACCCTGCCACCTTTGGCATCTTTAATAAGTTTATTTAATAAATCAAACTTTTTTCTACAGATGTAAAGCTTTCTAAATTCTCTTTGTCATTCTTATTTCAAGTCATAGTGTGTGGGTGGACAGGGCCACAAAGTCTCCCCCTTTATGGGCCACCAAATGCTGTGTTTCTCCCAATTTGGACAGAGGCCCCGAAATGGGGGATGGGATGGTGGTGTCGGTGGTGAAACCATTCACCCAAGGTAGAAAAGAGATGAAAGTTTATTGAATCCACTGTGAGGGAGCAGAGGGCGGGACAGCAGAGGAGACACTGTCTTCGATGAGTGGTTACAAGGCAGGATGAGGGAATATGAGGATGTACAGAATTTTCCCCTTTTTGGTATTCTTGGGAACTGCACCTGGTTGTAATTGGTCAGTCAGGGTCTATGACCATTTCAAGGTTGGTCCCCCAATGAGCCTGTTTGCATTGCCTGTTCGCACTCAGCTCACAGTCTCTGGGGGCCCTTGGTGCCTTGGTCTACGTTCCATTGGTCAAGCCCATTCCCTCAGAGTAGCCTCTCCACAAACTTACTACAATATAATCCATGAGAAGCGAAGAATCTGGGCAGTATCTTGGAGTTGACCGGTTGGTAAATGATTAAGTGGTGACATCTGAAACCAACAGTTTCCTGTCCTTGTGGGAAATAATCCGGAGACCAAGCAAATATAATGTTGCTACTTGCGCCAGGAAGTCTGTGTTTCTGGAAGATAAGCTTGTCAACCAACTAAAATAGCTAACTTATCAAGGCTATTAGCAGACCCCTCAAAACTAACTTCAAAATTCTCATTTACCAGGCTCACCAATCCAAAGGTATGAGGTCAGAAATTTAACCCAATTCCAGCCACGTCTCCACTTGTAAGACCTATCTTAAAGTCACTCAGCCCAGGACCTAAAACTCTACCCTACAGATCTTCCCCATATTTTCCCTTTTCAGACACTACTCAACCTCTATCTACCATGTGGTGTACTTCCTCATTTCAGTGTCTCATAAATTTGGCTTTGCTTAACCTATAGCTTCATCTGGTGATCTTTTGGGGAGCATTAGTTGACAGTGGAAATGCTCTCACCATCTGGTGCTTAGTTGGCCATAGTCCCTTGAATTACTCAACAAACATCATTAGCTACCTAACCTGGGCAACTAGTAGATAACTGCCTGAGCAATGCTACTATTGTGAGCTGTGCTTTGGCTGCAAAGTCTGAAGAATGGAGCCTCAAGACAAGCAAAGGAGAATCAGGGTAAACAGTGATTCAAGTCTTCTCAGTTTTAGTTCTCTTGGAATGTTTTCTTTTTTTGAACAACAAGTGATGACAAAATGCTTGTGTTTCAAAGTTAAGTCCATCATTCTATAAAACCTGCTTTACCTGCTCAGAGCCCAGCCAGGTCAGAGAGAACATTCTAGACAATGGATGTTTCTGTTCCTGAAAGTCGCTGGCTTTGGGCTTGAGCTTTCTCCTTCACGTTAATCCAGTAATGCATAGCCTTATGTGGTTCATTTTCTAACCTACTTAAAGGGAATTAGAGGTATTTGTTTCCATAACCAGACCGCAGCAGGACGGAAAACGTGAGTCTTCTGGGACAGTAAATTCTTAATGACTCCGTCAACAATTCTCTATCCCCTACTTTCTTCTCCCATTTTGGAGGCTTTCCGGCCCAGGGGCACACAAAGGGTTGCTGAGTGGAAAGGCGAACTGGCCTGTTCACCTGATTGCTATCCTCCCCAGCTAGCTCTTAACTCTGAAATGCCCAGCTATCCTAGCTTTCTGGGACTGATCTGAGTTTATTTCTTTTCATTTCACCTTAAAAATATCTCTAAACCTATACACACCTATATAAATTTACATAAAGGATAAAATAAGATCATATTAGCCACACCGTATTTTTGCTCAATGCAACCTTTTTAAAATCTATTTTCCTCTTTACTGCTCCTACCTTGGCAACCTCTCCTTTCCTACCCTGTCACATCAGTCCCCGTCCCCATCACCTTCCAGGCAGCCCAGGTTAACAGTCTTTATAATCATGCACCAGCAGAGAGGCATGTAAGACTTCTGTTATCCTGGGGCACCTGGGGCTCAGTCGGTTGGGCTTCTGCCTTCAGCTCAGGTCATGATCTCTGGGTCCTGGGACCGAGCTCTGAATTAGGCTCCCTGCTCGGTGGGAAGTCGCTTCTCCCTCTCTCACTCCCCCTCCCTCCCCCTCCCCATGCTTGTGCTCTCTCACTCTCTCCTCTCTGTCAAATAAATAAATAGATTTCAATGGTGTTTTAAAAAAACAAAACCGAATCTGTGTTGTCATTGTTTATAATCACCTTATGCGTGTTTCCCTGCACCCTGCTCTTCTCACACAATAACACTTTACAGAAATCCCTCCAGGCAGATTGATACGGCTCTAATTCCTGAAATCCTTCTTTTTCACAGCTGCATAGTCTCTGGTAATGTGCATTTCATCCTGATTTATGTGCATCCAGGTGCGATGGTTTCCCACCATGATGGTGCTGCCATAACATCCTTGGACATATGTGGACGTATGTTCTTCTTCTTCTTTTTTTAATGCTTTGTTTATTTATTTTGAGAGAGAGAGAGAGAAAGAGAGTGTACTAGCAAGGGAGGGGTGAGGGAGAGGGAGAAAGTCTCAAGCAGACTGTGCGCTGTGCACAGAGCCCAACACAGGGCTCAATCTTATGACCCTGAGATCATGACCTAAGATGAAATCAAGAGTCAGATGCTCAACCAACTGAGTCACCCCAGCGCCCCAGATGTATGTCTTCTTACTGATGGTTTTCTAGCTATGAGATATTTCTTAAGAATAAATCACTGAGGGGCACCTGGATGGGTCAGTGGGTTAAAACCTCTGCCTTTGGCTCAGGTCATGATCTCAGGGTCTTGGGATTGAACCCTGCATCGGGCTCTCTGCTCCATGCGGAGCCTGCTTCCCCCTCTCTCTCTCTGCCTGCCTCTCTGCCTACTTGTGATCTCTGTTTGTCAAATAAATAAATAAAATCTTTTATAAAAAATAAAAAAGAATAAATCCCTGAATGGAAGATGTAGAGGCCACTTTTTGGCAACTGGCTCAAGACATGGACTAGAGAGCAAGGCAACTGGGCCCACAGTGGCCACCCAGCCAAATGCAAACAGGCTTACTAAGTGACCCACCCTGAAACAGTGGCCCTAACCAACCAATGGGTTACTTACACCCAGGCACAGTTACCAAAAAAGGGGAGATTCCATAAGCCCCCATACTCCCTCACTTGGCCCTATAATGATGGCTTCTCACCCCTTCTTGTCTCGGACCATGTCTCCTCTGCTGTCATGCCCATGGCTCCCTTGTGGGGCTTTCTATAAACTTCTGTCTCATTTTTTCTGTCCTGGGTGAATTCTTTCCCTGCCTGGGCCACTGGCCCCCTCCTGATTGGGTTGCTCCATGTTTGGGGGTCCCCATCCAATTGGAAGAGATCCCATAGAAAAGCGTCTTTTTAAAAACCTAGACATTATCGGGTGGCTCAGTGGGTTGGAGCCTCTGCCTTCAGCTCAGGTCATGATCTCAGGGTTCTGGGATTGAGCCCCACATCGGGGGGGTCTCTGCTCAGCAGGGAGCCTGCTTCCTCCTCTCTATCTGCCTGCTTCTCAGCCTACTTGCGATCTCTGTCTGTCAAATAAATAAAATCTTAACAAAAAAAGGTTAAAAAAAAAAAAGAGAGAGACTGGTGATCAGGAAACAGTATACTTAAAAAAAAAAAATCAACCCCTAGACATTATCAAATTACTTTGCTAAAAGGCCATAGTATTCACACTTTTCCTCATATTCCCCCTTGTTATGGACTAAACTGTGTCTTCCCTAAGTTCATAGATTAAAGCCTTAACCACAGTGTGAATGTATTTGGAGACAGGCCTTTAAAGAAGTACCGAAAGTTAAATGAGGTCATAAGAATGGGGCCCCAGTATGACTGGTGATCTTATAGGAAGAGAAGGAGACCCCCAGAGATGTCCATGTGAGGACACAGGAGACAATGGCCATCTGCTAGCCATGGAGAGAAGCTTCAGGAGAAACCAAATCTGCCAACACCTTGATCCTGGACTCCTAGCTTCCAGACTGTGAGGTAACTAATTCCTCTTGTTTGAGCCCCCCCAGTCTGTGGTACTTTGTTCTGAAGCCCTTTGCAAGCCAATACACTCCTCCACCGGGCTATGTCTTTCAGTAAGATTTAGTCCTGTGCACTCTTTGTCAAATTTATATTTAGTATTTTATAGGTTTTGTCACTATATGATCATTTGGGGGGGAAGTAAATTTGGAAAATTTATATTTTCCTAAGAAATCATTCTCTTTTTCCAGTTTTTCAAAACAATTTTTTTTACCATTGAGTTGCCCATGATATCCTTATAACTATTGGAAGATTCCCTATATATTTTTTATTATAGTCCCTCTCTTATTCCTAATCTTATGTGCTTTGAATCTCTTTGATTTTTTTAATCTTAATCAATATCACAATAGTTTCATTTTCATTAATTGAGCTTCTCAAAGTACTAGTTTTAAAAATCAACCATCTTTTCTATTAGCTTTTCTCTGCCATTTCATAAATTTTGGTCTTAATCATGATCAATTCTCTATGAATAGCTATTTAGCATTTCGTGTGAAGTTTTAATAAATTCAATAAAAAATAAGTAACAAACGCGAAATGGAAACAATATTAAGCTATTTCCTTTTTTGCTGGTAACGTAATTATATACTTGGAAAACTCAGACCCTAGTTTGAAAAAAAATTAAATTTAAAATGAGATTTAGAAAGATGGCTGATTTAGAAGCTAAATATGCGGAATTGAGTATTTTCTGTTTTAGCAGTAAACAGTTAGAAATATAAATGAGAAAGCTATTCCATTGACTCTTTCTACTTATTTTAGTTTATCTTGTTCTTTTTATAACTTTTCAAGATGCTGTTGCCTCCTCTCCTTGTCCACTTTACTTTCCTAACCCCCTAATCCTGCTCTGGAATCCTCTTCATTATTTTTGCACATAACCTGTTTCTTCCCTTTTTTTTTTCTTTTTTAAAGATTTTATTTATTATTTATTTGACAGAGAGAGATCACAAATAGGCAGAGAGACAAGCAGAGAGAGAGGAGGAAGCAGGCTCCCCGCGGAGCAGAGAGCCCAATGCGGAACTCGATCCCAGGACCCTGAGATCGTGACCTGAGCTGAAGGCAGAAGCTTTAACCCACTGAGCCACCCGGGCGCCCCTAACCTGATTCTTCCTTGACCTCTCATCCTGGCTCACTCGCATCCTCTCCCCATCAGCCCTTCACTATCTCCCTTTCTTCCCCATAGTCAAAGCAAACTAAAATACATCTCCAAAAAGTAAACTCCTCTTTATTTATTTTTTAAAGATTTTATTTATTTATTTGACAGAAAGAGAGAGACAGCGAGTGTGTGCACAAGCAGGGGAAGCAGCAGGCAGAGGGAGAAGCAGAATTCTGCTGAGCAAGGAGCCCAATGTGGGGGCTCGAGCCCAGGACCCTGGGATCATGACCTGAGTCGAAGGTAAATGCTTAACCAACTAAGCCACCCAGGCACCCCAGTAAACTCCTCTTTAATTTCAATTTTATTGAGTAAAAAAATAGCTGGTGTAGTTGGTATGTTTTTAATTGAACCTATTGTCAAATATAGAGACACGATTTCTCAATATTTACTGAGCACTAATGGTGAGTAGTGCATGGCCTTGCCCTAGTTAAGCTTGCGGATGGTACAGTGGTTTCCCATGGTCTCACAGAGGGCTCAGGGGACATGGAGTGGTTGGGAGAGTGGGTGGACCCTAGCCTCAGACTTCTGCATTAACCTTGGCAGCTCTGCTTTGATCTCAGTACACCGGGACACTATTTAAATATCATCCTATGTATTTTTATTTTCCTTACTTTCTTGTATTACATACCCTTCCTACCATAAAAACTGAACCATGAATCTGAGTCTTCGGCTCCAAGAAAGAAAACCTTAGAGATTATAGTGCGAACAAAAGGCTTATTCTCACATAGGCTCCTGAAATTCAAAGCTGAGGCAGGAGGCTTGAAGGCCAAAGTGTTTTCGATCTGGAAGCATCTTGAAAGAAGCAGTATGTTTAGACTCTGAAGGGCTCCAGAGTGTGTCTCTCCAAAACATGCCTCCATGGGCCAAGGGCATTCCAGAAATTGTTTGAAGTTTATAGAAATGTGCCAACACCTTCATTCTCTAGCTATTACCTTAAATTGTTTTGTGCTGCAGAAATAACTGAATTTCCCTATAAAACAAACTTTGATCAGATCTTTAACTGTGGCTGGTTTTTTAAAGCCTTTTTGTCATTTACAGACAGTTACCATTTTACTCTGATGATTTTGCAAAAGTGCTTCCTCTCTAGACAGATTCCTGGAAAAGACCCCGACAAGTTCCCCAGAATATAGACTGCTGGTAATTGTAAGGTCAAACCTCTGAACTGGACCAAAGACTGGCCTTGAATCTCCTTGGAAGGGACAACACCAGGTCCTCCTCCTTCTTCAGACAGCAGTCAAACTTGGAAGTCTAGAACCGTGGGTCCCTATCTCCAGACTCTGGTGAACGGCACACGTGTGGGAGAACTAAAATTAAAATTGACAAGAGATGTTCTTCCCCAGAAGCAGACAGCATATGGTGGGCAGCCCTTCCAGGACCACCTCCAATATGAAATTTGTATTCCTTTCGTCTTTCCACTATTTGCTTTTCTTCTCTATTAACACATGGGAAAACAAGGCTCCTTCACTCTGGCAATGATCACTGGATCTACCGGAAAGGCCAGAGTCACACGCAACCAAAGTCCCTGGGCTTTCTTGCTAAGGTGGTTTTAGAGAATAGAATTGCTTTCGATTACTTATTGGCTGAACAAGGAGGAGTCTGTGCCACAAGAAATCCCTCCTGCTGTACCAGGATCAACACGTCTGGTAGCCTAGCAAATGTGTGAAATTAACAAACAAGCCCCCAGCGAGAACAGGCTATGCCTTCAGGTACATTCTTTGATTTATTTGGTACCGGCTGGTTTGGCTTGAAGGGGCCCTTGGAAAGGAGCATATTTCAGTCTCTTGGTACAAGCCTCCTGATGGTCCTCGTTGTATTCTCCCGGGTGGCTGTGTTCTCTCAAAGGCCTTAAATAACACATTTAAGCCATCAGCGGTCTATGAGATGGTCTCACGGCGCCTGGAGAAACAGAAACAAGATGAACAGCAAAAACAATTTGTCGTGGCCCTGACATCCTAGCCCTACATGTTTCCCAACAAGACAAGAACATCTGAACCCTGATGGTGACTGAGAGTGGCGCTGATACCAAGTTTTGGGTCAGTCTCTCACGCATGAGAGGATGACCAAAAAGGTGGAATTGTTAAATTAATGAAACAAGGAGGCCAGAAGGCTGAGGTGGTTCTAACACTTCAGCAGCCCATGGAAGCGAAGCAAAACCCAAGCCTGGAAATGCCTCAGGGTTATAAAATCAAAACCAAGGACAACCAATCAGAAACAGCCCGCTGGAGCTTTCCCAAAGAAGGCAATCAACTACCTCCGCTATAGTTAATCAAATATTGCCTGCTTTGATTCCACCTGTTCTCTGTAAAAAGCCCTTCCTCAGCCTCTGTCTGTGGAACACTCCTAACCACTTCTGGCGTGGCACGGTCTGACTCAACTTGATTTTTATTCACAAAATGTAAAATTTATAATAGGCCTCAGTTTATCTTTTAGCCATGTTAAAAACTTCTGTTTTTCTCTTGTAAATCTGTCTTTTATTCCAGGGAGTCTCCACAGAGAGCTCAGAAAGGTAGAGAGAAAATGATTTTTCCTTTCCTGCTATTCTTACTAGCCAGCACCTAAAGGACTTTAAATTAGATTTTACAGTATGATGTCAGAGCCACCCAGAGAGGAGATTTAGAAACACACACACACACACACACACACACACACAGACACCAAATCCTTCCTGGGCCAGAGGGCAGAACTGGGAGGGAAAGCAGGAGGGGCCCCTGGGCTAGGGAGGTGTCTTCCCCGTTTCTCCACCTGGGGGCCTTCCCCTCCACCCTGAGAAGGAGAAAGAATCTTAAAACAGTGAACTTGAGTGGGTGAAGCTCCCCTAACCCTACCCTCAGAAGGCCTGCTTCTGGCCAGCTGCCAGAGAAAGGGGGGGCCATGATGGAGGACATGGTGCCGGGTAAAGGGATCTCCCAGAGCCTGGGAGTGCTCGGCAAGAAGAGCTGTGAGCATAAACCAGTTGTGCAAGCCCTCCGAGTTGAAGGCACACAGATTTCCTTCTGAGACAATGTCGTGCACAAGTCTCTTGGGGTGGACGATGTGAGGGCCCAGGGAAGGTGGCACTGTGGCCACATCTCTTTCAGGAGGAACTGTAATGAGGGAAGCAGCCAAGTTGCTGAGCGGACGTGTCTGGGTCCTACACAGAAGGCACCTCGTCCAAAACGCAGTGATCGTTCAACCAGCTCAAACCAAAGGAAAAGCACCCCACACCCCACCCCGGCCACCATTGCGAGGTTCTTTCATTCTCTTTCTCTTCAGTCTCGGAAATTTCTTTCAGGGAGGGAAAATTACCAAAGGAAAAACCTTGGTATTTGCTTAGAGCTCACAGTTTGCAAACTACTTTTGAACTGATTATTTCATTTGATTCTTTCCTATAAAGTTTCATCCCTGTTATAGGGATGACTTGCCCCAACTCTCAGACTGTTATTTGCTGAAGCAGAACAAGGAGAATTTAGCAATGTTTATGACAAGCCTGATTTAATGTTATATCTCTCCCCAAACAGATTTGCTAAGGAGTTTCGTTCCTTTACCGATTCGATTGCCCAAGAGGTGGAGTTTATAAACTGCTTTGGCAAAGGCCTGGGGATTCTAAGAATGTGCCTCAGGGTCCCCGGGTAGCGAGCGGGGAGGGGTGAGACGGGGACCAGGGAGAGGCAGCATGGAGGCTTCTGTACCCAATTCCAGAAGAGCGGCTTCACTACCCCTGCTGGGTGTGATATTTTTTTCAGTGACAAGACATCTGCAGAAAGGATTCTGCAGGGGTGAGCTGGGGACAAGGGCCAACTCCCATTCTAGGGAAATGGAGGAGGAAGAGCAGCACTGTGCCCCATTCATTTTTGAACTCCCAGCTTCCAGTCCTTACAGATGCTCAAGTAATGTTTTTGAAACGTATATTCAGAGGCGGAGAGGGAGAGCCTGGTTGTTGTTGAGCAGTGCGATAGGACAGTCCACAGCTTGGAACTGAAAGTCAAATAAAAGCTTTGTAGGGTCAGCAACTTCTGGGAAGTATTTGTAAAATTGGGTGAACCAAAACTCTGAAGATCGGGTGGATTAATGCTGTGATGCAAAGTCATTATGAGGGATTTTGCTCCCAATCAACGGCAACACATTTTGTTTGTTTTTCACGGGGAAAGGCTTATTTTCATGCCCAGAGGTAAAAGGGGTGGGAAACATGTACGTCTGGGAGGGAATCTGAAAGAGTGTTCTTTCCCTACATCATCTGAATCCCTGCGGCAGAGACGAGCTGTGGTGAAACGGAGGTGGGAGAATGGGATTAGTCGGACTTTTGAAAGATTGGGATCGTTTATTCCCATAAACCATCTACTGATGTAATGGTTTGTGTTCAGTGAAGCCCGGAAGCAAGGACACCCAGCCTCCAGGACACTTCCTTCCTCATCATCACTGTCCCATCATCATGTCCCTTTGGCGTCAGGGTACCTGCTAGGCCCCCAGGTAACCCAGCCTTGTGTGTCAGGGACACGAATGGCACAGGTGGGCTGGTCACCTGCCTAGTTACTTTCAGACCCATCCCCCACTTCCCTGTTCTGCTCAGATTGCTGGGGGCTGACCCCTATGAGCTGAATTCCTGGGCCCACTTGCTTCATGCTAGGTTGGGCTAGTGGGAGGCATGGATGGAAGAAGACGAGGACTTTCTATACACCGGCTGGTCCTGCCTCCCACGCTTTCAGCCTTATCCTCACGGTGGCTCTCTCTCCAGCACTGACCACGTCTCTTCCTTGGACCCAGGTCTGCCACACGGTCCCTGCCCTCATTCTCATTTTGCCCCTCACTCCCACCCTCTACCACAGTGGTCTTTTCCCCACAGTTGCAGCCAAAACCAAAGGGGCTTTCAGGTGGTCCCTTGTGCAGCACCAACTCTATAGTTCCAGCTCCCGAGCATGGGTTCTGAGAGCTCAATGTCCTCCCCTCCTCCCTCCAGCCCCAGGAGGAGTAGTAGCTCCTGCAGTTGTTAATCTTTGGGTTTTCACATCCCCTCCTGGTTTCAGCTCTTGTAACTCCCTGGCCTATAGTATTCAACTCCTTCTACTCAACTCTCTGCCCTGGGATCTGCTTTCTCAACTGCATCCAGACTGAAACGCAAGGGTTAACCCAGTTCTCAGCAACTTTGTTCCCATCTCTTTCTACTCAACTGACAAACAGCACTTCCTTCTCCTTAAATTGTAGGCACACACTCATGAAACACCCACCGGTCTTGCAGTAGTGACTGAAGAGCCCACAGGCATGGGCTTTGCACTAAGCTTCATTTCTCAGAGCGTTCACAGAAGGGAAAGCACCAAGTAAGACCTTCTTGAGTGAAGATTAGCTTAATTTGCTTTCTTTGTGTTTCTCAAATATTTGCTCAGGGGATCAGGAAGATTTAAACTGTAGCTATTGTTTTGGCCATTTAAAAAGAATTTGCCTGTATTAAATGCATCAAAGCTCTGTCTCCCTCAGGAAGGAAGTAGAAGCAAGAAAAGATCTCCCTATCAGAAAGTTTGGCCTTCCATTGACAGATCAGGAAGAGGTTGAAGTTTCAGCCTGGGGTTCTTCCTGGGCAGCAGACCCTCCCCCACCTCCCACCACCTCCCGCATTCCAGATTCCCCTCCCTTCTTCTAGCTAAGCCAAGGCCTGCTGCCTGATGATCTCTCTGGTCCCACCACTAGTCAGAAAACAACGAATGTGCGCTTTACTGGGAGCTCTCCAAAGACCATTTTTATTTCAGCAAAGTTGTGCAAAAACTTCTTCCTCTGGCTTTGTTTCATTCGTACCTCTGCTCAGGGGCTCCACCCCAAGAATATGAACATTCAAATGATTGACACCAGTCAAGGGGTTGATCTCTGGAGAGTGTGATATTTCTGAAGAGGCAGCGGGATCTGTGTTTTAGAAAAAAATTTTCTTATATAATTAATATTATTATATGTTGGATATGTGCCCAGAATTAAGGTCAGTCTTGAGAGATGCTTTTAAAAACCATCCCTTAGAAGTTTGCCATTTTGTTGTGCAGAAAACATGTTAAATCTTCAATACAGAACTTCATATGACTTTAGTTATAATAATAATTTGCAAAAACAGCAGAGCTATAAGCAGAGAGAGGAAGGAAGAGTTCATTATGTTGGGTCCATGGTCAAAGGAATGAGACTGATACAAAGCTTTATTTCATGCCCAGCATCGAGAATCAAACTGACTGGCCAGGGCCGTCTCTTGCAAAGAGGCGACCTCCCTCTTCTTTACAGACTAGCTTTTAAGGGCAAAGGCCATGTGGTTGGGCCTGGCCACGCACAGATGGCCAATGAGATCATAACACAGAGAAAGCTACACAGACATGCTAGGTCACACATAAGTGACCAATTGAATTACAATTTACCCTACAGTAGATATTTGAACTAGCCTATCACCTTGGTCAGAATGGGCGCCCAAAAGGCACCCAAAGGACGGGGCCCATACTCCTTGGTAGCTAGGAGACAGTATGTCCCCCCACCGAATGGATACCCCCACCTGGCCTGACCCCCCCTTGTATTTGGGCTTTGTTACCTGGGACTAGTTTCTGGGACTTGTTTTAAGTAAGTCCCCGGGGGGAAGGGGGGGCAGGGGCAGTTTAAGTTTTACTGTATAAACAACAAAGTCATTATTTAACCGGATGGCATCACTCTGGCTAAATAGGCCCTCACAATTACACAGAACAGAACTTGAAAGTTCTGGAGGCAGACCAGCAACATTCGCTTATTTTCAAATAGAGATTAAGTGGATAGAGATACACCAATACCTGCACTGAGGAACCGCATAGGGAACAAATTTGTACTAATCACAACTTTAAGAGATCAGAAATGACAGAAACCATTCCAGTGAAACAAAGTGTCGGGCAACAGGAGAATCAGCATAGGTAACACCAGCTTCAGGCCATCCCAGCTAAACAGGAGCTGAGATGCAGAAGACCGACCAGTGGAAATTCAGTAGAAGAATCTGATTGGCTGGGTTTGTGTGACATCATCACTCCTGGAACCAATCACTGTGTCTGAGGTTAAGGTGAAGGTAATTAGCCATGTGGGAGTCACATGTGTGTAGTTCTTATTTATTTATTTATTTATTTATTTATTTGACAGACAGAGATCACAAGTAGGCAGACAGGCAGGTAGGGGTTGGGGGGGGGGGGAGGAGGCTCCCTGCTGAGCAGAGACCCTGATGCGGGGCTCAATTCCAGGACCCTGGGATCATGACCTGAGCCAAAGGCAGAGGCTTTTAACCCACCGAGCCACCTAGGCGCCCCACATGTGTGTAGTTCTAAGCCTTGCCCGGTTCCACTCAGCTGGTGGGTACGGGCCATACTCTGGTAGCCCCCCATCCGAAAGCCCTGAAAGAAGTGAAAAATTGGAGAAAGGGCAGACCCAAATATGTGGGTGGAAATGACACTCTGAGAAAAAGGAAGCAGAGTCGGCCCAGCTGAGATGTCTGCCGGCGGTTTGTCAGAAGGGCAAAGAACACAGAAGCAGCCGTGGGCTGATAGCATTGCCCCCTTCAGCTGCCACCTTGGGTGGGAAACTGTATCTGGGGGAGACGTTCTGCATCCTTCAGCAGGTGGAGTGGTTACCCTGCAGATGTGGCTCACACCATCCTACCCTGTGGTAACCGCAGGGAAATCGAGCCTCGGGAGTAAGGATTCAAGCTAGATTCTGTAGGCTTCAGGTGGGAAATGTGTGCGAGGGGGAGGAGTGGAGTGTCTGCCATGGGACCCACTTGGGGACGCTTACAGAACACAATTGAAGATCCAACTTCTTCTCCAACTTCTTCTCCCTTCACCTCTTTCCAGCTAAATCGTGTGGGGGCAAGTCCATGGTCAGTGCCATCACTGCTCTCACTGCTCTCTGGGGACCGTCGTTCTCTGAGAAGTCACAGGTTCGCATTCCCTGCTGCCTCACCCAACCTGATGCCCTGAGAGGGGTATGAGGTGTTATCAGGCAGAACCTGGTACTGTCAGAGAGGCCCATCTTGTCCTGTGGGATACTGTTGTACCCACCTTCTCATTATGTAGCATATCTGGAACCCCCTGGATCCTTCCAACAGTGACCTGTTTCTTGTCAGAAGCTCAGCCAGTCACCCAGGTGTACCTCCATGACCATATAAGAACAATGGTTCTCAGTTAAGAGTGTGCATCAGAACCATCCCTGGAACTTAATGAACACTCCAGATACACTGAATCTGAATGGATTCCACTCCACTCCAGAGTGGAGCCCAGAGGTATTTCTTTTTTTTTTTTTTTTTTTAAAGATTATTTATTTGACAGAGAGATCACAAGTAGGCAGAGAGGCAGGCAGAGAGAGAGAGAGAGGGGAAAGCAGGCTCCCTGCTCAGCAGAGAGCCCGATGCGGGACTCGATCCCAGGACCCTGGGATCATGACCTGAGCCGAAGGCAGCGGCTTAACCCACTGAGCCACCCAGGTGCCCCCCCAGAGGTATTTCTGAAGCCCTCCCCCAAGTGGTTTTGATGCACTTTGCCACAAGTTGGCCTCACAGTTCCATGGGTGCTAGAGAAGACACGTCATAGATTTAAGAAGGGACTTGAGTCGAGAATATATAGAAATTCTTAAAAATTGACAATAAAAAGGCAAATAACACAGCTTAAAAATAAATAATTTGAATAGATTTTCTCTCTGAAGATGATACATAGATGGTAAATCACACGACAAGATACTCAGCACCGTTAGCCATTAGGGAAATACACATCAGAACCACAATGAGATACAAGTTCACATTCAAACTAAAATAAAAATAAAATTAAATTATATTAGAAAGACCATAATAAGTGTTGACAAAGATATGGAAAGATTGGAAACTTCATACATTGCTAATGGGATTATAAAATTATGTAGTCCCTGTGTCAGTTCCTCAAAATGTTAAGAGTTATCGGGCCACTCCTACATGTCTACCCTAGCAAAATAATGTATAAGACTTGTCTGAAAATGCTCATAGCAGCCTTATTCATAATAGCCAAAAAGTAGGAACACTCAAATATTCAACAATGATGAATGCACAAACAAAATGCAGCATGTCCTCAAAATAGAATGTTATCAGCAAGAACAAGGAATGGAGTACTGCTACAACATTCTGTAACATGGATGCAGTCATAACACGGGATGCTAAGTGAAAGAAGCCAGACATGAAAGTCTGCATATCGTATGATTACACTTACAGGAAAGATCCAGAACAGGTAAATCCGTAATGGACAAAAAGTAGATTTATGGTTGCCGCAGGAGAAGAAGGTGTCCCTCCTAATGACTACCAGGGGTTTTACTGAAGGGATAAGGCTGAAAATGCTCCATAATTCAAAAGTGGTGATGGTCGCACAGCTCTATGAATATACCAAGCACCACTGAATTTAAACTTTAAAGGGATGTATTCAATGGCACAGGAATTAGATCTCAAAATAAAGGTGTTATAGAGGGAAAAAAAAAAAAAAAGCAAGACGTCAAACTTCCGGAATTATTTTAAGCCGCTAAGTTTTGCTGTAACTTCTTTTGAGAAACAGCTAACATGGCCCTGGCGACAATCAGTCTTCGGTTGTGGGATACCAGTGTGGATAACCTTCTGAGCGTGGTGGCTCCTGTTCGGGCAAGGGCAGTTCTTCAAGAAAGGGACAGCTGCTGGGAGCCAACACTCATGGAAGCTGGGAGATGAGAGAAGTAAAGGGGCCTTGGGCAGGGTGCCAACCATCCACTGTGGGTGCTGCTTATAGACTAAGTAGGCTTTGGACAGCTCTGCGTGCGCACACACATACCCACACACACACTTACGAGTACGCAAGTATTTTGCACACCGTTTGTGGGTACTTTCTCCTTAGCTGGGGTCATCAGGAGGCACAGGACCAGAATTGCATTCATGAAGAGTGTCAGCAGAAATGGAGAAGTGGGAAGCAGCAAGGTGATCTCAAGGCACTTTATTTATTACTAACTAGGACCTGAACGGTGCGGGCAAATATATAAAGTGCATACAGAGATGATCAATAATGCCGAACTTGAGTGTTTTCCTCTCATTACTATTCAAGTCTTGCTTCCCAGTGTGACACTTCATAAATCATTCCTCAGGAGGCTCCGGTAGGTTGGGAGGGGAGTCCCAGGGAGGAGGAGGAGGGGGAGGGGGAGGGGAGAGACTCCACATCGTGGCCGACAATGCCTCAGTTGTTGTTTCGGGCTTGGGATGCTTTCTCCACTGGACAGATCGCAAAAGTCACCCAGTAGAGGGCACACTGCCTTCTAGCTATCCCACTTCTACCCCAGGACAGTCTTCATCCCAATCATTCCGTATAGAAGGAGGCGGCCCTGGGCATCTCATTGAGTCAAATGCTGAGTTAAAACACCCAAAAGTCTCAACTGCTGGAGTAACCAGAAGAGGAAGCAATGATCAGGCTCTACTAGTGGTGACTGAAAAATGGAAAAGACAAAGCAGTGTGTGTGTGTGTGTGTGTGTGTGTGTGTGTGTGTGTGTGTTTGTAGAAAATAGGACCTAGTCACTGGAGGCTCAGATGCCAAGAGCTCCTAATAAAATTGTGTTCATACCAGACGAAGTGAGGTCCAGCCCAGGATGGAATATCTGTGCTCTTGGTGGCTGGGACTTCAGGAGTGCTCTGCAGAGCTGCTTCCTGTCACCGTCACTGCCATCGTGGACTTTAAGACTGCTTGTGGGCTGGCTTGCAAAGATAACGACAACAATGGTGATGATGGTGACAATGATGTCGCTAGGAGCCCATGGGTAGATTTACTGCTGCCTACTTTACAGTTAAGAAATACATGATGGCAGGAAGGGAATTCAGGTGGTGTTGGGCCTCAAGCAATTAACTGATGCCTGATTCTCAGATAGATTCTGTGCGATATTTATGATAACTGTGAGGTCAGTGTCGTTGTCACTGATGGTGATGATGATGGAGAATAAAAGGGAGAGCTAGGAAAATATTGCCTGGCCTCCAGTAGCTAATAGCCAGTAATGAAGAGTGGTAATGGATAATTTTTCCCAGGCTTGACTAGGAATTATTAGTAAGAGCATGGAAAAAAGGAGGACAGAGATCGGAATAGATAAAACAGGGATGGCTCGCTTTCCAGGTATTGTGAAAAGTGCTGATGGATGGGGGATACTTTCAGATTTCATTCGCTAGGGGAAAGGCATCATCTTCAACACGGTTTCTTAAGCCTAACACCATGGACACTGGGGACTCGATAATTTTTTTAGGCTTTTTTTAAAGCTTATTCATTTATTGAAGCAATCTCTACACCCAACATGGGGCTCAAACTCGTGACGCCGAGATCAAGTGTTGCAGGCTCCTCCAACCGAGTCGGCCAGGCTCCCCTGCATAATTTTTTAGTGCGGGGCCTTTCTGCACACTGCAAGATGAGATGAAACATCCCTGACCTTTATTCCCTTGATGCCAGTAGCACCTCCAGCAGCTACAAGGAGAAATGTCTCCAGACACTGCCAAATGTCACCTGGGGGAGATCAGAGGCACCACTGGCTGCGAACCCTCCGGGGAAAAAAAGACACTGCAAAGCAGTGTTGGTCCCACATGGTGGTCCCTGGTTGGTCCCAGGTGACTTCTGCAGGTGGTTTGTACAGGAAGAAAGAGACTGTTCTTCTCTGGAGAAGAGAGCTGCCAGCAGGATCAGGCCCCGGAAGCAGGATTTCTGGAGCAACAGCCGGGGAAGGGAGTAATTTTGGAGCAATCCCAGCACCCATGGCCTGGACCTGCCCCCCACCCTGCCTCTCCTCGGGGAGTTGCCTGTGCATCTTGGGACCCTCTTGTTTGGACAGCATCTTTCTCAGGAGGTTGTAAGGGAAAGCCAGACGCCTCATTGGCAGCACTCCAAAACCTTCTTCTGGCAGGTGAGTTACTTCTGTTCATAAAGGAAGCACCTCCAGAGCAGAGGCAAAGAGCCAAGTCCAAAGAGCTGAGTCAGCCTCCGCACAGGAAATGGAATCCTGACATGTGGCCTCTGCTCTGGAGCCCCTGGGTCCCCACAGGGATTGCAAAAGCCTCCAAATTCCAGGAAATGCGGACTGTGATCACGGGCTCTGCTGCCTTTGAAAGACGACACTCTGGTTTCCAAAGAAACGGGATAATGAAGGCAGACATTATCCTCCGTGAATGCCCGTGGGTGTCTGGGGAGAGTGGCCTGTTGCGCTACGCTGGGTACTGACGCAACAACGACTCCGTCTTCTTTACCTCCGGACGGATCGACAGGGACAGTTCCTCTTGTTGGGCTTTTGAGGCAAACAAGTGGGTGTCCAGCTCAGACTCCTAGAAGCAGAACAAATGGCTCACTCTCTCACCAAGTCCCATCACCATGCCATGGAGGCGACCTGGGGGCCCAGAGCTGAGGGCCTGTTTGGCTTTCCACGGGCTGTGTGCTCTTGAGGGGCTGAGATCTGTCCCCGGCAAGTGGCGGGCCCCAATGGGGTCTTTGGAGCGAGAGCTGGGTGGAGCCGTGGGCAGGGCTGGGCTGTCTCTAGCGGTGTCCGAGCGGCATCCCCCTGGCCACGGGTAAGTCCTCAGAGCACTGAGCGGACTCTTTGCGGCACGTGACTCAAAGGGCGCAGTCATCCAATGAGAACAGCCCGAGAGAAGGGCAGGAGGGAGGCGTCCCTGAAGTCCCCATACGCATGAAGTGGAAGAGCACTTGCCCGGCTCCGTTAACCTCACCCACGGGTCCAGGCCACCTCCTGAGGCCCAAGCCAAGGTAGACGCCCAGGGAGTCCCTGAGACCACTGGAGCCTCAGGGTCCTCATGTGAACGAGCAGGATAACGACATGTGCTCCGTGGGTGTCTGTGAGAACACACGAGAGAACATACGAGAAAGTGCCCCATTAGCCTGAAGTGTGAGACGGAAGGTGGCTCTTCTTGGCCCAACTCCACATGCTTTACAAATAGCATGTTTACAGTAAAGCGTCTGGGCTCCTGTGGGAGAACTTGCAGGGTGACTTTAACTCCTGATGGGAAAATAATAGGAGAGAGCCTGACCCTAAGGCCTTCACAGTCAGCAAACAGCCCTGGGCTCCCTGCCAGAGCAGGAAGGCTCGTCCCTGGGACGCCAGACCTTGAGGCCATTTGAGGGACAGCAGCTCAGAGCCTCCACAGCCCTCCGGTGAGAGTAGAAAAGGTCCCTGGGGACTCGAGGGCAGGTGGCTGGGACCAATGTGTGGAGGGAAGTCACACGCTGTCCACACGCCAGTCAAGGCAGAGGAGCTGAAACTCCACATCTTCCTGTCCTTCCTGCTGGATCTGAGCAATTCAAACAGGCCCTGGCAGCATTCTAGAAGAACACCTGTGGTGGATTGTTTGACAAGATGGCGACAACAGCTGTTCTACCTGGTGCGATGCGGGGGTTTCTCTCCTCTGATCAAGAACATGAATCTGGAGCAGCTCTGAGATTCTTTGACCAAGTGGAGGAGATGTGGCATACCCTCCAAGCTGAGGCCTTAAGAGGCCTTACGGGGGCCCTGGGTGGCTCAGTGGGTTAAAGACTCTGCCTTCAGCTCGAGTCATGGTCTTAGGGTGTTGGGATCGAACCCCACATCGAGCTCTCTATTCAGTGAGGAGCCTGCTTCCCCTTCTCTCTCTGCCTGCCTCTCTGCCTACGTGTGATCTCTCCCTGTCAAATAAATAAAATATTTAAAAAAAAAAAAAGAAAGAGAAGAGGCCTTATGGTTTCTGCTCCTGCTCCCTTGAATGCCCTGGGCATTTCAGGAAGCGCACACTGGAGCCCTTACTGAGAGACTATGTGGAGAGAGGCCTAGAGACCTGTGGGAGCCACAGCTTTTGTTTATTGTATTCTGCTGTTTATTTATTTTGTTTATTGTATTCTGTCTGGGCTTGCTGACCCTGAGGGACTGCCCCTCCCAGGGTCGACCAATTCCTGGAGACAGTAAGAAACTTCTCCGTGAACATGCTTTTCATACACAAAACAAACCAATCCAGGGACCACACTCCAAGTATCTTGGGCTTTCACACTCTGGACCCCTATCCACCTGCCCCAAATAAGCCAAACTACTCGGGACAGCCCTTGTGTTCCCGAGCTTGCTGAAACTACTCAAACTTGCCGATCCTAATTCTGCTTGCCCTGCCTCCCCCACTCCTTCCCACCGAACCCACAGGGAAGGCTCTTGCTCACATTTTCCCTTCACGTCCTCTGCATCCTGCCTTGACCCTGGTGCTTCCCCGCTGGCCCTGCATGGCCTGGCATGCCTTCTCCTCCAGGGATTTGGGGGTAAAACAAACTATCTTCTTTTTTTTTAAAGATTTTATTTATTTATTTGACAGAGATCACAAGTAGGCAGAGAGGCAGGCAGAGAGAGAGGGGAGGAAGCAGGCTCCCTGCTGAGCAGAGAGCCCGATGCGGGACTCGATCCCAGGACCCTAAGATCATGACCTGAGCCGAAGGCAGCGGCTTAACCCACTGAGCCACCCAGGCGCCCTACAAATTATCTTCTTGATGGCAATCATCTCTCATCTGTTGGCCTCCCCATGCTTGAGTCACAATAAAACCGATACATCAGAACACTGCTGCGTGAGAGAGAAGGGCCCAGATGACACAGCATCTCAGCCGCACCCGTCTCCAGACAGAACCTCCAGCTGAACACAGGCGCATGAGTGAGCCCAGACAAGACCTGCAGGAGAACCTCCCAGCGAACCGAATCAGGAGGATTCACTATTTTAAGTCAGTAAGTTTTGAGGTCATTTGTTAAGGCACAATAGTTCACCAAAACAGCCACCACATTTGGTGTTTGGTGTCCCAGTGCTTGTGGTATAAAATTATTGATTGGGATGCTTGATTGAGATTACTCTTCATGGAAAATCCTGGTAGGTAGTTTCATAAATAAAATTCAGATATTTCTTTACCAAAGCATGGTTTACTTAGCCTTTTCCCGAATGAGACAGATTCTTTGCAGACTTACCCCTCCAAGGAAGTACAGAGTGGCTCACCTCTGCCTACCATGACCCTCAGGGGTCCCACGTGCAATTGAAACGTGCTAACCCCATCCACAGAAGAAGACCAAGGCACTTAGGGGACTGCCAGGGCAGCTCCTCTTACTGGCCACCTGAGCTCACCCAAGTGGGCGCCCTTTCTGAGACAGGACACCTTCCTGAAAAATATAGCCGAGTTATCTCCCTGTGTGCATATGTCCTCCCCTCACCCAGGGGGCACCCTCCCTCAGGATAAAGACCAAACTTCCTGACCAAGTGTCCAGTGTTCCCCATGAAGGGAATGTTCTAGAAATATCTTTGTCTAATCGGTTTCCTGTAGGTTCCTGACTTTTCTTTGCTAGGCACCAGTTCCCAGCCCTGAAGATCAGGCCCATGCTGACCTGACAGGGGAAAAGCTACTAAACATAAGTCATATCGTGCTGCCCCACTGCCCAGACCACCATGGGCTCCTCATTTTGCTCAGATGCAGAGCCCCCAAGGCAACCCCCAACCCATGCCCCTCTCTCCTCCTCTTCTACCAAACACCTACTCCGGGCCCCCCCTCCTCGCCTCTTCCTGGGCTCCACAAGCCCACTCTGTTCCCTGGGCTTCTGCACTTAACCATTTCCTCTGCCTGGGACCTGCTTACCTCGGGGATCCACATGGTTTACTCCCTTGAGTGTTTGCTCAGATGTTACCTGCTGGTGTGTCCCCCCATCCTCACTTCTGCCCTACACTGGCTCGATTCTTTCATTTTCCTTCATCACCATCAGGCATACCCTAGATGTAACTGTCTGTTGATTGTTACCTTCCCACACTCCCCCCACCCCCCACCCACCCATTGTACCTAACGGTCCAGAAGGGCAGTGACCCTGCAGTGTTCACCACTTGTACTCCTAGCATCTAGAGCAGGGCATGTAACAGGTGTTCCATTAATATGAAAGGACCGAATAAATACATGGTCACAGAGCCCCTGCGGCCTGTGTGTGCAGACTTTGCTTTTACCCTGCTGCCTATGACCACTCCACAAACAGCATTCTCTGTCTCATGAGGAAGCCCAGCAGCCTTGGGTGTCACCCACACCCTTCTTGCTGCAAGGCTAGCCCATACCATGCATCCTGGACAGAGCGCCTAGCCACAGTGCATTCACAGAGAGGGGTGCCTCTCTAAAAACCATGGGGAGATGGGAGAGAGTTTCCGTGGTGCATCATTTGGTCATACTTTTTTTAAAGATTTTTTTTTTTTAACTTATTTGACAGAGAGAGCGAGCAAGAGAGATCAAGAGCAGGAACACAAGCAGGGGAAGTGGGAGAGGGAGAAGTGGGCTTCCCGCCAAGCAGGGAGCCCGATGTGGGGCTCCATCCCACGACCCTGGGATCGTGACCTGAATGGAAGGCAGATGCTTAACAACTGAGCCACCCAGATGCCCCCATTTGGCCATACTTTTTAAAACATCCGTTTAAATATCTTTGTTCTTTCCCCAAAGTTTCTTTCTAGGCAGCCCCCACTTATTTATCCAGGTCCCCCGAGGGACCCTTATCTGTCCCCCTCCCACACTGAGTAGGCACCATCCCACACACCGCAGACCCTGAGCTTGCACCGAGAGCAGCACTGACTGTTGTATGCTTCCCACTGCCTGCTTCCCACACCAGCTCATAGGCACCTGGAGGGCAGGGGCAATGTCCCCCGTGCCCGGTCATCCCCTGTCCTAGCACACAGCTCATGTGTAATCCATTTTCACTGGGCAGGTGAATGAATACATGAACGGAAGAAGCAGAAGGAATGCATTGGAATCTATAAAGTACACTGATGGAAACGATCAGGAGAAAGGACTTCAGAGTTCTGAAATTCACCCCTGAGCCCAGAACGTTGTCTGGCATCCGGTACTAACAGGTGGCCATTAGACAAAGCTTTCCGGGGAAAGACATTCCATGGCTTCTTCTCTTCCTCTTCCTGGGCACAAAGCCTGTTGATTCACACACCAGATTAAGAACCAGAGAAAGCAAGCTGCATCCCTAGGGCTTGATCTATGCAGTTGTTGTCCTGAAGCTAATGTTCCACATGGAGTACGGTTGAGGTTAACCTCTGCTCCGCTCTTGGAACCCTTTCTTCCCTGAAAAGGCAGGGCCAATCCATTGGGGGGGAAATACACACACACACACACACACACGTGTGTGTGTGTGTGTGTGGAGAGAGAGAGAGAGAGATACATAAAATCCTAAACAAACAATCAAGAAGCTAAGTGAAGAGGTTTGCTTTTACCTGTGACATTTTGAAATTTACCAAAGGTTTGAAAAAAATTGTACCGGCACCCAAGAAATAGGAGGGGTGGTCCTAAAGGGGCAATTCAGCAGAATGCGTCTCTCGGAATGACTGTAATTATGTTGTCTGCCTGCTTGCAGACAGAGCAGTCGGTGACAGCGCGTGCTTAGCGAGCTGTTCCCTGGTGAGCAGGACCTGCACGCTTCTTTCACTGAATTTGCAGCTGCATTGCAGGGGCAGCTTAAAATAACCCAAATCCAGGCCAGGCTGCCTGGGAATGTGGAAGTCGGACCTTCTGGGTTACAGAGCCTGCGGAAAGACCACCCTGCGTCTGCAGCCATCGTGGTGCATGTCCTTCTGGGGGGTGCTAATGAGCAGAAGCCTCCAGAGGATAGGGACAGCCAGGGAACGCAGCCTGCCCCCATCTGTTGGCATTTTCTCCTGGAAATTGCATCCACAGGACAAATGTCTAATGTCTCTGAAAATAATATTGCTTCGTGTGTTCTAAAGAGGACATAGGAGATTCCTGCAGCGTGTTGTGATCAGGTGGGCCTGTGGTCATTGGGCAGCGTGGCTGGAGTTGTTGGTGCATTTGGGAGGACCAAGACAGGACGAACATGCCTGAGGCCATCAGCCTGTTACACAGCCGCAGACACACTGAGAGAGACAGACAGGAGAAACTGACATCTGCCAGGGAACAGTTAGTGGCCTTCGAGCCCTTCATCTCTGCTCAGCACTCTGCAGGGTTTGAGATGTTTTCAGATGTCCTGGTGTTTTAACACAGTCTCTTCCTAACATACACCAGAAGGAAGCCCAGGGTACAGGCTGGAAGGACTACCCCCTTGATTGCCAAGGTCAGCTTATCCTAGGGACAACAGTGACCACTTCCATGGACGCTGTGGGCCAGCATGAGTACTATCACGTAACTTAATGCCTCATTTAAACCCCATAAAATTCTACAAGGTGGGTCCCATTAAGTCCATTTAATGGACCAGTAATGAAGGCATGTAGCATTTAAGACCAACCCCAAGGCAGAGAAGACCTGGAGAGAGGAGAAAGGAGAGAGGCAGGAGGCTTCCAAGTGGTGGGAACAGGTGCCTGGTGGTGGTGAGTTCTTCTTGGGAGCACGGGCCGATTCCTGGATTCCCTGCTTAGTCCACCTGCCACCAGGTAAGGAGGGGCTGGAGATGTGAGTCCAAACACTGACCCTGCCGCCTCGGGCAAGTTACATGACCTCCCTGAATGGCAATGTTCTCATCCACAAGATGGGAACCTGCCTCCTTGGAGCCAAGTACCCTGGAGCATTAGTGAT
Source organism: Mustela erminea (assembly GCF_009829155.1). NCBI lineage: Eukaryota > Metazoa > Chordata > Mammalia > Carnivora > Mustelidae > Mustela > Mustela erminea. The sequence continues at coordinate 62,753,349 of NC_045628.1, forward strand.
GGTCAACGGGGACAACTCGACCCATTGTAGGTGCTCCGTAAGTGTGTAAGAGGAAGCTGGGTAGTGAAAAGCCGTGTTCAAGAAACTTCTCAATGTCATACCTCCCTTGAGGGCTAGAGGGAGAGGAAGGGGGCTGTGGGTGAGGAAATCAGGTGATTTCCAGTTCGTAAGGAAGCTGTTCCAGTGACCTAATTGCACTGCATGAGAGCTAGCCAAATGGTACCTTAGCTTAGAGACAGAGAGCAGTCATGCCAGTAGAGCCCCAGCGCACATCTACGGAATCAGAATCCGACTTTCACAAGAGCCCCAGGTGGACGGATAGAGGCTGAGACTCAGCATGAGGCCAGCACTGGGACTCTGGATTTGAGTCCTGTTTGGACCATTTAGTGGCTCTGACTTTGGCATGTGCCTTAACTACCCTGTTCAGGATAGACCCAAGTTGTTGTTGTTGTTGCTTTATTTTTGAGAGAGAGAGAGAGAGCGAGAGCATGTGTGAGTGGGGGTGGGAGGTGGGCAGAGGGAAACAGAGATCTTAAGCAGACTCCACGCCCAGCCCAACACGGGGCTGGATCTCACAACCCCGAGATCATGACCTGAGCCAAAATCGAGAGTCGGACGCTTATCCGACAGAGTCACCCGAGTGTACGGGTTGGGCACATTCTCAGCTCTATAATACTACAAATACAAAAGCAAGTGCAAAAGCGATGATTTAGAATGTAAATCACAACACATCACAGATATTAAAGAGCTGACAAATACCAGAAACACTAGAGAATTAACTTAACACCCTTATGTAATACTTTCATCCTGTATTTGATGGTTCTGAGCACCTCTCCATATGACAAGATTTTTTAAAATTTTTAAATTTTTTTATTAACATATAATGTATTATTAGCCCATGGGTACAGGTCTGTGAATCGCCAGGTTCACACACTTCCCAACTCACCATAGCACATACCCTCCCCAATGTCCATAACCCCACCACCCACTCCCTCCTCCCCTCCCCCCAGCAACCCTCTGTTTGTTTTGTGACATTAAGAGTCTCTTATGGTTTATCTTCCTCCTGATCCCATCTTGTTTCATTTATTCTTTTCCTACCCCCCCAAACCCCCCACATTGCATCTCCACTTCCTCATATCAGGGAGATCATATGATAGTTGTCTTTCTCCAATTGACTTATTTCTTTAAGCATAATACCCTCTAGTTCCATTCATGTCAACGCAAATGGCAAGATTTCATTTCTTTTGATGACTGCATAGTATTCCATTGTGTATATATACCACATCTTCTTTTCCATTCCTCTGTTGATGGACATCTATGTTCTTTCCATAGTTTGGCTATTGTGGACATTGCTGCTATAAACATTCGGGTGCACGTGCCCCTTTGGATCACTACGTTTGTATCTTTAGGGTAAATATCCACTAGTGCAATTGCTAGGTTGTAAGGTAGCTCTATTTTCAACTTTTTGAGGAACCACCATGCTGTTTTCCAGAGTGGTTGCACCAGCCTGTATTCCCACCAACAGTGTAGGAGGGGAGGGTCCCCTTTCTCCACATACTCGCCAGCATCTGTCATTTCCTGACTTGTTAATTTTAGCCATTCTGACTGGCGTGAGGTGATATCTCATTGTGGTTTTGATTTGTATTTCCCTGATGCTGAGTGATGTGGAGCACTTTTTCATGTGCATATGACAACAGTTTTACAAAAGATAATTTGGTCTTCCCTCTAGCAGGGTTGATGGAAATGTTCCACCATTGACAGTAGGACCTCATGAAGTTGCAATATCACACACACACACACACACACACACACAGCCATATTAACTATATACACTATTATTATTGATTTGTGCCCTAGAAACACAGCACCTGTGCTTAATTCTATTTTTTCTACAGTTACTGTCGAACAAGGAAACGCTGTATGTCATGTTTATAATTGTATATGCTGCATTATCAAGTGTATTCCTCACAGGAGAGAACTCCTATCAATGAGAATCAACTCCTCTTCTCACAACTTTACACATCTTGTCTTTGGGAGAATTCTCCACAGAGCAGCTTTGAGCTCCCAGACCTGTGTCCCCTCCCAGATCCGTATGCCTCCATACAGATTCCACACAGTCAGGGCCATGACACTGGGTGAGTCAGGAAGGTGGACCTAGGAGCTGTCCTTAGAGCCCTTTCTACACAGGAAGCTAGCCTGAGCCGTACACAGAAGTGACTGCAAATCCTCTAAACATAGGTCACTCTACCCAAACTCAGTGTATGACGAACTTGGCATCCCCTTACCCCAAAATTTACGGTGTCATCCAGTGTCACCTGACACAAGGAAACATGGACCTGGAGGGGACATCACGTGGAAAGAGAAACCAGTCATAACCAGTTGCAAGTAGAGTAACTTACTTGGCAAAACTTACAAAACACTTGACCTTGAGAACGTGGTGTTGGGTGCCTTCCATGGCGGGCAGGGGCCCGTGCACCAGTGGGACTGTGAAGTGGAGGCTTTGTGGGCTCACTATGAATGGCCTCTGTAGTCTTGTGTCCGTTTGTCCTCTGAGAAACAGTGGAAACATATTTTTAGATGTGTCTGTGTGAAATTGAGAAGAGACATGAAAGGCTTTATTCATACATATCACGGTGCCTGATATATATTTTTTTTCAATAAGGTCTTTCTATTTTTTCTATTTTCAATAAGCTCTTTCCTTGTTGAAAATGTATCTCTTGGGGCACCTGGTTGGCTCAGTGGGTTAAGCATCTGCCTTCAGCTCAGGTCATGATCTCAGGGTCCTGGGATCAAGCCCCGCATCAGGCTCTCTGCTCAGCAGGGAGCCTGCTTCCCCTTCTCTCTCTCTGCCTGCCTCTCTGCCTACTTGTGATCTCTGTCTGTCAAATAAATAAATAGAATCTTAAAAAAGAAAGAAAGAAAGAAAGAAAGAAAGAAAGAAAGAAAGAAAGAAAGAAAGAAAGAAAGAAAGAATATGTATCTCTTCTTATCTGCATTTAGTGTAGACAAAAACATCACCAGGAGCCGCCAGGCTCTGACTGGGGTTTGGCACTTTGGACCTTCAGAGCGGGAAGAAGCCCAGTCCCTTATCCCAGTGTGTGTCTCCCAGGCACGGCAGGCTCCCTGGAATACATCTGGCCAGGAGTCCATCAGGGTCACCTTAGGTCAGTTACCTAAGGAATCTTCAAATGGGAACATTGAAGCCACCCACCTGAAATTTCTCCACGACCTTGGTGATCTTCTTTGGAAGACAATATCCAACACACTGGTCCACTCCAGTTAAACTCAGCGAGGGTTGGCTGACCGTTCATTCCCCCCTCCCCTTTCTTCATTCCTCCACCTTCCCAGCATTCCTATGCAGCTTTCTCCTTTGATCCTCAGGTTCAAGGAAGCTGCCTGATGCGCCCAAGGTGATCTGAGGAGGGATTTGAACTCAGGTCTGTGCCCAAACCCAGTGCTTGGTCCACTCCACTGCATGGAGGAGCACAAGCAAGTCCCCCACTTAACATTCACCTGTGGGTGAAGCCCTGTGTCCCACCGACTTGGCCATGCAAGGACTTTTCTTACAGAGGAGGATATGGTTTATGGATCACAGCCCACGCACCTCCTAGTCCTGAGTTAACCTCTTTGTTTTGTAACATACCCCTGAAAGGGGCAAATATGACCATGGAGCTTAGAGAGACAAGCTTGGCTTTCTTTTTTAAGAGGCTTTCCAGTGACTCAGCCTCCCCTGCAGACTTGGCTTTCTGAACAAATGGGAACCAGCCCATGCGGCTGTGACGCTGCATGACAGAAGGGTGTAGGGGGCGCCCAGAGAGTCCTGCTTGCCCCAGAGAGAGCGTGCAGGGGAGGGACGAGAGGGAGACCTCAGAAGGAGCTTAGAAACTCCACAGACTCAAGAGCAAAGACAGAAGAGCCCTGTGATCAGAGTACTTCTGTGATTTACTAAGTGTCTGAGCAAGTGTTGACCACCTCTGAGCCCCCTTCCCGAGCTGTAAAGTGTGTGAGGATAAAATGAGATTCATGAACACGCCTGGCTTGCAGCAGGTGCTCAATGAATCACAGTATTATCAGCATCCTGGGTTGACCCCTGGTCCCTGTGCCGGCAGGGAATTCCAGACTCGCCCGTCCCAAACGGCAGACTGGGGTCCTCAAAGACCGTCAATGTTCTTTCTTCCCACCACTAGATCTTTGAGCAACTTCGCTCCTGGTGACTGAAGAATTAGCCCCATCGTACTGTCCCTCACTCACTTCTGCCCTGGGAATCTGCTCCGTCCATTTTATTTCCTTTTTCATATCTGCCCTCTGGGCCGCCAGATACGGATGTCCCTCCAACCTAGATCTATTTCGTCGTCTCTGCCACATCCGCATGCGGTTTTCTTTTGCCTCCCTTTTGCCACCAGACTTCTGGAAATGATAAACTTCCTTTCTTGTAGGGGCGGCCTCCACCGCGTCCTACAGCCAATCCTAGCAGCGCCTCTGGGGCCGGCCCCTCCTCCCGCCAGCCTGCCCTGAGGAGGCGCTGCTCCTGGTGTCCGGGGGCCTTGGGTGAACGGCCCCTCCATCTGCTTCTCTTACCAGTCCTTTGCAACCTTTAATGCTTCTGATGTTTCCCTCCTTAAAAATCTCCCTCCATGCCTGGATATTTTAGAAATGCACACTGCAGTATAGAGGGGTAGAAAGACACGGCGTCTGGGATTTGCTTTAAACTGCTTTAGCAACTCAAAAAAGGAAAGAAAAGGGAGAAGAGAAGAAGCAATTTGGGCAAAACCTTGACGAGTATTTAATTCAAGGAGAGGTTAAGGGCAAGTGCATGGAGACTCACCGTGTTCTTCTCTGTATTTCTATATATTGGGCAGCTTAAATAAAATGTGTTTTCTAGAACCTCCTCATCATGTATCCCTCCTGTTTTCCTTCCTGAGCCCTCTCCTGAGTCCTATCTCTGCTCTATCTCCACATCCTTGCTTAAAGAGAAGTGTTTCCCGCCGTCTTTGCTCCCTTCTGTGTCATGAATCAATGAGGTCAGCCTGAGCAAGGCGTCTGCCCCACAGCTTCCCCTGACCTTTTGGTGAAGATGACCACCTCCTCTGCAGCTTCAGGCCTGACCTCTTGCCAAACTGCAGACCCACATGCATTTAAAAAAATCTATTCATATTTTAAATGTATATATAAATTTGCTAAATATATATCTCTCAAAACCAATGTACCCATAACCCAGATTTGACCAGTGCTGATATTTTTGTCTCCGATTTGTAGAAAGAACACGTTACAAATATAAGTTGAAAGGGCGCCTGCGTGGCTCAGTGGGTTAAAGCCTCTGCCTTCGGCTCAGGTCATGATTCCAGGGTCCTGGGATCGAGTCCCGCATCAGGTTCTCTGCTCAGCAGGGAGCCTGCTTCCCTTCCTCTCTCTCTGCCTGACTCTCTGCCTGCTTGTGATCTCTCTCTGTCAAATAAATAAATGAAATCTTTGGAGAAAAAAAAAAAAAAACAAATACAAGTTGAAGAGCCTAAATACTTCTCAGACCCTCCAGACCTCTTTCTCCTCATTTCTCCTGGGGGAAACTGCTATTCTGAACCCCAGTTGGTATCTTCTGTATCCCATGTGTATACTTTGACTCCAGAAGCCTGTGTGTACAACAGTATATGCAACTATTCTTTTAAAAACGTACACAAAGTGGGGTGCCTGGGTGGCCCCGTCGGTTGGGCGTCTGAGTCTTGATTGAGGCTCAGGTCATGATCTCAGGGTTGTGGGATCCGGCCCTTCGAGTGTGGGGCTCTACCCTCAGTAGGGAGCCTGCCTCTCTCTCTCCCTCTCCTTCTGTCTGTCCTCACACTTACTCTTTTTCTCTCTCTCTTTCTAAAATGAATTTTTTAAAAAAATATAAAAATACAAATAAAATTTTATATAAAGTGATTTCACTCTATTTTTTCTGTCTGCAACTTTTTTCACCCAACATTGTGCTTTTGGCAGTTCTCCATATTGATATATGTAGCTCTAGCTTGAGTACAGCAGAGTATTTTCTTATACAACACATGCCACAAGTCGTCTAGCCCTTCCCCTCTTGACGGATTCGTGGGCTGTTCCCGGTACACACAGTGCGGTGATGCCTCCCTGCGGACGCTTGCGTGAGCAGGCCGTTGTCCTCATGCAGATCACCGCCCGTGGCCCTCAACACTTGCCGGTGCTTGTTTGCTCTCTGATTCACCCACTCGACCCCAAGCGAAATACATTCATTTCATCTCTCCGCTATTATCCCATCAGAACCTCACAGTGGATTAACATGAAGGAAGGAAGAGGGAGAGGGAAAGACGTCATAGAACCTTCCACCACCAAGGTCAGGATCAAAGGACTAGGCAGCCAATGGCACGATTTTGTGGAAATTCAGGTATGAAGTTGGTAGTGAGGAGTCCAAGAGGCCTCGTAATAGTGATTTAGATGCCCGGGATCAAAGCGTGTACTTTTAGCACACTTTTACATCTCCGGAGAAAAAGGGGAGCCACTGCCTGTATTTTGCAGTACTTAAGTTTCTGATAAAAGCCAATTATAGACTAGTTTGTGTAGTTTTTCAGATGAAGTGAAACTACATTGTCTTAAGCCAGCTGAGAGTAAGGAGAGAGAAAGGACAAGGTATCATGGTAATTCAGCAAACATGTACTTAACTTCTCTTCTGTGCCAGGCATGGCTCAGGTAAGTCTGAGGGTGGTCTGGGCTAGGGCACAGGGATGGCGAGGGGGTCAGCATGAGAGTCATGGGAGCGAGCGTTCTTGACTGGCTGGCAGCTGGGGAGGTGGCGCTCAGGATGGACTTGGACTTGGGCTCCTTCAGAGCTCTGCTGGGTGGTGCAGTCGTTCACTAACTTCCAGCAGGTGCAGGCTTAGCTCCTGAACAAGAAGGGTGTGGAGCATCGGACCCCTGCGAGGTCAGGGCTGCTACAGCAGGGCCAGGACTGGCGTCCTGCCTGCTGCTGTCCCCCTGGCCTTGTTGCAATCCCCTTTCCACGCAGCTGCTGGAGTGATCCTTCAGAAACACAAATGAAATCATGCCACTCCTCTACTCAACTCCACCCTACCCCATGTCTTCCATCAGGCTTGGCTCTGCTGGCATCAGCCTCTCGCTCTGGCTGGCATGCCCCTGTGAGCTCTGGTCCCAACCTTCCAACCATGCTCCTTCCCACTCTCTGGCCCTTGCTCTCCTGGGACGCTCCCAGCTGGGGCCCCTTCAGGCCTTCACACACACAGGCCTGCATCTTTCCACTGACACTTTGCAGGGACTGCTGCCTAGCTAAAATACCCCCCTCCACACCCCCTCAGTGCCATCACCTCCATCCCACTGTCCTGTGGCATGGTCTCTGCGGCGCTTCCCACTAGCAGAGACGTGCTTATGTTTGTCTATTGCTGTCTTTCCCTATTGCCTTAGAATTCCAAGTCCTGAAGGCCATGCACCTTGTCTGCTTCGTTCGCCTGCTGTAGCCCCAGCACCTACAATTGGGATAGGTGCCTAGTAAATATTTAGGGACGGAGTGGGTTCCCGGTGACCTTCAGATTCCCAGCCCCAGTTCTTCCTGAGGCTTGACTCTGTTTCCTTAACATTCTTACAGCCGGATTATAAATCCCCCCTTGGCTTGAATTTGCTTGGTTTGGCTCCCGATATGGACAATTCACAGTTCCAGCAAGGCTTGAGGAGCCGGGCGGAGAGGGAGCTGTCAGGAGTGTTGGTCCTGGTCAACACTCAGACATTTGGCCCTGGGACCGAGAAGTGGCTGCTGACCACTCAGGCTGTTAAGGATCTGGGGCGACCATGAGCAGTAAGGTTCATGTCCAGGAATAGAGGGAGGAAGCCTGGGCTTTTCCTCCCATAGCTGGTGTGGAGCAGGCTTGGAGGTGTCCAGCAGTTTCTTCTCAGTCTATAAACCTCTGTCAGGTAATTGCTTTTGCAACTGCCAGTGCCACCAGGCTGGAAATGACATGTCAGTCATTCCATGCAGGAATCCAGGAGCCTTAAGTAACCCTCCACTCCCTATCCTGGATGGTTCACTCCTCAGTCTTCAGGTCTAAGTTCTGAGCAGTCCCCGGGAGTCCACTGCCAGGCTGTGTGTTGGTGAGGAAATCTTCCAGGGCTGGGCACCCTGGACCCCGGGGCTGTCCCTCTCTAGGTCATGCCAGGTGGCTTCTGCTTCAGAAGGGCCACCACCAGCACACCTGACAGACGGCTCCGGTGTCACCTGTCTTCTGCCAGCCCTAGCCATGAGAGCAGCTCTGGGCAGCCCACAGCCTCCACAGCAAAACGCAGCGTGGCAGGTGATGGGCTGCTTGAATTTTGAGCTATCAGAATTAAAGGGGCTCAAGCATTTTCTCCCACAAATACATGCCCCCTCCTCTACCCTCCCTCTGACTCAGCCTGGAGGGGTGGTGTGCGGGTGGGGGCAGGGTCCGAGGTGTTTTCTCAGGAGCTTAACCTAATGTGAGCCTTCTCATCCCTCATGATTGTGACTCATCATCCCTCCCCCTGGCCGGTGTAGGGGATTATGGGGCGTGTGCTCGCGTGTGTGCGTGTCCACACGTGTGTTGGGGGAAAGGCATGCCAGTTCAGCTTGATTGGGCAGTCTTCCTACTAATTCAGCTGTATATCTGGGCTGGGCCGTTCTGTCTTCTTTTTGTCTTTTTTAAGTTTGCTCCAAGCCCAGTGCAGAGCCCAATGTAGGGCTTGAACTCCCAACCCCAAAATCAAGACCCAAGCTGGGATCGAGAGTCAGATCCTCAACCAACTGAGCCAGCCAGGTGCCCCGGAGCTGGGCCTTTTTGAAATGTAAGGGCAGGACTCCCGGCTTCATCCTCTGGGTCCCTCCTCCCACCTCTTTGCTGGTACCTATGACCCCTGAGTAGGGGAGGTCATGGGGCAGAGACAAATGGGCTGGGAGAGGTGCACGGCACCTCGGGTCAATCCCTCACAGACTCCTCCCAGAGGAGTTATCACTCAGCAGACCTGCCCAGTTAAGAGAACCCGGAAACCCTCTGCCCACGTCTTTCTTTCAGACACATCGGCACACAAGAGGTTCTGAGGGCGTGTCTCCACGAAAGAGTCCTGTTACTACACCAGGGTTTTCCAAACTCAGTCAGCTTCTGGCTTTTCTCTGAAGAAGCCTGGGTGGGTCTGGGGAAGGTTTAGGCTGTTACCACAGGCACTGGTAGGCTCAGGTACCCACAGAGACTCTGTTTCCTATGGCCACTGAAACAAATTATCACAAACTCAGTGGCTTAGAAGGCACAAATTTATTATCTTACGATTCTGGAGGTTAGAAGCCCAAATTATGTTTTATGGGCCAAGATCAAGATGTTGGCCAGGGTGGGTCCTTCTGTCGGTGCGAGGGAAGAATCCACTCCCTTGCCTTTTCCAGCTTCCTGAGGCCACCTTCATTTCTCGGTTTGAGGCACCACCCTCCAGGTTCGAGCACATCACCCCAACCTCTGCTTCTATCTTCACATCTCTCTGACCCTGCTCTTCGTGTCTTCCACTTGCAATGACCCTGACCTACCTGCGGGATCAGGGACTCTCCCCATCTCAAGATCCTTAACTCCCCCACATTTTCAGAGTCCCATGTAAGGTGACAGTCACAGGGTTTGAAGATAAGGGTGTATACATCAGTGTGGCCATTGTCCCGTCTACCGTACTATACGGTGTTGGGGGGATGGAGCGGGGTCTTTGAAGCCTTGACCAGATTCAGGTGGTGGCATGTCTCCTGGTGTGGAGCTGACTGGGCGACTTTCTTGGACACGCCTCTGTGCTGGCCAATTCTGCACTGCAGCCCACCGATGCCAGCAGGAGTAGAGGGACAATCAACTCTGGTTTTAGACTCTGCACTCTGGGCTGTGACTCAGGCCTGCTTCCCTCTTGTAGAGGCTTTGCAGCCAAGCCATTTGGTAAGATGTCTCAAGAAATCAGATACGAATGGGCCGATGAAGAACTGGCTATGTGCACCCAACACGGCCTCACCATCCCCGGTCATGGCCACCTGGGGCAGCAGTGGAATTGGTGGATTGTTAATGTCAGGAGAAACAAACGCACAATCAGCGGCGTCAGATCCACACTGAGGTTGTGGAAAGGCATCGGCCAGAACACCTTGTCTTGGGGGTCTGTGCAGGCAGTGCCTCTTGAAAGTGGGTAGCAGCCCCCACTCAGCCTGTCCTGTGGCTGGGGTTGAGGACTGAGGACCAGGACTTGAAAGAATCCTGTGACACAAACAACTCCAAAACTGTTAAAAAGAAAGAAGAAAAGAACAAGAGAAAAAAGACAAGAAAAAAAGGGGGGGGGGGTGGGAAGAAGGGAGGGAGGGAGGAAGAGGAGAAAAAAGGAAAAGAGAGGGAAGGGGAGAGGTGGGGGCGGGCAGGTAGGGAGGGAAAGCACCCCCCTTCCCACTGGGCCCTCAGCCCATCTTCCCGCAGAGCTCAGAAGCCAGGGGGTGCTTCCGTTTCCTGGAAGGTGCATCTCCTTCCAAAGGCACGCCCTAGCCCATGAGTATCCAGTTGGGCCTTATTTCTGGGTGGGTGTCCGCTTTGTGCCTGCTTCGGGAAGCAGCAGTCCTCCAGCTGAGCGAATGAAGGAACATCAGGCCCTCTCCAGTCTGGGGTGAGGTGGGAAAGAGAAGCTTCCTGTCTTGTCGAGTCCAGACATCACCCTTTCCTCATGAAGCCTGTGACCCCAGATGGGCAAGTCTGTTGCTTCCCCTGCCCTTCAGCACCCTTGCCCAGGGCTGCCCAGGGCCACCCAGGGTGACCATCTGGAGATTAGAGCCACGAAAGTTGCTATGGGACTCTCCACCCCACACCTTTAGCTTTTCTTAACAGTTCCTGGGAGGGAAGGCGGCCTGTTGCCGGTCTTCACAATCCTGTGAGAGGGTTTGAGACCAGGAGGGGCCAAGGCTGGCACCAGCAATCTTCCCAGGATCCCCGCTTTGCACTCAAAATTTTGCTGGATTCTAAGGTCTTAGGAATTTTAGCTTTCATTCTGAGCATTAAACAGGAAGGCGAAAACAGAAGTTTATAACATACCTGTATTCCTCCAGAAAATAATTTCCTCTCCCTGCCCCCACCCCGCAGGGGATGATTAAAGGCAGGTTATCCTGCGACTGAATCCATGGGACATGACGGCCCGCCCCACTCGGAAACAGAAACACCACACCTCTGCGCTGGGGATAGATTTAGTCCCTGAGGCTGGGTCATCAGAAATAGGACAGCAAGTTTGTTCTCGTCAATCAAGGATTCGTATATTCTTTAGGCAACCATACTTGAAGTGACATTAAGTCCATCCTGGAGAGAAAGGAAAGGCATCAAAAGAGATTGGTGAAAACGCTCAAGTCCTGAACAGTACACACATGGGTTCTAAACCAGGCTGGCAGGATGCGGTAAAAAGAAGCCACTTTCCTTTTTTGTCGCTCCGGCTCACTAGCACCCTTTACTTCATCACTTTTCTAATTCTCACTGTGTATCTTTCAAACCGTCCGTTGCATGTAGGCTACACACGCCGGGGAAGGAGGAACTCCTCTCTTCTACACTGATTGGAAGCTCAGAAGGCAGGGTGACCTTCTCACGGTGTGGAATCGGGTTTTGAACTCGGGTCGGCAGTGGGTACTCTTACTCTGTCCTCCAGGGCGTGGCCTCCCGCTGCCACGTTCTTGGAACACAGGCTCCACGTCTAGAGCCTGATGCTCTAGAACCACCGGGAAGCGAGGAGGGGAATCCGGCCTGCTGCGCAGCTACTGGACAAAGCCTGCTTCTTTTAGAGCAAGCCACACAGCCCAGGAGGTCTGAGAAGCAGACCCATTAAGACCGTGCTTTCTTGGGGCTGGCGAGGGAACCCACAAGGGTGGGTTTCGAGTGCTTGTGTGCAAAGGTGGTGAGCTGTTCATCTAGAACACATCCACTGTCACGCATGGCGTCAATGGCAGCAGCTAACATTTGTTGTGTGTTCAGCGCGTGCTTTCCTCTCCTCACCACTATCCTGGGACAGGGAAACTATTATTACACCATTTTGTGCAGACGAGGAAGCGGAGGGCCCCAGGTCACCCTTTGTTCTTTCTCAGGAAGATCTACAGGAGACAGCACACCTGCATTGCCTAAGGAGGTTACCGGTGACCATGGGCCACCTTGCACTTGGGACAGGAAATAGGCAGTGCTCCTCACCGAATAGAAGAGGAGATAGAGGTCTGTAGCAGGTAAGCCCTGCTCAGGATCAAGTAACCCCAAGGGGGCCATATGTACATTACGGGGGGGGGGACACACTTCTCCCCAGGGACTTGGGGTGGAGGTCTCTAAACCCACGGCCAACACAGGAGTCTCAGAACTTAGAGCTTTGGGGACACTGACAATCACCACGAGCCTTTAAAACCATCCCCCCCTTTTTTAAATGTTCAAGCTTAAAAAAAAAAAATATCTTAACTTAGAAAGCACGAAGCCCAGACAGACACACGTGACGGCAGAGAAGTTCACTGCCGAGTCATCCCAGTGACATACTCTGCAGGGCTAAATGCGGGCTAACAGCACAGACATGAACACACACACCATAGCTTGGAGGTGCCCCATGCCAGAGCTGGACTCCAGCCTCACCTTCTGTCCCATCTCCTATTCACATTACGATGAGCTTTATTTGAATTTCCAGGTGCGTCAAGAAAAAAAAAAAAAAAGATTAAGAGAATTTGGGATCGTGCAGCAGATTAGGAGGTTGTTTTGGTCAGAGAGACACCTGGTGGCTCTTGCGATAAAACACACTGTCCCGTGAAAGGACACTTCTCTTACCCAAGGCATGCTATGGGGAGCGGGGAGGGCAGGGCACAGAGACCCAGCTTATCCTGAGAGCACTGGGCATCACCTTTGCAGGGAGGTAGGTGAGCCTGGCAGGACAAGAGCCAAATGGGCTTGAACACCCTTCCCAGCTTTGTCTCCTGCACAGACAGCTGGACTCCCCTAAGCATGGACCCTCCATCTAAGGAAACGAGGCTGATGCCTATCGTTCTCAAGATCATTGCGAGGACAGGGTGAGCAGGAGACAGAACCAGTGGGGCACCAGCACAGAGCCTGCGGCCAGTCCTCTTGGTCTTTGAACACTGTTTCCTGACCTCACTGGGACCTGGGCATCTGTGGGTTCCCCACAGTTCTATCCGCTGCTCACTACAGCACCGGGAGATCTGGGAGCTGGGCCCCTGGGTGCAGACAGGCTTTGCCCCCTCGAGGTCTTAGTGTGATTCACCCACACAGGACACTTTCCACAAAATCATGTTCATGGGGTATCCTTTGGGTGCCCCCCCTTCTATATTTCCCTGTGTTCAAATTTTTGCCATAAGCAGTCGTTACGTTTACATTAAATAAGAAGAAATGATGGCCATTTCTTTTTCAGACAAAAAAAATGTTAAATTTCCCTCAATTCTTGTTTTCATCTTAGCCCACGGATGATTTCACATCTGTTTATTCATCTTTTCGAATAGAATAAAGAAGACTCAGGGATTTCGTGGCATTATTTAACTTCTCATAGTCTATCCTGTAATTTCAACCGTTGTCATTGTCTTCACACAAAGGAAAACAGCAGACAAGTAGACGTCTCCCTCTGGAATAAACCCACACAGTGGTGTCTATGCTCTTGCCCATGCTGTGTGCGAAAGTGCAGGAAGCAGAGTGGTTTCATTCCCACCAGCTCCTACAGGGTCATCTGCAAAGGGAAACTGAGTCAGTGTGATTGCTTGCTGAATTCATTTCTTTGTATTATGCATTCCTTACTTGTTTTCTTTAAACGAAAGATGTAATTTAAGAAAAAGTTGTATGAAGAATAGAACCTTTCTAACTCAAAAAGAATTTTATATCCATTAGGGAATTTACCTTCTGAAATATTGACATGAATTTTTTTTTTTTTAAGAGAGAGATTGCCACAAGCTGGGGGAGGGGGGAGGAACAGAAGCGGAGAGAGAGAGAGAATCTTAAGCAGGGTCCATGCCCAGCATGGAGCCCAACACAAGGCTCGATCTCACAACCCTGAGATCATGAGCTGAGCCGAAATCAAGAGTAGGATGCTTAACCGATTAAGCCACCCAGGCACCAGTTGGCATGAATTTTTTAAAGCCAAAACAAACAAACAAAAAGTCCTTCTAGAGAATAGAAAAGAATATTATTCAAACAGAATAGAATATTATTCAAATAATCTTTTTCTAATTAACCTGATGGGCTGATTTTGGTTGATGCTGGATTTTCTTAAAATACAGGCTACTTTTACTAATCTGTTTATTAGCAAACTAGCAGAACAATTTGACCATTTTTTGCCATGTCAACTTGAAGGAGCCATCTTTGCCCAAGAACTAGAATTATTATCCATTTACTTGAAAGGTGACCCTATCACAAGGCTCCGCTAAGATCTTAAAGACTGAAAACTTACTAGGAATGGACAGACACTGATTTCTTCTGGTGCATGTGGGATGGTTATCAGGGAGATTCGCTCATGTTTTAGAAAGACCCGTTTTTTTAAGGACATGGAATCCCTTGCTAACGGGGTATCAACCCTCTCTTCCCACAAGGGGACATGTCTACAGGATGAAGTTCCCATACATGGGCATCCACAAACGGCCCAGTATGCCTGGCATGAAGCACTACGTGGTGGGCTGGAGGGACCGCAGGGGACCAGCAAGGGGGACAAACCCGACTGGTTCTCCATGTGGTCACACTGAGCCACAAAGGTGATCACCGCCCTGATTCTGCACGGAAGCACTGGCCTCAGGATGGGCCAGAGGAGGGAAGAATCCCAAAGCGGATAAAGGACAGGGCCCCCGCGCATCTATGGAACCTACAGTCGGGGCAGAATCCCGAGGTGCTGCAGTCTCTGCCTGTGATACAACGTCTGTTTCCCTTTTTAGGAAGGTGACCACATGTCCCAGTTTGCCTGGAGAGTCTCAGTTTAGGCCGGCTGGCCCGGCACAATTATTAATAGCACTTCCTTCCACTCTTCAAAGCTTCCTGGTTCAGATGACAAACTACCCTGTCACCGCCCTTCAGCTAGAGCTCACTCAGGGGTCCCCCGCCACTCCAAGATGCCCACAAGAGCCCTCCCAGCAGAGCCCTTTGGTCTAGACCTTTCGACTACTCCCCCTGCCCCACTCCTTTGGGGTCAAGGGACTCAAAATATAGCCCTCCTGATTAAAATGTGTATGTCTGAGAAAGCCTTCTGCTGACAATTCCTGTCAAGCAGAGAAGCGCTTCGAATGGGGCAGATCGAGGCCTGTGTCTGGCCCGTGGGACAGGTACCTGGACAAGGGCTGCCCTCCAGAGAGTTCTCCCCACACACCACTGAGGCAGGCCCAGCATGTGGGAGAGGGGCTCGCAGGGTGCTAAAAGGGGTGGGCACACCCGAGGGTCTGGCCACCCCCCGCAGCCTCCATGGTGAAACCCGACCCTTCTCTCCGCAGACCAGTCAGGGCCAAGCCAGACCCTTGCAGAAGCGACATTGCGCTGGCCTCAATTATGCTCCTGTCACGCACAGAGCCAGCGGGAGGCGGCCTTTAGATCAGTAAAAATAAACTTTACTCTAATACAGCACGGAAAGTTTTTGAAACAGGAACTGTTCTTATCTGACACACACAAAATTCTTAACCCCTTGAACCTCTAAAAGTTATAGTCTGTGCAATCTTATAAATATTGTCATGGCCATATACACATGTGGTTTATGGTCCTAAAAGCCTTGGAGAAACCGATACAATTCGATTCTTTAGACATGATTAACCTAATTAGAAAACAAGAAAGTCCTGAGTGCAGCCAGGAATAAAGGAGCAGGAAGAGGCCTGAGGGAAAGGAAGACTGAAAACAACAGGAACACAATGGAACCCACTGCAGGATCGTAGGGGGAAGAAACCAGCAACATGAAATTATAGGCAAAAATGGAAACAAACTATCCTGGGGAAAGGTGAGTTGACCCCAAGACCAAATTTCATTCCAAGTCGCCAACGACGGAATTTATCACCCGGCAGACTTGTTCTCGTGGGAGCAGGAGGCTTGTTCCTGCTGATTCTTACCGACTGATATCCAGGTGGCAGCAGCAACGGAGAAAAGACTTCTCTGTTCCGGCATGTGTGCGGGCTGTGTGTTCCTGGGCAGGATGCCTAGCCTCTCTGAGCCTCCTGCCCTACCAGTCCAATGTGGACAGTACTTTGCTGGTTTGTTGGGAAGATTACAAGCAGCCTAGAAAATGTGCTTACACTGTCCCTGAAACATAACTGATACTCAGTAAATAAAACTATTTTGTGTGTGATGAGGACTCTACCTTAAAATTTATTTTCTTTCTAGTCGTGTACTGCCATGTGGTTCTGTCAATCACCACAGGTGCCTCCTTTCCTAAGGCGCCAGCTCTGTGCGCAGAAGTAGACGCTCCCTGAGAGTAAGTGTGATTTCCTCTTCCTCCGGTACAGCTTTCCTCCCACTTGCACACCACCAGGGGCACCACGGCCTTGAACTCTGCACTGAACTCTGTGAGCTGGCAGTCCCATAGCAGACCACGTCCCTGAAGCTCCCGGAGCCCTGCAAGGCCATCCCCTCAAGCACACACACCTCCCCACAAAGGACGCTGTCTCAAGTACCACAGGCCTCCACGTGTCCCAAGTACCTGGACCCCACAGGAGGCAGGATTTCCCAGGTCACAAACTCTGAGACCCTCACTCCAGTGGGGCAGCCACAGTCCACAAGGGCACACCATTCTGAGGAGTGAAGGGCCAGGACTCCGTGGCCAAGTGCCACCTAGGCAAGAAAGAACACCTCGGCCTGAAGAGAAGCAAGGTGGGCTCTCTGGCCAAAGCGTGAGGGAGTAGATTCTGGCAGAAGCGCCTGAGAGCAGCAGCAGGGATCACTACGCTCCTGCTGTCAGAGGTCCGACAGGGGTGCGCTGGCGGTGGGGTGGCCCCAGCATTAAGAACACAAAAGGAAGACATGGTGCCGGCAGACATCAGTGGGGTGTATTTGAGGTAAACTGTGGTCTCAGATACGCAATCATGTGGGTGTTGTCAAAAAGAACCCAACACGAGGCTTCTCGTGAGGAAAGGCCCAGCTAAGTTTTTGGTCCCGATGAGATTTTCCTCTTTTTACAAGTAGTCGTTCCAAACACTAAAGCAGAGGCCTGTGAGGAAGGCTGGCCGTCCTCTGCTCTGCTAGAGTCCAGCAAGGTTCCCGACAAGCCCAGGCCCACAGCATGGTCAGGCCGGGAAGCCTGGCCCCTGTGCCGCTGGGATCCCAGTGGGGACGGGGAGGTGGGTGACCCAGGAGCCACATAGGGGCACCGCCCATGCTAGGAGGGATGACCAGCCATCTCCAGGAGGGAGTGGAAGTCCCCAGGGCTGGAGGGGAGCTTCGCCCATCTTGCCGCTGGAGCTGTGCCTGTTCGGCCTGAGCCTCGGTCCCCGGGGAAGCCGGACCAGCTACTCAGTGAGGAGACAGACCCCTGGGTCTCCACCCGCCTGCAGCTTTCAGATGCACTGCTCCTCATCTCTGTCGTTCAGGAGCAGAGACCACTTGTCCCCACCATCATCAGCCGCAGCACTGTGTCGAGACAGCTTGTCGGACTTCAGGGAGGACAGAGACACCTGGCTGATGAAGCTGACCTGGTCCCAGGGTGTGGCCCTCGGGGAGTCCCGCCGCCGGTCATCCATGCCGATGTACACGCTCACCTGCGACGCTGTCAGGGGCTTCATGCGGCCCTGGGCCTGGGCCTCATACCGCTCCAGGTCAGGCTTCTTATAGCTGCCGAGTGAGATTCCAAGAGCATTTGAGCCATTGCGGGCACACGCCTTTTTTTTTTTTTTTTTTTTTTTTTTGGAGGATGGTAAAGAACTCTCACCAGAGTCTTGGGATTACGCATGGTATGGAAACCTCATGGATTTTAGGATTTTTAAAGGAGAGGGTATTGAGTTCCTAGGATTCAAGTCAAGTTCGACTGATTGAGAAACCTCCCATCCAAATGCCCGGCACCCTGCAGCTGTGCCACTGAAAGCATGAATCAACATCTTTTCAAAAAAGTAAGAAAGGCAATACACGAGGACCCCAGGTGGACATGGCATTACTAGAACAACCCTGGAGTAGAGTGACTGCTACAGCAGCCAGCATGCCGGGTGGCGAGGAGCTGCCCCCTCGAGGTGCCCATCCAGATATTACACACCCCTACCTCCGGTGCACCAGGGCCCTGTGCACGGCACCCACCCATCACTAGCCCACAAGGCAGGGGGCTAGGCGCGGGGGAGAAGGCCCTTGCTCCGTCCTGGAGGGACTCACCACTTGAGCTGCAGCGACGAGAGAACCACAGACACAGAGGAGGCCGCCATGGCCGCCGAGCCCATCCACGGCTGCAGCACGATGCCGATGGGCATGAAGACCCCTGGCCGAGGGAAGCACAACACTCGCACCATAGCCCACAGAAGGTCCTCACCTCGGGCTGCCCCCTGTAAAGTTCTCCATTTCGGGGTGGCTCAGAACCCCCTTCTGCCACTTCATGGCCACGTGCCCGCATGCCTCTTTAGTAGGTGGTCTTGGAGCTGAGCTGGGGTTACGGTCTCGGGGATTGGGGTCCCCCACCCACTCTGGCCTTCCTGGGACTGTCCACAGGCAGCATCGTGGGCTTCAGGGGACACTGCAAGGGAACAGGGAATCCCAGGGACCCTCTCAGCAGGTTTCATTTCCCTTTAGAGACTTACAAAGTGGAAAATACATCAACTCTTCCTAAAATGCTTCTGCCCTGCCTGCCGGCTGGCTACCCAGGGATGTGGGCCACTTATTAAGTTGGGCAGGAAGCCAGCGGGCAGAGAGAAGCCTTCCTGGCCTTGGCTGGAGTCAAAGGTAACCAAGCAGTGGAGAGCCACCCTACCTGCCGCGATGGGTATTCCGATCAGGTTATAAATCAACGCCAGCACCAGGTTGAGGTGTATTCTCCAGACGGTCCTCTTGGAGAGGTGAATGCTAGCCACCACATCGAGCAAATCGTTCTGTAGGAGGAACACACCGCCTGTCAGGAGCTCTGTCCCCAGGCCCTCCCTGCTCCCATAACCAGGACAACAGGGCACAAGAAGATATAGCCAAGCTCACTCTAATGAGGACAACGTCAGCAGCCTCGATGGCGACATCCGTGCCTGTCCCGATGGCAATGCCCACATCAGCCTGGGCCAAGGCCGGCGAGTCATTAATCCCGTCTCCTACCATGGCAACTTTCTTCCCTTCATTCTGGAGCTCCTGGACCTTGGCCACCTTGTGAGAAGGTAGCACCTCTGCAAAGACTTTGTTGATACCAACCTAAAAGTTAAAACACAAATACATGACAACACCTGGTGTTGGCAAAGGATAGTGAATAGCAGCAGAAACCTGTGAGGCATCCAGCCCCACTGCCTCCGGCCTCCAAGCCCAGGCAATGGTGTCAGTCACACCCTAGATCCCAGGGACTGCCATCCCCGTGCCCCCCTCCATGGGGGATTAGTCCTCATGCTGGTCTCCCTGCCCACCTCCCAATCTTTGGTCTTTCCAAAACAGTGGTCAGCTGGACTCTCTCAGTGGATTACACTTCTCCTGGGATGACATCCACACTCCTCAAGACCCCTCAGGAACTGGTCCTGCCCGCTTCCAGCCCATGCTGGATTCTGCCCCGTTCAGCTTCCTGCTGCTCTCCAGCCCAGTGCTGCGGTGCTCAGGCTGCCCGCTCTGTCCTGGAAATGTCAGCTTCCCTTTCTCCGACCCCCCCAACAACCTCCCCTATTCTTCATCTGACCTCTCCTGACTTAAGCATTTCCTCCCCTGGGAAGGCGGCTCCAGCCTCTGCCACACTGGGGTCAGCTGGCAGCTCCCACGCGTCCGGTGCACTTTTCTGTGGCAGAAGTGAGCACTCAGTTCAGCCCTGGCCTCTGGTCACCCGTCCCCCCAAGACAGAGCTGCCGCGGGGCAGACGCTCGCCCTCTTTGCTCCTCTCTGGAGCGGGTCCCATGGGTGGGGCTTAGTTAAGTGCTTGCTGAACAGCTAAACGAGTTTGAACCAGGAGGGGTGATGGTACTCAACAAAGTCCCGTTAGCGAGAAAGGCCATGTGGAGAAGGACCACTGCTTCCCTTGTAAGAAGCAGTTCACTTTCAAAAGCATCTGGCATACACACATTTGGGGAGGGTGCGTAGCCTTTGGGAATTGGCGCAGGAGTCCTCGCTATAAGCAGGGTTGGACAGGTGTGCAGTGGTGCTGTCCTCACCGCACGCACTCTGAAGTGAGGGCTGCTGGAGACCTGCCAGACCCAGATGTCTGTCTGTCTGTCTGCCGCACAGGCATGCGGAAGAGCTGAGTGGACAATCATCTCCTGAACACCACGCCTCAGAACCTGTATATTTCAGCTCTCAAGCCATGATCTTTGTTTTTGTCCCAATGGAAAGACAGAAACAGAGAATGTTGGAATTGCGTTTTCCAGGGCAGCCGCCTGTCCCAGGTTCAGACATCCAGGCTCCAGGGACGTGCGCTTGGCAATAGCAGCATGGCGGGGGACCCCCGTGGGGCACTGCACAGCTCGGAACAGAGCAGGAGCACCCGGAGAGGGGTAAGGCCAGAAGCAATGTGGAGCGCTGCAGGCCCTGGTATTGTTACTTTTCCTCAAAGTGCTCTGGGGGGTTCAGAGAAACCTCCAAGGGGGAAGATGTCCAGCCCCCGGTCCCCAGCACGCACCTGGGTGGCGATGGCTCTGGCCGTCTTCCGGTTGTCCCCTGTGATCAGAACCACGTCCACACCCATACTCTTCAGCGTGTGCACGGCCAGGGCTGCCTCCTGCTTGACTGCGTCGGCGATGGCGATCATGGCACAGAGCACGCCTGCAGGCGACACCCTCGGTCAGTCCACAAGGGCAAGCCCTGGGCAGCCCAAGGGGCAAAGGAGGCTCTGCTACCAGAAACAGTTTCCATAGCGCAACGGCACAGGCGAAAAACAAAACACCAAGTTATAGAACATAGCCCAGTTTCGATTTTGTGTTTTAAAAATGACCTCCATTTAAAGAGGCACACAAAAGTCTGGAAGGAATATGAAACATTTCCAGTGGCTCTCTGAGGGGTAGGATAAGGAGTCATTGCATTTTCTTTTGTATAGCTCTCCGAATCTTCCCAATTTTCTGCAAGGGACATCTATTACGTTCCAGATTGCCTGGCTCATAATAACTCGGTACATGTTAGCTATTATGATATGAGAAACAGAACGAATACGATAAAGTCTACTGAATAATGACGAATGTCCAAACAGAAAATCAGTCCTTCCTCTTCTTCCAGAAAGCATTCGTTGTGCTGGGTGGGGGTGGGGGGGTTGCCTGAACGAATCTTCAGCTGGTGATGTAGGAAGGCACTCGAGCACTGAGGGGTGGCACAGCAGGTTCAGGGGAGTGGGGTGACACGGGGCATGGCTCCTTCAGCACAGCTGGTTCTGATCTGAGGGGCTGAAGGGACTACAGGGTTTTAAGGACGTTGGAAAGGCCATGGCGGCGCAAGAAGGAAAAAAGAGTGGGAGAGGACACACTTCGTCGAAGCATTAAAGGTATCTATGCTGCTCATCAGCACAGCTTTACTTCTACAAGCAGAAACTGCCATTAACAGTGTAAGATTCCAGTCATCTGAGGCGTAAGTGCCCAGACACATGCGATCTTGGGGAGCTCCATGGAGGGGCAGCAATCTCATTCCTTAGGACCCGGGGGGTGTCCCCCTGGATAACAGGCCAGTGCTGCGTGTGCCGCGACGAAGAGGAGGGCGACGGAACCACGGGCTCAGACGGAAGCCGACAGGGATGGCGAAGGCAGGGGAGGATTCAAAGACGGAGGAGGCTAAGGCTAAGATGCCTCACTCTCGGGGGCAGGACGGGCACAGCGAGAGCGGGCCTCCGACTGAGAAGGAAGAGAGAAACTGGCAAGGCAGCCTTTTGGGACACAGAACTTAAATTAACAGAGAAGAAGATTTACTGGGGGAGAAAAAAGGAGAAAGCCTATTTTTGCCAGAGAACTCTAAGAAACTCCACGGTCCAGAGCAGAAGGCGAGGGGGGCAGTACCGTCAACGGCCACCAGCACGGCCGTCTGGCCTTTCAGCTCATGATTCGCCATCGCGTCACTGACGTCGCTGGAAATGGTTAGGCCGTTGCGCCTCATCCATTCGCGGTTCCCGATGAGCACAGAGAAGGTCTGGGGGGTCACGTCTGTTCCAAAGAGTTTGTGGTTATTCCCAAATAGTCCAGTTTTACTGTGAGAAAGGACTCAAAACCATGGAGTCCGTTTAACAGCAAAAAAGCGCATCGAGCTGTTTTGAAACACTGTAACTAGCGAGCACCTCTCAGAACACCACCCTTAAAGGACAGGGAAACAGAGCAATTACCATGTGGGACATGGGTGGGTAGGGCCGAAAGGGGTGTTAAGAGGTCCTGACAGTGTGGACGGCACGTTAGAGATGTTATAAACGCTAAACATCTGGTGGTATCCTTATTTGCCTTTAGGCGGTACCTGCTGGCCCCTCTTCTGCAGAGATTAGAAGCAACAAGTGCAGCTTGTGCATCAGCAAACAGCTTGTCTACGTCTGTGGATGTTTAACAGCTGTCTCTCCTTAGAGGCCGGGTGAGTGTTTCCCTGTCACTTTCTAACTGTGTGTGCCACTAACCTGGGGGTCACCTCACGGATCAGTCCTGGCAGCTAAATGGAAGGGTTGTGCTGAGGTTCTGAACTGCTAGGAGGTGGCAGAAGGCTTCCAATAAGACCCCAGAGCACTTAAGAGAGAACACCAGACACAGGCGTTTTGGTTTGGGAGGGCTTCCCCACTCTCACCCTGATGGCTGGCAAGCTACCCTCTAAATCAGAAAAACTGTTTTCAAAGGCAGCTGTCACTCCAAGCAGTACCCCTTCCTGGCTCGGGCAGACCACTTCCATCTGCATTCCCTGCTACAGCCAGCGCTGTAAATGGGACCCATCCCATCGGGATTCTACCGCACAGGAGGGGGACTGGAGGAGCAAACGAATTCCCATCTGTCCCCTCTGTAGCTTAGAGAAGCAAGACTGACTGGGGATAAGAAAGAGGAGACTCGGGGCGCCTGAGTGGCTCAGTCAGTCAAGGGTCTGCCTTCGGCTCAGGTCATGATCCTGGGGCCCTGGGATCGAGCCCCACATTTGGCTCCCTGTTTAGCGGGGAGTCTGCTTCTCCCTCTCCCACTCTCCCTCAGTGCTTATCCTCTCTATCTCTCTCTTAAATCTTAAAAATCTTATAAAAAAAAAAAAAGAAAAGAAAAAAGAAAGAGGAGACTCGAGATTATGGGTCACAGAAGCAATACTCCACGAATTTCAGTAATATATACTACTGTCTGCCATTAGCACCAAGATTCAGAAGTATCAGAGAACGCAACCATGGACAAACAGTAGGCCTTCCTGGGGGAGGGAGGCATGGCCAGGAGCCACTCTGTCCACAGCCAGGGACCCCACGGTGGTGTGCTAGCCTGGTGCTCTCTGGTTAGGCACACCACCAGCTGACCCGGCCGGGCCCAAGCCATGGCAGGCTGGGCAGAGAGGACAAGGGCCTGGGATACCTATTTCCTCGGGAGCGCTGCCAGCCCTGCTCGGGGGAGCCGCCTGTTTGCTCTGCTGGCTCTCGCTGTGGGCCAGGAGGCCCTCCACACTACTGACTTTGCAGCCGATTCCACAGCCGGGCACTGCTTGGAAGTCCGTGCAGTATCCCAAGGAGTCGGTTCCCAATTCCTGTGAAGCCAGGGAGAGAGGGGAGGTGAGGAGAGGCCAGAGAGAGCAGCACCAAGCAGGGGCCGAGAGGAGAGCAGGACGGGGCAGGTGAGGAGATCGACTAGTAACTCGGCAATTCCTTCCCTCCTCCGACGCGGACATGATAATTATTCAATGGTTGTCTCATGACATGGGACAAGGGACAGACCCGGAAGAAGAAGAGCAGTTCACAGCAAATGCCTCAGAAGAAGAAGAGCAGTTCACAGCAAATGCCTCAGATTAACGGAGGTTGGGGGGGCCAAAAAGAGGAGAGAGATTATTTTTACGTTGCAAATAATTTCCTGAGAATGATGGGACAGGCAAACGGGAACAAAGCAGCTTGGAGGCTCTCAGGAGGTCACTGCCCATCTACAGGCCCTGGGGGGACGAGGGAGAGGCAGGGGAAAGGCGTGAGGAGCGACGCGTGGGGTCAACCACACAGCAAAGGAGGGATGACAGAGCACATTCGTCCTGAAGCATCCCAAGAGAGAGGGGGAAATGGTGGTCTGAATGACCCTTCACAAAACACCCACAGAGATTTCTGGAAGACTTCCTGTCCAGGTAGAGCAGTCAGCTTTGCCCCAAGGCATTAATTGTCTTTGCCCAGACCATTTAAAAATTTTCAGGACAACATTCTGGCACAACCGGCTGCTTCTATATTTAGACTGAAGACAAAGAAAACGAAACAGGACCTTTCATCGGGCGAGGTCAAAGGACGAATGCTTCCCCATTAACTGCCAAGAATCCACTGGGCATTTGGCTCACCTCTGCTGGTTCCTCTCCATTTCCCGGTCCCCGGCTGAGGGGCCTCTCCTCGTCTCACCCTAACCCTCCATCCAGTTCTGTATTCCCCTTTGCACTAAGCACTCATAAAGGACTGGGCTGATCCGCCGACCACCCTCCCCACTGGACCGTCAGCTCCCAGAGGGTGGAGCTCACATCCCAGCTGTTTTTTGTTATTCCAAGCAGACGGTCAGTACCTGCTCTGTAAGTGACCCGTAACACTGAACCACCATCATTTGTGATGATCTGGAAATGGGACAAGGGACCCATCACTGAGCGCTGCATCTCCACCTACTCCACAGGGGCCTGCTGAGGGGTTCCCAAATCCCACAAGCTGAGGCTCCTGCAAGGCAGTTGAGCCAGGGTACAGAAGCAGCAGCAGAAGAGGCATGTGAGGAAGAAGGCGCTTGGAGGCTTCCAGCCCAGCCAGTGAAGTGGAAGAGGAGGCTGGGGTTGGGGTAGGGTAAGGGGGAGTTTGCAGTGGGTGGCGGGGGGTGGGTGGGGGAGAGACGAGCACTGCCCAGGTCTGCATACCTCTTTACAGTACTTGGTGATTGCCACGCCCAAGGGGTGCTCGCTGCTGGCCTCTGCAGTCCCCACCACAGCAAGAACCTTCCTGAGGGGCATCATGGCCACATCCACGAGCAGGAGGACCCTCATGACTTTGGGGACCCCATGGGTGATGGTGCCAGTTTTGTCAAACATCACGGTCTTTATCTGCCAAAACAACCACATCTTGATGACCACAAATATAGATGGAAGCGACTTTAAGAGCCCGCACAGTTTTGGGGCGGAACTCCATTTAACCTAGCTCAAGCAGGTAACAACACCCCTTCATAACTCACATTAACACATCCTCTGCAATCACTCTCACGGTTCAACTACTCCCATGACGAAGACTCAGTTTCCCTGCCTGTCTGGCCAAAACAGTCTGCATTGTGACTTAACCTTCACCAGACTGAGCAAGAAACTGTCATTCTAATTTGATGGGACATGGCATGGTACCATCTCCTGGAAAGTGACACCATGCAGATCTCCCATGTCAGGACCCTGGCAGTCTGCCCATCTCCCTGTGCACAGTGTGTCTATGGCCTAAGTGCAAACGCCTACTGCGTTTAAGGAGCTTGCACTCCAGGTTCAAAGAAAGGAAGGGATGGGCGCCTGGGTGGCTCAGTTGTTAACCATCTGCCTTCCACTCAGGTCATGATCTCAGGGTCCCAGGATCGAGCCCTGCATCAGGCTCCCTGCTCAGTGGGGAGCCTGCTTCTCCCTCTACCCCTGCTCTACTTCTTGTGCTTTATCTTGCTTTCTCCTCACTCTCAAACAAATAAATAAAATCTTAAAAAAAGAGAAAGCAAGAATGAAAAAGAGAGCGTTTCCCCGCCACAATAACAAGCCACCACCAAAGCCAGTTTCTCCACCAGGCCCACTTGGTCAATGGCAACTTGCACCTGTCCCCATGGGTCTGGGTTCTGCCATTTTGGTACCTGTGTCCATGGCCAGAGCCCACTCATCCCTGAGCTCCATACCTCCCCAAACCCTACAGAAGCCCAGCTGTTTGCTGTGGTCTGAATGTCCCACAGGCACGGCTCCCCCTCACTTAGCCCACAGCACTCATCTGGGCCCAGTGCTCAGTGGTGGTCTCTGCAACACACATGAGGGCTCTTCCTCCAACAATCCTTGCCTCCTTTAGTCCATCCTTGCATTCTGCACCCACAAGTAACCCAGCCCCACCCCCACCGTGGTCTCTTCAGATCCCTCCTCCGCTCCCTGTTGTTCTCTGGGTTTAGCTCCTGCTGAGCTTCCTCATCTGAGAAATGGGAATGATAAGCACTGACATCAAAGAGTTGTTAATGAAATTAAATCAATTCATATTTAATCCTGCAGCTGTTAGCTGTTCCTATTATCATTCCCAGCCCCTGCGGGCTTCCTGTTTTACTTAATTAACAGTGCTGCCCTCCAGCCTCTTCCAGGTTTTTCTCTTAATACAGAATGTAAACAGATACTACTTTCCCACCAAATCTCTTCAGTTTCCAAAAAAAAAAAAAAAAAAAATCACAAAGTAACAGCTACAGAGTCATTCCAGGCGACACGTCAGAGGATAGCCAGGAGCGCAAGGGCCAACCTTGTGGGCCATCTCCAGAGGCTTGCCTCCTTTGATGAGGATGCCATTCTGGGCGGCCACCCCGGTGCCCACCATGACCGCTGTGGGCGTGGCCAGGCCCAGGGAGCAGGGGCAGGCGATGCACAGCACGGTGATGGACGTCTGGAACGCAAACCGGATGATCACCTCTGCCTGGGAGATGTGCTTGCTGTGGGTCTGAGAAGGGGAAAGAGATAAAGGCAGGCTGAGGGTTGAAGAAGGAATCACACTGACTTCCAATCACAGAACATTTCAACATGAGCACATTTCAGCAAGAGCAGCTGCGAGCTGAGATGCGTGATGAGCCGGGGTCTGGGGTCCAGAGTGTGGGGTCCACTCTGCTTCAGTGCTGTGTTATCATGTGGCTCACCTTACTGGTTCCCACCCCAGTTTTTCAACTTGACATTCTAGGCTTTCCTCTAAGAGAGGCATGAAGGGAGGAGAGAGTCGTGTAGAACTCCCTGCTAGGGGAAGGAGCATGGACTCTGGAACTGGACCGTGTACGTCCATGCTGGCCCTGGCACTGACTCACATCTCTGCGAGTGTCAGATCCCTCACTTTCGGAATGGACACAATACGACCAAGCACACCCAGCTGGTTGTTGTAAGGTTTAAATGAGCTGATACACATATAAATACACATAAACACACAAATATACATTGTACAAAACCTGGCATGGGCGAAGCCCCTGAGAAACTGTAACTATCACATTATCAATATTACATATTAACAATATTACACATTATTATAATTTTTATCATTATTGTGAAAACTTTTAAAAATGATAGGTCTCCAAGGAATCTACCCTAAGGTGATAATCATATAAGTGGCAAAATATACAAAGATACTTATCACAGTGTTTTTTTAAAAAAACTAGAGACACCTCAGAGGGAATTTATGAATTAAATTAAGGGTATGAGGTGCATAATGAAATCTTATACAATTGTTGAAACGATAGTGTATGTCTATACTTGCTGACATGGAAAGATCCCAGCAACACTGTTAAGTAAAAAAAGCAAGTACAAAATGGCATGTGTTGTGACTGAATTAGTGCAAAATTACCTGCCTGCATCTCTATACAGCTTTCAACAATACTGGAAAGAGGTTTCCCAGAGTGCAAAAAATCATCATTCCTAGGGATGGAATTTGGAGCCATCTTTATTTTCTTCTATTTTTTCCGCTATTGTTTTCTTTGTAAACCCAAAACGAACAAAATATGGGCCTCCTTTCCAGTTACCTGGCGACACACATAGGCATTACCATTTGCATTCTGACATTTTGCATTATGTTGGTTTATTTTGCAAAATGGCAGGTGTCTCTGCAGTACAATCAGGAGACACTGAATTCACTTTCATCAGTGTGTTTTTGAAATCAAGGATACAGACCACAACCTCTTTAGCTTCCACCTACACTTTATTCCTTGATTTTGAAAGGCAGAAATCTAAGATAAGGTGTATTACTAAAGGGTCATTTCACTTTGATTAGAAACAGTTGGATTTGGATAGAGGGACACTGTGTTGAAGACATGGAATTTTTTGAGATAAAGATGATGTGATTTCAAAAAAACCCCCCAAACTCCAGTAATTCTCATCAAAATAACACCAGGCATCCTGATGGGATGGGTGGACTTCTAGAGGGTGACATGAACCTCTCCCTACAAATGACTTAGACAGCAGGGTGATAATACCTTAAAGGAACATGCAGTCCCTCCTTTGCCAGCATCCTCCCTGATGTTGCAGATAAAAACAGAAGAAGCCAAAGTAAGATGGAAAGGCAGGGAACAGCAGAAAGCCCCATACTCCAACCTGTTTAGGAATGACTTTTCCCACAGCCACAGGCCAATGAGCTGTT
Source organism: Mustela erminea (assembly GCF_009829155.1). Taxonomy (NCBI): domain Eukaryota; kingdom Metazoa; phylum Chordata; class Mammalia; order Carnivora; family Mustelidae; genus Mustela; species Mustela erminea. The sequence goes on from NC_045628.1 coordinate 62,781,879, forward strand.
CTCCCACAAAAGCAGGAATTTGAGGGGGTCAGGTGCCATAACAGCCACTGGCAAATTCTAAGAATATAGTCCTGGGTTACTCTTCAAAGCACTGAGGTCTCCTGAGATGTCAAGAGTTTAACTAGGACATTTTTCATTTTAGGACAGGACATTCGAGAGAGAAGATGACATCTTAGTAAATGACATGCACCCCAAGAATTTTAGATATGCCTTTAATTAGGGTAGACACTTTTTTAAAGAAAAAAAATGATTCGTTCTGCATTTACAGTTTCTTATTCTATGGCTCTACGGTAAAAGAGGCATTCGATCTGGCTAAGTAGGAGATACTTTAAACCATAGATAAAACACTGTTCCACTCACTGGGCAGCTGTCAAATATGACTCCAAGCGGGCCATTCCCCGTTGATGCACATCAAGGTTTCTCAAGCTCGGCACTACTGACATTTGGGGAGAGAGGACTCATGGTTGTGGGGGCTGTCCTTGGCCTGGTAGGATGTCTGGCAGTGCCCTCGACCTCTACCCACTCGGTGTCAGCAGCATTCCCTCCCCAGTCATGACAACCAAATACCTCCAGACATCGTCAAATATCTCCTGGGACAATAAAATTACTCCTTATTGAGAATTACTGTTGTATAGAGTTCTTACGTCTTGAGCAGAAAAGGTTTTTTTGGGACTCTCCACTTTTTTGGAAGTTTGACAACATAGTATTTTCCAAGAGAGCATTCATCATCTACTTTCTAACTCAAGAAAGTATATTCCATTGTCTCATGTATGGTTAATAAATATTTATTATTAAAAGGCTATTAGCACTGCCCAGGAAGCCACAAGGTTGAAGATGATACTATCAGACATAGAGAGCAAAAAACAAATTTTCTTAAAATCTGTTAAAATGATATTATCATGCCATCAAAATTGTGAAGTGACCTATGATATCTGCCTCATGACCCCAGAAATGGCCAAGGTCACATCATCTAAATGTTATAGGCATGACAACTGAGAGCTAATTGGTGTCTGGGAAATTATTTAACTAGAAGGCAAAGGACATCTTTAAAAAAAAAAATTTGCAGAAATAGAGTGATTGTGCTATCTTGGCTAAGATTTTGCTGCCAATAAATGAGGCAAATAAATGTAATGGGTAATTAAAGCCCAAAGAATCTAAGATATAAGAGAATAGGATTAATGGCAAAAGATGATTTAAAACATAGCAACCATACTGCCCAAAGCATTCAACTTACAGGAAAGTATTTCTGAACAACACCAAAATCGATAAAACCGATTATAATCCATACCACCAACGTCAGCGTTGAAATGATGATGATAAATGGGACAAAATACCCACTAAACCGGTCAGCCAGTTGCTGAATGGGTGCCTATGAAAATAAAACACCAAGACCACGGGAAATTACAATCCACAAAGAAATACATCCCCACAGGCACAGTTGAGCACTGGAGTTCTGAGCCCCCCAATTAACACGCTTACTAATCACTCCCTACTCAACAAAATCTGCCTGAATCTACGAAACTCTCGGAATAACTTCTAAAAGGAGGAAGCTGACGTTAGGTTATTTTTTAACTCTCTTCATTACCTTTGACATCTGAGCCTCTTCTACCAATTTCACGATCTGAGCCAATGTGGTGTCATTGCCCACGTGAGTGGCATTAACGAGTACAGAGCCATGTGCATTTATAGACCCAGCAATCACTATGCTTCCAGGTTTCTTCGTGACAGGCATGGCTTCTCCTGGAGGTGGGGAAGGACATCAACCGTCACACCCTCAGCACCCTGTTCAGCATTCATGTGACCCAGCAACTCCCGCCATACCCGCCCACAGGGAAGAGGAGACAAGCCGCCTCACCTGTGATGAGGGACTCGTCCACCATGGTGTTGCCTTCCAAGATTTTCCCATCCACTGGGAACTTCCCCCCGGGGACAACCTTGATGACGTCGCCCCGCTGCACCAGCTCCATGGGCACCTGCTCCTCCCTGCAAAAAAGCCGCTCAGGTTACACACACAGCAACAAGCCAGAGCTCAGCCCACCCAGCTCGGGTTCCCAACCAAGTGCTGGACTGGTTACACGTTCCTCGCTTTACACCAAGCAGCAGTACTCATTTTATCTGTTCGTTTTCAGATCGAGCCAATATGTACTGTGCAAATACTAAGGGACAGGCACTGTATTTGGCACTGGCAGTATAGCTGGGAACAGGAGAGCCAAGTCTCTATCCTCAGGAAGACCAATTCTGCAGGAGAAACAGATAACAAGATAGTCCCAGGTATTAAATAAGCATTAGGATGCAAATAATATGACCAGAAGTTTTATTTGTTTGTTCTGCGGGGGAGGGAGGGTTCACTTGGAAGATGAGCTGAGACCTGGATGATAATAAGAGGGACCAACATATAGGCAAAAGAAAGTTCAAGGGGAAAAACCCAACTAATGCGAAGGCCTTAAGGCAAGCAGGAAGGGTGCCTTTGAGAAGCAGGAAGTGAAGCAGGCAGTCCAGGTCTTGTCAGGACGTGCGGAGCACAATACAGTATGGGCTTTGGATGTAAGGTTTTTCTGGGAAATGACATAATTTGATTCACATTTTCAAGTCATCTCTCTGGCTGCTGCGTGAGAGCAGGCAGCAGGGACGATAATAGAAGCCAGGAGAAGAGGTGGGCTGTGGCAGCCTCCCAAGCAAAAGACGACAAAGCCTAAATGCGGAAATAAGAGAATCAAAAGAGGAGCTCGAAGTTCTGTTACTGAGATGGAGGCAAGTGTGCAAAAGCTGCTGAGGGAGGCGAGAGAAGAGAAGGAGAAGAGACGAAATGAAGACCTTCACGTTGACATGTGGGGTCTGGGAAGCCTATGCGACTTCCAGGGAAAATGTCAAGCAGGAAGTAGAAAATGGGACTTGAGCTGAGAGGAACAGATCCGGGAGCTGTCCACATACAGACAGCATTTACAGGCAGGAAATGGTGCCAGCTCACCTGGGTGTGCGAGTGGAAAAGACAAGGCGCCTAGAACTAAGCCCTGGGGCTGGCCCGCTGCACCAAGGTAGATGGGGCAGGGAGGCCTGCAAGGTGGGGGAGAAGGTGTCCCAGTCCAGCCACCAGATATGCAAACTTAATCACACTCTGCACTTGCGCTTTGTACCTCTGTGAAGGTCAGCCACATGTGCATAAAAAAGAAAACCAACAGAAAGTTTTCATGGAGAGACTGGGGGCCTGGGGGAAGGCTGGTGAGAGGCCAGACGAAGGCAAACCTGGCAACAGTTGGGTTGGGGTACGTGGTCTGCTTGGGTGAGGGGACAGTTTCAGGAGCTGGTGGAGGACAGCAGCTCAGTGGGAGGGGCGGACAGGAGCCTGTGGAGCCAGGACAGCAGCTCAGGATGCTTTTGCAGGAAATTGTGCTTTGGCAGAAGAGGGCGTGGGGTCAGACAGGAACATGGGGGCCATATGTGTATAAGGACTGGATGCTGGGGGGGCGGGAGGGGCAGGGTCGACCTGAGACAGACAGACACATGGTGGATGAGGGGAGGGAAGGGCAGAGACAGCCAGCCGGAGCCTGCCAGGGAACCACCACAGGGGCCAAAAACATGTCCCTGTATACAGCCGACCCTCGAACAACCGGGTTTGCACCTTGTGGGTACAGGCAGGTTTTTAATAAATACAATACAGAAGTACAAGTATGTTTTCTCTCCCTTCTGGTTTTCCTGACAGTTTTTTTTCTCTTACTTTACTCTAAGAACACAACACATACAAAATCAGTTACTAACCCACTGTTTACATTATCAGTAAGGCTTTGAGTCAACAGTAGCTTATTAGTAAAGTTTTTGGAAGTCAGAGGTTACACTTGGATTTTCGACTCTGCGCTGGGTCAGTGCCCCGTGCCCTACCATTGTTCAAGGGTCACGCGTTTATAACAGTGCCTCACGAACAGTGACAAAGGCAGATAAGCAGGCTCTGAGGTTATGTTAACATTCCCTTCATTCTACAAGGACTACACTCAAACTTCCACAGAGAAAAATGGACAATGAGCTGCCTTAGCCACGTGAGAAGGTAAAACAGAACTTTACTGAGTGTGTGTACCAGGCTAGTGGATTTGTACATTTTTTTTTTCTCACCGAATCTTCCCAAAAGTAGATGAGGTAAGTGATATTCACTCCCAGTAGATCAAAAACTTAAAGATTTCTTAGAAAGGCACGGAACTGAATCCACACGCCCATTTCTTTAAACGTTGCTATGGATAAATGTATAAAACTTGGGAACCAAAATGTGCAGAGATAGTAAATATTTCCAAGTTTTCTTTTTTAAAAAACTGTGCAGGAGCATCCTTGCAAAATGAGGATTCAAGAGTGTGTCTGTCTCCAGAGGTCCATCTTGGCACCCCGTGCAGCCCCTGCCCTGCAAGGCTGTGAGCACCGCAGCTCGGGCCAGTGCACAGAAATACAGGCTCAGCACCACGGGAGCCCGTGTGTGTGCCAGGTGCCAGGGACACGATGGGGAGCAAAGCAGACGCAGCCCTGACCTCGGGAGCTCAGAGTCCTTGCTAGGGCACTGGTGAGTCACAGGGCACTGGTGCCATCAGGGTCAAATCCTTGTACAAAGCCACAGTGTCCTCCTTTCTCCAACAGGGATTTTGTTCCAGGATTAACTGAGATGATGTGTGTTCAGTACATAGTACAGTGCCTGACATATGGTGAGCTCCCAGGGAACTTTACTTAATAGACGTTTTCCCTAGTGACGGGTCTCTGTGTAGCAGGCCCTGTGCTGGACTGGGATATGCACAGGACAAGATGGAGCCTTTCTCTCAAGATGCTGACAGCCCAGAAGCCACAAACAGACTCATGTATGTAAGCCCAGGAATGGTCACAATACAATAAATGGGTTAGGAAAAGAAGGGGCACCCTGAGATCTTGAGTGTGGGGAGTAGGCATGAGGAAATCTGTTTGGGGCCTGGGCAGGGTGGCAAACAAGGAGGAGAGGAGGAGTCTCCATAATCTGAGAATGTTCTTTGGTGCTTCTTAAAGTCTCCCAGTGATGGGGATGCCCAGGCCCTGCCCTCTGAGGCCTGCCTACGTGACCTGCAAAAGTTTCCCATCACACCAGGTCCTCACTTGGCAAGACAGGCCTGTTGGGAGAAAAAGCACCTGCTCACTTGTGGAGGGCATCAGGAGCTGAGAGCAGAGCCTTCTCCCCCTGCACAACCTAACGACTGAGCTTTAGAAGGTTTGCTTCTGTGGGACTGCTTCAAGAAATTGGCACCCATGTCCAACTGGGTGCCCTTCAAAGAAACCTTTAGTAATGCCAATCTCTGCTTAATCAAAAGTTGAATTTCCTCTCAATCTGAATTAACCATATCATTCTAAGTCCAAACAGCTTAATTTAAGGTGAAAAGCATTGATGGGGGTCAAGGTGGCTCCTTCCAGGGAATTCCCAGCATTTCTTCTTCAGAAGCTTGTATCTCCCCAAAACACCAAGGTGCAGGAACACACTTAATTGAGAGACAGTGATTTCCCTGGCGTTTCTTCTGCTTCAAGAGCTTCTGCCAGGAGTCTGTCTACCACACCCGTCTCCTCGCTCCTCTCCCTCCTCATCTAACACAAGGTAAAAAAACAAAAACTCAGAACAGAGCAGCCGGTACCTAGACAAACTGTGTAACTCTGCTTTCCCCACTACCACAGGAGACTTCAATGCAGCAGACTGGGGACCAGGTCGTGTAGGCTCTTGAATGTCACCCCCACAAACATGGGGTGATTTAACATTTCATAGTCCTTTCATTCATTCAGCTAGTAATCTGAGCACCTGCCACGTGGGTGTCCCAGGGCGAGCAGAGCAACAGCCAAGCAGGTCTGGGGACAGGAAAGGATTCCGGACGACGTTCCCCACCACCACTCCCACTCCCCAAGTTAAGCCCTGAAGGACAAGCAGCCAGGCAGAGGGGAAGAAGAAAGTGTGAGGCGAGACCCAAGAGCCTCCTCCTGGGAGCTGCCAGTGGGGTGTGGCCTGGACAAGATGGAGGTGTGGTGGCACAAGAGGCTGAGGCCAAGAGGCGGGCTGGGGTAGACGCTCAGTCTCACATGTGCACTAAGCACACAGACTTCATCCTAAGGACGGCAAGAAGCTGCAGAAGGAGCTCCAGCTACCGAGGAATATAGCAGATCTGTGCTTCCAAGAGATCACTGGTTTGAATGCGGGAAGATATTTATCCCCACAGGAGGCCAAGGAAGACCCTGTAGCAATGCTTTAGGAGACAGAGTGGTGACAACAGGAAGGGGCAGGGGTTACCAGAGGTGACCACATGCCAGACTGATCACAGACCCTCCCATCACCCAAGACTTGGGACAGACAGGGGTCCCTGGCAGAGGAATAGGCCCAAGTCTTGCTGAAAGGAAATAGCTGAGGTAAGAAACTCTGGTGGCCTTCCAGTGGCACTGCAGAGGCCCAGTGTGGCAAGGCCCCACAGAAGGCGGGGGCTGACTTGGGGGCCCTGGCACCAGCACAACTCCTCTTATAGAAAGTCAAGCTCCTCAGCAGAACAGTGTGTGGCCCTGGCCCTGGGACAGCAGAGTTGACCACTGGCCCGTCACCTCCCAGCAGCCTGGAGCACACGGTCAGGAAGGTGGTGGTGTAGGAACCACCACCCTGGTCTGACAGACAGGAACCGTGCCTCACAGGCCCTAACTGACCTGCTCCTGCACACAGCCCGTCTACGGCAAGGCCAGAAGGAACCCTGGTCTTCTGGCCCCTAACTTAGAAAATGGCGCCATCACATGATGAAGGTAGGAGTCTGGCCCGTGAGCGTCCACAGCAACAAAAGTGAACCGCAGTCTTTGATAAAGAACTGAGCTGTGGCTGGGGTAACCCCGCCATGCTTAGGCATTTCACACAGCTTTTGCCTTCTGGCAAGGATGCGCGTGTCCTCGTAGCCCAATCAACAGAGCAGTCTGTGCGAGTGTGGCCAGTGCTCAAAACGAAAGGCAGTGAGGAAAGGCAGCTGTCACGGCTTTGCTCCCCATCTGAACACTTCCATGTCTCAGAAACTTTCATGTCGTTAATTTATAAGGGGAAAAAAAACAGTCAAGATACGCAAATGCTGCTGGGCCCCCCAAACAGTGGAGTGCATGTGGGGGCCCGCACATGCCAGCTGCTCGGTCACACAGGGTCCTCCTGCCTGGAAGACAGGGAGCAGGTGGCCGAGAAGGAGCCTGTTCCAGCTCCGCCACTCACCTGCCCCAGGCTCTGGGCAAGTCACTCCACCCCACTGGGCTTCAGGTTCTTCCTAAAGACACGGTGATGGCGGGAGCACCTACCTCACAGGGTAGTTAACCAGTGAAATTAGGTAGTTTACATGAAGTACCAGCCAGTGGGACTAATGCATGGTAGGTTCTCAAATCTCATAATTCCACCCAGGATTTAAAAGCTCTAGCACCCAGATAAAAAACATGCCTCCACGCTGTGGTCGGCCAGTGCCTCATTCATGCACAGGCTCACCGAGTGCCCCCCCAGGGTGGGGAGCTCTCAGCCTCTGAGGACCATCTCTGGGGGACACACTCATGAACCCACACTGGCAACAGCGTGAAGAATGGGCAAGTATGGTGGGGGCGGGGCACAGGATGGCTTTGACAACAGGAGTCTAGACTGTACGTCATACTGGATGGCTGGAATCAGCATAGACGGCCACCTTGAAGGTCAAGGAGAAACTGACAGAGGGAGGTTCCTGAACAGAGAACCAGAGCAGAGACCTCTTCCCCGGGGGTGGGAGGAAGGGAGCGTGCAGTGGGGAGGGTTAGCCCTGCAGGCTGAGGGACACGGAGCTGATGGATTTCCCACCTCGGAGCTTCCAGTTTCAGTAGTCAGAGCGAGGTCACAGGTCAAAGGGGAAAGTGGTGGGGCTGGAGAGAGAGCTCAGGAATGTGAGGAAGGTCTGAAATAAGCATTCCCTAGAATATGAAAATGAGGCTGACCAGGGAAGTAGCCTTAAGTTGTGCAAATGTCCGTGTTATTTACACACCTTAAGAATCAGTATGTGGACCGGTTAAGATCATGGACTCTGGAGTCCAGAGCCTGGCTTATGGCCCATCCCAGCACTTAGCACCCCTGGGATGCTGGGTAGATTGCTTAGCTTTTCTGATCATCGGTCTCCTCATCTGCAAAACACGGCTAGGAACAGTCCTTTCCTCCTACAGTTTTTTCTTTAAATTAGATTTAATACAAATAGGTTAAAATAGTGTCTGGCAGACAGCAAATGCTATGTAAGTTCCAGCAGTAATGATAATAATCATTATTATTTTTAATATCTGCCAACTTTATGAAGAAGAGAAGTACTTCTCCCACTTGTATTTTTGGCAAGCTGAAACCCTACCTCCCAGCCTGTGTAAATCCTCCAGATCTTGCAAGGAAGGTCTAGCATGTGGTCCATGCTCTTGGAAGCTCTCCCTGACCACCTCCAGCCTTCCCCTTCTCTATCTCTATCCAGGAACACTTGTCACCGAGGCCCCCCGTTTGTTATGTAGCTACTCACACACGCCACCTGAGTTGTTGCCTATGTTGTAGTCTGCAAATGCCCTGCTAATTACCTGGATCGAAAGGACAGATCTGACCATACAAGTCTTCACCTGCCCCCACAAGGTCTAGTGGAATGTTGCGAACATGAAGGGTGTTTTGAGATTAATATAAATTGCTTAAAAACTCTGAAGAGAACCCACCTGACAATCAAGTTGTCCTCACCAAGGGTGACAACGATGGCTTCTGTGGCTTGGAGAGACATGAGTCTGGCAAGGGCTTCTGAGGTTTTGCTCTAGGAAATAATCAGAATGGAAAACGGGATCTACCGTAAGCAAACCGTGCAAAGCCAGACCAACACTCGCTAGGCAGGTGTTACAGAAAGCCCTTGCAGAAAGAGGATGACCCTGAACACAGCCGTAGTGCACGTCAGGGCGCGTAATGCTCCAGGACAGATGTCACTGCCATCGACACGAAGCCATGTCACCACCATACCAAATGCACAACGTCACAAAGTTCTATGAATTACATTTCAGCCGAAAATACGAAACCAGTCTGCCCAGTAACTGCTTTTTTTTTTTTTCCTAAGGTTTAATCTAATTTCTTTCAGAGCTACAGTCCCACTCTTTTACAGAATAGGTTAAAATGTGGGTATCATGCAGGGTGTTAAAAATGGCGTGACCCTCAGATGGATGTGTGGATTCGTGGACTAACAAGCCACACGGTCGGTTCCATACAAAGAGGTGGTGTGAGCACTGGCCTGCCATCCAGGGTTCTTTCTGTTACACAATGTGCCTGAGCAAAGGTTTCAATAATTAACCAGATTAGCTGGGATTTCGGAAGCAGCAACCAGTTGGGAGATTAGTGATCAGAACACCTAATTATAGTAGGTTTCACATTTCCTGAAGTCTTTCTCTAGACTGTGTGTAATTAGTAATTCTAAACAAGGTGTTCGGATGAATTAAGATTTATGTTACTGAAGAAACAGTTCTTTTTTCACCTGAAGCTACAGTTACCTTTGCCACGTGTTCCAGCCACCGCCCCAGGGCAATGAACACAAAGAGCATGGGGGGGGTGTCGAAGAAGGTCACGGGGCTCCTCTCCGCCTTCTCGGCTACGGCCACCACTAGGATGACAAATGAGTAGGTGTAGGCGATGGTGGTAGCCAGCACGATGAGCACGTCCATGTTGGCTGTCCCATGCTTCAGAGACCTGTAGGCCTGGACGTAGAAGTACCACCCACCGAGGAGCTGAAAGCAGAAGAAGCAACAGCTGCTCAAGGAGGCCTGCAGTCTGAAGAATGACCAGATGCCCAGAGGCCCCTCGGCCTGCAAATGCTCAGACATGACTTCTTCCTCGGCAAGGGACATGGAGGCAATGCACTTCCTGATTCATAGCCACTCACAGGAATGGAGGGCCAAGGTCTTGACCCATTCAGGGTCAACCTGAACAGACGTCCATCAACAGGACAAGGGGGCCATGGGGACATAAGTCATGGTTCGTTTATACTGTGGACAGGACTCTGTAGTCCTGAGAAAGAATGTGCTAGATCTACAAACCACTGGCATGAAAAATGCCCGTAATACACGGTTAAGTGAAAAAGCTGGTTATAAATCAATTTATCTCGTATGATCCTATTCCAATTAAAAAATAAAAAGCCCATGTGTCTGTATAGTGTGAACATGCACACACACCTACATATATAAGCAAGCATGTATGAGGATCCGTGAACATGCACGTCCAACTAGTAACAACCCCAGGGTCTAGGACTGGGCTGGAGGCTGGGTGTGATTCCAAGGAAGGAATATCTTCCCCTTTGCTTCTTCTAGTTCAGCATGGTTTGAACTGCCTACAACAAATATACATCACAATTGTAATTAAAAAGAAAATAGAGGAAAGAGCAAGTTCAGGCTATAATAATTGCCCTCAGATAGGCTTAAACTAAACATTCCATCGTTGAGGCAGGAGTTTTATTTTCTATTCTAAAGCAGGTGGAGGGCACACTTCCCACCAGCAACACAGCTAGCTCCCTCCTACCAGCCCTGGAATGGAAGTTCCAGGGAGCCCGGCTCAGGGCTTGCTATACAGGGAGAGTCTGATCACCTATAACCGTGAAAGTGATGGTGAGACCAAGTCCTTTTATGCCCACCCGCCCCCTGCCTCTCAAGAATTTTAAGACAGAAAAAAAGCCCCCAGAGGGCAGCTGTGGTAGAGCCACGCTGAAGGGCTGTGTCTGGCGTGGGAGGGCAGAGGTTGGCCCCCCCGATACGCACCTGGACAAAGGTACACAAGATAAAGAAGATGAGATTGAGGATGGACAGTCCCGGAATGATGTTGCGGTCCAGGACCATGGCCTCGTGGGGCTCATGGCTGGGCACCAGCATGTAGATCATGAGACCCATGACGGGGATGCCGAACACCAGGCTGCACAGGAAAGACTTCCTCCACCTGCAAAGCAAAGCAGTGACACCAGCCTATTAGGTAGCATCTGTCACTTGGATTGTGGGCTGGCCTTCTCCTGGGGCCTCAGTTTCAGACTTGCTTTTGCCACATGTCTGAGACACACCACCAGGGGTGTGGAGCAAGGGGAAGTCTCCCACCCTGACACCCAGCCACCTGAGAAAGCACCTATGGGTTTAAACTTCTCGGGGATGTTCCAGAGATACACAGACACTCTGCCCGCCTGAGGCTGACCCGTCGCCTCTAATCCGTTGTGGGGGGGGGGGGGCGCTGAGGCCCAGAACTGAGAACCCAGCCCTAAAGAAGGGGAACACCCCAGCCCACATGGCTGCCTGCTGCTCTTCTTTCAAAATAAAATTTCATACAGCCTCCCAAGGAAAAAAAAAACAGATAAAAACAAAATTTTATTAGTCCGAACTTACTTCTACATTTGATTTTTAAACTATTATGTAATCTAGTCAGTGAGAACTGCAAAGCCATCTTGGTGAACACTGAAGTCTGACATGGGGGTCGCAGGGGATAGCTGTGGTCTCATATGAGCATTTGTGACATTCCCACCATGTGTTGTGGAAGCCCTAGCACACCTCCACTCTGGTCTGCAAACCACAGGCCCCCAAGACGCAGTCTTAGACTCTCAGCCTGTCCCCCAGGGCCCCGAGGATTAGCCCCTCGCTCGCCTTCCAGGTGCCTCTCCTGTCAGTCCTTCCCTGCTCCAGGCGTGCTGACCACAGCAGTCACAGGAGTCCCTGAAGACCCCTGTCTCCATGCCCCTAGAAGACCCTCAAGTCAACCCCCACTCCCACAGCCTGGCGAACTTCCACTCACTCTTCGAGGCTCAGATCATGCGTCCCCTGCTGGCTGGCTTCCCGGCACCCCCTGAACCCACTCGATCCGCTGCTCATCTCCTCTTTCCCAGCCCAGCTAGAGCCCCTCCGAGGCTGGGACGGTACCCTACTCATCCCTAGTACCTGGCATAGTGCAATGCCTACAACAGCACCCTTGTGCTTGTGGACCAAGTAAGTGAACGTCCGCAACAACGAATGAACTCAGGCCGCCTGTCTTCAGGCCGTGTTCTTTCCCATGACCGTAGTTCCTGCCCTCAGACCCCACTTCTAGAACCTATTCAAATAAAGTCTCAAAATACTCTGCTGTGAAAGAAAAAAATCCACTCTCTTCCTCCCAACTTAAGTTAGCCACCAGCCGTAAGTGGTGATTTAAATTAAAATCAGTTAGGATTCAATGAAATTTTTTTAAAAATTCAGTTCCTTAGTCATACTAAGTACTCTGTAGACTGTGGCCACCACCCTGGGCAGTGTGGGTATAGAACATTTCTGTCATCGCAGAAAGTTCTGTCGGACAGCACTGTCTTAGAGGGTTAACATCACAGAGTGCTGTGGGAAGCAAGGACAGCAGGGACACAGATGAGCACAGAATGAGGCAGGCCCGGTGACGGGGGACACTTGGTCAAGAGCACCAGTGTGTCTTTTCTGTTCTACCTACTGCTTTATTTCCACCTTGTGGTCCAAGTGATGCGCGCCGGAGTTTCTCTGGGCCGGGGAAGCATGAAAGCCGATTTCCTTATTATTAAAAAAGGAGAAGTGAGAAACAAGGAGGAAAGCACTTGGTTAAACATGCATTGGTAGAAAGCATTTTACATCTTTGGAAATTAGAAAGTTAATCAAAAAATTGCCTCAAAAGACTACGGGTTTTTCTGCTCATGACTTCTGTACCCAAATCACACTACAAGTCCTGTCAGAGGCCCAGCGCCATCTCTGCTCACAGACTGTATCATCCCCAAGGGAATGGCCTCAGACGGGGACTCCTGGTCCTCCTGTGGGCAAAGCCAGCAGGTTCTGGGAGAAACTTCAACACCCGAGGCTGATTCATGATGAATTTACACACACAGAAATTTTCTGTGAGGAACCCCACCTAGGGAGTGGTCAGGTCAAGCACTGGCATTCCCTGCCTGAGGAAACTGAAGATCAGAGCAAGGTCTGGGGCTCAGGGAACAGGTTTCAGGGCTCCCCACCCGGGCCTCTCCCCAGAGAACAGACCCAGGCTCCTTCAGCCTCTGCAGGCCCCGCTTCCCCTGAAGCCAGACGGGTACTGCCTGGCAATCTGCTGGCTCTTTTTAGGGAGTGACTCCAGCATTTCTTTCGCCGCCTCGCTCCCTGACCCTCTTCACCTTATCCTATCTGACTCCTTTATGAAATAACACAGGAAAGCCTGCCAGGAAATGTCCTGCTGGTCAGCACAACACAAAGAGGGGCCCCGGGACTCTGATGATTAAAATGAAAATTAAAAGTCACGATTGGAAAAAGAGTATCTAAGACCGTCTAAAGACAAATCCTCTTACAACGAACACCAGCCTAGTTACATTAGGGAAAGAGGCAGCAGAGTCGCAGGAACCGGGGCCAGACATGAACAATAGTCCCCAGATGAGGACAGAGATGCTGCTGTATTGAGCTCAGCCGGCAGTGTGGAGGCCAGGAAGGGCATGAGGAATAAGAAGATGATGGAGATGGGTTCCAAGCACCCCCTGGGACCCTCCTGACAGCACATCAGTCTGCTTTCTGGGCCTCATCAATGCCCCCCACCCCCAATACTGATCTGTAAGACCTGTGCTAGGGCAAAAAGCGAAAGGCCGCTGAGCTTAGAACTGTGAGATCTGGGTTTTCCTGCAGCCTTGAGCTGGATACCAGCAAGTGGAGTCACTTAACCCCTCTGGGGGGTCTCTTCACATCTGCTAGAGAAGCTCTGCTGTCTGCCTGGAAGACCGGATTCTAGCAGCAGCAGCCTACTATTAACGCATGTCAAGGAACCCTGCTGAGCCATATAACAGACAACATGTCTCCTAAGCACACACAACACCAAGAGAAAATGAAAGACAACGTCAAGGTTGATACAAGAGGTTTCACTGCGTTAGTACTTCCTGCTGAAATGTGTTTATCCTGACCCTCAGGTGTGATGAATTCATCTTGTTCGGGTTTGGACTGTCTAAACTCATTAGATCACCACTAATGCTTATCCTCTTATGGTTTCTAGAAACAGACCTTATAAAGGAAATGAGGAGTGTCTGTGGACAAAGCGAGGGAGGGAACAGAGGGAGGAAGTGTGTGAAAGCTCTTCTAATTGATTTTCCAATCCAGAAACGACTGAACTCTCCCATGATCAAGCAGGCCCAGGTAAAATGCAGTAAGTCCTCTCCTTACCAACCATCCTTTGATCTATAGATACTTGGCACAGATATAAATAATATTTATAATTACAATCAGGTAATGAAATGTGCCACATATCTTGCTGATATTGATGTTTCTCAAGGAGTATCTTCAATTGAAACAATAATTTCCTTTTCTTTCCCATTCACTGATTTTTCACCCTCAGATTATCTGACATTTACTTAATTTCAGTTTATTTTAAAATGATTCACCTTTACTTCCTTGGGAAAACTTGAAGGATAGGCTAGGTGACCTTTTCCTTTATCAATCACTGGTTTTAAAAAGATGGGCATTTTTTAGATGGAAGTACAGGTGACACACAACATCATAGGAGTCTGTGTAACGTGTTCTAATGAACGACTCACCTCGATAATTCGGACAATATCCCGTGGACCGATAATTTCAGGATCAAATTTCACGTGGGCTTTGCTGGTGGCAAGGGCCACAGAGGCGTAAGTGATGCCGTTTGTCCTTGTGAGTCTGGACTCAATGTTGTGAACACAGGACGCACAGGTCATCCCCGTGATCTGCCACATAGGATGACAAAAATACCGCTCACTTGGGATTGAGAGGATCTCACCGAAAGCCCACAGGGAGTGGGGTCAGCAGGCAGCCATGAGTCCTTCCTCTTTCCATTGCATCATTCCGAGGCCTCTGGACTCCCACCTCCAGACTCCATGGGCAAGATCTGCACGTTCCCCCAGGGGCTGAGGGCAGGTGAACAGCAATTCATCCCCAACCCAGGGACAAGAGACGTAGCTAGTCACGAAGCAGATAGAGACAGACCAACAGGGATGAGCTTTCTTAAGCCACCCAGTCCTCTCTATAATGGCACTTCTGCCACACTGTGCTTATGGATGAGAGAAAGAGAGCCTGACATGAGACATACTGTCCCTGTAACAGGTGTTAGCAAGCCAGACAAGTCACTCTTTTGAGTGTTAGTGGTCATCATTTCCCAGAATTCTCATTAAATACAGACATAAAATGTCTACACACAGTGTCTGAACATGTGATGATGTTAACAACTGCTGAGACCAATTTGAACATTGCTCAAAAAATGTTTTCATTGAACTGAGAGCTTTTCCCCTAAGATGAGGAACACAGCAGGGATGCCCACTTTAACCACTATTATTCAACATAGTATTAGAAGTCCTAGCCTCAGCAATCAGGCAACAAAAAGAAATAAAAGGCATCCAAATTGGCAAAGAAGTCAAACTCTCACTCTTTGCAGATGATATGATACTTTATGTGGAAAACTCAAAAGACACCACTCCAAAATTGCTGGCACTCATTCAGGAATTCAGCAAAGTGGCAGGATATAAAGTTAATGCATAGAAATCAGTTGCATTTTTATACATTAACAATGATAGAGAAGAAAGAGAAATGAAGGAATCGATCAATTACACCAAAATTACAACACAATTACACCCAAAACCAAAAGAAACGTAGGACTAAACCTAACCAAAAAGGCAAAGGATCTGTACATTGAAAACTACAGAACGCTTATGAAAGAAATTGAGGAAGACACAAAGAAATGGAAAAACATTCCATGTTCATGGACTGGAACAACAAATATTGTGAACACGTCTATGCCACCTAGACCAATCTACACATTAAAAGCAATCCCTATTGAAATACCATCAACTTTTTTTCATAGAGCTAGAACAAATAATCCTAAAATTTGTATGGAACAAGAAAAGACCCCGAATAGACAAAAGAATGTTGAAAAAGAAAATCACAATTCCAGGCTTCAAGCTCTATTACAAAGCTATGACCATCAAGACAGTATGGTACTGGCACAAAAACAGACACATAGATCAATGGAACAGAATAAAGAACCCAAAAATGGACCCTCAACTCTATGGTCAACTAATCTTCAACAAAGCAAGAAAGAGTGTCCAATGGAAAAAAGATAGTCTCTTTGACCAATGGTGTTCAGAAAATTGGAGAGCCACATGCAGAAGAATGAAACTGGACCACTTCCTTACACCACATAAAAAATTGACTCAAAATGGATGAAAGATCTAAATGTGAGACAGGAATCCATCAAAATCCTAGAGAATACAGGCAGCAACCTCTTCGACCTCAGCCTCAGCAACTTCTTTCTAGAAACATTGCCAAAGGCAAGGGAAGCAAGGGCAAAATGAACTATTTTTATCAAGATAAGTTTTTTCACAGCAAAGGAAACAGTTGACAAAACCAAAAGACAACCAACCAACAGAATGGGAGAAGATATTTGGAAATGACATATCAGATAAAGGGCTAGTATCCAAAATCTAAAAGAACTTATCAAACTCAACACCCAAAGACCAAACAGTCCAATCAAGAAATGAGCAGAAGACATGAACAGACATCACTCTAAAGACATCCAGATGGCCAAGAGACACATGAAAAAATGTTAAACATCACTCAGCACCAGGGAAATACGTGCAATGAGATACCACCTCACACCAGTGAGAACGGCTAAAATTAACAAGTCAGGAAACAACAGGTATTGGTAAGGATGCAGAGAAAGAGGAACCCTCCCTCCTACACTGTTGGTGGGAATGTAAGCTGGTGCAGCCACTTGGAAAACAGTATAAAAGTTCCTGAAAACAGAGCTACCCTATAGCCCAGCAATTGCACTATGAGGTGTTTACCCAAAAGATACAAATGTAGTGATCTGAAGGGGCACCTGCACCAGAATGTTTATAGCAGCAATGTCCACAACAGCCAAACTATGGAAAGAACCCAGATG
This sequence comes from Mustela erminea, assembly GCF_009829155.1. Lineage (NCBI taxonomy): Eukaryota > Metazoa > Chordata > Mammalia > Carnivora > Mustelidae > Mustela > Mustela erminea. The sequence continues at coordinate 62,798,779 of NC_045628.1, forward strand.
TCCACCGACAGGTGACTGGATAAAGAAGATGTGGTTCGTATAAACAATGGAATATTATTCAGCCATCAGAAAAAGAAATCTTGCCATCTGAAATGACATGGATGGAACTAGAGGGTATCATGCTAAGTGAAATAAGTCAATTAGAGAAAGACAATTATATGATCTCACTCATATGGAATTTAAGAAAATAAAAGAGGACCGCAGGAGACTAGGGAGAAAATAAAACAAGATGAAATCAGAGAGGGAGACAAACCCTAAGAGACTCGTAACCACAGGAAACAAACAGAGTTGCTGGAGGGAAGGTGGGTGGGGGGATGGGGTAAGTGAGTGACAGACATTAATGTGATGGGATGAGCACTGGGTATTATATAAGACTGATGAATCACTGGATTCTACCTCTGAAACTAATTATACACTATGCATTAACTGAATTTAAATTTTAAAAAAAGAATACATTATATAATACCATAGCCATTGTAATTCAATTCCTTTAGGTTTTAACAAGCATTATGTTGCAAGAGTGTTGCAATTTGCAAATATTATTCTGACACTTAAAAATATGGAACATTTAAAATACTTTAATTATTTAATTAAAAGCTTTAATAAAACTGGAACCCAGACAATAAATATGACTCCGGTAAAAACCTCTCCACAATTCTAGCTCTGCTTTGTTCAAAGTTCTGTAGTGCTTAATATCTCATGCATACTCTTTGTATGTTCGGTTCTATGCAAGAATATCTTGTGAAGATTAAAAGTCAAACATAACGTATTTTAGGAACCATTCATAACCGGATTGCACATCTGCATAAATTAAAGCTCAAAAACCATGTCATACAACTTTTCTATATAAGCTCTTTTCTCAACACAATTAAACCCATGAACTCAATGAATAAATTGTCTGATTTGGTCATTTGGACCTATAGACAAATACCTATACATAAAAGTAAGTAAAAATTAAGTTATGCATTTGTCTTACTCATTTATTTATTACCTTTTTCTCTCACTGGCAAAAGAAAGAGTAAAATGTATATCTAAAAACCAATTATTTTCACCTTTCCCAATAGTATTCATGATCTAGATTTTCCACAGTGGTCTATGCAAGCAGAGGCATTTTCCATTGGGGCTGGGGTCTCAGCAGGGGCCCCGCTCTGGCCTCAGGGGCACCAGGACCGTAAGCCCGAGAGCAGTACACTTTACCCGAGCACGCACCAGGAGGCCCAACCAGAGCCAAGGGTTTGCTTGACAAAGAATGCCCCTTATCAAGAGCTCAAAGTGCCACCAGTGTCCTTAGTACTCTTTCTTCAAACATTTACTTACCACTACCACCACAAACATTTACTTACTTACTAAACACAGTAAGGGAGTAAGACCCCTCCTTCTTGGTACAACAGTATTACTCAATTCCTTGTCCTAAGTCTCCCTTTATTTACACAAAAGCGCTTATACACAAGTACTTATGAATACATCATGTTGTTAATGCTAGACATACCTACTATTGCCATGGTCTGCTGTCACGCACAGCTGGTGACAGTGGAGAGACAGCAAACAGTAATGCCCACGCCCCCGCCCACCACCACCCCTGCCACCCTGGCATTCACCTCAGACTGAGTGCTTTGGGACACTGGTCGCCAACTACCTTCTAGACAGCCCTGTGCCTGCATTGGGCTGTGACGGCACCAGGGCACTGGTTACCATGCTGACTCACCTCTGGCCTTGAGACGCCCCTGGCATTCTAGCTTCCCTCCAGGCTTTCTGGAATGTGTTCACATTCAGCGCCCTCCAGTCCAACTCTGGACAGCTGCCATTGAAACTCTTCTTCTTCCTACAATCCTGCCACTCACCCCCTCCTCCTCCTCACACTGTGAACGTGCCCAGTGGGATGCACCCCCGTGACTGTGACAGGACTGACATTTCCTCACAAAAGGAACAGGTCGTTGTTGTTGGCTTCAAAGGAAAACCAAACAAACAAAACCCCAACAACACGTAGGATATGTGCAAAACGGGAGAAGTTTCCAGGCCCCCGTCAGAGACCTGCAGCCCTCAGGCCCCAGGTCCCGCCCCAGCTCCCGCTCAGCTGCCGCACTTACGATGAGTTCGAGGTCGCCATCGGAGCCTGTGTAGTCTTCCATTACTGTCGCCTCAAAGCCCATGTCCTGGATGAGCTGAGCTATCTCCAGGGGCTGGATGACTTCTGGGTTATACTTGACCTCTGCCTTCCCAGCCATGAGGGCAACCAGCACTGACAGAATACCTGGAACCATCGGGCCACAGGTGTATCACTCCGGGGAAGGCCTCTGGGATGACACAGTCAACATCAACTAACAAAGGAAAACATATGCCCCAGAAGCCTCTAGAACAGGAGTTCTCAGACTTGACTGCACATGAGGTCACTTGGGGAGCTTTTAACAATCACTGTGCCTGGCCCTAAACTCAGACTAGTTAAATCAGAATCCCTCAAGGTGGACACCAGCCACCTTTTTTTTTTTAAAAGCTCCCCAGGCGACTTTAATGCACCAGCCAAGTGTGAGAACCAGTGTTCTAGAACAATGCTTCTCACACTTTGATGGGCATACAAACCACCTGAGGACCTTGTTAAACTCCAGATTCTGGTTCAGTCAGTCTGGAGTGGGCCTGAGGTTCTGTGCCCTGCTCCCAGACGATGCCTGGGCTGCTGGATGGGGGCCACTGAGTCAGGCTCGGGAAGATGCCGAGGGCGCACACATCCCACAGCAAGGGATACAGTCTGCAGCTCACAACTACTGGGACCTCAGTGGTGGACTTTTATCTTCAGGCACTTTTCACACACACACACACAAAATTCTTTCAGAAGTAGTTTCCTTACTCTTTTCCACTCTTGAATCCCTTTAAGAAGTGGAAGAGAAATCCCAGACTGCAGACCATTTCCAACAACAGTTTGGTTTACAGGTTTTCGACTTTATGATGGTACAAAAGGGATACCCATTCAGTAGAAACCGTACTTCAAATCCGGGCTTTGGACCTTTTCTGGGGAGAGCACTATGCTGTACAGAACTCTGGCCATGCTAGGCAGTGGCTCAGAGCCTTGGCCCCTGTCAGCTGCGCCACCGTGAGGGTGAACCACCCATACACATCCTGACCTGTTTCAGATCAGTCTGGCCAAGCTATGATGATGTTCCCTAGGTTAGGTGTATTATTGACTTATGATATTTTCAAGGTATGATGGGTTTATTGGAATGTAACACTATCCTAAGTCCAGTGAGATCTGTACCTTGCTAACACTTCTGTGTGAGTTTGAGGGGAAAACATGACTCGTTCACATAAAAGCAAGAACTGTGCTTTAGAAAGGATGTCATAATTGATAAAAATGAGGGATTCAAGTCAGGAAAAGAAACACAGGCACCGTGAGATCTAGGGTATTTTATGAGCAGCCAGCCCATGGAGGACAAGCATGCCTCCATGTGCAAACAGTCATTCTAGAACTCTAGCACACTATACAGCAGAGGGAGTCAGCGGCTGGAAATGCAGCCCCCTACTTTAGGGCTGACTGTAAGGGCCAAGGAGTCTGAGCAGAGAGATACATGGAAAGAGAGAAAGTGACTCTGCTGGCAAGGTAGTCATAGTTAAGGTACTTTCCAAACAAAAGACTAGGACAGAATTTTGGTTGGACTTTCAGGTGTAAGAGACAGTACTGGGAATGCGGGCTAGAGGACAACACTATGGCACTTCCACAACACTCTGTGACATACAGGGACAAAAAGGATGGGACATTCAAAATTGCCACTTCTCCACAAACTGCAGGCTACATATTCATGTGACAGTGCGGAGCCGATGGATGCGGCTGGAGGGGAAAACAGAGATGACCGCCCGAATGAGCTGAGAAAGCTACCTACAGAACGTGCCAGAACCTTCACACTGACCTTCCCATCACCAGCTCACTGGGAGATACACTGTTTCTTAAACAAGCTAAACACTTCCTGAGGAGCACACTGCCAAGTGCCCAAGAGCATCAGAGAGACCTCTCTGCTGTCGTGCTATGAACCTGCTGCCCGATGACCAGGGCTGCTGCTGAGCTGAGGGAGGCAGTGAGTACTGTGGCAGGAGAGCCCAGCGCCCATTCTACTGCCCGCAGCATCTGACGGCCCCCTGTAGCATCCCCAGGGGCAGGCCGGGGCAGGCCTCCTACCTGCTTCCTTCTGCAGGCTCTTCTCTATGTGGGACACACAGGATGCACAGGTCATGCCTCCAATCTGTAGAAAGCACTTCTGGGGAGCCACCGTGGTAGAGGCCTGTGGGGGCTCGGACGAGGAGCCGGAGTTGTGGTTTTTAGGGGGCTCCCCGGCACGGGGAGCCACTTCCTGTACAAACACAGGAACGCCAGCTTCGGGGGGCGCTGGGGAAGTCCCCGCACTGTGGTTTCCAACATGGTTGGTGGAATAGTTTTCTAGGAGGAAACGTAAGAAATCATTCCGATTAGAACAACAAATAACTTTTTTTAGAACAGGAGGTTCAAGCCTGACAGTATGCAAATGAAAGCTCTTGAGGAAGCTCCATGGGGGTTGGTTCCTGTCACTGCCCACCCCACCCCCACAGAGACAGAGGCACACAATCTCAGACATATGAGAAGATGCCAGTACTCAAGAATGGAATGTTCCAGCGGGAGGAGTGCTCTAATCAGACAATGACAACAACAAGAACTCACCACGCCCTCCACTAAGCACAGGGATGACCTCCTTTAAAATAGCTCTCTGTGGGACAGAGGCTATCATCCCCATTGTACAGACAGAAATGGGTTAAAGAAATTTTATAATGTGCTTTCGACCCCTCAGGTACTAAGTAATGAAGCTAGTTTCTAAAGCAGGTCTCTTTACCCCCAGGATCTGTGCCTTTAAGCACTAAGGATCCCATTCTCCTTAGCACAGGTTTGCTTCTCCCCACAAGAACCCAGTGGACCCCAGAGCCCTTTAGTGAGTTGTTCACCTTTCCCTGTTGTTTGCCTGCATCCTGGATGCGCTCAGGACGTGAGTCCTTGTCGGGCGTCCGCGCTGCCCGTACCCGTGCAGGGCTGTGTTCTGCCCCCGCTCTTTGGACAGAGGCCCAACTTACCAACCAACTAAACCAGCTTTAGTGGTTAGCATGTTTTGTGCTCTGGTAGCAGATCTGTCCAGCTCAACACTGAAAATATCCATACTGTTTTCTTCTAGAAGCTGTTACTTTCATAAACTTCCACAGTATTTGCCATACAGCAAATTAACTTTGGGTAGGTTACGAGGTGAGAGTTAAGGTGAATCTCTTCCCATTTGGATACCCAGCTGATTCAGCACATAAACTGAAAAGACCATCCTTCCCCCTGCTGAACTCTGGGGACGAGGGCGCAGACATCGTTGGGGGCCATTTCTCTGCCCATCACATATGGACCCACATATGTAACTAATTGCCCAGATCGAGACCTAGAGAGTTTCTATGACTCCAGAAAGTCACACAATTTTGATGACAGAAAGTACTTTCCTGGACTCGGTCATTGTTCAAAATGACCCTGCCCTTTGGATGCCAAACTCACAAAAGCTGTTTTATGGCCACAACCTCTCCACATTCTACCTCCTGCACCCATCCACCTGCACCGTACCTGTCCAACCCCCCTGCACCTGTTCAACCCCTCCCCATTTTCCTAGTCCATCACCTGTTTTTTGGATTCACCTGTCTTTCTATCTAAATATTGTGGTCAACAATTTTAATAATATTTGTCCTATTACAAAGAGTTTTGGACTCCTTTACTAACCGACAATCTACACATTGCCATTCTCCCACACTAGGATTTAACTCACCTAAATTCTGGGCTTCTGGAGATCATTAAAGAAAGTTGAAATGAACTAACAAAACCCAAAAAAGTCTGTATTACTGGGTCCCATTTTTTTATTCATCTATACTAAGACAATGGGTGGGCATATAAATTGGTTTGACTTTCTGGAAGTCTACTTGACAATATTATCAAAAACAGTACCTCTAACTACTTGGCACTTAGTAGAGGCACAATAAATATTTGTAATGGAATGAAATAAAGTTCATATTCTATGACCCAGTAATGAACACTTCCAGGAATTTATAAGGTATCAAAAGGAAATAACTAAGTATGTGCAAAAAATGTAGCCTCAAAGATTGCTATTGCTATTATCTACAATCACATGCACAAAAAGTAGATGCGAAAAGTCCAAATGGAAACTAAGTTGTATCGCATCCCCACAACGGAATGCTATGCAGCCGCTGCGCATGGCGTCACAGACGTACGGATGGACCTAAAGGCATGTTTATGATAAAGTGCGGGTGAAAGAGATTACAAAACCACCATGTATAATGCAAATCTATGCACTTCTAAACATAAATTAAATACTTTGGTGAAAGTCCAGAATATAGATGAAATGAAGTGCGCCATGTGGATATTAGGGAAAGCATATTCCAGACCGGGGGTCGGCAAGTACAAGGCACTGAGGTGAGAACAAACTTGCTATGAGGACTGGGAAGGGGTCAGAAAGGTGGGGAGTCAGGGAGGGGGCTTCTAGAGCTCTCTAAGGAACCCCTCTCACAATATACATGGCAAGGTTTCAGAGTATCAGCAGAGTAACAGGAACACTGTGAATGCTGGGCAGGAAACAGACTGTAAGGCTGAAAGGCTCAGAAGCAGGGAGACTAGTTCCAAGCCTCTTCCAGGATCCAGGTCACAGAGGATGGTGGCTTGCACTAGAGTGCTGGCCTGGCTGACCTTATCTCCCACTACTTATATTCTATTTCCACCCAAGCCAGACCGTTCCCAAGACAGAGCAGTAAGACTCCTGCCCGTGGGCCTGTGCTGGATCTCCTCCGTCTTGTCTGGTGCAGTCCTGCCCTTTTCTGCCTGCTGACACCCTCTCTATTGTCTGACTCAAGCCCAGCTCCAAAGTCACCTCTAATCATCAAGTCCAGATGCTGGATTCTCTCTTCCCCTTCTGAATCCCAAGAGTGCTCTACCAACACTTTCCTCGTCACATTTATTCCAACCTGCCTTGGATGATGGGTCTCTGAGATGCTTCCCTGGTCAAGCAGGAACCACACGTGGGCAGGTCCTGGACTGCCTCTGAGCACTCACGACAGCCGGCACAGTGCCTGGGACCCAGAAGCCCCAAGACACATGCTGGGGTCATGGAACAGTGCCCCCAGAGGGACACTGCCCATTTACAAGGGTGAGGGGAACATGTTGCACGTGACAGATGACTTTTCCTCATGGTATATTCATATAGTCATTCATCTGTTCATTCATTCATTCAGACAATACTTACCATGCAAACCAGTGCACACATGCAGAGCTGATTTCTAGATACAAACCAGGTCTATATATTTAGCTGTCCAGTAAGCTGGCCGAAATTCAATGCCCGCCACTTGCACACACGCTCTCAGACTGCTCCCTTCCCTCTCCCAGCCCTGTTGTCAAGGGGACTGACCCCTGCTAAACCACTTTTCCCAGGCTCCCTTGCTAACTGGCTTGTGATTAAATCTGGCACATGGAAGGTAACCAGTGGGAAACAACAGGACAGAAAGAGGGAAAGCCCGAAGTGTTTCCCACCTACTTACTGGGAGCCCAGCTCCTGGCCACAGCCTCTCCTTAGAAGTTCCAGTGCCGCCGGCTCCGCCCCCAGCTCTTGGGGGCCCTCTTCCCTCAGACCCTCCTGCTCTCCGTCATCTCTCGGTTTCCTTTCCATTCCCGGTGTGGTTACTCAGCTCTCTCTGACATTTTCTGAGTCATGCCCTGGGTTAAATCCTGCCACTGAGCTACCCCGTGAGCCCGCGTGTCCCAGCCTTTTCTTTATCTTCCACTCCCTCTCCCCAGCCTTTTCTTTATCTTCCACTCCCTCTCCCCCAACAAATACCTACTATGTGCTGGGTGCTGCTGCGTCCAAGGAGAAACAACATGGTTTTGAAGACTGTGTTCAAGGAGTTCCTCTTCCTGATTGTTCCAGAATGACCAGCCAAATATAAATAATGCCTTCTCAGCATTTAAGTGGCTAGAAAGATGGTCACCAGGGTACTCATGGGTTATCCTAAGTTTTAGAAACCACCAGGTGAAGTACAAAATGCCCAGCTAAATTTGAATTTCATAAAAAACAGCAAATAACTTCTTAGTATAAGTATGTCCCAAATATTGCATGGGACACACTTTGAAACAGTATTCACTGCTTACCTGAAATTCAAATCTAACTAGCTGTCCTGTATCTTTATTTGCTAAATCTGGTACACTAAATACCTCTTGGGCTAAAAACATAATTCTCATAATTCTGACCAATAAAAAGCACTGCTCTTTTCTTTCTAGATTTATTTAGTCAAATCCAGTTACTCTGGATTATGCAGTTCAATGCAAATATCTTTTTCCTGCCAACAACCTGATTCTACTGTTGAAAGACTTGAAACCTCATACAAATACAGCAGATGATGACTCTGTACTGCGTTTTCTACCTTTCAAGTACAGGATTTACTGTTCCATTGTGTTTTCCTTATTGATTTTTGTTTAAAAACAACCTCCTTCCTGAAACCGGGTACAAAAGACAAAGTGCAGAACAGGGCCAAGTCATTCTACATGACCTACCCACTCCCTATAAGGGAGTGTGTGAAGGGAAGCACCATGACAGAGCGAACTTTTCAAGGAGACACACTTTATCTTGGCGGCTACCGCGAGGTGGATGTGGGAAACCCAAGCCCGGCTGGCCCTGAGCATGGCCACGGGTCTTTGCCCACGAGCCCTTCCGAGAGCCGGGCTGGCCACCGCCCTATGGCACAGGCTGCCACGCAGGCTGATGGGCTCTACCGGCCTGGTCCCATCTGTAACTCGCACTGCTGTCCAGGGCCTGTATCTTGGGATCAAAGCCAGTTGTCCCTTGCATGTCCAGCTCTCCCTCATCTTCAGCCTCTCTGCAAACCCCCTTCCCATCTACCACCTCCGTCCTTCCTCAGCTAAGCTCCTGGAGGGCTGCACCTCCCCCCACCATGCAGCTAGGCACCCCTTCACCTGAGCCACCACCTCCTAGTTACACGGAGCCTGAGGCCCCATAACCCGCCTCCTTGAAACAGCTTCCTTTACTTCCAGGGTGCTGTCCTTGTCTGTGAAAATCTCGTTCTCTAGATACCTTTCCTTCCACATCAGTGCCCTCACGTTCCTCCCTCTGCTTGTCCCGGATCACACTCCCTTTCCGCGGACTTTTGTCATCTCCCCTGGCTCCCACCACCCAAATCTGCATTTCCAGCCCCACTCTGCCGGAATTCAGCCTAACACTCTGCTGTCCTCCCGCAGCTTGGTCTGGCCACAGGCTCTCCCCTCCTCCCCGGCCCGCCGTATCACAGGCCTCACCCGGACCAAGCTTGCTGGACACAACCTCTTGGATGTCGTTTCTAATCCATCCCCTGCTCTCCAGCCCCACGTCATCTGTCACACAGTGTCCTGTGAGCCCTCCGGGCCTCAGTCCATTCTGCACTGACCGCGACCAGCCTGCTCTAGTGTGGACTTCCCTCCACGGCCTCTGGATTAAAACCCACTGCTGACACCCCTCACTTTTGCAGAGAAGACCGGCTCAGCTGGACACGCGGCCCATTCGGAGCGGCTCACCTGCTGCCCCGCTGGTCCCACCGCCTCCTGAGTGCTCACGCTCAGCCGCTCGTGTCGGCAACCCCAGCGCACCTGAGCTGCCTCCAGCATCCCCGCCCCGTCCCCTGCCCTCGCCGGCTCACACGGGACTCGGCCTGCTGCGTTGCAGCATTGGCTCTGGGCAGAGCCCACCGCTCACAGGTCTCACAGGGCACACGGCAGAAATGCGCGCCTCTCCCCACGGCCACTGAGGAGGGCAAGCCATCATCACCGCACCCCTCCTTAATTCCCACTTTCAACAGAATGCACTCCCGGTGGTGGGACTAAGGTTCTGCTTGTACTGTTTTGTTCAGCAGAGAAATCGCAGAACGTGATGATGGTTCCTTTGGAGAGAGAAGGTCCTGATGCTCCCACAGGACTCTTTTTTTAAAAAAAGATCACGGAATTAGAGTTCTCTTCAGAAAAAAAAAAAAAAAACAAAAAACAAAGAGCTTAGCATTTCAGTCCCAGCTCCATGAGAGGCAGAATCTAACCACCAAAAAATTCTATTTCTTCTACATTAACACACTTAACATACAAGGAAAAGCTGCAGAATTCAGTCACCCCTGTTGACAGGTGGGCAGCAAGCGTGCCCTCCCCACCCCACCCTGTAGGCCCTCTGTTGTAAGCAGAGGAGGAGACCCCAGGGTGAGCTTCACGTGGGTCGACCACATACCAGAAATGACTGAAGCCTCAAATCCCATTTCTTCAACAGCAGCTCGGAGTTCTTCCGGGTTAGTAACAGACGGATCATAGAGAACCACGCCAGTCCCGTCAGCCACAGAGACCGATATCCGCTGTACCCCTTCCCTTTGGGAGATGAGGCCTTCGATGGACTGGGCACAGGACGCACAGGTCATGCCAGCAATGGCGAGCACCACAGTATCGCACACCCCCTGCACCTGGGGTCTCAGCGTGGGGGCAGGGACAACACGGTTGGAAGACCTGCGACCTGTCCCATTTCCTGTCACACCATCAGGAAGAGAGACTTTGAAGTTCCCAGGTGGAAGCGCTTCGATGGCCCTCTGCAGGGCGGTGGCGGTGACGCGAGAAGGGTCATACTGTACTTGGGCCAGTCTGCTCTCCAAGGACACTTGAACACTTTGAACCCCGGGCAGCTGGCCTATGTTTTCTTCAATATTCATGACACAAGACGTACAGTGCATTCCATCTACTCTCAGTTGCAGGGTGACCGTGTGGCTCCCTTGGTGCTCTGAGGTCTCAGAGTTATTGAGAGACTGGTTATCAGATGCCAAAGGGGTCTTTGGATTGGTGCTCTGTAAGCGCCCGATATCGATGGGTCCCAGGCTTACGGGCGCCACTTTGTTCTTGATGACAGCTTCAAAGCCCATGTCACTGACGTGGTCCCTGAGGTCCTGGGGCTGAATCAGGTAAGGCTGGTATGTAATAACTGCCTCCTGGGTGCTGAGGGACACTCGGACTCTCACTACTCCCTGCAGTTTCCCGAGCTTGCCTTCGATGGAGCTGACGCAGGACTGGCAGGTCATGCCTTCCACCCGAAGCTTGACCACAGCCTCGAGGCCAGGCGAGGACCTCGAAGGCCAGGAGGCAGCCTTTCCCTCTGCAACGCTGGCCTCAAAGCCCATGTCCTCAATGTGACGGCAAATCTGCGGCAGGCTCAGGATGGACGGCACATACCTCACCGTCGCACTGCCCTGTTCCAGGGAAACCTTAATGCTCACGATGCCTTTCAGGCTGGAAATCCTGCCCTCGATAGACTTTACACATGACTGGCAAGTCATGCCCGAAATGCTGATGGTGCCGGTGGCCGTCTGAGGGGGGTCCACAGTGTCCAGGCCGCCTTCGTAGCCGACATTGTCAAAGGCAAAACTCTGCTTCATCGCTGGCTCCCGGGCACGAGCGGGCAAGGAAAGTTTAGACAAGATCTAAAGGGAAAAGAAAGAACATTTCTTTTTTTTTTTTTTTAATCCTTGAAACTAAGTATTTGCTAAAATAGCCCAGCTTGTCTGGCACTGAGAAAAGGAAAAACAATGCCACTGGTGCCAACACGGCCCGAGAGTTTAAGATTGTAAAACTCAGGAAGGAAAGCTACAAAAACATGATTGACCAAATGAAATGGCTCTGATGGGCTCGAACATTCTGTGACTCCGAACCTAGATGTCAACTGCCCACCTTAGCGACATGTGTTTTCTTACCTAGAAGAAGTGCAGGCTTCTCTCAGGAAGAAATAAGCGTGGTGTGGCTGGAACAAGCGTAGTGTGGCTGGCCCACCTGTGGGGGTCTCCTGAAATCTCCCTGCACACTTTGGATCCTGCCGCAATGCACTTATGTCCATTGGGCAACACTTTAATTCTGTCTCTCTTCCAGGGCTGTCCATACATTCTCATAGGAGGGCTTAAATTTAACAACCATAGGCACCTGTTCCAAATGCAGACCCCCTGAGCCCCGTGGGGTCAGACCACAGGCCTGTGAGATAATGGCTCAGTTGGTTAAGCGGCTGCCTTCGGCTCGGGTCATGATCCCAGCGTCCTGGGATCGAGTCCCACATTGGGCTCCTTGCTCAGCGGGGAGCCTGCTTCTCCCTCTGCCTCTGCCTGCCATTCTGTCTGCCTGTGCTCGCTCTCCCCCACCGCCTCTGATAAATAATTTAAAAAAAAAAAAAAATCTTTAAAAAAAAAAAAAAAAGGTCTGGAAGTGTGCTGCAGAAGCCAGGGGAAATGAGCATGAGTGGCTGCTCAAAGGGGCGGGTGGGGCAAGGCTGGAGGAACTTCTCAGTTTTGCCTCCACTGAGTGGCACTGCCCCCCTCCCGGGGTCCAGGACAGTTGTAGTCATTACTTTTAATCACAAGGGCTTCCCCAAATTAAATGGATGCATTTTCTTAATGTACCAGAGTACAAAAATAATTTCCTGACTTATTTTTTCCCATAACGAAGTGGCTTCAGCCATTCTATTAGCAAAACCAAATCTTCCTTTCGCAGGGTCCCAGCCTCCCCATGCTCCTGATTAGATATAGTTTTTATACCAATACTATTATGTGCTTCTGAAATTCGGGAACAGGCCTTCCTGTATGGCACAGGATCAGAAAGCACACCACTCTCTGTCCCTTCCCCATCCTACTTATATCTCCAGATGAATCTCAGTTACATGGAATGATCTCCTCCATATTCCTGTGCATTAAAATGCCCATCTTTCCAACTTCGGCTTCTGAGCAGCTTAACAAAATTAAAGTTTAAATAATTTTCAAAGCAGACTATACATGTTCATTTGTACATCCACAAAGGAAATCCTAAACTAATCTGGGATTAACAATTATAAAAAATCGTTTTAAGAAATATTCACTATAGGGGCCCCTGGGTGGTTCAGTCATTAAGTGTCTGCCTTCAGCTCAGGTCATGGTCCCAGGGTCCTGGGATCGAGCCCTGCATCAGGCTCTCTGCTCAGCCTGCTCAGTCTGCTTCTCCCTCTCTCATTCTTCCTATTTGTGTTCCTTTCTCGCTATCTCTCTCTGTCAAATAGATAAATAAAATCTTTTAAAAAAATAAAATAAAATAAAATTCACTGTAGAATGTCCTAAAGTAGCAGAGAAAATAAGTAATATATGGGCTGGCAACTCAAAAGAGTTTATTGCATTAAATAAATATACTTAGATTACCTGTGGTATAAATATGGAAATGCAGTATATAAGGATGGCATGGCATGACAGTTTTAATGGACAACTAGGAAAAATAGAATTTGGAGCCTATATATCAAGAAATATTTCAGGAAGCTCAGAGATGAAGATGTAAAAAACAAAACAGTAATAATACAACAAGAAAACACAGGAGAATACCAATTATAATCTCAGGCAAGGGAAAGTCTAAACATGAAAAAAGAAACAGAAAAACAAGAAAATCCCAAAGCCGTAGAAGACTGATAAATCTAATAAGCACAATTAAGAGAAAACATTGCCCTAACCAAGGAAAAAGATAAATGAGAAATAAAGGGGGAGAAAAGATTTGCTTCATATTAAAGAAGAGCTAATTTTTTTAAAATATAAAGAGCTCCTTCTAAAAAGAAAAAGGCCAACTACCCACTAGGAAAAAAGGAAGGTCATCAAAAGGAAATATAAATGCCTTTTCAATATATGCCAAAACAACAGCAAGGCAGAGATGTGACATTCCAACAGCACTGCCTTATGGCTGGGGTGTAACCTCTCATGAGGGCAGTTTGGAAGTGCATATTAAAATGATGGAGCCAAAGATCCTTTGACCCAGCAACTTCATCTCTAAGAATTTACTCAATAAATATACTTGTTCATGTATAAAAGCAAGCATGCAGTGAAGATATTGACGGCAAAGAACTGGAAACATAAATGTCCATCAATAAGAAAGAGGTTGATTAATTCAATCACTACAGAGCAATACAAAGGACTGCTATCCAGCTCTTAAAAAAGGGAATGAGGTCACTCTACATATACTGAAATACACTGATTATCAAATATATCATTCAGTGAAAAAAAGCAGGACACAGAATACAGAGTGACTACAGTGTTTCAGTTCTCTGTTGCTGCATGATAACCTAAATCTAGTGGCTCAGAACAGCTCACATGGTCTCTGTGTGGATGGGGCTCAGCAGGGAAAGCCTGTCTCTGCTCCTGATAGCATCATCTGGAGTGGTGTCAATGGGGCTGGAGGTTCTACTCCCAAGAAGATGGTCTGTCCATCACATGGCGGGCAGGTTGATGCTGGCTGGCTGCCTGCTCTAAGAGCCATGGGCAGGGACCTCGGTTCTCTTCCGTGAAGAATCTCCATGTGGCTAGGTTGGGTACCTCACAGTTGCTGGTTTCTGGGTTCTGAGCGGCAGTGTCACAATTGTGAACCTTCCCAGAGAACAAGTTCCAATGTGCAAGCACTTACCAAACCTCTGCCGCACCACACTTGCTAAGTCACTGTTGGCCAAAGCCAGTCACATGGCCAAGCTCAGCCAATATGGAGGAATTTACTTCAATACAGGGAGGTGTAGTTCACTGGGAGGGCCACCACAGGAAGTCTATCATAGCATGCCAGCACTATCTGTGAGAAAAAGAATATTAGACACGGAGCTGGCTACAAATGCATGGACTGTCTCCGGAAGGATCTGAGGAGGATCCAGGGTTGAGGCAAGAAGGGGCTGAAGGAAGAGTTACTTTTCAGTGTATAACCTCTTGTCTAGTGTACACGTGTTACCAAATTCTAAAAAATAATTAGTTTAAAAGTTAAAATAATGCGCGTATAAAGAAAATTTAGAACCATGACTAGATCGTAACTGGTATTAAATACTTTTTTAATTGAAAAAGATGAAAGAAAAACGAAGATATTCAAGGATGCTCACCTTATATCTTTTTTTTTAAAGATTTTATTTATTTATTTATTTGACAGAGAGTGATCATAAGCAGGCAGAGAGGCAAACAGAGAGAGAGGAAGGAAAGCAGGCTCCCTGCTGAGCAGAGAGCCCGATGCTGGACTCTATCCCAGGACCCTGGGATCGTGACCTGAGTTGAAGGCAGAGGCTTTAACCCACTGAGCCACCCAGGTGTCCCAATATAGTATCTTAATGAGCAGAAATGCCTCCTTAAAACAAATCATAACCTTCAATCTCCTAGTCTGTTGGAAAAACAAATACCTAATGATTTACTATCCAACTTATTTTGCTTGGTCCTAGGTAGGTCTAGCTAAAACTCCGCAAACCCCAAGCCACAATGCTAGCTCTTAATCCCAGGATTATGGATCTATGCTTCTGCCAAAAAGGTTTGCAGAAGCATTGGAAGCTATTTGTTTGTAGCAAACAATACTCAGAGGTCCCCCTTCTAGACCAGGCAGGTTTCTAATGAGAAGTAGCTATGAAAGATAAAGCTTTGCACGTATCACAACTTCATGAAACACCAGAGTCTCTGTTGGTTTAGAAGCAACCTCATAACACTTGCTCGGTTTTTAAATAGTTTTTAAGTGTACACATGTGGTGTGTATGTGTGTTTTTAATTCCATTCTTCAATTAAGAGGATCTTTGGGGGGAAAAATTCTTAATGAGTTCAGAAAACAAACACACACTGAGGGTTAAGGGCTCAATAAGCAATCATGGACATTGGAGAGGGGGTCCAAGGACTAACTGTGTCCAGGGAAAACCTTATAGAACCCCAGTGTTGCCTAGTTCTCACTAAATTATATACTTCTTGAGGACAGATGTCTGGGTCTTGTCTTGTCTTCAGCAAGCCCAACAGGTTGGGGAAGAACTTCTGCTAGGTTTTAAATTTTTAACAAACTATTAGTATGGTGGGCATCAGGATTAGAAGGGGCTGGCAACACAGGAAGAGGGGGGATTTGCACATAGGGGAATCCAAACATGAATTTCAATTCTTTGCTAATCTAGACACCCAGGCCACATGGAAGTTGCTGTGAGTCCAGGGCTTGTAAAAGAAAAGATGTATAAAGGGATATAAACGGTTGATTCACTAAGGTGGAGCCAGGAAAAGGAAAATAAGATCTGTAGCGAGGCCAGTCTAGTATGAAGAAGGAACTGGAAATGGGGTGCATGTTTGGACGAAAGTTTTCAGAGTCAGACTGAAATTGAAAATCCCAGAAAATTACATACTTTGTAGAAAATATCTGTGACCACAAATCAAAGAACAACTCTACTACGTGCATGATACAACACACACTAGCCATGTTTGAGATTTCGTTCCACTGGGATCCCTATCAACCTTAAGGATACCTACCACTGGCCCAACTTACCCTTGACTCCTCTTTAACTTTGAAGGGTGTGTAACACCCTTAACAACTCAGGAGGCAGAAATGTTCTATAAGCATGCAACCCTTCCAGCCTCTAACCGGCACCTCATACAACTTGGGGCACTTGAACTTTTGTGGAATTCAAAAAACAGAGACGTCCTGCTGTTTTCATATGTATGCAGATCCAGCAAGAGCAAATAGTTAATGATTCTCAGTGTTATTTGATGAGGATGGCATTTTATATCCCTAGTGCTCAAGATAATTCTACAAATAAGTATTCTTATCACCATTTTACTTTTAAACAGTCTCAGACTTATCAAAGGTCACAAATCAATTTAAATAACAGCTGGGATTTAAATCCAGCTCAAAAGTCCAGTAGGCTATTTTTTTAAAACAACATTTAAGGTTACATTTTCCTTTTAGCCATGTTAATTACAGGAAGAGACAACAATGCAGGAAAGCAAAATGCAAAAAAGCAAAAGTCAGAAAACAAGGAAAAAGAGCCACATCTTACCTGCCACATAACCGAGAGGCTAACAGCAAGGTGAATGAGCACAGTCAGGAGACAGAGGAGCGAGCGGCCAGGAGCTCAGAGCTCAGCTGCCTGAGTCTGACCCTAGCCTTCCTTCATCCCTTAGTGCTTTACCTCTAGCTGTCTCTGTGACCTCGGAACTACAGAACTACTCGGAACTACTCAGAAAAACTACCATAGAACGTCAGTACTCACTCTGCTTTCTCCAGTATGCCTGACTGCAAACACATTCAGGGAACCACACTTACAAGACGAGGCAGGACACAAGGAAAGGTGGAAGCGGTTCTGGAACCCTCTACATCCTCCTGAATACAATGTGAATGAGTCATTGCCAGGCCCTATTCTTCTCTAAGAAATGTCTGGGTATCAGAGGTTCATAAGGGAAGGAGGGTCAGAAAGAGATTGTTTGACTCAAGAAAAGATCCCACATGAAACACTCCAGGCAGTTGGGCACCAGTCTCTAGAACTTCACTGAGGAAGGGTACATGTGTCATTGTTAAATCTGTATGTACACAATTATATGAATATATGCTTATGTATTAATACATAAAATTGAGGCTACCATGGGTGACACTATATATTTTCCAGTTACTAAAATTAAAATTTTAAAAAGTGTCATTTTATACCAGAAAACAAATGTGGTTTTTCAGTTTCTCTAAGGCAAAGAGTATGTTAAACCACACACCATCAACAACAATGATATTAACCAGACGACAACAGTGGTGCCCTGATGACACATGGCTTTATACTCTAAAAAATATTTTCACATATTTGTTTAAATATCTGCCCTTCTTAAGTGCTGTGAATTTATTGAGGGTATGTCTGACAGTCTTGGATATGAATTCCAGCCACGTCTGAGCAAATCTGAGCCTCAGTTTTCTTAGCTGCAGATAAAATGGGGTAGTGAGAAAGCTGATTCTAAAGTTTTGCAGGAAGGCCTGAAAACTAAAAGGATTTAAAAGGCTAACATCAGGGGCTCCTGGGTGGCTCAGGTCATGATCCCAGGGTTCTGGGATCAAGCCCCATGTCAGGCTCCTAGCCTGCAGGAAGCTGGCTTCCCCCTCTCCCAATCCCCCCACTTGTGTTCCCTCTCTCTGTTATTCTCTGTCAAATATATATATATATATATATATATATATATATATATATATATATATATATATATATATATATTTTAAAAAGCTGACATCATAAATGTTTGAAAAGGAATGACTAGGAAGACAAGCGTGACTCATTAGGTCCTAAAAAGCGGCCCAAATAGGTAAGCAGGGAACTTACTATGTCCACCACTTAACTGATAAGGAAAACTAATCATTAAAACTAGTGTCCATATTCCCCCAAACCCCACTCCAACCCCTTCAAACTGTTTTTTCATGATGTTTCACCAAGGTCCAGAAAAAGCTTCCAGAAACTATTATTCAGATTTTATCTACTGGGAAAAAAAAAAAAAAAAAAAAAAAAAAAAAACTAACCAAAACTCAGGCATTAATTCAAGCACTGATGAGGCCAACTACAGGCCTGGGCTGTGTGTGCAACACCCAGACCTCAGGCTCCGGAGCCACCCCAGCTCTGGTGTTGACGGTATACTTTCTGGGAAATTCTGAACAGATGTATTGCCTGTTTCCTTCTCTTGACCACAGTAAGGAAAAGTATGAACTCTTCCTGAGAAATGGGATACAGTATATCCATTATTTGTTTGGGAGAAAAAGTGAATAAAGTTACATTAACTAGTCTCAATATACACATACAACACATGTTGTTTTTGACCTACGACAAAATAAAATTTAGAAATTCACAAACTCTAAGACCTCTCCAAGAAATACTTCGCAATTATTATCTCAGAAAGCTTGTTTGCAGTCTCATTTACAACAGCTTTACTATTAACCATTTCAGAGAATTCCGTGGCTTTTAACTTAGGTCTATCACAAAAACGGTTCCATCAGACTTTTATCGAATCAACAGCATTTTTCTGCTTCAGAACCTTCTCTGATAATACTGTATTTCAAGCCCCTCCCATCAAAGAAATTTTGTACAACAGGCCCGTCACTATCAAGCAACTGTCAGTGTCTTCAAATATGTTTTTACATTTGAATGAAACAGTCTAAGTCAGAATCATAAGGTCACCATTCCCTTATATCATTTGCCGGAATTAAAAGAACACAATGGAAGAAATGTCACACCAACACTAGTAACTTAGATAATTATATGACAATAGTCCATGACCTGGGGATTATTTTTGCCCATTATTATTATCGATAAATTCCACATGGTTGTCAGATTTGATGAAATACCGCAGTTACTATTTTATCATACAAAATTGAATTCCATAATGGCTAACAAATGTAAGTTTTTGCCTAGAATTATAGGTATGATCAGCTCAACATAAAACAAATATATCCTTTTGAAAGACTTAGGTGTAAACACATGTTTATAGCATATGCTACCCTAAAATGCACAATAAGAACCTGGTACTAAAAATAATCTTCAGGGGTGCCCAGGCGGCTCAGTGGGTTAAAGCTTCTGCCTTCAGCTCAGGTCATGATCCAGGGTCCTGGGATCAAGCCCCGCATCCCGCATCCGATGCATCCAGGCTTTCTGCTCAGCAGGGAGCCTGCTTCCCCCTCTCTCTCTGCCTGCCTCTGCCTATTTGTGATCTCTGTCTGTCAAATAAATAAAATCTTAAGAAAAACGAATAAGTAAAAATAATCTTCAGAAAAAAAATGGAGGTAGTCAAAAAAACTTTTTTTAAAGAAACAATGTACAATCAAGTAATATTTGACAAAAGAGCCAATACTCAATGGAGAAAAAAAGACAGTCCCGTCAATAAATGGTGCTGGAGAAATTAGATATTCACATGGGAAAAGAATGAAAATGGACCCATATCTTAACACTATTCACAAAAATTATTCCTAATGGGTTAAAGACTTAAACAGAAGACCAGAAACCACACAACTCTAGAAGACAACATAGCGGGAAAAGCTCTTTGACATAGGTCCTGGCACTGACTTTTTTGCATATGACACTTACAGCACAAACAACAAAATCAGAAATAAACAAGTGGGACCACATCAAACTATAGTTTCTGCACAGCAAAAGAAACCATCAACAAAATGAAAAGACAACCCATGGAATGGGAAAAAATATTTGCAAACCACATACCTGATAAAGGGTTAATATCCAAAATACATAAAGAACTCCTATAACTCAATAGTAAAATATCTATATTTATATTTATACACATACAATTTTAAAAAAGGGAAGAGGAGATAAACAGACACTTCTCCAAAGAAGACATCTAAATGGCCAACAGGTACATGTGAAGGGGCTCAACATTGTCAATACCAGAGATATGCAAATCAAAACCACAACCAGGTATCACCTCAGGCCCATTAGAATGGCTATCATCAAAAAGACAGACCAAGTATTAAATAACTTAAATCTCAAGTAGACCCAAAGTGTGATTTGACAGATTTTGGGTCAATACATTGTTGGCAATGAACAGGTACTCATTTACAAATGACTTTTAGCTTGGTTCTTACCATCCTAAACCAGCTACTATAAATTTCCCCCCTTTTTAGAATAATTCATTTGAATTCTTTCTCAAAATAATCCTAAATTTAAAAGTGGGACTGCATGGGGTGCCTGGGTGGCTCAGTGGGTTAAAGCCTCTGCCTTCAGCTCAGGTCATGATCTCAGGGTTCTGGGATCAAGTCCCGCATCGGGCTCTCTGCTCAGCAGGGAGCCTGCTTCCTCCTCTCTCTCTCTCTCTCTGCCTGCCTCTCTGCCCACTTGTGATTTGTCAAATAAATAAAATCTTAAAAAAAAAAAAGTGGGACTTCAATTAAAGGCTATAGATATAGATGTCTATGTCATATGTGTGTGGGTGTATGTTCACAAAATACTAAGTAAAAAATGTAAGATGTATGTACCACTATTACCCCCTGTTCCTGTACCTGTCAATAAATAAGTAGATACAGGTACACATAGATGGCTGGGGCATATGGTTGCTTACATTTTCTTCCTAATACTTTCCTTTACTCCCCTTGCCTCATCGTAAATTTGTTCCATATAATGAGCACAATCAGAGCTTGAGAAGGAAATAGCTGGAACTGTGCTCCGACAGATCACCTGGCTGACACAGTTCTCTCAGCCACTCAGAGAGCACCAGACACATCTTGACTTGGGAATTCTACTGAATATAGTAATTTTGGCATCAATAATACCATGTTGTATTTCTACAGTACTCCACAAAGTGCCTTCACAATCCCAGGAGGTGGGACCGATCATTCCAATTTGCAGTGGGGAATGGGAAGCTGGAGGAGTCGGAAACTCACCTGCCACATCCCCCAGCCTGGCACCAGAAGAGCACGGATCTGCATCAGACACTCAGGGCCACAGCCTTTACCCTGACCTCTACGTAGGCCCTCCCTCCTGAAGGGCTCCCCCAGACAGGTTCAGGTGGCTCCCCTAGTCATGTGAGATTAGTATGGCCAGTAAAGATGAGAATATTTCACATTCAAATAGGGTGGATTTTGTAAAGCCACTGTCTGAACATTTTAAAGAAATGTCAGGCATTTCCCCCTTCCAAATTTAATATTTTGCTGAGACACTCAACTAAGAAATACAGAAGTTGACCATGCACTGCATTCAAGAAATTCATAAATTTCCTTCAACGGATGTAAATCTTTTGCAGAGTACATTTCAAAATCTTCTTTTCACAAAATTTCCTTTAGCTTTGGGGACTTTTTAAGCCATTAAAGCCAGAAGAAACAAAAATAACTCTTAAAGGAGCAAGAGACTTGTGGAAATTTTCTTTTGTAACTAACCAATATTTGTGTCCATCTGCCTTTATCACTAAAAAAGACCCCACACAAACCACCAGTCCCACGTGGAAATGCCACGAAAAGGCACCATCTTTATGAAATGTTACACTGCCCTACTTTTGAACATGATCTGACCTTTGGGTTAACAAAACTTTCATTTGCTTAAGAAGAGCAGCTTGTTTTGCAGCAACATGCTCAAAATATTTATTTAGTCAAATGTGGACATTAACAATATAAGGTACACATTCAAAAAAAAAAAAAAAAAAAAGAAGAGAGGAAAATCCATTTTTGTCTGAGTTGCCTTCTGCAAAACTTCTGCTCCACAGAGGCTTACAAAATATCCTAAAAATAAGCAACAAAACCAGAGAGTTACCGTGATAGACTTTCGTCTCTGGAGATCCACCTTGCCTCTGGCTCCCTTCCCGAGACCGGCTTCCCTGAGCCCCAGTTCGTAGGACATGGGAGAAGCCTCCATCTGCAAGCCCCGGCCAACTCCCCCTCGGCTTTTTACCCCTTTAAGCAATTGCACTGACCTGATTGGAACGGATTCCCCGTGTTCCATTCAAAACCTTCTGTGAACACTCTCCTTCCTCCTCCGAAGTCACTGGCCTGCTGGAGCCCCTGGCCCCAGGGTTCCTCCTGAAGGACCACCGCTTGTGGACGGACACCAGGGTCACCTGTGGGTCACCCAGGGTCGCCAGGAAGGATGGCTCAGGGCTCCTGGGCGTCTCACCCCCAGCTTCCTCCATCGCAGTGTCCACAGTCACACCTTTACCCACCATTCGAGCAAGCAGTTCACCCTCACCACACTACCTGGTCATGGGAGGAGCAAATGCTTTAAAAGTGTCCCCCTAAGTAGCAGGGGCAGGCCACCTGCTGTGCTCAGTCCTGCAGAGTCCCCTCTGCTCTGGAGCCAGTTCGGTGAGAGGCTGCCAGCCAAGTCCAGCAGCCGGCTTCAGAACTCGGGCAGGCTGCACGCTGCTGGATATATATTTGCTCTTGTTTACCTACATCCTTCCAACCAATTGGCACCCTCTCACTCATCACACTGCATTCGGCACTGGGAATCTTTGCACACGGCCCCGCGCGTGCCCTCACCCAGCCCTGCCAGGACACCGGGCCAGCATGTGCGGGCGCCCAGCACGTAATCACCTCCCAAAGCTGAGCACAGTTTCCTCTCAGCCATGTGCACTGCCAGAACTCCAGCCTTGAGGCAGGGGAGAAACGACACTTCATTTTATTACCAAACTTACAGGGCTTTCTTGGAATAACTTCAGCTGCCTCTTCCATAGCTCCAGAGCTGGCGGGGTGCAGCACACTAGGGGAGAGAAGTCTTTCCTAGGCAACATGACTTGCATTTTCAAGAAGGTGTAAGAAAGTTCCATGTTTCCTGCAGCTTTGTTTTCCCTTGGACCAACTTGGCTTGACTTCGGTGAGGACGGACTGCAAAAACTCACTGGATAGCCTGGCTCATCCACTCCTTAGTGGTTAGGTCGGCACCGCCACGACCTAACCCACAGCTCAGGCTTCTCAGGCTACCCGCTGCTCCAGGAGGATTAAGAGAATCCAGGCGGCCTCGCGCTCTGCTGGGCAGCACTGTCTCCCCTCCTGCCCCCACAGGCTCGCTGCTGGGAAAGAGGCAACCTCACCCTCCAGGGGAAGGCACAGCTCTGCCAGCCGCTAATCCTGGCAACGCTGCCCCCTCCAAGTGTGCATGGGAGGAGTGTCCACACTGCCGACTGAACCCGGTGAGTGAAACAGACACTGTATTCTTTTGCTTTCCTCTCCTGGAATGAGCGTGCCCCTGGCAGGGCAGGGTGGGGTCACAGTGGTGTGCCCCTAGAGCACTTAGAGCCCATGGCCTTCTGCTCCAGGGGACCGAGGATTCTGTCTCGCAGTGACCCTTCCTCCCCAATTAAAACAGTCACTGCTGCCCCAAGAAGTGCTGCCCCAAACATCTGTTCTCTCTGAGGGAAGGCAGTCTCACCACAGGCCCCCCAGGGCCACCTGCTTTTCTACCCCTCATTTGCTCTGTGGGGACTAGACCGCTTCTGAAACATGCTCAGGGCAGCCACCTCCCAAGTGTCTCGCTTGGCTTCGTATCTGCCCCGTGCTCAGTCAAAAAAGAACCTGCCTCCATTTCCCAGACGTACCATTCGAATGAGTGACCAAAAAGGTATGGTACATTTGATGCTAAGCGCTTCCGTGCAGGCCGCAAAAGAGCCAGCTTGGAGGAGTCTGGGATATCTGGGCCTGCTCTCTGGCCATCACTCACGTCCTGCTTATCTAGGGTCTCCCTGTTTCCTGACAGGCTCCATCAGGATCTGTGTGTGCCTACAATCACCGCACAATTCCTTCGTATGCATTGTAAACATATTCTCTGGAAAGCTGCGGCTTATCTTTTTAAGTGCAGATTTAAAAAAAAAAAAAAATTGTCATTTTGGGTAGAAAGCCTTCCCCAAAGGTGTGGTTTATCTTTCTGCTGTCTTTTAAAATAGGAGTCACTGTCCAGGTTTCAACTTTTGCTTGGTGATAGGGGGTCACTGTAAATATAAACGCTTCTGTGCTACAGTTTTGGATGATTAATAAGGAAAATATGTTGGAATCACACATCCCCAGTGCTTCTGAACAGTCTACTCTGTTAGCACCAGAGAAAATTTGAATACTTTACTGTAAAATATTTTTACTTCTCCTAACTGGCCACTCAGACCCAGAACACAGCCAGAGAAAGGAGGCTGGGGCCAGGTTATAATAGGGCTGAAGTTCAGACTTTGTCCTGCGGACAGGGGGGAATTGCCAGTTTTTAACGCAAAGGATTTACATGATTTATATTTGTGATTTGGAAATACGGTTTGGGCAGGCATGAGAACGAAGACTCCAAGGTCGGGTGGCGGGGGAGAGGTGGCTATAGGGTTACAAGGAGCAGAGAAAATGAATAGCAGGGTAGGATTAAATAAATGAGGGGGCCCTCCAGGCTCAGTGATCCAGCGATCCGAGCTCGAGAGGACCTGCGGGGCACACTGCCCTTTCCAGTTTGGCAGAGATGAGGAGGCATGGGGGGAAACATGTCTGGGGTGGAAATGGTGGCTTCTCCTTTGTTCCCACAGAGGCTAAGAGACTCGCAAAACAGCCAAAGCATGAACCACTTTCCCAGGCTGAGAACGGAGTCCAAACTCTCTTTCCGGCACCTCCCCCTTTCCTCACACCTGACCCCTGGGCTCCCCTCCTCTGCCCTGCTAATCCTGCTTATCCTTTAAGTCCCGGTCTCCGAGTGGCCTCCATTCACACCAGCAGGGCTCTGTCCCTTATCTGAATTCCAGTGCCACCAATGTCAACACCACAGGCCTTGCAGGGACAGGGTCTCCGGGTGACTGGAGGGTGAAGTCTTCTCCCCCCACAGAGGCTGCCTCCAGATCAGTCCATCCTTGCTCCTGATGCCTAGCATGCGCCTGTACCACAAGACACTGGAAGCCACTGGAAGACAAGGTTCTTCTGTCTTCCCTAACACAGTGACAGACAAACCTCATTCCCCGGATGTCATATACAGGCTCACTGAGACCAAGCACAGCAGATCCCAAGGTGCTCTCCCACCTAGGATTTCATGGTGGGTTTTGCCCCCTCGCCCCAGGGCAAGGGCAACTTTGGCTCTCATATTCCTTCCGGAGCTAAAGGTCTTCAAGGGTCTCACTTCAAGGGTCACACTAAATTACCTTTGCCTCTTATAGGTGCAAATTATATCAGCTCTTCTCCAAAATAAATTCATCCTACCCACCTTCCCAGTCTCTGTGGATCCTTCTTGCATAAAAATAAAAATCCCTTCGGTGTCCTAACCAATCCTGTTGCAACCTGAGGAGCCCAGGCCCAAAGGCAGATGGGCAGCTCATGTTTCCGTGAGCCTCTAAGCCCGACAACGTTCTGTGGAGGAGAGACATCTGGTTCCAGTAGTTCAGCACCTGCCGGAGCTCACCAGCTCACCCTGGGTGGAGAGAACGCTGGGCCAGTCCTCCCAGGACAGGCAGAGGAGCCGTGGATCCTATGACAGGACAGTACCACAGAACCTGACACTAAGCCGCACCCTGGGAAGGAGTGGCCCGGAAGGTTCCCAGACAGAGAGCGTGAGCAATACAAACAGCCCATCCTTCACAACGGAGGCGGAATGCTAATACACGAGTGTATTCTGGGGCCTGAGAGCCAAGCATTTAGGCCCTATGTGCATCAGAAGACACAAGACACTTTCTGCCCTCAGGAGTTTGTTAGCAGGTTAGGAGAGAACAGTAGAGGACAGTGTTAAAGTATAAAAGAAATCCTTCCAACATTAGGCGCCTGGTGTGGGAGGGGTTGCTGCAGGCCAGTCGGCGGGAAGGACACAGGGGCTGCTCCTCACATCCCCAGGAACTGGGGGTTTCAGAGACTGAAACAGCTCAGCACAACTTCTGAATTAGTTTATTCACAGGAGAGGAAAGAAGGAAAACCCTGGCTGGATGGCCTACAGCGAGAAAAATTACAATGGCTCTAAACCATAAAGAGACTGGGCAGGGCCAAAAAAAGAAACACTTGAGACCGTCAGAATAAAAGGGAATGTCTTCATTCTAGGGTTAATCACATGCTCCTCAACTTCTTTGGCTGCCCTTGCCATCGGAGACCCACCGGGCCCAACTCCAGCCCTCATTCCTTCTATGTTCCCACAGACTCCAGGTCTGTCTGCTCCCAGCTAAATGCGGATGAAACCCAACACAGCCAGGCTGCCTGGCCATGCTGCCTTGAGTCCAGGAACCTGGAGAGAGCCCTTGGTGCCGCCAGCAGTCCACCTGTGCATCTCCCTCGTCCTCTCCCTCTCCGCTATTCTAGAAGACCCGCCACACGTCCGCCTCTCCCTCCTGCTCCTCTGACCTCCACTCCCTACCCCCACGCCCACGGATGAGCCTGCCAACATCTCACCCACCCACCCAGCCACATCCATCCCTCCCTCTGGCTGCAGGGAGAACTGTCCTTGCCCCCCAGGTCAGGCCCCAAGTACCTACCCCCTCCTGGCTTTCCTCTAACAGTGTCCCCCCCCGACCCCCGCCAACTCCTTCTCCAAGGCCTTCACAGGAGCCTACTAGTAGTCCCCAAAGTCCTTCATGCTAGAGTGGCTTGCTGCTCAGCCCTCGCTTGGATCCTGTCCCTGTCTGTACTCATTCCTTGGTGAGCTCATTCAGTCCAATACCTACAGCACCTCTACCCAGTAACTCTCAATTCCACACGGAGGGATCCGAGGGCCCCACCATCCCCCGCTGGATAGCTGACATGCACTGCGCGCGTTACCTTATCTAAACCTGAGCTCCCAGCACGCTGTCCCTTCCCTGCTTCCGCCAGTCTTTCCCATCTCCGTCCTTCCACCTGCCCTGGGAAAACCTGCATTAAACCTTGACGAGAACCATCTCCTTTCAAACCTGTAGGCAGATGGTCGGCAAATCCTCTCAGTTCCATCTTGAACTACATCCGACCTCCAGTCACTTCTCAGCAGCCCCCCCATAGCCCTGGTCCCAACCTCCAGCATGCCTTACCTGCACTATTCAAACAACCCCCTAAGTGACCTCTGGCCTTCTTGGTCCCTAGAGTCTCCTCTCGACACCCATCCCAGAGAACCCCCTCGAGGGGAAGTCAGATGACCGCAGCCAGCTTTCCAGCCGGTCCTCCCACCACTCACCCCTCACTCACTCAGCTAAAACCATTCGGGTCCTGCTGTTTCTGCACTAAAGCAAGGCTTGCCCCCCACTTGGGGACTCGCCCCCCCGCCACCTACTCTCTGGACCTTAAAAACAACCTTCTCCCAAAACCCCTTGTCCAGATGGCTCACTTCCTCACCTTCTTTAGGTCTTTGCTCAAATGTCACCTTCTCTGTGGCTTGACCCTAATTACCCTGTTTATATTTCAAACACTCTCACTCCCTATGGTCCTTTCCTGCTTATTTTTCAGAGCACTCAACTATCATCTGATACAGTAATATATATTTTATTTGTTTATGGACCGTCTCCCCAGTAGGATGTAAGTCTCCCAAGGGCAGGACCCCTTGTCTGTTTTCTTTTCTCACCTCTATTCCCAGCACGACAGCAGCGCTTATATTTAAGCTTCTCGATAAATATTTGTTGAAGGAATGACACAGAAAACGAAACAAAAATAACTTACATATTTGCTTGCTATAAAATAAAACACGGACTACTCAACTTGTAAGCAAGTATTCAACGTTCAGAAGGTGCCCCATGCAAAGCTGGCTCTCTTCTCCATTGCTTACTCTCTCCCCCTCCAAGCCAACAGTCTAAACTCAATTACTATGGAGAACAGGCACTGACCTTGCTTAAAAAAAAAAAAAAAAAAAAAAATCAACAGAGTACATCTGAAAATTTGATTGGCTTTATTAAACGATCCATGCATGGGGCAGCATCCCCTTGATCAAGCAGAGGGGTGTTCCCGAGAGTTGCACAAAATGGAAGATTTTATGGGAAGAAGAGTGGGTCATGAAAGTTGTAAGCAAAAGACAAGACTGTTTCAGGCAAGATCACTTTCCCTTAGTGGGAAGAGCAGAGGGTCTTACTATACAGACTACCTCATCTGCCTTTAGGGGGATGGAGAAGACCCGTGTGACAAATTACGTTGTCGGTGCTTATCAGAAAACTCTTAACTAACACCTTCAGAGTTGTATTCCTGCAGGAGGTTGAAACCGCAATTAGATTAGGGTACCAAACCTGCTAGTTTATAGTGAAGGGGACTTAACCTAAGTGATACAATTTTGATCCTGTTGTTTTTTTTTTTAACACATTCCACCTAAGTGAGGCTCTCAGACTCCAGAGTTTCCAAGAGTATGTTAGTAGCTGGAGTTTTACACACTAAAATCTTCTAATTTAAAAATGTTGAAGGGTGCCTGGGTGGCTCAGTGGGTTAAGCCGCTGCCTTCGGCTCAGGTCATGATCTCAGGGTCCTGGGATCGAGTCCCACATCGGGCTCTCTGCTCAGCAGGGAGCCTGCTTCCCTTTCGCTCTCTCTCTGCCTGCCTCTCTCTCCATCTACTTGTGATCTCTCTCTGTCAAATAAATAAATAAAATCTTAAAAAAAAAAATGTTGAAAACAGACGCAGAGTTCTGGCCAAAGAAATACAAGGAAAAGCTGCTTGTCGGAGCTGAGGAGGTTCCCCAAAAGAGAGAGTAGATTGGTCCTTACCCCTTCCTCATTTCTGCTGTGTGTGACATAGATTAAAGGGCTGGAGTCCTGGCAGCCATCTTAGGGCCATGAGGTATCCATGAAGATGAAGGTTGCGTCATAGCTTTCTAGAGCAGACAGAAAAGAAGTCTGTGTCCCTGATGACCCTGGAGATGCCACACCAACCTGAACACTTGCCTCCAGACTTCACTAACAGCCATATTGTTGGATTTTCTGTTTCCCATGGCCAAACATAATTCTAATACAAGTGTCAAATGAAGTAGAGGGGAGGGACTTCTGGCATGGCAGTGTGAGCTGTGCAGACCAGCACCCCAGTGAAACTGGTGAAAATTATTTTAAAGAAACCAAACAAACAAGGAAAGGCTCTCGAAATGATCCTAAAAAATACAGCAAATGAAAAAACCATTTATTCAAGAACACCTCTTAAAATTTGGTAAGAGCAGCAAGAGTCGATGCTGTTTGAATCAAGACCACACTCCCTTTTCTGAACTCACCAAGGTGGAAAACTCCACTTGATTGGTGCAGCCAAGAATACAGGGATCCCTCTCCACCCAGCTACCAGTCAGTGGGCTTTCTTCCCAGGAGGGACAAGACATCAGCATTTCTCACCCTGGCCATCTCATCCTGGAGGCTAAGTTGTAGGCTAATGCAGCCAAGAGGTGGAGGGTCCCTTCTTCCATCTCATCCCCACTGATGGCATGAAGGCTCTACCTTGACAATGGTGCACCCAGAATATGGCACCCCAACTGACCTTGCCAGGACTCATAATGTGGAAGAGAGGAAAACGGAGCAGAACTGAGGGTACTGCCTGCCCCCTGCTGCGGCGAATTCCCTTTCCCAAGCACTCAGCTCCTACAGAGGGAGAATCACTCAGAAAGAAGTGTGACATTGTTCTCATTCCCAACTCAACCCTTGGTTCAGAAGTTCTGCCTGGGTGAAAGGCAACTGGATGGAGAATGGTAGAACCATTGGACAAGTCTAAACTATAGGCTGGCCAGTTTGCTGGAGTAACAAGGAGGGGTGGGGTGGTGGGGGTGGAGAGAGCCAAGAAGAGCCCGGCCTGAGGTCAGAACAAATCTCAAAACACTGAGCTCAGGGAGCCTGGGTGGCTCAGCTGGTTAAGCCGCTGCCTTTGGCTCAGATCAGGATCTCAGGATCCTAATATCAAGCCCCACATTGGGCTCTCTGCTCTGCAGGGAGCCTGTTTCCCCCTCTTTCTCTGCCTGCCTCTGCCTACTTGTGATATCTCTCTCTCTCTCTCTCTGTCAAATAAATAAATAAATCTTAAAAAAAAATAAAGTAAAATATAAAAAACACTAAGCTCAAGAACATCCCGTCAAAGGGCAGTGGTGGTGAGGAAGTAGCAGTATCCAGAATCATCTAAAATGTCCAGTTTCTACCCAAAAATTGTGAGACATGCAAAGAAAAAGTATGATCCACACATCAGAGGGAAACAAAGCAGCCAACAGAAACTGCCTCTGACTACAACTGGATGTAGGATTTACTATACAAAGACTGAAACCATTAAAACAATTTGAACTAAAGGAAGGGATGATGACATGTTGCATTAAATAGAGAATATCAATAAGAAGATAGAAAGTATAAAAAAGAACAAAATGGAAATTCTGGAGTTGAAAAGTATAGTAACTGAAATGAAAATTCACTAGTTGGGTCCAACGGTAGCTTTGACCTGAAAGAATTAGCCAACAAGAAGAGATCAAAGAGATAATGTAATCTAACAACAGAGAGGAAACAAGGACTGAAGAAAACTGAATACAACCTCATGAAACAGGGGTGCCTGGGTGGCTCAGTTGGTTAAGCATCTGCCTTGGGCTTGGGTCATGATCCTGGGGTCCTGGAATTGAGCCCAGCATTGGGCTCCTTGCTTAGCAGGAAGTCTGCTTCTCCCTCTCCCTCTGCTCCTTCCACTGCCTGTGCTGTCGCTTCCTCTGACAAATAAATAAATAAAATCTCTAAAAAAAAAGTACAAGAATTCAAGAAACTGAGCCTCACAGAGTCAATAAGGTTGCAACTCATGGAAAGTTTAAAGTTTATTTCTCAGAGAACTACTTCCCCCTAATCTGCTATTGTGTCTTTTCAGAACCCAGTATCTAATCTACTTGTGGTCTCCGCAGAAGCCTGGACTCAAGGTCAACTGATGTGATTCCAGCCTATGAACAAGCAAGGCCCTGTCTTCCTTACCCAAGATAAAAAGCCCAAGACCCCTTGCAGTCTATACCAGCTCTTGGAGCATACCCACACCCCTTCTCCCTATCCTAAGATAACGTCCTAACATCAGGGGCTCAATTTTGTTTCATTCTGATATTGTCTTCTCCTAAAGTGAACATGGGGCATATGTTACGTATATGTTTGCTCAATACACACACTCCATCATTCCTCATGAAGAGTCATAAGTTTCTCCCCACCCTCATCAATATGTAGACAATCTCAACCCCTAAATGTTATAAAAAACTTGTTCTGTCCCCCTTCCAGGAAGTGGGTTTCAGGACTGCCCTCCCAACTCCTCATCTGCCTGCCTCTCGAATAAACCCTTATCTTGCTGCAAATCATTCTGGGCTGTTGGCTTTGCTGCACATCATGCAGACAGGCTTGGTCTTGGTTACACTCATGGGAATTTGGGACACCATTACCCATGCCACATATGTGTGATGAGAGACCAGGAGAAAGGAATAGGAAAAATACTCAAAGAAATAGTTATTAAAAGCCCCAAATTTATTTATTTATTTAAAATATTTTATTTATTTATTTATTTATTTGACAGGCACAGAGAGAGAGAGAGATCACAAGTAGGCAGAAAGGCAGGCAGAGAGCGAGGAGGAAGCAGGCTTCCTGCTGAGCAGAGTGCCTGATGCGGCGCTCGATCCCAGGATCCTGAGATCATGACCTGAGCCGAAGGCAGAGGCTTAACCTCCTAAGCCACCCAGGCATCCCTGAAAACCCCAAATCTAATGGAAAAAAAATAGCCTATATGTCCAGAAAGTTTGATAAACTTTAGATTCAAAAAACACAAACAGACTAAAAATAAAAGAATGGAAAAAGATGTAGCAGGCAAACAGTAACAAGAAAGCTGATGTGGCTAGGCTGACAAACTAAACAGACTTTAAAACAGTGTTACCAGAAACAAAGAGGTACATTTTATAATGATAAAACCTGCCACCAAGAAGATATAAAAATTACAAACATACACATCTAAGAACAGCACACAAAATACATGACAAAAAAACCTGACAGAAATAAAAAGAAAAAAAGACAATTTCCCAGGGACAGTTGGAGACTTCAACACCCACTTTCAATAACGAACAAAACTGGGCAGAGCATCAACAAGGAAACAGGTGATATTGTGATTTATAATAAGAAATATCTATTTGGGGAGTGCCTGGGTGGCTCAGACGGTTAAGCATTTGTTTTCGGCTCAGGTCATGACCTCACAGTCCTGGGATCAAGCCCCAGGTCGGTCTCTCTGATCAGGGGGAGCCTGCTTCTCCCTCTCCCTGCCCCTCCCCCTGCTTGTGCTCTCTCCCTCCCTGCCAAACAATAAATAAAATATTTTTTAAGATAAGGAAGAAAGAAAATAGGAAAGAAGGAAGGAATAAATAAATATTTGGTCTCCTAAAGCCCTTGGAAATTTCTAAGTGATGCGTGAATAAAGTTCTCTCTCAGACCCTGCCCAATTTAGCACTTCCATCTAACTGTTCCGGAGTTCTATCTTTTATAATACACTGATGTAAGTAAGTACTTCCCTGAGTTCTGTAAGTCACTCTAGCAAATTAATTGAACCCACGGAGGGGGTTGTTGGAACATCCATCCTATGGTCCTTCAGACACATGGGTGACAATGTGGACTGGGGACTGGTGTCTGAGGTGGCAGGTAGGAGGGGAGAATATAGGACTGAGCCCTGAACCTGTGGGATCTGATGCTATCTCCAGGTAGAGAACTTAAGGATGAAGTTAAATTGTAGAACACCCAGCTGGCTCAAGAATTTCTTGGTGTATTGGGAGCCTGGGTGGCTCAGTGGGTTAAGCCTCTGCCTTTAGCTTGGGTCATGGTCTCAGGGTCCTGGGATCGAGTCCCGCATCGGGCTCTCTGCTCCGCAGGGAGCCTGTTTCCACCCCCACTCTCTGCCTGCCTGTCTGCCTGCTTGGGATCTCTGTCTGTCAAATAAATAAATAAAATCTTTAAAAAAAAAAATAAAAATTAAAAAAAAAAAGCAAAAAAAACCCCAAAACAAAACAATTGCTTGGCGTGGACAAAAAAACCCAGACACTGGCAATGGTATCAGAGTTGCAAAAGAGAAGATAGGAACAACACTATAAACCATCAGACCTCCCCGATATAGACAGAACCCTCCACCTAAGAACAGTAAAATAGACCTGTTTTCGAGTGTACATGGAACATTCTTCAGGATATACCATCGGCTAGGCCATAAAATAAATCTCAGTAAATTTTAAAAAATGGAAATAATGAAAAGTTCAACCACAGTAGAATCAGCAACAGAAAGAAATCTGGGAAACTCACAAATATGTGGAAATTAAGCAGGATACTCCTTAATATGGGTCAAAGAAGAAATCAAAAGGAAGATTAGGAAATACTCTGGAGACAAATGAAATGAAGACACAACATACCAAAATTTATGGGATGAAACTAAAGCAGTGCTTAAAGGGAAACTGATAGTCCTCACTGCCTGTATTAAGAAAGAAGGATCTCAAATCGATAACCCAACCTTCTGCTTAAGACACTGGAAAAAGATGACTAAAGTAACCGTAAAGAAGCAAAAGAAAATTCTATTAGTATCCTAGTATTGCTGTAACAAAACACCACAAATTGAGTACTAGAAATTTATTCTCCCGTAGTTCTGGTGGCTAGAAGTCAAAATTTCCCTTTTTGGAGCTCTGAAGGAGAATCTGTTCCATGACTGTCTCCTACTTCCTGGTGGTTGCTGGCAATCTTTAGCATTTCTTGGTAAATGGAAGCATCCCTCCAATCTGTTTCTATAATCATATGCCACTCTCTTCTCTGTGTCTTCACATGGCATTCTTTTAAGAATAGCAGAAACTGGATTTAAGATCTACCAGAAGCCCGTATGACTTCATCTTAACGTAACTAATTACACCTGCAAAGACCCTACTTCCACAGAAGATGACACTCACTGGTACGAGGGCTTGGGACTCCAATCTATCTTTCAGGGGACACAGTTCAACCCATGACACAAGAGAATAAAGGACTAGAGTAGAAATTAATGAAATAGAGAGTAGAAGAATACAGAAAACTGTCAAAACCAAAAGCTGATTCTTTGAAAAGATCAACAAAATTGATCTTTGAGAGAGAGAGACTGAGACTGATTGATCTTTGAGAGAGAGAAGACTCAAAGTATGAAAATCAGAAATGAAAGAGGGGTTATTATCACTGATCTTGAAGAAATAAGGATTATAAAAAAATACCAGAAACAACTATATGCCAGTAAATTAGATATCTTGGATGCAACAGGCCAATCCTAGAAAGAAAAACTACAAAACGAAATAGACCATCTGAATCAATTTTCAACAAGTAAGATCTTGAATTAGTAATTGGAAATCTTCCCATGAAGAAAAGCCCAAGCTCAGATAGCTTCATCACTAAATACCATCAAAGATTAATTGAGGAATATACAAAATGTTAATAAAGTCTTCAAAAAAAACCCCAAAAGACAAAGGAATGCTTCTCAACTCATTCTATGCATGAAGCCAGCATTACCCTGATACTAAAACCAGTCAAAGACATCACAAGAAAGCTATAAACCAGTATCTCATGGGAATATGGACATGAAAATTCCTCACCTATATTAAAGGAAACCCAGTCTAGCAACATATACAAAGATTACATGCTATGACCAAGTGGGATTTGTCCCAAGAATGAAAGTCTAGTTTAATATCCAAAATCAATTAATGGAATGCACCACATCGAAAGAATAAAAATCAAAAGATGAACATCCCAATAGACACAGAGAAAGCATATGACAAAATCCAAAATCCTTTCATGATAAAAACACTTGAGAAACTAGGAATTGGGAGGGAACTTCCTCAACCTGACAACGGGTATCCATGAAAAACCTTACACCTAACATCGTACTTTATGGTGAAAGACTGGAAGCTTTCCCCAAGATCAGGAACAAGACAAAGATTTCCGTTTATGGAAAATCTTCATAGTAGGGAAATCTAAAGAGCTAGAAAGTAGACTCATTGTTGCTTAGGCGTGGAGATCATGGGGAGGAAGGGAGTGAGAGCTGAAGGTGTAGGGTTTCTTTCTGAGGTAACAAAAATATTCTAAAATTGTCTGTGGTTGATAAATGCATGTATCTGTGAGTTACATCTCAAGAATTTTTTTTTTTTTTAATGTAGTAGAGAGACTATTAAAAGAAGAATTGGGGAGGATATGCCTTTAGCATTCATGGAAACCTAGAGGTTCCAGGTGAGTGGTAAAATACTAGGAACAGAAGTGGATAGAGTGCCAGTGTACACCAGCAGATTGCTAGTAGCTGCAAAATCCCACAAACCACCCAAATCCTTCAAGGAAAAAGGGTTACTGATGCTATATTCCCACAGTGGCAAAATGCATAGTGACAAATCTTAGAAACTCAATGTCCAGTGAATTAAACTACCGAGACTACACGAAAATAAAAAGTTTCTGCGCAGCAAAAGAAACCATCAAAAAAACAAAAAAGCAACCTACCATACTGAAAAAGCAATCTCCCATACTGAATGGGAGAAGATAGTTGCAAGTGACATATCCGATAAAGGGCTAATATCTAAAATACATAAAGAACTTATATAACTCAGAGCGCCTGAGTGGCTCAGTCAGTTAAGCGTCTGCCTTTGGCTCAGGTCATGATCCTGGGGTTGTAGAATCAAGTCCCGCATTGGGCTCCCTGCTCAGTGGGGATGCTGCTTCCCTCCTTGCCCTCAGCCCTGCTTATCCTTGCTCTCGCTTGCTCTCTCTCAAATAAATAAAATCTTAAAAGAAAAAAAAAAGAACTTTTATAACTCAACACCAAGGAAACACATAATCCAATTAAAAATGAGCAGAGAATTTGAGCATTTTTTCAAAGACATACAGGAGGCCAACAGACCCATGAAGAGATGTTCAACATCACTAATCTTCAAGGAAATTCAAATCAAGACCACAATAAGATTATCACCTCACACCTGTCAGAATGGCTAAAATCAAAAACACAAGAAACAAGTGCTGGCGAGGATGTGGAGAAAGGGGAACCCAGGCACATTGTTGATGGGAATGCAAACTGATGCAGCCAGTGGAAAACAGTATGGAGGTTCTTCAAAAAAATTAAAAATAGAAATACCATGTGATCCAGTAATTCCAGTGCTGGATATTTACCTGAAGAAAAGTAAAACATTAATTTGAAAACAGATATGCACCCCTATGTTTACTGTAGCACCATTTACAAGAGCCAAGATACAGGAGCAAACCAAGAGTCCATCCATAGATGAACAGATTAAAGATGTGGTGTGTAAGTGTGTAGATACAAAAAATGGAGTATCAGCCATAAAATGATGAAATCTTGCCATTTGCAACAACATGGATGGATCTAGAGGGTATACCACTAGGCGAAATAAGGCAGCCAGAGAAAGACAAACACCCTATGATTTCAATCATATGTGGAATTTAAGAAATAAAACAAAGAACAAAAGAGACCAAAAAACAGACTCTTAAATACAGAGAATAAATTAATGGTTGCCATAAGGGAGGCGGATGGAGGTAGGTGAAACAGTTGAAGGGGATTAAGAGCACCCTCCTCACGATGAGCACTGAGGAATGTAGAGAATTCCGGAAACTGACATAACACTGTGTCTTAATTATACTGAATTAAAAATGAAAAACTTTTATTTAACTTAAATAAATAACTTCCCTAATGTAATGCCTAGTGAGAAAAGTTAGTCCCAGAAGACTAAAAATACTATGGAAGATTTTTTATAAAGCTCAGAAACAAGCAAAAGTAAATAATATATTGTTCCGGCATTCATATACATGTGATAAAACTTTACAAAAACAAAAAGCCGGGTTACAATAAACAAAAAACTGGTTTTTTGTTTATATTTTTTATTTTTTTTTAAAGATTTTATTTGACAGAGAGAGAGAGAGAGGAGGAAGCAGGCTCCCTGCTGAGCAGAGAGCCCAACGCGGGACTCGATCCCAGGACCCTGAGATCATGACCTGAGCCGAAGGCAGCAGCTTAACCCACTGAGCCACCTAGATGCCCTGGTTTTTTGTTTATTGTGATGTTTTTTAGCTATATATTTGGCTGCACACATTTCTTTTATGCTTAATAAACTGATAGAATAATAAAAGAAAAATCTTAAATGGGAGAGTGAAAAGATACAAATGCAAAACGATTCTTTCAGAAGAAGGGGAGGGGAGAAATAATATAAGAGCTAATGGGAGACACCAAGTAAAGGGAGAGATTTTTAAATGGAGGCAAATGGCATGAATCAATAATTTTCTCCCAAAAGGGAGAAATTTGCGGAGGAAAAGACTGGAGGGGAGAGAAGAGATGAAGTGATGATCAGTATGGGCTCCAAAACACATAGAGAAGAAAGGGAAGAGGTCAAGGATACTCATAACAAAGATGACCTTGAAAAGAAAGCAAGCCCCCTGAGACTAGATGAGGAAGTGAGAATAGGTTGTAGAGTTAAATAAAATTTTGGAAGAAGGTTCAAGGAGGTAGGCAGAAAGTGGAACAAAATCTGATACAGTGGTGGCAGTTTTCTCAAAGTAAGAACCGAGGTCATTTGTTGAGAATAAGGAAGGCAGAGATGGAGCACAAAGCTGACTGAGTCACAACAGGTTGCCAGAGGGGGCGCCCGGGTGGCTCAGTGGGTTAAGCCACTGCCTGTGGCTCAGGTCATGATCTCCGGGTCCTGGGATCGAGCCCCACATCGGGCTCTCTGCTCAGTGGGGAGCCTGCTTCTCCCTCTCTCTCTGTCTGCCTCTCTGCCTGCTTGTGATCTCTCTGTCAAATAAATAAAATCTTAAAAAAAAAAAAAAAAAAGTTGCCAGAGAACAGGTGAAAAGCATTTGCGGGCACAGCTGAGATTAGAAACAAGAAAGAGCTAGCAGCAACAACCACGCGGTTGGCTAACTGTGCTAGCTTCTACCACTCCGGTGCAGGAGCAGAGAAGGCAGGCCTGGGTACAGCACTGCCCTGGGGCAGCAGGGAGAGGACCCCCGGGTGGGGGCGGGGTGGCATGGAGATGCTACTGACTAAACCATTCGGTCTGTCAGGATAGGGAGAGGCCACAGATTGCTGATAATAATGACAGACTCGCTGATGGGCAGCTTTTAAGGCTGTTAAAACACACACACACCATGGAGTTTAGAAAAAAAAAAAAATCCATCAGAGACTGACTGGACTATAATTCACCAAAATGTTAACACTGGTTCTCTGTCAGTTGTAAGAATGGACTTTTTTTATTTCTAAAAATTAATAACCTAATGTAGTAAAAGCAAATAATGAAGGAAATTTATAAATACGCTGACAGTCATCCTAAGAGTGATAAGAGTAATAGTCAATTTTCCCCTTTGGGGCTTTGTTTTCCAAATCTCCCTTTTAGAATTAAATTACTTTTATAATAGTAATTTTTTAAAAGAATTCTGAGTGTTTCTAATGCCTGGTGCAGAGAACTTTTGAGTTTCTGTAGGGACTGAGGTTTCAACACAACTGATGCATTCTCAATCCACAGATTTCACAATTACTGTTTTTAAATCATATTTACCATGTCAGTCACATCACAATAAAAAGTCACTCTGCTTTGCCCTTGACTTTATCTCATGACCTTTGATCTGCTCAGATTTTTCTCCTTTAACTTAGTTTTTTAAAAAAAAAAGTCAGACATTTGAGAATTTCACCTGGTAATGATTCTAATCCTATAGATAAAAATAACATCGCACCCACTGGAATATGGACACTTTCCTGCTACCCATCAGTGGCATCAGTGACCAGTCTTTATGGCCCTGGGCCATCTCCATCCTTGCCATGAAGATAAATGTCAGATAAAGAAGCATTTAAAATCCAATTCTTTTGCTGCCCACACCTTCCATCACCCCCAGCCCCGCATGTCCCCAGTTTATCCCCAGTTACTCGTGTACCAGCTACACTCTGTGTTGCTGGTAGGACTGCCTGACACACTGACACTCTGACACTGAGAAGTCTAGAAAACCCTTCTCTCCTGACACAACAACTCCACAGAGAATGGGACTCCCAGCTCTGTAGTATTTCAGTCACCTTGCGACTGGGTGGGCTGACCCCAGCAAAGGCCTCTACGCAAGTCTCCAGCAGCTCACTTCCCCACTGACCCTTCTTTGGAGGAGCACCTCACACTGTTTGCCCAGGTTCCACAAACTCCCCAGTCTGTGGGACAAAGTCCAAAGATCTGAACAACAAGGCCTCCCCCCATCACCTTTCCAGCCCTGCCCAACCACTCAGAACAAACCCATCTTTCCATTCCTATCCTCTGGACCTTCGCACATGCTGGTCCCTACCTGGGACATCCCTCCCTTCACTCTTCCGTGTGCCCAGCTAACACAGAGCATTTCTCCTTCAACACCTCACTCATGCACCATGTCTTCTTGAAGTTCTTTTTTAGCCCTTACATTCTTGCCTTTGAATGCTGTGCTGTGTAGACAACTGTGACTGTCAGCTCCAAGAGCATGTGGGTGGGCCTCTATTCATCTCTGTGCCACTCTCACACCGCGGTTCTGCTTTGGCTCAGAAACAGAAGCTGCTCCATATTGGTCAGGTGGAATGACCCAGCTCCACAGACCACCACCTCCCCTCCAGCGGCACTGCTTCCCCAGACAGGTTTCTGAAGAGAAAACAATGGCAGGGAAGGGGGAGAGCAGGGAGGGTAGGGAAGAATCTTGCTATAAACCATTCATTCAAGAATGCCTGTGGTGCACCTATTATTACGGAGAATATTTTTTAAGGTACAAACCTGGGGCTCCTGGGTGGCTCAGCTGGTTAAGCATCTGACTCTTGGTTTCATTCAGCTCAGGTGGTGATTTCAGGGTTGTGAGATCAAGCCCCAAGTTGGGTTCCTTGCTCTGCATGGAGTCTGCTTTAGATTCTCTCTCCCTCTCCCCTGCCCCTCTGCCTGCTATGCAAGTGCTTACACACACTCTCAAAATAAATAAATAAAATATTAAAAAAAAAATACAGGGGCGCCTGGGTGGCTCAGTGGGTTAAACCGCTGCCTTCGGCTCAGGTCATGATCTCAGGGTCCTGGGATCGAGTCCCGCGTCGGGCTCTCTGCTCAGCAGGGAGCCTGCTTCCTCCTCTCTCTCTCTCTGCCTGCCTCTATGCCTACTTGTGATCTCTCTCTGTCAAATAAATAAATAATTAAAAAAAAAAAATCTTTAAAAAAAAAAAAAAAAACAAACCTGGTCCCTACTTTCAAGATGCAGAGTTGCAAAAAACAAACAAACAAAACCACTATATTCAAATAAGTTTAAACAATCATACCAAACAGTATACCAGGTGTCATGGAAGTCTGAAAGAAAATACCAACCTGAGAAAGTAAAAAAGGCCTGCCTAGGACTCAATGCCGGATTTGCCTCTTACTACCTATAGTACCTTGGGCAACCTTCCTAACTTCTCTCTGCCTCAGCTTCCCCATCTGTAAAGATGAACCCTGACCTTGTATTGTATACTTTCTCTCCTCTCTGCTTCAGCCACTCTGGCTTTCTCTTACTGTTTCTTTAATATTCAGGTTATGCCTGACTTAGGACCTTGACGCCTTCTGGTTACTCAACCTACAAGTCTTCTCCCAAATCTGAACCATTCAGGTATCTACTCATACAATCATCTCAGAGAATTTCCTGACACCTAAGATAGGATCTCCCCTCCCATGTTATTCAAAATGCCCATAACCCTCCATTATTCACAATGCTTATTAGTACCAAAAATCACATTATTTGTATACCCTTTTTTCTTAAGATTTATTTATTTGTTTTAGAGATAGAGCAGGAGCAGGAGGGGCAGAAGGAGAGGAGAGAATCTCAAGCCAACTCTGGGCTGAGCATAGAACCAATATGGGGCTGGATTGCATGACCTGGAGACCACACCTGAGCTGAAACCAAGAGTCAGATGCTTAACCAACTGTGCCACCAGGGCGCCTCTTTGTTTACCCTTTTAAATTTCTGCATCTACCTCTAGGGCATAAGTTCTTTGAGGGCAGGGTCTTAGTCTTACCCTGATCCCCAGTGTCCAGAATACCAGGCACATAATACAAAAAAAAAAAAAAAAAAAGGAAAAAAGGTTAAATAAATGGTGGTAAGAGGAAAATAAGACCTATATCAAAGGGTTTTATGCACACAGGGGGATATAAAGTGCTTAACACAGCATCTAGCAGTGGTAAGCTCAATAACGTGGCTAATACTATTATCTGAGGAATCCAGAAGAGGGTGAGGTCAACAATGGGAGAAGCAGTTACCAAAGTTTCCAGGAGAAAGCATCTTGAGCTTGATCAGGAACGATAAGGATTTTTCTGATGGGTAGAGATGTGGGGGTGCTGCAAGTGTCTCCCCGTCTGAGACACCCCGCCCTCATGTGTTCTTCACATCTCCATTAAATGCAGAGTCATCACACTAAGAATCATCGATTAGCCAGCCTCTCTATAACTATCCATTTATCCACTTACCTTTCATTGCTATACCACCAGAGCCCAAGACAGATTTCACTACAAAAGGGCACACAATAATGTTAACTTGGGAATCTGCAGACCAGCATTTCACTACATGTCTATCCTGAGAAATATCCAAGTGTCAGCACTACAAATCATGTA
The DNA here is from genome assembly GCF_009829155.1 of Mustela erminea. Taxonomy (NCBI): domain Eukaryota; kingdom Metazoa; phylum Chordata; class Mammalia; order Carnivora; family Mustelidae; genus Mustela; species Mustela erminea. The sequence goes on from NC_045628.1 coordinate 62,840,527, forward strand.
CAAGGATGTCCATTACAGCATGGCTTGTGAGGGGAAGAAAAATTAGAAGCATCCAGAAGGATCACCCACAGGGAAAAGATAAACATACTATGGTATGCACATGGTATGCAGCCATATTGTACAGAGGTTAAACCAAACAAGACAGATGCTTATGTACTAACCCGAAGCAATCTCTAAACACAGTTCTCTTGAAAGGGGGTGGGGGGGAACGTTGGAGAATTACACTATGTGGTCTCATTTAAGTGAAACAAAACAAAAATTTTAAAACCACCCACATACAAAACCTAAAGATTTCTCTAGATACACACATTTTTTTAAACCACAGTATTTTCAGCTCTTCAACACCATGTTGAAACACAGTAAGTTTTCAATAAATGTTTGCTGAACAAATGAAGACATATGTAAACGAACAGAAAAGGACTAGAGAGTAGATCTGCTTTTCATGCTCAATAATTCTGAACTGTTTGCACGTTTAAGTCACCGCATTAGTTCTTTAAAAAAGAAAAGTTGCAGGGGGCGCATGGGCAGTTCAGTGGGTTAAGCACCACTCTTGATCTCAGCTCAGGCAGGTCTTGATCTCAGGGTCCTGAGTTTAGTCCCCCTGTTGAGCTCCACAGGGGGAATAGAGCCTACTCACCAAAAAAAAAAAAAAAAAAAAAAAAAAAAAAAAAAAAGTTGCAGGACCTGAATACATCATAAAGAGATCCACGCACTCCGAGTAACTTCTCTAGGTAATTAATTTAATCGTTCTAGGCAATTAAGAGCTCTTATACAGCAACTCGACGCTCACTTTACATCTCCAGCTTCAGATCCCTTAACAAAGATGAGTGGAAAAGTGCTGGGTTTTAAATTGCTCCTGCAAACCCCTTAATGTCATGCGGTTTCCGAGGGTGCTCTTGCTACGATCCCCGACTCCCCTGGGGCTGGGATTCTGGCGCCCTGTCTTTCGCGCGCACGCAGGGTGGCCCAGAAAGGCCGTCAGGTGGGCGTGGAAAGTCCTCCAGATAGGTGTGAGCACACAGCACCCGGGGAAAGAAACTTACTTTCCGACTGGCCTCTTCTCTGGGTGTAATGTCTTTCCTTGTTCAAGCAACCTCCTTCGGGGGAGCCAATTTCTTCGGTGATCGGGCCAGAGCCCGCAGGTCACCTGGTTAGTGGAGGAGAAGCGGGGCGCGTTAAAACTCGGCGAGCAGAGGAGCCGGCTATGGGTGGCATCTCCGCGGCTCGGTTCTCTCACCCGGGGATGGGTCTGGGGACCCGCCCCTGCATTCAGACCAAGAGGTCAGCAGCGCTGGCCCTACGGACTGGTTCAAAGTTGCGCGCCACCGCGCCCTGGCCCTTGGGGGGCAGGGCGGGAATGAGCGCAAGAGCGAAGGGTGGGCCTCAGACCCTCACTCACACCCGGAGGCGGCCCGGCCGGTGCCCCCGGCGGTTGCTAGTCCTCCCTCCCAGGTCTCCGCTACCTCGGGCCGGTGCACTGCGGACTGGGTCTTCGGCCTCCGGCGTGTGCCGCGAAGGACAGGAGGGCGGGCGAGCAGCGCAGAGCCGGACCGCAGATGCAGATCCCAGGGCTCGCCAGTCGCCGCCGGGGAAGGTGCGGCGTGGCGGGAGCCGGGCTCGGGTCAGCTCCGCGCCTTGCTCCGGAGCTCCGCTGATCCCAAACGCTGCAGCAGCCGCGGGAGTGAACTCCGCACCTGGAAAATCGATCCGAGATGCGCAAGGGCTTCCCATTGGTCTCAACTGCCGGCGGGCTCTGGGAGGGGGCTTACAATGGGGGAGGGGGCGGAGGGCGGGTGCGCTGCCAGTTCATCACAGGCCACGCCCCCCCAGCCCAACTCCCACTGTGGCCCCACCCGTTGGGGGGGCGGGATCCTTGTGCGCCACGCTGAAAATTTGGCTCCTCCCCCGGAAGATTGTATTGGCTGGAAGGCCATGGGACTCCACTACTAACAGCCAATTGGAACGCACAATGGACGCCGTGAGGGCGGAGAAAACACCGCCCTTTTCCTTAGGACCCAATAGAGAAGAGGAACAGGAAAGCGCTTCCTGAGTTCGGGGGTCGAGGAAAGATGGCGACTACCGAAGGGGTTTGGTGCCTGTGCGAGTTGTTGAGGTGAGGAGCAGGTGGTGTGGGTCTGCAGGCGTTTTGTTTCACGGTAATATTTGTCTGCCCAATGCAACTGAAATTTGCAGGGAAGGGGGTCTTCGTGTCACGAATCTAGGCAATTTCCTCAAGGATAGTGGACGCTCTTCCTCTCGCTTTGGAGTCTTCTAATTAGACTGGAGTTGACTGGGTTAAAGACTTAGTTCACCGCGTTTTCTTTGCCTACCCATTCCAGTGAGGGATCGAGGTTCCCTTTGTTTTTTCTTTCTCCAATTATTCTTTCATTAATTATTCATATTCAGTCCTCAGTTTTATGATTGAGCCACGAATCATTTTCCAAACTATCGTTTCTCTCCTTTTAGTAAAGAATAAATTGGCTCTTCCTTCTCACATCGTAGTTTCCCCGCTCTCAGTCACCAGAACTGTCCCTGTTAACATATGTCACTTAAGTATGTTAACCTTAAAAATAAAACAGCTATCCTACCAGCAAGAATGGTTTTGTTTTGTTTTTTGTTTTCCGGGAATAGCGGAGAGTTGCATTTCTGGATGCACAAACTATGGCAAAACGATAGGCAAGTCCGAGAAAGGAGAGGACCATTGCTTTTTAGAGAAAGAGGAAGTTGGGGGTGGGGTTGAAGGAGAGAGTCCTTTAGAAAAGCCAGAGTGGTGAGGATTTCTCTGGCCGAGGTGCAGCAGTATTCTTGTAGGAGATGCGATGTACATCATTCCCTGTGGAGGCCTATTGGTGATGATTTCTTCTTGTTTAGAATTCTTCTTTGGGGCTCTATAATTGACAGTTCCTTCCCTTTAGGATTTTTATGTTGGAGGCTATGACTGACAGTTCTTCGGGAAATTGACATTTGAGTGATAGAGCTCCTTTTGCGTTGCCCCTCTGGCCTCCTGACTCCATTTTAGTGAGGGTTCTTTTTATTTTCACAAATACAAAGTTTATGGTGAATCCTTTGCTTCATGATTATCCATTGATCTTTATTTCTGGTTGATGTAAGAATAGTTATGTAAAATTTTATCACGTAGGTAATACATTGCTTCTTGTAGAAAAGTTAGGAAACAGATGAGCAAAAGAGAAAATTCGCCAGGCAAGCTACCATCCAGAGGCGGTTATTAATATTTTGGTGAAAAACAAAAAACCAAAAACAGACTTTTCCCCTATATTAGTTATTGAAATACTACTGTATTTTATGTGTCTTGCCCTATGTTTATTAAAAAAAAAAAAAAAAAACCTGGTATATTCCATCTATACAGTTCTTTCAACACCTGCCTATTCAGGTTGAAAATTTGTACTTAACACATAGCATCCTGAATAGCAGTGGATACATATTCTCTCCAACATTCAGGTATTGTTTCTTCATTATTGTCCCCTTACTCCAAATTCTTTTTTTTTTTAAATTGTATCCATTTATTTGACAGACAGAGATCACAAGTAGGCAGACAGGCAGGCAGATAGAGATGAAGAAGCAGGCTCCCCGCTGAGCAGAGAGCCGGATGTGGGGCCGGATCCCAGAACCCTGAGATCACCACCTGAGCTGAAGGCAGAGGCCTAACCCACTGAGCCACCCAGGTGCCCCCCCTTACTCCAAATTCTATAATGATTATTTAAAACATTTTGAATAGGAAATTCTATTTTCAGAGGCTTCATATTCTTCCCTGCTATTTGAAATATCCCTAACTCAGTCTTTGCACATTATAATGGCTAAAGAAATGTTTGTTGAATGAGTGACTCACTGTTGATTACAGTTATCTTTTTTAAAGCTTTGTGTTTCTATGGTAAACATTATTTAATGGCACATATTTTTAGTTATATTTAAACAAATTCTAAAATGGGTAGTTTTTTCTAAAGATTGATTTATTTTAGAGATGAGGGAGGGGCAGAGGGAGAGGAGGAGAGAGTTTTCTTTTTTTTTTTTTAAGATTTTATTTATTTATTTATTTGACAGGTAGAGATCACAAGTATGCAGAGAGGGAGGCAGAGAGAGAGAGAGGGAAGCAGGCTCCCCGCTGAGCAGAGAACCTGATGCGGGACTCGATCCCAGGACCCCAAGATAATGACCTGAGCCGAAGACAGAGGCTTAACCCACTGAGCCACCCAGGTGCCCCAGGAGAGAGATTTCTTAAGCAGACTCCCTGCTGAGCTTGAAGCTGGACAAAGGCTGGATCCTAGGACCCTGAGATCATAACCTGAGCCTGGCGCTTAACCAGCTGAGCCACCTAGGTGACCCTAAAGTGGGTAGTTTTATTTTTTTTTAAGATTTTGTTTATTTATTTGGCAGAGAGTTCGAGGGGAAACAGGCTCCCTGCTGAGCAGAGAGCCCAACGCCGGGTGATCCCAGGACCCTGAGATCATGACCTGAGCCGAAGGCAGATGCTTAACCCACTGAGCCACCCAGGCACCCCAAAAGTGGGTAGTTTTATTGTGCAAGTACTATAGGACGTTTAATAAATGTATTTATACTCTGTGTCTTTGAAACTTACTGACTCAGTAAAGGACTGGCTCAACTTTAGTCATTAACATGATTTTTTTTTTTCTGATTTTAAGTTAAATCATTCAATCTGAAAATATATCCCATGAATCTTGCCCACTTAATTCATTAGAAGGAAATGCCATAAAAATCTTTGTACTCGGGCGCCTGGGTGGCTCAGTGGGTTAAGCCGCTGCCTTTGGCTCGGGTCATGATCTCAGGGTCCTGGGATCGAGTCCCGTATCGGGCTCTCTGCTCAGCGGGGAGCCTGCTTCCCTCTCTCTCTCTCTGCCTGCCTCTCCGTCTACTTGTGATTTCTCTCTGTCAAGTAAATAAATAAAATCTTTTAAAAAAAAAAAAATCTTTGTACTCTATAGGTCAGCCACATTTTAAATTAAATGGGCTTTTGGCTTGTTCTGGGAAAGCTTTATAATACTGCTTTAATACATGAACTCATGTATTCCAAATGTTAAATAAATGACAAATCTTACCACTTCTCTCAAACTCTGTTCATCCTTTAAGGCCATGGTTCTCAAAGTATGGTCATAGACTCTAGTAGGTCCCCAAGACCCTTTTAATAGTTCTTCAAGGTCAAAACTGTGTTTATAATAATTTAAGATAACATTTGCTTTTTTATTATCTTTACATTTGCACCAGTAGTGCAAAAGTAATGGTGAATGAAACTATGGCTTAGCACAAATTGGGCAATGACATCAAAGTGTTCTTACAGTCTTGTGTTTTTTAATACCATGCACCTGCTAAAGCCAGTTTTACTAAGAATGTGCTTGATGAAATAGTAAAAATTATTAATTTTGTTAAATATTAACCCTTGACTTGAATACATATCTTCTTAATATACTATATAATGCCTCCATACTGAAGTATGATGGTTATCTCAAGGAAAAGCTCTTGTATGATTGCTAAGTTGCAAGCTGAATTAGATACTTTTTTTTTTTTTTATGGAACATAGTTTTTACTTGAAAGAATTACCAACAGATAAACTATGGTTTTTCTGACTTGGGTATTTGGAAATGAATGAAGTGATCCTCTCACTTCAAAGAAAACAAGTGACAGAATTTGTCGCTAATAGTAAAGTTTAAACTTTCAAGTGAAAATCGGAACTTTCATGGGGCACCTGGGTGGCTCAGTGGGTTAAGCCTTTGCCTTGGGCTCAGGTCATGATCTTGGGGTCCTGGGATCAAGCCCCCGCATTGGGCTCTCTGCTCAGCAGGAAGCCTGCTTCCCTCCTGCCCCCCCTTCTGCCTCTCTGCCTACTTGTGATCTCTGTCAAATAAATAAATAAATAAATAAATAAAAATCTTTTTAAAAAAAGAAAATTAGAACTTCGGAAAATTTTTCTCTGCCATTCAGAGCTTGACCACTTTCCAGTAATTAAAAGATTTCCTTGATAAGATGGGTAGTGATATTAACAAATGTGATTTGGGAATATTGTTCGATGAAATGTGCCCACATTTGGGAAGTCACCATGAGTCGTGAACCAATAGTTTCCAAATAATCAAGTCTTAATGTTATAAAATCATGTATAAGTAAAAGATCCATTCAAAGTACAAGATAGGCCAATAGATTTCAGTATAACAGTATGAAAAGATCATTGACTGGGTTTCATATTCCATGTTGTACCTGGCCATTAAGAAATTGCCACTTGTCTAATTTGGTATAATACCACAGAAAAATACTGTATCTGAAAAGACTATTTAAACATACTCCCTTTTCCTACTACATTTCTGAGTGAGCCTGGATTGCCTTCATATATATACTTCATGTAAAACAACATAGCACTAAGATTGAATGTAGAAGCAGATGTGAAAAGCCACTGTCTTCTTTTAAGCCAGACAGTAAAGAATCTTGCAAAAAATACAAAATAGTGTTAGTCTTCGTACTGAATTTATGTATTTTTTTTGGTTTGGAAAATACAGGGGTTTTGTTTTTGTTTTTAGTAAAAATGAATTATATATTAACATATAATAGATTTGTCATTTCACTTTTTAGGATAATTCATGTTTTTAATTCCTCAGGTTCATTTTTCATATGCTTAATATTGGTAGATACAATCAATGTAAATGAGCAATTCTCAACAAGGGGTGATGTTTAGCAATATCTGGAGATAATTCTTAGGACTATAACTGGTACAGAACTATGGGCTCCAGTGGGTTGAGGCCAGGAACAGAGCCAAACATCCTTTCATGCATAGGATAGCCTCAGCAACAAAGAACTATGTAGTCCAAATGTCAGTAGTGCCAAGGGAAATCCTGATAGAAACAAAAGCTGAATGATCTTCAGTTATTAAGTTATCTGGAGACCAAATCACTTTAATAAATCAAATACCTCTTCAGGTATAAACTTAACTCACAATAAGAAATTACACATGAGAAATTGTTTCCAAACTAAATATGAATAAGATATTTATTTCTCTGAAGAATTTATGTGTTTTCTACTTACGGACAATGAAAACTTTGTAACTATACAAAATATCCCCACATATGCTTAGGTCATTAAGCCTTTCAGAGCCCAATCTGCTGTTCACTACTATGCACAAACTTAGACCTTCCATATCTTTGTCCCCCACCTGTCACCCCTCCCCACCAAATACTTTAACTCTGTTTCCCCTTGTCTTGAATTTCAGTATTTGAGTTTTAGTATTTTGGTATTTTTATGCCTTACAAGCTCCTTCTCCTTCCAAAGCGTAGGCAGGATACATTGCTCAACCCCTAACAGAAAAACATACTTTGAAAAATTATTTTAGCACAATCTAAGAGATATCTGAGGAGGTAATAAGATTCTGTATTCAGTCATCAAATATTTAGTGGATGCCTTCTTTGTGCCAGGTCTTATGCTAGGCATTGGCATCCAGTGGTGAGCAAGCCTGGGTCTTCCTTGTGTTTGCAGAGCTGTAGTCAGCCTGGCAGTAAGAGAGCCTTTTAGCAGTGTGGGAGTGAGTTCACTAATGTGCGTGAAGTAGATTGTTGGTGCATTTTTGGCAATTCATTTAGAGGCACATGAAAGGCGGCAGTGAATTTAGGATCATAGAAACAGATCAGATGCAGAACTTGTAATAGAAATGGAAGTATCTAAGTTCTTTTTGCCCCAGAAATTGTTCTATTTGAGGTGCAGTGAGAGAATGAAAATGATTTACTATATCATCAAACTTTTAACTAATTAAAAGTTCATTATTGATCATTCAAAGACCTATTGCTTGGGTTCTGTGCCATAATTCTGAGGGTCAGATGCCATTCCTACATGTCTTGTTTAGGTTAGTAATTAAATTTGTTTTTAATCCTTTAACACATACACTGTTAGGAGAAAGGTGGCTCATCATTGATTTTCACTGTCAATTAAAAAGAAAAGTTATGTTGAATTGCTAGCATTCTGGGGCGATTGGAATTAAGAAGGATTTGCCTTTTGGGCGCCTGGATGGCTCAGTGGGTTAAGCCGCTGCCTTCGGCTCAGGTCATGATCTCAGGGTCTTGGGATCGAGTCCCGCATCGGGCTCTCTGCTCAGCGGGGAGCCTGCTTCCTCCTCTCTCTCTCTGCCTGCCTCTCTGCCTACTTGTGATCTCTGTCTGTCAAATAAATAAATAAAATCTTTAAAAAAAAAAAGAAGGATTTGCCTTTTGATATTGGACATTTTATATGTGTTAGAATATTAAAAATTGAGTATTTTGTTAGCAGACCTCCAGCTATAAAAATTTTGTCTTCATTATTAATATAGAAAGCGGATGTATAAAAGTAGACTTTAATTTGTAGTTTCTTTTGACTAGGCATTGTTTTGATTTTTACATTTTCCTTTTTGTTTCAGATTTTTTTATTCATTATTCCTCCCTGGGCTGGCAGTCTGTGGAACTTTATGCGTATGTCTGTTTATTATCCTCTGGGGAATCAGACTGCTGCTACAGAGAAAGAAAGCATTAGTATCAACTGGCAAAAATGGGAAAAAGCAGATGGTAGTTGCATTTTTTCATCCTTACTGCAATGCTGGCGGAGGAGGAGAAAGAGTTTTGTGGTGTGCCTTAAGGGCCCTGCAGAAAAAGTAGGTATGCATCTTTCTTAGCTAATTTACTTTATTATTACTATTTTTTAAAAAATCATTACCCAGATATTTACCTTTCTCTAGTACCTTATTTATAGCCAGGAATTAACTGTTCTTCAGTAAGGAAATACTTCTGTTATATGCCAACCCACCTTACAAGATCCTGTGGAATTTTAGTTGATATGATAAAGAAATAGAAAGGGAGGCACCTGGGTGGCTCAGTAGGTTAAGCAACTGCCTTCGGCTCAGGTCATGATCCTGGAGTCCTGGGATCGAGTCCCACTTTGGGCTCCCTGCTCAGCAGGGAGTCTGCTTCTCCCTCTGACCCTTCCCACTCTCATGCTCTCTCTCACTTGTTCTCTCTCAAATAAATAAAATCTTTTTGAAAGAAAGAAAGGGAAAATACCTGCCCTTTGATTGTAAAATTTAGTGGGGATAACTGTCACCTTGGAAGAATATGTAGAGAAGAACTTGAATAATAAACAAATATACCAATTCATAAGGAGTGCTTTAAACTGAATACTTTTAGTAGTAGTGGCACAGAGGAAATCATCTGTATGAACGCATCTATTTGATTCTGATATTGAGGTCTTACCAGTTAGATAGTCTTAAGTTACCATGCTAGAAAGAGTATGCTGTTCAAACGGGTCATTTAAAGTTTTAGGCTTCGTTCTCCCTACCTGCACTCCCATCCTCACCCCCAAAATGTTTACGATCCCCTTGTAGAGGAGGAGCAAGCAGTAAAGTCCAAGTTCCACTGTTGGATGTATCATAGGAGGAAAACTATTATTCCTCCATGGTTACACTACTTCCTGGCACTCACCCTTCATCCAGATCCAGAGCCTTCACCCGGAATTCCCTCCACTCTACATTTCTATATTCTCAGCTCATCCTGGCTTCCAGCCACCACCCCTGTATTTCCTCTGCCATATTCCATAACTGCCTAGGTTCAAAACATTTTCTTTAATCTCAGCTTACTGTCCATCTCCTTGAGGCCTTCCCTGCTCCTACTCTAATCCCTCTGGTTTTTTGCTTCACATAACTCCGCATTAACTTGTCTAACTGGATTATCTAGCTTTTGAGGGCATCAATAAAGTTTTGTGATAGCTCTACCAGACATGGACCCTAGATTTTAGCTGAGAGAGAGAGAGAAGATAATAAGCAAAGTAGAAAAATATCAAATGGTGAGAAATGCTATGTGAGAAATACAAACAGGATAATTTGTGAGTCCATATTTTAGACTGAGTAATTAGGGAAAATCTCCAAGGAGGTAATACCTGAAGTCTAAATGACAGAAGCAGCCAACATTTACTGAGCATTTACTCTATGCCAAGCATTGTTTGAAGTGCTTTACAGGTGTTAGCTTACTAAATTCTCACAAGAACCTTACGAGGTTTTTCCTGTTACTCTCATTTGACTGACGAGGAAATGGAGTTACCAGAGTCCATATTATAAACCACAGACCGTACTGTCTGCCTCAGAAGAGACAGTGAAGATGAGAAAAGAGAATTCAAAGCAGAGGGAACAGCTCCTGCAAGTCCCCTGGGACCCAGAAGGAGCTTGGCTTGTTCACAGAAAGGAACCCAGTTTGGCTGACCCTGTGGGCATGTGAGAGTGGAGGCAGGGCCCACGTTACACAGGGCTTAAGTGAATAGGGTAAGGAGTTTAGATTTTATTCTAAGTGCTCTGGAAAACCCAGTGAGGATTTCAAACAGAGAGATGACTTTCTGTGTATCTGTTGTTGCATATCCACCCCAAAATGTAATGGCTAAAACAATGTATCATTGTTTCTAATAGTGTGGGGACCGATGGGTCCTGTTGGGAATCCCTCATGCCGATGGGTCCTGTTGGGAATCCCTCATGCCAAGCGGCTGCGGCTAGGTGGCAGCTGGGGCCGAGTCACCTGAAGGCCTCTATTAATGTGTCTGCTTCCTGGGCTGGGACAATTGCAACAGCTACACCGGCTGAGGGTGGGGGGCACGGGTCAGGCATCTCTGTCGCCCCACAGCCTCTCCACATGACAGCCTTGGGTTTGCACAGAATATGGCAGCCAGACTCCTTACATGGCAGCTGACTTCTCTAGAGCAAGGTAGGAGTTGCCATTCTCTCAGAGCCTGGGTCTAGAAACTGCCAAAATGTCACCTTTGACATAGTGTGATGGTAAAAGGAGTCACAGAGCCTGCTATGATTCCAGGGGAGGGGACATAGATCCCACCCCTCGATAAGTCTCAAAGAATTTGTGGCCACCTCATCAGATGATAATCCCTTTTACATTTTATAAGGATGATTCTGGCTGCTGGGAGGTGCTTTTAGGTGCTTGTCCTTTAGGCCTGCACAACACCCTGTGGCTATCTCTATCAGCACATTCCACAGAGTTGTGTAGTTTTCGGTTTGTATCTCTTTCCCTCACTGGACTTAGCTCCTTGAGGGTAAAGACTCTAAACTGAATCCCCAGAACTGAATCTAAACTGAATCTAGTAGCTCAGACTAGATACTAAATAAATGTTTGATGACTCAAAGAATAAGTAGAAACACAATCAGAACAAATGCCAAAAGCATAAATAGTCAGAAGAGTGTAGTTTTACATATTTTATAATTCTATCAGATCTAATTTTGATGGCAGGCACCAGATCTAGCTTTTAGAATCTTATTGCATCTCTCAGATGAAAACACTGAGTAATGCTTTAGTACCTACGGTCCTATCTAAAGATACATTTAGTAAGTTTTAATTCTTGTTTGTGATTATTATTAGTATTTTGTTACCATTTTATATTGAGAGAGTTGTCAAAATTAAGTTTCTGAATATTTCTTAAAAACAGAATCAGCAATTTTTGTTGATGTCTGCTTTATGCAAAACTCTTTTTTTTTTTTTTCAATTTGACAGACCGAGATCACAAGTGGGCAGAGAGGCAGGCAGAGAGAGAGGGGGAAGCAGGCTCCCCGCCGAGCAGAGAGCCCGATGTGGGGCTCAATCCCAGGACCCCGAGATCATGACCTGAGCCAAAGGCAGAGGCTTTAACCCAGTGAGCCACCCAGGTGCCCCTGTGCAAAACTCTTAGAAGAGTAAATAGCAAAGAACTAGAGGTCTCATTTGGAGGACTAACATTTCACTAGCAGGGCAGCAGAAGACTCAAAGAGGAGCATCAGTAGACCAAGTATAATGAATGAAAAATAAGTGGAAGACATTTTTTCCAATCTACGATTGTGAGAAAATAATTATCTACAACTTTTTGCTAATGAAAACCTTAACTATTACATTCTATTTTAGGCATCCTGAAGCAGTTTATGTTGTTTATACTGGTGATGTTAACGTCAGTGGTCAACAGATACTAGAAGGTGCTTTCCGAAGATTTAACATCAGACTCACTCACCCAGTGAAGTTTGTTTTCTTAAGGAAACGCTATCTTGTGGAAGATTCACTCTATCCTCACTTCACACTGCTGGGCCAAAGTCTAGGGTCCATTCTTCTTGGCTGGGAAGCTCTAATGCAGTGTGTTCCTGACGTCTACATTGATTCGATGGGATACGCGTTCACACTTCCTCTGTTTAAGTATTTAGGCGGTTGTCGCATTGGAAGCTATGTTCATTATCCCACGATCAGCACTGACATGCTCTCCGTAGTGAAGAAACAAAATGTTGGATTTAATAATGCAGCTTTCATTACCAGGAATCCTTTTCTTAGCAAAGTAAAGCTCATCTATTATTATTTATTTGCTTTTATTTATGGACTTGTTGGTTCTTGCAGTGATGTCGTGATGGTCAATTCTTCTTGGACACTAAACCACATTCTCTCCCTATGGAAGGTTGGGAATTGCACTAACATTGTTTATCCGCCTTGTGACGTACAGACGTTTCTGGACATTCCCTTACTGGACAAAAAGAAAACCCCAGGACATTTACTGGTTTCCATTGGCCAGTTCCGGCCTGAAAAGAACCATCCTTTGCAGATCAAAGCCTTTGCTAAATTGCTGAATAAGAAGGTGGCTGAGTCACTGCCTTCCCTTAAACTTGTCCTCATTGGGGGTTGTCGAAATGAAGATGATGAACTGAGGGTAAACCAACTGAGAAGGCTTGCTGAGGAGCTAGGAATTCAAGAAGATGTGGAATTTAAAATAAACATTCCATTTGATGAATTGAAGAATTACTTGTCTGAAGCAACAATTGGTCTGCACACCATGTGGAACGAGCATTTTGGGATTGGTGAGTCTTCCTTTAAGTGACTCATTTGGTGCCATGAGATGTATATTCTAGGTTCTCTTGATAAAATGATAACACTGTGGAAGGATAACAGTTCTTACCCAGTTTTTTTTTTAATTTTATTTATTTATCAGAGAGAGAGAGGGAGAGAGAGCGAGCACAGGCAGACAGAATGGCAGGCAGAGGCAGAGGAAGAAGCAGGCTCCCTGCTGAGCAAGGAGCCCGATGTGGGACTCGATCCCAGGACGCTGGGATCATGACCTGAGCCGAAGGCAGCTGCTTAACCAACTGAGCCACCCAGGTGTCCCTCTTATCCAGTTTTAATGCTCTTCTCCCAGTCTACCATGTCAGCTTTATTCATTTGCGACCCTGCAGGACATGACAGGAGGTAGTCACTAATAATAGCTGATGTTTATTGACAGCTTAGTGCATGAAGGTCGCTGCTGAGATCTTTGCAATTATTATTTGACTTAATCCACTCTAAAACCCTGCTTCATATAAGTTCTTATTCCCATCTTACAAATAAAGAAACTCGGGCACAGAGAGGTTTTGAACCTGCCCTTGTCTGATCGCAGTAAGAGGTAGAGCTTGGATCCTCATTCAGACAGCCCCTGCTCGTACCTGCCACAGTTTCTCTGCCCCACCTAGCCCCATCTGCAGACTGGGATAGGTTCCTGACCTCATTTCCCTGAAGGGCCAGATCCGGATCTCTGGGTGAGGCCCAGGTAGATGTATTTTGGTAAAGCTCCTCAGGTGATTTGTTGGGCACCAAAACCTGAGCCCACTGGGCTCCTCACAGTGATTCTGTTGGTTCTTCTACTGATTTCCTACTCATTACTGGAATGGCCTCTCCTCTTTCTGCCAAATCCCATTATAAGTGTCAGACTTTAATCTCCTTGGCCTTTAATTTAGCCTCCCTTGTTTTTTCCAGCACAAATTGCTCTCTCTACCCCTGACTTCCCATTAGGCATACATTTTGATATAAAATCAAGTACTGGTTTGTGTCTAATGTGGTTCAAGATGTATTTCTCAAGAGGCTGCTTTGTGCCTCACACTGCCAGGTGTTACAAGGGAAAGGGAAGAACATAAAAGTGAAGTTTCCTATACTAAGGCCACAGTTTATCTTATACTCTGGTCTCTCCTTGGTTGGTAGCACCCGACGAAACCCAGACATACAGCCAGAACTTTTTGATTCGGCCCTTCTGCGCAGAGTCTGACTTCTGCGCCTCCTTGCACAGAGACGTAGTGACCATTAACTGTGCTGAGGGGTATGGGAGGCAGGAGCTGGTGTTCAAGTACTTGCAGTTCTGTGTGTGCTAACGATCAGTTGAGTAGCACTTTGCTGGACAGGGTCCTAAGAGCTGTGCCCAGGGCAGGGGCAGGGCGACATGAAAGCACCCAAGAGAAACACCTGACACAGATGTGTGAGGTCAGAGAACAATTGCCCAAGAAAATAATGTGCCATGGAAACTGGGGCCTGAACAGTAATTTGAAGTTAGCCTTGCAGGAGAGAGAATGTTCAGCAGAGGGAGTGGCGTTGTGACCCATGTGACAAAAGAAGAATTAGCGGGCACACTCAAGGTGCTAAGATTTCTGGCCAGAACCTGCAGGAGGAACGGCACGCCCGTGGAGAGGGGAGCTGGGGCCAGATCACGTGGCCACATGAAGCCAGTGGGAAAAGAGAGACTGATTCTAAGTGTTGGGTTTTAAAGCTTTCTGTTCCCTCAAGTTCACTACGGTTGCCATGGCGGGGGTACTGGTGAGGAGCAGGGAGAGCCGGACGAGGGAGGCAGGAGGATGTGTTGGGTAGCCTCGTTGAGGTGCTGCTTCTAAAGGTGGTAGGCAGACTCACTCGAGGGAGATTCTGAAGCATGACTGAACAGGACTTGGTGACGAACTGGATTTGTTAAACGTAGGAGAAAGAAGAATCAGAGAGGCCCTCCTAGGGCTTTGAGTTTAGACAGCTGTGTGAATGGTGGATGGCTTTCCCCTAGAGATGGCTCCAAGAGGAGAGGCAGTTGACGAGCCAGGTTTCTCATATGTAGACTTAGAATGATCCATGGGACACGGGAGTGTGTGTGTGTCCATTGGATGCTTGTCTACACAAGTCTGCAGCGCAAGTGAGGGACCTGACCTGGGAACACAGACTGAGGAGTTGGCATCACTGACCGGCTCATTCCAGAAGGTCCATGGATGAGGGTAGAATTGCCTAAGGAAAGTGTGCCCAGTGAGAGGAAGGCCCTGGTACAAAATGCTGAAAACAAGAACGGTTCAGAAGTGGGTAGAAGAAGAGTTGCCAACAAAGGAGAAAAGAAGTAAAGAGAGGAGGGAAACTTCCTAATGCTGTTGTTTGAACTCCTGAAATTTCGCTTGTGATATCTTTTTACACCTTTTACCTTTCAGTAACCATTAATTATCTGTCATCTTGCTAACATTCTGTAGTCTTCTACCTTGTTTTATAACCTGCAGTGTGTCTATTTTTTATAGACTGTTCTTTCACCTGCTTGTCTGTTTCAGTGAAGAGCGAAGCAGCATTATTGTGAGGCTTAAAAACGAAAAAACAGAATTATTTGGTGCCATGGAAGTTTAGTGAGCAGATTTATAGACGCAACAGACATTTACTTAAATTTCTCATGAGTGTCTCAAAATCTGTGGAGACTTCTGCTCATCCTTGTTATGAAAGCTCTCAAATGTTAAAAGACTACATGGTTTTTGTTTGTTTCTCAGGAGTGGTTGAGTGTATGGCAGCTGGCACGATTATCCTTGCCCACAATTCAGGAGGCCCGAAGCTTGACATTGTCGTTCCTCACCAGGGAGAGATAACTGGATTTCTGGCCGAAAGCGAGGAAGGCTACGCTGAGACCATGGCTCATATTCTTAACATGTCTGAGGAAAAGAGACTCCAAATCCGCAGCAATGCTCGGGCATCTGTAAGCAGATTCTCTGATCAGGAGTTTGAACTGGCGTTCCTGTCGTCTGTGGAGAACTTACTTAAATAATGCCATATCTGTACAAATTAAAGATATTTTATATAAAACGGCTAAATACCTTCATACGTTAGTACTTTCCTGAACGTTTCTGTATTGTAATGAAGTCAGCCTAAACAGTGCTCTCAGCAATACATAGAGAGACAGGATATTTATTTCAATGAAAATGAAAAAAAGGCAAAATTACCAAATAGTTTAAATGAAAAGATTTTAGATTAGTATACTGTCCCAGATTCTGAAAAATGTGGATCTGAAAGAAAAAACGAACAGTTGTATGTTGGTATAATCCCTATTTTTCAGATCCTGTTTGTCCAATCACTGTCCCTTAGAACCCAGGAAAGAGAATTTCCCTTTAGAATATAGGAAATGTGGAAAGGAAAATGGAGAACTGACGATTAGATCAGTACTTTAGAACTGTCCTGACATCTTGGGAACACAGAAAAATTCTGGCATATTTAAATTCTCAATGCTACTGTGGATGACCTTCTTGAATATATCTGACGGTTTTCCTTAAAGAGAAAAGACATTTGAAGCAGGCATCATCCCGTTCTAAAAGCAGACAGCGAAAAGACAGAGGGACAGTGAGTGCCCTCCGGCCGTAAAGACAGACAGACAGTAACTGCCCGCAGGCGTTTGTCAGGGGCAGAGGCCCAAAGTCTTTCCATAGCTTGGGGTTCATAGAGTAGCTTTTTGTTTAGTGCTCCCAGTACATTTGTACTGATGGAAAGGGCTACCCTGGTATCCCGTCACAGTTCCACATCTCAGGAGCTGCAAGTCTGCTTGAAGCTGTTCAGAAGGTCGGAGTGAGAACATCGTGCCAAGTTGCTCTTCTCATAGTGACAATGGACGAACGGGCTCCGTCCTCCTGGGTCTCTGTTGGCAGCATCGTGCCTTGGGAGATGATTGGTGGCTTTTAGAAAAGCACTCCAGACTAGTGGTTAGAATACCTGGGCCCGGCCCCAGCATCTTCATTTACAAACATCGGCCCTCCTAAGACTCAAGCTGCTTCTTAAATCTTTTTGAAATTCCAATTCTTCACCTATAATCTGTAGGTGGTAATAACTGTCCTCACTACCTCTCAGTAACTCTGATTTGGAAAATATGTGAAAGGACCTTGAAAACCAGAACTAAGTTTTTTTTTTTTTAAAGGTACCTTTATAAAGTAATTTCATTAAAAGTAACAATATATAGTAGATGTCTCTTGTAATCAGTCCTCCTTATTAATGCGTGAAGACTCAAGGGAGACTCATGGTTACTAAGTCGGTAGCTAGGACAACTGTGCTGGATCACTAGCAGTGATTAAAAGTATGTGGATATGCAGATAGGGCTCAAGAGACCTACAACACTTGGTGTTTTCTGCATACATAATTAGCTCCTTCTAGTTCAGTGAATGGACCTCTTGCACAGTCTGATACGTGTGTGTGTAAGGGGCCTGGGAAACTCCTCATCCAGTCAGGGACGCCGCCAGCTTCATCATCTGCTCCCAGTTACACTGTTGACTCGTCTGTGGGCCACCTCTGTCATCAGCTGGAAAAGCAGCAAAACAGAGTCCCAGGATGGTGGGACACAACACAGCTTTGGGTGGAGATGATTCAGTTTAGAAGAAGAAAACGGGTGGACACGAGCTGGAAGGAACCCTACAAATCCTCAGATCCAGTTTCTCATTTTCAGCTTTACAGACAAGAACACTTTAAAGACCTTAAGACTCCAGTCTCACGAAGCTGTTTAAGGACAAAATCAGGATTATAAGTGGGTGCTCTGACTCCAGCCCAGTTCATTTTCTTATCTTGTAGCTAGTCTTGGGGTAAGATTTGTGCCACTGTACCAACAGTCTACCTTTCTACCCTCAGAAAACCATAGGATTAAAAAATCGAAGTGGACTAAGCAGAAGGAAAGGATGCAATATAGGAAAAAAGGATTCTGAAATTCCATAGAGCATTTTTTAATCTTGTTTCTTCAAAATTATTTTTGTCACACCCGTCACTGGAAACATACTTCCCATATCTGTTCACTTTCCCTATTGCTAGTGTGGTTATTATGTGTCTTTTTTCCAGAATGACTGATAACCATGAAGTGTGAAAACAATGTGTCAGCTACTGTCTGTCTGGAGAACTTCTGAGTGACTGTTCATTCCTACAAAACATGGTTTTTGAGTGGTCCAAACGTGGTATATTTCGAACCCTGAGCAGTGGGGATTCACATTCTTATTTGGGTTGTACATAATAAAATACATGTTACATGTTATTTGCATAGTAATCTCTTTGTGTCTAATAGGATTTTGATTTAATAGATACAAAATGTGTTTGTATCTGTTATAAAAAGTAATTTTCATTATCTTGGATACTTTCCTCCATATGGTACATATGCACCCCGGTGCACTCTCCCAATGCTGAATTGTTACCTACTACTAGTATTTCTTAAGCTCCATGTGCCAGGAAGGAAGAAAGGGAGGGAGGGAAGGAGGGAAGAGAAAAAGGAAAGGAAAGGGAAAGAAAGAGAAAGAACTTAAAGGTAAAATTGTCTTGCCTCCGGTACCCAAGAAAAATAGGTTGTCAGATTTAATAGACATTTTTCTCTTAACGAATATTTCAGACCTACAAAACACTGCAGAGCTTCCTACACTTTATTTTAATAATTTTCAGGGTTTTTTTACAAAGTCGTCTTACAGACAAAATTATGAGAGTGGTCAGGGTAATTCTAAATGTTTCAGAATACTTGTGTTTTATTATGTATATGTACCCTAGACTTAAGGACTATGATATAATATAGAGTGTCTGCTAAATCTTTCAATAGATTTGGGTACAAAAAAAAGTTACCCACAACAAGAAGTTATGCAAATTACTAAAATCAAATTACAGGCTTGTAATTTTCCCTCTCCCACTGTTCCTCAGCTGATTCTCTTCTCTGTCCCCACCCTAACTCTGAGGCCATTATTGACTTTAAAGAAGCATCAGTTCTAATAGTTGAGGGCTTTATGCTCACTTGGACTATACATGTTACAAGGTACTTAGAAAGGAAGTTAAGAGTTGATACACCATTTAAAGAATGATCAGTTTGATAGCTATGATACATAGTTACCAAGATGTATAATTTTTAATAAAATTTATTCTAGGGGCGCCTGGGTAGTTCAGTCGTTAAGCGTCTGCCTTCAGCTCAGGTCATGATCTGAGGGTCCTGGGATCGAGCCCCACATCAGGCGCCCTGCTCAATGGGAGGCCTGCTTCTCCATCTCCCACTCCCTCTGCTTATGTTACCTCTCTGGCTGTCTCTCTGTCAAATAAATTTTTTAAAAATTCTTAAATTTATTCTAAAAACACATTCAAATCTGATCAATAGTTTCAACTTAACACATGGAGCTAAACGTAAATCAAGAATAAAGTAATCGATTGTGCCTCAAGAACATGATTTAGGTAATGGTATACGTAAGATGGATAAGAAGAATTAGGGGCTGAAGTAGGTTGAAAAACCTTGCATGTATGTATACTTATCACAATGAGTACTTCTTACTTTATAGCAGAGAACTCAAAATCTTTGAATGAATGATAAGGCTTGGCGTCTTTTAGCTAGAAAATTCAGCAAGCATCTTGTCATTGGAGCAGACTCGATAGGCTTATTCTTAAATATTGACCTTAAACATTCATTTGACCTTAAACATTCATTTCTCCCCACCCACCCCCCGCCCCACATATAACTGAAGAGTCTTTGGATCTTTGGGATTTTCAGGAACCATGTTTCATTTTCCATGCATTCAAGCACTGCTTAGTATTTGTTTAGCACACCAACAGATTTAGTATGTCTGAACCATATAATGTTCTGAAAGTAAATTAAACATGTATACACTGACCACTAAAAGACTTGTAGAATTAATGATACTCCAGTCTCTCGACGTCATGAGTTACCAAGATTGACATTAACACAGTGGTGAGAAATTTTTAAATATTCTGAGCTTCATGATGTGACCATACTGAGCACTCCAGAAAAGAGCAGATTATAACCCAAAATACCAAGTTGAAAGAACAGTACCTCCAACATCACCAGGAAAATACAGGGATAAAAGACACATCATGTAGAATTCATCCCACAGTTAGGGGAATTCTGATACTTTCCCCACATTTAATAAAGTTATATCAAATGTAAACACTAAGCAGACCTTAGAAATAATCGGACCAACCCTTCCTCATCTTTGTTTTCTTGGCTCAGCAATGGGTCAATGTGCAATTTTAGTTGTATTTTTATTACAGAGCATATATTTTAGGCAGAATTCTACCACTTAGAAATGTAACATCTCTGTCCTTCATAGGAACAACACAATAAATCAACAAATGTCTATTAAGCCCCAGGCACATGTTCAATACTGGGATTGTTAGAATGTGGCACTCTGCTAAGCCCCATATGTAAAAAGACCAGCATAAGATACAACGACCAGGTAGAGTCCCTCCCCTTAAGTAATTTATAATCTATACATTTGAAGCTATTAGAAATTAATTCAATAAAACATAGTAAAATGATTACTTGGTGCATAATTAACATGACATGCCTTCATCTTCTCGGCTCAGTTAACCTACTCCCTTAAGAGTCAACACCTGCTTCAAAAAAGTGTTCAATAAAAGTTAAGAAATTTCAGTATCACAGTTTTCTAAAATGCTACATTCATTATTCTAAGTGAATTACTTTGTACATTGTATTGGTTTTCTTTCCTTGTCTTAACAAATTATCAAACTTAGTTAAAACAACATGCATTTATTATCTTACAGTTCTGCAGGGCAGCAGTCTAAAGTGGATTTCTTAAGCTAAATTCAAGATGTCAGCAGGACTGTGTTCCTTCTGCAGACTTCCGGGGAAAGTCTATTGCCTGGCCTTTCCCAGCTTCTGGAACCTGCTTGGATTCCTTGGCCTCTGGCCCCTTCCTCCATCTTTAAAGCTAGCAGCACCAGGCTGAGCCCCTCTCGTGCTGACATCTTCCTGTTCTCTCGTCTGCCTCCCTCCCTCTAGCCCTGTGATTACATTGGGTCCACCTGGATAGTGAAAGAAAAGCCTTCCCCTATTTGAAGGTCATCTGATTAGCAGCCTTAATTTTACCTGCAACTTTAATTCCTCTTTGCCATGTAGCAATATATTCACATTGTTGGGTGTACTGGGAGGGAAGGTGGCAGGAAGAGAGACACATTATTCTGTCTGCCTACCACATATATTGTCCCAAAGATTTCCTGATAGAAATTTTAAAGTAAAATATTAATTTCTACACTCAAATTGGTCAGTCTCAAGGTCTAGCCTAGTGATGGGTATCAAGGGCACGGATTGCATGGAGCATTGGGTATTATAGGCAAACAATGAATCATGGAACACTACTACATCAAAAACTAGTGATGTAGTGTATGCTAACTAATATAGCCCAATTGAAAAAAAACAATAAATCCCTGGGATTGCTAGAAAACTCTTACAAAATGAATGTTTATGACTTGGACCTAACCAGATACTACAGTTAATAGATACTAACTTACCACTTAAGAAAAAGTGCAGTAATCACACTTGTATATTTTGATGGGTTGTTGATGTTTCTTGGTTTTCACCTGCAATGCATACTTTGTCATCAGCTCGAGTAGAAATATTCTCTAAATCTTCATTTAATTCTGTATATTTCTGGGTGCTTATCTTCTCTCCTCCTAATTTTTCAGCACCCTTAGAGAAACCAGGAGTCTCTTCTCTTTTTTCTTCCTCTTTGGAAGGAGCAGGCTTTTCCAGAGATTCTACTACTTCATTTCTCAACTCATCTTCAGATTCTTCAAAATTTCTGAAAATAAGAGGTAAAAATCAACTTTATGATATCAAAACAATGAAAAATACATATGAAAGTGTTTCCCATCTCACTTCCCACCCCCACTGTAGCAATTTAATAGTTGCATTTTCACCCAGGTAATGAATTATTTATTATATCAGTCTGGCTTTCCAGACGGACTAAAAAAAAGCCAATATTGGGATAATCAGTATTCTGTTTACTTGGACTTGTGTTCAACAACCTTTATTATATTTGTTAATACCCATCTACTCTTAAAAGGAGAGGAAGAGAGAAGAAAAAAAAAGAACAAAACAGCTGCCATATAGTGTGCCCTTATCATACACCGGCAACTGCCTAAAGCACTTTACGCATACAATATTTTATCTAATACAACACTTTGAGGTAGACATTCTCACCATCAATTTATAATGAAGCTGAGGCTCAGAGAGGTTAATGAAACTTGCCCAAGGTCTCAGATATTGAACAGTAGGACTAGGAATCGAAATTGTATCTAAGACCTCAGCATGGATATGCTTAAAAGGGGAGAAGGCAGGAGACCAAGAAAACCATCTCAATGATCCCTAATATTTACATGGCAAGTAAAGAGGCTGAGGAAGATCTGGTAGGAGCCAAGAAAGTGTTAATCATGGACACCAAGGAGGCAGAGAATTTCCAGATAGGGAGCAGCCAAATAAGAGTAAGTTAGAAATGACAGTTGGACCTGGCAATTTCAAGGTAATAGATGACCTTTGCAAGAACATTTCAGTGTGCTATGTGGAAGGAACCACCAGGGGATCAAGAAAGCAGGAGGTAA
This sequence comes from Mustela erminea, assembly GCF_009829155.1. NCBI lineage: Eukaryota > Metazoa > Chordata > Mammalia > Carnivora > Mustelidae > Mustela > Mustela erminea. The sequence goes on from NC_045628.1 coordinate 62,862,930, forward strand.
GCAAGCAGTGACAAGGAGTTTAAACTCCTTTGAGGTGAGCCTGGCTCTGAACAGATGATGTTAACTCAAGAAGATGAGAGCAGTGATTTTTTGGTGTTTCTCAAGAAGGGACAGATTTGGGCATGTGTATATCCTGAGAGGAAGTAGGTAATAGATGTTAAAAATATAGGAAAAGGACAGATAATAGATAGGAACACGTTTTCTAAGAAAGGCTGGGATTCGGGGCACCTGTGTCAGGAAGTGCTTTCAGCAGGAAAGAAGACAGTTTTTTGTCTCAGAAGGAAGATAAGGAAAGAGAAGGCAATGAGGACTCATGTGGATAGAGAGAAGTTACGAGACTAGACAAGACCATTCACTCACAAACCACGTATTATCTCTATGAAATAGGAGGCATGGTCACATGATGAGAGTGAGGTGGATGGGGGTTAGCCTACTGGGTGGAGGGTTTGGAAGGAAGCAAACCAGGCATAGGATTGCCAGATACCACAGAGGACCTCACTAAAATTAGAGACCATAAATTTGGGGTAGACCAGCAACTAGAGCTCCCACTGTGAAGCTATCATTCCTGAGGTACATGCTTACATGAGATCCTCCCTTTATCTTCATTCCTTTGTAGTTTAAAGTATGATGTGTCTAGGTATGAATTTCTTTTCATTGTTCCTACTTGGTTATTGTTTTACTTCCCAGATATCACAATTTAAGGCTTTCAATGACTGTAAAAAGTTCACAGCTAAAATTGCTTTGAATATTGCTTTTCTCCGATTCTCTTCTTCTGAAACTCCTTTTAGATGTATGTTGGACCTTCATGACTCTTAACTCCTCTTTCACATTTTCCATCATTTTTTACTTCAGGTCTGTCTTGCAGTTCTTAAGTCCCTCATTAACTGTACCTATTCTATGTTTAAACTGTCATTTGATTTCTATTAGTAGATTTTTTTTTCATTTCTAGAAGTTCTGTTTGGCTAATCAGATATTCCTGCTCCCTTCTGATCGATCTTCTTTTTTTCTTATGTTTCCATTCCTTAACTTTGATTAAATAATTTTAGAAATGCAGTTTTAATTATTATATAAATATTAAATATTCATAGGATAATTATATTATCTGAAGTTCTTTATGGTCTAATTCAGCTATTTTTTTGTGCTTGCTGTCTCTTATAGTGGATTCTATTTTTAGTTGTGAACTCATGCTCAGCAGTGCCTTAGTGAGAAACTTTAGTGTAGCCTGGGTTGAAGTTATATCCCTCCAGAATGTTTCAAATTTATTTCTTCTAGAGATCCCAGAGTATTATGATTTCTTACTATTAATTTTAATGTTTATTTCTCAATATACATGTTTCCAGACCGCCAAGTATTGTAAATTCAAACTCTAAATCCAAGTGAATTCTTCTCCCAGAGATTAAGACCAAACAGACAAGCTATATTACTGAGATATTTTTTCCTTTGTACTTTCCCTTGCACTGAAGTATAGCTCTTCAAGGGCTCCAGCTAGCAAGCATGTAAGGGAACACACTGAAGAAAACAAAACCTGTTAGATATGCAGGAGGTGCACAGAGATAGAAAGGGAAGGAAGAAAATTTAAAAACAAAACATGAAACTTCTAAAACAAAATGATCCTGTAAACTAAAATTCCAAAACATGTGAATAAATATAATGGTAAGAGAAAAATAAACAAAAAGAAAAAAATTTAAGTGGGACCAGGAACAAGGTCTAGATGGAATTACTCTTAGGGAGAATTTTTATAACACTCTTTAGCAGTTTGGACCCAAAGAGAAACAGACAATCCTAAACACTCTTTAAGTATGCTCAAAATGGTAAAGAACAGCATCCATTTTTAAATATTTTCAAATTAGGGTAAATAATTATGCAGTAATGAAACAAGAGCATATAAAAATATGAACAAACAAATATAATTCTTAGGAGATATATAATCATTTAAATTAAAAACTTAATAGATGATACCCAGATAGTTTTGAAAATAGTATTTATGAAGTCACCTAGAATGGAACAAAGAGATAAATAAAAAATATGAAAGTATAATTAGGTGTTACTGGGGACATTGAGAAGCTTGAGAAGATTGAGAAGCTCCAAAACATATCGACTTGGAGTACCAAAATGGACAAAATAAGAAAAGCAACACCTGGAAAAGTAATGGGTAAAAATTTCCAGAACTCAAGATAGTCATGGATCTCAGAAGAAAGTGAGCCAAGCAGGATGAAAGAGAAGTCCAGACCAGACATACAACAGTGAAACATAAGAATATAAAGATAAAAAGAACATTATAGATGTGCTGGGGATAAAGTTAGCATATCTATAGAGGGAAAACAATTAGCATTTTTCTCATCAACAATGATAAAGATCAGGAGAACAATCATTGTCAACCTAAAATTATATACCCAACTCAATTACAATTAAAACAATAAAAAAAATTGGATATGCAAACAATAAGTGTGTTTACCAGCCACTGAACTATCTTAAAGAATTACTAGAGGATATACAACAGCGAGAAAACTGAAACCAAAGGAAGACCACAGATTAGAAAAAAGAACATGGCAAGTTCAGAAAATGATAAACTACAATAGCAAATTAAGTTTGAGAATAAAAAAAATGTTATTTTTTATTTAAAAAAAAAAGGTAAAATAGAATTATATGATTTGATGTCTCAAACGTAGAATGTTCCAAACTTTAAAAAAGGGTATAGGGGCAGGGTGGGCAGTAAAGAACAACACTGATCATTGTTAAGCTGTATGATGGATACATAAGGTTTCATTACACTGTGCACTCTACTTTTATGATGTTTAAAGTTTTCCACAATAAAAGATGTTTTTTAAGTAAAATTATAACTCTAGGTAACGATATCAGGATGGAAGGGTTTTAGTGGTTAGATGTGTTTGTCATATTTGTGAGGAAAAAAAAGACCACTGGACAAGTTCTGAATTTGTTATATCAATCCATAGGAAGTACATGAAAACTAGCTATTAAAAGAATAAAAATATAATCTGTATCTTCAAAACTAGTTTAGAGGAGACTAGAGTAATATAGAAAAGTTTGTCAATGTAACAAAAGGTTAGAAAAGAAGAGGGGAAGGAAATGACAAATGAAAGCAAACAAAAAACACAAAACCAACCTAAAAATAAAGCCAAATATGTCAATAATTCTAATGACATTTATTATATTAAACTAATTAGGAGGCAGAGGTTATCACAGGACAAGAAGCATATCAACCAGCTACATGCATTTTATAAGAACACATTATAATGAAACCACACAAAAATAATGAAAATAAAATTTAAAAATACACATCAGCAAAATCCTAAAAAATATAAAATAATTGAAAAGTTGTAATAGCAATGTCAGTATCCAACCAAATAGAATTTAAGACAAACAGTTTTAATAGGGACAAAAATTAAAACACGTAATGTAAAAAGGGAGGAGTATGCTACCAAACTGATAGAACAATCATAGTTTCTATGTATTTAAAGTACATCAAAATGAGATAGAAATTTGAGGAGAAATGATCATAGCCACAAACGCAGTTGAAGATTTTAATGTACTTCTATCCAGAAGTGATAAGGGGTGGGGGAGGCTATAGAGCAGTTTCACAAAAAAAATGTTTTAAGCTTGATAATTATATAGAACATATGTGTCCCCGGAATAATAAGAATATGCATATTTTCAAATACATATGTAACAATCATAAAATTGACCCTGTACTGAATAGCAGAGGGAGTACCAATTAGCTTTTTTAAATCACTAAAATTCAGTTGATGGTCTCTGTCCAAAGTACAAGTAAATTGGAAATTCTGATTTTAGAAAGTGATTAAAAAATTCATTAGTCAGAAACTTCAAATTTGACTCATACCATTAAGAAAATGAATAAGAAAACCCAGACGGTGAGAAAATATTGACAAAATATAGATATCTAACAAAGAACTGGTAGCAAGGGTATACAAATAATGCCTATGACTCAAAAACTACCAAGACACCACATACACCCATTAGATTGGCTAAATTTTTAAAAAGAGACCATTCCAAGTGTTGGTAAAGATGGAGAGCAACTAGAATACTTAGGCACCATTTTGGGGGATATAAAATGGCCCAATAGCTTGGCAGTTTTTTAAAAAACTAAACATTCACCTACCACACAACTCAGGCATTCTATTCCTATGGTTTTACTCATGAGAAATGAAATTTATGTCTACACAAAGACATGCACATAAATATTCATAGCAGATTTATTTATAATAACCAAAGACTAGAAACAACCCAAACATCAGTCAATAGATGAATATATAAATAAATTGTGGTATATCTATATAAGGAATACTACATAGCAATAAAGAGGAATGACTTATTGATACCTATCGATTTGAATGAATCTCAAAATTATTATCAAAGTGCAGGGTTTCCAGGGAAACCTAAAAAAGATTTGTGCATCTGGCTTTTGTCAAATAAAGTGAATACCAGTAAGATTTGTGGAGCCCTCCAGATTTTCCAAAGAAATATTTATGCAGAAACATAACCGGTTTGGACCTAAAGGGACACAGACAATCCTAACTGAAAAGAGACTGCTGGACTCCAAAATTCTACAGGCAGGAAGCAGGCTGAGAAAATTCTTTCCTCCCTTCCTTCTTTCCCTTCTTTATTTGCTAGGCAGGTTGGTTATGGAAAAATAAACAAGTAAGACTAGATAGAAAAATACTGGAAAAGGAGAGCATTTAAGGGAACTATCCTTCCAAAGTAACAATTCATATTATAAACAACATGTTTATAATACAATAATTGCACTAGAAAGAACGAGTTGGATGCAAGTATATATAAAAATGTAGTATATCATAGAAATGGCATTTCAAGTTAGAAAAATGAAGATTTTCAATAAATGTTGTTGGAATAAGTAAGGAGTTATTTGGAAAAAAGTAAAGGTGGAGCCATACTTTGCAGTGTAGTTTAAGTGAAGTTCAAGAGGAATATATTATTTAGCTAACTAAAAACTTAATCATAAAAGTACTAAAAAAATTCTGGTATCATTTCTTATAATTGGTAAACCTAACTAGATAAAAATGAGAAATTTCTACATGGCACAAGCCACTATAAATAAAATCAAAAGGCAAACAAAAAGCTGGGGAAAATATTCTAGAGTCATATTAGAGATAAAAGATCAATTTCCCTAAAATGCAAAAGTTTCCCCAAATCAACAAAATGTTAATAGTCTAATTTTTTTAAGATATTATTTTTTTATTTGACAAAGACCCAGTGAGAGAGGGAACATAAGCAGGGGGAGTAGAAGAGGGAGAAGCAGGGTTCCCGCTGAACAGGCGCCCAACACAAGGCTCGATCCTAGGACCCTGGGATCATGACCTGAGCCGAAGGCAGATGCTTAACAACTGAGCCACTGAGGTGCCCCAGTTACCTAATTTTTTAAACAGCTAAGGCTATGAAGAAATTTTCCCCAATGAGGAAATAAAGATGGTTATTAAGCATATGGAAAGACAAAAAAGAAATGCTATTTAAAACTAACTCAAAAAAGAAATGCTATTTAAAACTAACCTGAAACATCATTTTGAACCTATCAATTGTGCAAGTTTGGTAAAACACTAATCAAGAAAACGTGCAAGCAGGCAGGCACTTCCATACTCTATCAGTGGAAGTGTCCATAGGTGTAACCTCTGTGAAAGACAACTTGACAATAGCCAATTACAAACATCCATATTATTCGACCTAATACTTGACTTTCCTGGGTATTTAAACTGCATGTATACTACTATTTGTATATTATGATAGGTATTCAGGCTACAGTGGTAAGTGACAGAAGAAAATTGCAGGATAGCATGTATGTTAGGAAACTGTTTCTATAAAAAAAGAAAAAATACACACATATAAAGATCTACATTTTGGCTTACAGCTTAGTGGAATTCCTCAGGAGAAATGTGCACAGGAGGCATACCCGACTGGTTGATTCTAGAAGGGGAATTGTGTGGCTGAGGTAAAGAGATAGCAAGAAGACTATGAAAAGAGTATAACTTCTGAATTTGAAGCCATGTGATGGTATTACCTATTTAAAAAGTAAATTATAAAATTTTTAAAATTCAAAGGATTCCAAATTTTAGAACTAATAAAAGAGTTCAGTAAGGTTACAAGATACAACATCAATAATGTTCCATATGCTAGTAGTAGCCAAGTTGAAACACAGTGAAAGAAAAACAGCTCCATCAAAAATGACAACAGCAACAACCACCAAGTTAAGTGGTACCTCTGTTGTGAGTAAAATTTACAAAAATGCCGAAGGATATTTTAAGAAAAGACATAAAGAGACGCCGAGCTATACTACATTCATGGATGTTCCGATTTATGATCGTAAGGATGTCAAATCCTATAAATTAATCAACAAATGTAATCCCATTTTCAGAATCCCAACAAAGTTTTTCATGACACTTTACAAGAAAATGCAAAGATAATGTGGTAAGTAAAGGGCATCAACAGCTAAGATAATTTTGAAGAAAAAGATATGGAGACTAGAAGCAGGTATGGGACTAGGCCTACCAGATACCAAAAGATATGGTAAAGGCACAGTAATTTAAGATGGAATATCACTCATGCTGAGATAGGAAGTGATGTCATTGGGAAAGAACAGAGAGCCCAGAAACAAACCCTTGTGTGAGTGAAACTTGGTCTCCTCAGCTAGGTCTGAGACTATTGTCCATATCTCAGCAATAGCATTTTAACTTTCCACCAGTGCTTCATTCAGGTATCCAGACAGGACCTACTTACGTATCATCATCATCAGATCTTGGTTGTTCCTCATCTACTTCAATGCCAGAGGCCATTTCCATACTCCCCTCATCTTCTTTAGGAAGCCTTTGTTCTAATGTTCCCACTGTTAAAGAAATAACAGAGAGATTAAAGTCTCCCAGCCTATGTACACAATGTAGGGTATATATCCCAAATCCTGTACTGGACATCACCCATGAAGGTAAACCTTCAAATTGTTTCCATTAAAACAGAGATGATGTCAGGTTTTTTCCTACATAACTTCAACCTTGCTGCAGTCAAGAGCAATGTAGAGACAGATTTTCCTAAAATCTCAGAAGCTAAAAGAGTTCACAGAAGAATTAAAAATGCTGGCTTCAAAACATTGTCAGCATAGTCTATGTCTAGCCTACTTTCAACTCCCACTTGGGGAATTTTGCTACGCATGTCTATATTAGTTGGCTTTTCCGGAATAAACCACCACGTAACTTGGTAGTTTAAAACAGTAGCCATTTATGGAGGTCTCTATTCTGCCATTAGGCAGTTTGGGCTGGGCTTAGCTGGCTGGATCCTTCCAGTCTCTGTTGGACCCAGTCACCCATGTGCTGTCACTTGCCAGAGCAGCTGGAGGAAGGCTGGCTGGCCTGCTATGGCCTCTCTTGGGATGGCTTGTCTCTCTTTTCCACTGGTCTCTCATTTTCCAGCAGGCCAACTGGAGCTAGCTGAGAGATAGACAGGTTTCCAAAAAAAAAAAAAAAAAAAAAAAGGCAAAAGCTCCTTGAATACTCAGATTTGGCACACCACTGCTTCTATTCCTTTCTTCTCAGGCACACAAATCACAAAAGCCAGTTGAGATCCAAGTGGAGGGGAAAGAAGCCATTTAATGCTGGAGGAGCTGCAAAGTCATGTTGCAAAGGGCAGGGATACAGGGAGGAGCAAAGCACGTGCTCATTTTGGTCACCTACCAGAATCTGCCTCCCCCACCTGCACTCTGCAACCATCTGGCTCCTACCAGGCTAAACTGCGTTTCACATTAGTCTCCAGGAAAAAAACAAAACAAAAAATTCCTACCCACTGCTAACAAGTGGGATTAGAAATAGGAACTTTTCTCCAAAGTTGAAATTAAAAAATTAAAAGTGTGCCTATTTTTTTTTTTGATAAGCTGACTATTCATGGACAAACTATAAGTAGAAATTTTACCACACTGTACTTAAATATTTTCCTATTTCTAATAATATGTGTCATCCCAAATCATAGCCTATATTATTTCCTACACTGCATTATAAAATAAATGAGTTGACTGATGTATCTCATCTATGAGGGAGTCTGGCTACTTAATAGCAGCTTGAGTACTCCAGTTGGTTGGTGTGGGAATCATAGTTTTTGTTTTTCTGTTTTAGGAAGACAATTTTAGGAGGCTTTTATTTTTTGTTTAGCAGGATAGGAGAAAGAATGAATAGCTAACTATAGAAATGTAAATCAGCTGTTTTTGGGGTGTGCATCTATGATGTTACCAAGGCAACCATATGGCCTAAAAACTTGCACAAGAAAAATAGAGGTTACCTTCCCACCAAGGATCCCCTTGGAGTGGTTAAACTGTAAACAAACTTACTGACCTGAATTAATTATGCACACATTAAAAAAAAAAAAAACTTGTCCTTATAATAAGAGTGTGGTTTTTACTAGCAAAAATCATCAAAGAGGATTTTACAAAGTCTTCCTATCTTAAACTTAAAGTTAGGACAAATTAAATAGGTAGCTGATAAAGTTTCACTTTTAACGGAATGCAGGGCTCGAAACATGAAAGCAATTTATTTTCAAGGAGTTGGAAGTTTAAGCTAAACAGTGATGGAGGACCTATGAATAATGCTTAAATATATGACCAATAGCTAATGCTTGAAAACCTTTATACACTATGTCTGTTATTCCTGCAGTCAAAGTTATTAAAACTTACACACGCAGGAAGTCTTCATGAAAAGTCTACACAGTCGTAAGAATTATTTTTCACATTATAATTTCCCTATCCAACTTAACGGCAATACAACTATTAGTAATCACATGCCTTTGCATAAAGTAATACTAAAAACGTGCTATGGTTTTATGTTCATTCATAAAGATGATGGCCACCTGCTAAGTTCTAGGCACTAGGGACAGAGAGAGATGAAACAGTGTGGTAATCAAGACAAAGCTCTTGTAAGCTTAGAGTCTAGTGGGGAAGAAAGATAATAAGAATCAGAAATTAAAGTGAACGTTATTTTTATGATCAGAGAATTACAGTGTCTTGTGGGGTATTAAGCAGCAAAGCCAAGCCTAGAGTGATGCAAGGGAAACTTGCTCAGATCTTTCTTAATCATTTAAAACAGTGGTTCCCCATCCGTGGAACACAGGAAATAGTTTAACATCCAGGTTTTTCATAGCAATCATTAAAAATTCAAATAAAAATACTGCATCCTTTTATGACCTGAATTTAAATGATAAATATAGTGCTGAAATGTCACTATTTCATGCATTTAACAAAAATATTTGAATATGAACAAATTTGAGTATGAGACTGAATGACTATGAAATTGTGAGAAGCAGCTGACAGAAAAGGCAGGAAGGGATGCCTGGGTGGCTCAGTCGGTTGAGCATCTGTCTTTGGCTCAGGTCATGATCCTAGGTCCTGGGATCAAGTCCTACCTTGGGCTCCTTGCTCAGCAGGGATCCTGCTTCCCCCTTTGCCTACCACTCCCCCTGCCTGTGCTTGCTCTCTCTCTCTCTCTCTCTCTCTCTCTGGCAAATAAATAAAAATTTAAAAAGAAAAGAAAAAGGCAGGGAGAGACTAGACTAACTTGAAGACTTCCTAGAATTTTTTTGGATTGAAGAGAAGTATATTAATATGGTGACAGGGTCTTCCACTCTCATGCAAAAGAGCACTTAAGGATCTACATCATTCCAGACCCCTTTACAAAGCCCCATCAGGTAGTACAGGGAAAACCAGGGAGAGAAGGATACCCACACTTCACCACCTCACCACCCACTATGACACATAGTGACAGAAATGGGAAGAGGTTCATCAGAGGGAAATCTTGCAAGAGGAATTATCCTGGCAAAAGGAAGCCGGCCTTCTAAGCCGAGGGAGGAGCATCTGCTGAGGTAGAAACACTAGCAAGCCTAACATTGCAATGGGCCATGCCAGTCTTCAGAGTCTGCAAGAGACTGATTTTATCCTGAGGGTAAGAGGGCATCTTTGGCAGGATTTTAAGCTGAAAGGAGATTTAGTCCATTTTAGGTAGATTATCCAGCAAGGCTGCAAAGGGTAGAGCTAAAGTAAGAAAAGATGACCAGGGACAGGAAATCAAGAGGCCAACCATAGTTAGACGCAGAGCACAGCTGGAGTTGGGGGAGGGCAGCACCTTAGCAGGCTGTAAAAGAAAACATCTGTACTCTGCTTTGAATGCACCTTGGGAGGCACATTCCTATTTCCAATCTCACTTGACAGATAAATTGCTCATATGTGCCCAATGTAAAACCATCCATATAAAGATACAGAAGTTCATGAATGAATTAATTTGGCATGACAGACCAAATGAAGACTTTTCTATGACTCTTTCTAAGACACCCAGGAACAAATTCAAGAAAAAACATCAAAGTCACCAAGTATGACCCCATCTCAGTGTCTTGAGAAATGAATGCCATCCTTCACACCTGCCCTAGGGTTCCAGCCCTTGGCTTCCAGGCCAAGCCAGGTCAGCCCAAATGTTCCTCCTCAGCGCCTCCAGCCCCATCCTTAGGGACAAGGCTTATATCCCAGGATGGAAGGGAAGTAAGCAAACAGACAAAACACAGCTTCTTGTAATTTGAGGATAGTAGAAAGAGGATCCCAAGGGCAGTTTCTTCCTTTCTTCCTCTCTCTCCCCTTAACTTTTAAGCACCAGCATGATAACTGATAGAAGTCGTAAGAGTGAAGGATTTCAAAGGACTTTATATACTCAGGGACCCTGGGCCCCTCCCCTGCTCCTAGATTTCAGTCCAGCCGGTTTTCTCAGAGTCTGCCACAGGCCTGTGAATCTGCAAGTCCTCCCCTCCCAACACATTCATCCTTCTGGACGTTCTTGGAATACTTTTAACAGATTTCCCAAAGACTGTAGAGTTTAGGCTTCACAAGCCGGCAGACCCACTCTTGGGCAATCATACTTCTCTTACATTATCCTCAGGGTGGTACATATTTTTGTATTGTTCCTTAACTTTGTAAGTACTTAACAGCCTCCGTTACACCTAGTTTATATCTCTGCCTCCTCATCACCTCAATCTCACGTTCCTGAAACATGGGTCCCTAAGCGCCGCACACCTGCATGCCTTCCCAAGACAAAATCCCCACGACATGAATTCCCTCAAACTTGGGAAAGGATGGTTGGCTTCCCATAAACACCAGCATCATCTTGCAAAAAGTCAGAGATAAAACAAAACAAAACCCTCCCCGAAGCCGAGAAACTATATGACAATGTATTTTCATTGCCTATAGAATAGCAATTTGAGCCTGTCGAGTAGCTGTCAGAAACATACTGCCAGGTAGAGCTAAGCAGTACCCGCTTACCACCTACAAAGCCACTTGCCCTATTCACTTTCATCAGTTGTCAACTGATCCGTTAAAGTGAATTACTCCGTTCTTCTGGGAAGCTCCAGTCTTGGGTTGGTGGCATTTGGAATAGACTTGGACAAGGCAAATCAGCCTCTGAAGAGGCTGAGCCCTTTCCAGTTCTCTGTCCAGGCTGAAGGTATTTTTGTCCCCTGTCCGAATTCACAGGGCTCTGAGAACAGTACCCAGGGGACTGGTTATGTTCTTAAAAACAAACTGCGTACCCCATTCACCTTCGTGGGCAGAAAACGAGCTACTTGTCAGACGTGCTGCAGCCCAAGCGTTCATTAAAGCTCCAGGCGCTTCATGCCGCCACCGTCTCCTGTTTTCTGGAATGCCTGAGGTCACCATCCCTTGGCCACCTAAGGAGGAGACTGTGTTACTGGAAATAAAAATGGTTCATCTGGCTTCGTATAAAATCACAGAACGTGAGAACCTTGGAGGTAGCTTGTTCCCACCCCTTGTGTTACCAGTAAGAAAATGGAGATAGAGAATATTTTAGTGACTTACGTCACACGGCTGATGGGTATGAAAGTCCCTTGCTTTGCCAACACTTTAGTGTGTCAAATTTTCTATTCTACCTATTTTAAACTGGTCTCACTGTCTCACCGGCTTAGAATGGATTAAATTGCTACATTTGCAAGCCCTTTCTTGCAAGTTTGAGGCCTTCAGTGTTTTGAAATGGTACAAATGTAAGTTAGTTCACACACTTACAAATGTCAGTGATACACTTGTATTTTCCAATTCATAAAAGGGGTATAAATTTTAGTTCTCCCCTAGCCCCATGTTATCAAGAGAAACATAGGAAATAAGTAATAAAAGTCCTCACCATCTGTAAAAAGAACACCCAGATGTTGCTGTGAACTTCTCTTATGCAAAGACTATGCCAGAAGCTTAAATGTAAATGGAGGAATTTCGGTGGGAAATATCATCCTATTCTAAACACTCTTAACATTTAAATAGCACATTGGCTTACAAAGCAATTTTGTATGTATTTTTGTACTGCTAACTCTAAACCTTGTGGGATAGCTATTATCTTAATTCAGATTTTATTGATGGAAAAAAACAACCCCTCCAAGAAATTCCAAGGAAATAATTGGGCTAGCATGGAAGACAGGTCAAGCCAACCGCTCTTTCTTAGACAATCTCCCTCAACTGCAAGGGAGGTGGGATTCTAGATCTTTCCTCCTTTATATTCTCATATCTGGGGTGGTCAGTTGTCCAGGATACTTAGCAGGCAAGTTTCTCAGGAGGTGAGGGAGATACCAAAACATTATCTTTGGAAGATATTTGATACCAAATCTATAGGGATTGTACTGAAAAGAGAACTATGGAGTCAGGGTGTGGATTCACCCTCAGGCCCAGTGGAGCCGGTAGAGGGGACGTCACCCGCTGTCATCATCTCCAGCAGAGTCAGAGGAGCTCGCGCGTCCCACTGTCTCCTGCTCTCTGCAGCGGCACCAGGGTCTTGAATGAACAACTCTGGGTATGAGAAAATAACTCATTAATTTAAAAGCAGTCAAAGCACAACTAATTGCACCAAAGAGTTCTTAGGAAATCCAGAGGTCGTCCACCTGTGGGTACCCTCAAAAACAGAGAAATTACCAACTTATTCTAATATACATTGTTACAGACTGAATGCTGTGTCCAACCTCTCCCCAGAGTCCTATGTTGAAACCTAAGGCCCAATGTGATGGTATTAGGAGGTGGTGGGGTCTTTGGGGGGTGACGAGGCCATGAGGGTGGAACCCTCGGGAATGGGCTTCACGCTCTTATAAAAGAGATCCCACACAGAGCGCCTGGGTGGCTCAGTGGGTTAAAGTCTCTGCCTTCAGCTCAGGTCATGATCCCAGGGTCCTGGGATCGAACCCCGCATCGGGCTCTCTGTTCAGCAAGGAGCCTGCTTCCCTTCCTCTCTCTCTCTGCCTGCCTCTCTGCCTACTGTGATCCCTGTCAAACAAATAAATGAATAAATCTTAAAAAAAAAAAAAGAGAGAGAGAGAGAGACCCCCACAAAGCTCCTCACCCTTTCTGCTAAGTGAGGACATAGTGAAAACATGGCAGTGGGCCCTCACCAGACACCATATCTGTCAGCACTAGGCTCTTGGAATTTCCAGCTTCCAGAACTATGAGAAGTAAATATTTGTTGTTTAAAGTCACAGAGTTAATGGCATTTTGTAAAGCAGTCCAAATGGACTAAGACAGACTATAGTTTACAAGACTAAAATTATCAACATGCTTAAAAATTTTTTCATTTTTATTATTGACATTTGAGTGACCAGGTAATATATCTAAATGCAAACAAGTATTAGTAACAAGAATGGACACATTCTGTGAGGCATCCCTGAGCATTTTACTTCAGTTTCCACAGAAATGCAATCAATTGTTACCTTTTTCTTTTTAAGATTAATTTATTTATTTGAGAGACAGAGAGAGAGTCAGGGGTTGGGGGGTGGCAGAAGGAGAGAGAGGGAGAAACCCAGACTCCACGCTGAGCACAAGACTGGGTCTCATGACCCTGAGATCAGATCTGAGCCAGGAAACTGAGTCGGCCACTCAACTGACTGTACAACCGAGACAACCTGAGTTCTGTTATCTTAATTTTAAAAATCTTTTTATTTAATACAATGTCGCAATATAGGACATATGAAAATCACCTATGATCTCACCATCTAGAGACCATGAAAATTTTAAAACTTTCCCGGGGCTGGATCCCAGGACCCAGAGATCATGACTTGAGCCAAATGCAGAGGCTTAGTCCACTGAGCCACCCAGGTGCCCCCATACAACCATTTTAAAGCGAATACAGTATTCTGTTCATGACCGTATTATAATTTAATTTTTCATGGTGGGGTGTTTTGTTTTCTAGCCATTTTTCACTATCATAAATAATACTATAATAAAATCACTGCAGCTAAATGTTTATGGACGTTCATGATTTTTACTAGATAAACTATTGAAGGTGACAATTCTAGGAGCTAGTATTAATTGCTTCACCAAAGCTTTTCCCTGCTTAAGTGGAATCTATTACTAATTTGTTCATGATTGTGCTCCATGTATTTTGAATAGCTAGGTCTTCCTTATCCAAAAAAACAAAACAAAACAAAACAAAAAACCCCACAAAAAACAAACTCACCTATATTTTCTTTTATTTCATTTTCTTTTTTTTTTTTTTAAGTTTTTATTTAAATCCCAGTTAGGTAACATACAGTGTGATATTCGTTTCAGGTGTGCAATATGATGATTCAGCAGTTACACACCCAGTGCTCATCTCATTAAGCCCTCCTTAATCCCCATCCCCTATTTAACCCACCCCCCACCCACCTCCCATCTTGGTAACCATCAGTGTGTTCTCTATAGTTTCTTGGTTCTTTTTCTTGGTTTAATTCTCTCTCTCACTCTTTTTGTCCCCTTTGTTCATTTGTTTTGTTTCTTAAGTTCCACATATGAGTGAGAACATATGACATTTGTCTTTCTCTGACTTATTTCATTTAGCGTAACACTCTCTAGCTCCACCCATGTCATTGCAAATGGCAAGATCTCATTCTTTCTGATGGCTGATATTCCACTGTATATATAAATATACCACATCTTTAGTCATTCTTAAGCCTATGGACACTTGGGCCATTTCCATAATTTGGCTATTGTAGATAATGTTGTTATAAGCTTTGAGGTGCATGTCTTCCTTTGAATTAGAATTTTTGTATCCTTTGGGTAAACTCCTAGTAGTACGATTGCTGGATCATAGGATAGCTCTATTTTTAACTTCTTGAGAAATCTCCATACTGTTTTCCAAAGTGACTACACCAGTTTGCATTCCTACCAACAGTGCAAGAGGGTTCTCCTTTCTCCACATCTTTGCCAACACCTGTTGTTTCTCTTCTTGTTGGTTTTAGCCATTCTGACAGGTGTAAGGTGACATCCATTGTAGTTTTGATTTGCATTTCCTGATGACCAGTGATACTGAGCATCTTTTTATGTATCTGTTGGCCATCTGTCTGTCTGCTTTGGAAAATGTCTATTAATGTCTTCTGCCCATTTTTAAAAAAGATTTTATTCATTTATTTGACAGGCAAAGATCACAAGTAGGCAGAGAGGCAGGCAGAGAGAGAGGTGGAAGCAGGCTCCCCACTGAGCAGAGAGCCAGACGAGGGGCTCGATCCCAGGACCCTGGAATCATAACCTGAGCTGAAGGCAGAGGCTTTAACCCATTGAGCCACCCAGGTGCCCCATTCTGCCCTTTTTTAAATTTGATTTTTCATTTTGGTGGGGGGTTGAGATTTTTAAGTTCTTTATATATTTTGGAAACTAACCCTTTATCAGATACGTCATTTGCAAATATCTTCTTCCATTCCATAGGTTGCCCATTGATTTTGATTGTTCTTTTAATTCATTTTCTAACATATAACTTTATTTTATATATAAACTCTTTGGTTCTTTAAAAATGTATTATGTTGTATCATTATATAAGGTCTGATTTCACAATTTTTCCCAAATTGTTAACCAACTGGCTTAGCAGCATTTATCTGACTGAGCCCTTCTTTCCCACTGACTTTGATGTAACTTTCAACATACAGCAAATAACTATCCATCCTAGGGTTTGTTTCTAAACTATTTCTTCTTCTCACTGATCTTCTGGTGCTAGTGTCATATTGTTTTATAATTTACAGAATATATTTTGATATTTGAAAGTGTATGTGCCCCTTCCCTGCTCTTCTTTTCTAAATTTGTCGACTTAAGAGTCTCCAAGATTCTCCAATATGCCAAGATGTCTCCATTTTTTTGTGGCTTTGATTATTTTGATTGAAAATGGAAAAATTCCATATATTTATTTGGAAAGAATATTTCTGATACATGACAATGTATGTATCCCCATTTATTCACGTGATCTGTAAATACTTCAGTAAGTTTTCATAATATTCTTCACATGCTCTACATAATCCTTGTAAAGTTTATTCCTAAATTATATACGTACACACACACATTTGCTGCTGTTACTGGAGATTAGATCTGAAAACCAAATGGCAAAAATATTTGCAATACATATTACAGGTAAAGCTTTAACTTGAAGAGTCTTATAAAGGAAAAAAATACTAAATGCCATTTTCAGTGGATAAAGGGATGAAAGTTAAGAGCACATAATTCACAAAAGACATAAGATGGCCAAATCCTGTGGAAAATTATTTTCAACCTGAATTATAATTATAAGAATGCAGATAAGTTAAAAGACAATTTTCAGTATGAAATGGAGATCATTTTAACTTAAAAAAAGGGGGGGCAGCTATCTCTTTTGAGACCTATAACTCGTGATCTCCTCTTCCTAGCAAACTTACACAAAGAATAACTCTGGAATTCATCACTTTCACTGGAACTTTCGCTCAGGCCACTAAGGGATCCTGGTGGCCAAAACGTTGGCTGTCATTCAACCCACCTCACTTGGCCTTTCTCTTCTAGTTAATGCTGCCAACCCTGCACCTTCTTCTAGAACCTCCTCTCCTCCTTTGGCTTCGCTCTCTCTGGATTTCCCCAAACCTTGTCTAAACATTGCTAAGGTCTGTCCTAAGCTCCATTTCCTTCTCACTCTAGCCCCTCTGCCTAGGTATTTTCAACTATCGCTAAGGCAATTATGATATTACCTTGTGTATGCTAAGGAAACCCTGATTTGCCCCAGAGCTTCAGTCTCACATAGCTAGAATCTTCTAGGCATCTCCATCTGAGGCTCATAAAGACCTAAACGCCAATATGTCCCAAATCTAGAGTGTTAAACTATGTCCCCTCACCTTCCTCTGCATGATGTGTGTGCCTGTTCGGTTGGTGACAGCTTCATCCATCTGGATTAGAAAACAAGAGGGTCTTTGACCTCCTTCTCTTCCTCAACCCCCATACTCAGTGGTCCGCCCTTAGTGTCTGTTCTCACCACACTGCTCTGCCGTATGCACCTGTCATCTCCCACCTGGATTGCTATCCTCCTGCCGTTAGTCCCGCCACCCCACACCCTCCTGACACTGCGGCCAGCACGATCTTTCTCCATCACAGATAGGAGTTAATTCCCATTGACCAAAGGTCAGCACACAGGGTAGAGCCCAAGCTTTTAGCAGGCCAGGCTCTGTAGGAGTGGGTACCTCCCTGACTTTAGCCAGCTGGTGCTCTAACGATGATCAGGATTTGGGCTCAGAAAACATGTTTTATGCCTCCTTTCTTTGGCTCACAACCCCACAGTGATGTTGAGGGTGGACCCCGTTTTCATTCATCTTTGAGATCCTCACCACCTAGTACAGTCTATGCACATGGGAGAATCTCCATAAGATGCCTGCTGAACTGAAGGAAGGTTTTTCGAGATGGAAATGAGGTGAGATGGATTATTCCAGGAAGAAGAACCTGAGCCAAGCCTGGGTATGTAAATGCTCACACAGCTCTAAGAGAGAGGGGTGCTCTGGGAGGCTGTCTGGATCCCATCATCAGTGGGAAGAAAGGGGGTGCTGGGGCAGGAAAGGAGGGTCACCAAAGGATCAGGCTCCACAGCGTTAAATAAGATAATATGTGGAATGGATAATGGGGAATCCTGCCGGCATTACCCAAAAAAATTGAAGTAGAAGACTAATATAACAAGCTAACTCCAGCAGCCACTTAGAGAATGAAGGGGGAGATACTAGAGAAAAGAAAGCACATAGGAGAACAAGGCAGTATGATGAGAGGCAAGAAAAGAGCAAATTAGAAATAGCATTTATTAAGCACCCACTATGTGCCAGGTGTTTATATATCAAATTTCACTTTCATCCCCCAATAAACCTATGTGGCAAGTCCTGTTATCCCCATTCCTAGAAGAAGCTGAGATTCAGAGCACTGCAGTCACTTGTGGAAGGTCACCTGGTCAGAAAGTGGCAGCGCCAGCTTCCAAACTCCCGTCTGTCTCCAAAGTGCACGCACTCACTACCTCACCACGCCGCTGAGAGGTGACAGGGCCTGAACCCACTGGCAGGGGGAACGAAGGAGGAAAACTCCAGAGACATTTGAGGGCAGAGCCCACCCCAGCTGAACAGCAGGAACTGCCAGGCTGCTGCTGGCCATACCCGAAATTAAAGATCATCGGGAAGAAAAAGCTCTGAAATTCAAGTGGACAAATGCAGAGTGAGCGAGGCTAGTGGGACTTGTCCATGGAGCCTTCCAGCAGATAATGAGGAAAGAGGATGGCATGGAGCTGCTGGCTGGGGACAGCACAGAGCAAGGCCTGGGTCTCAGGTGGCAGAGGACCAGGCGCTCTGCCCAGCAAAGGGACAGTGACGTTGCAGGTGAGTGAGGACGGGGACTGTGATGGACTGCTGGTAAAATAGCCTTTCTCATCTCTGGCTTCCAAGGGCCATGACACATACCTGCTTCTGGGCCACAGAGTTCTTCAAATGCTTTGTCTGTATACTCTTCATACTCCTTCACACATTTATATTCCTTAAGCTTCATGCCATCCTCAAAGGTCACAGTTTTATTGCGCACATCCATTGCCTAAAGCAAGGCCACAGGGTTTCATGACAAGGCATATTTTTGAGAAAAAAAGTATGTTAAAAGTTTTTTGTGTGTTTCCAGTAATAACATTTTCCAAGGCATATGGTAAGTATTCAGTATATGTATATTAAACCAATAAGTTATAGCACTTTATTTTTTTTTAAGATTTTTATTTATTTATTTGACAGAAAGAGATCACAAGTAGGCAGAGAGGCAGGCAGAGAGAAAGAGAGAGAGGAGGAAGCAGGCTCCCTGCAGAGCAGAGAGCCCGATGCGGACTCGATCCCAGGACCCTGGGATCACGACCTGAGCCGAAGGCAGAGGCTTTAACCCACTGAGCCACCCAGGAGCCCCAAGTTATAACACTTTAAAACTGGAACTATGTTGGAACAAGATAGAAACAGGAGTGTGTTTATTTCTTCTACTTGTCGACAGTGACAAGCACCGATCATGTGGCAACTTGATTTTATCCAGGTTTGCTGCCTTCAATAAAATTCTCCTGAGGTTCCATCCTACAGAACTCTCAAGGTTGTCTTGTCCACGCCCTGCTTTAGGTACACAACATTGCCAATATGGGTCCCTAAAACTCCTCCTGATACTCCCTGATCAATACTAAAATGATCACTCTGTTTCAAGCACACCAAAGCATCGAGTAACAAAGGGTGAACATCCTGGAAGATAAAACTGTTGACTCCATCCCTTCATACCACCAGGCCAACCTCAGCTCCTGGCTTCATGGGAGCACTGTGGCTCCAACCCAGAAACAGGCCCCCTTTGATCCTCCTGGTTCTGGGACACCAAGATGCGGAATGCTCAAAGAGGTAAGAGTTCACAGTCACCACTCTGAGAAATCCCTATGTGACCAAATGGTAGGAAAAATCTCAAAGGTAAGTAGAGCACAGAGGATTCTTAGGGCAGTGAAACTATTCTGTGTGGTAACATAATGATGGATACGGGTTGTTATGTCAAAACCCATAGAAAGTACAGCACCAAGAGTGAACCCCAATGTGAACTGTGGACTTGGTTGATTATGATGTGTCCATCTGAGCCCATCAGTCGTAACAAATGTTCCACCCCAGTTGGCGGGGGAGACTGTGCATATGAGGGGACCAGGAATAGATGGGAAATCTTTGCACCTTCTGCTCCTTTTTGCCATGAACTCAAAACTGCTCTAAAACATGAAATATATTCAAAACAAAAAATCAGAAAGAAATGATAACATTAAACATTTTTGTGCTAATGAAGAACATGAAAGAAAGAAATTGGGTATCAGATGTGATACAGAACCTATTACATCCACACACATAACTTTTGGTCATTTAAAAAGCAAAGTTAGAGAGGGTGAAATGGAAACACAAATCAGTTGATCTTGATATTTGTTAGTAGGTCTGGTAAAAAGTGGGATTAAAAACGATGTTGAATGCAAGTAATAAAATGAGGTTTGAGTTTACTATACGTGTGTTTTATCACTGTGTCAATGAGAGCCCAAGTGCATAATTGAGATTCACCCAAAGACCAGCACAAAGTTATCAATAACTAATTAAGACTGAAATAAATAAATAAGACTTAAATAAATAAACTTAACTAATTTAAGACTTAAATTGTGGTTTCAGGATATCTGCTCAGTTTTTTAGGTAAGTATATTAGTTGTTGACTATAATTAAGTCTCTTATTTTAATTTGGCAATGACAAGGAAGTTAGTATTATGAGGAAAATAATTCCTTTATAAGAGAAAAGTAAATTAAATTGGAATAATCCATCTAAGGGAATAATCTCAATGAAAAGATAATGGGAAGATAAAAAGGCATTTTGGAAGACAGGTTTGAACACTAGAGATTCTTCTAGGAGGATTAAAGAAAATTCTCCCTATATCCTACGGAAATTTTCATTAAATGTGCTATTAAGACACTCATTTTTCTTATACCTGTTAGTGGAAATACATACTTAATGGCATACCTCTTCCTCTTGGAGGGTGTTTTCATCGGAAATACATTGGTTTAAACTAATTTCAAACTTCACTCCTCTCTAGAAGAAAGCAAGGAGAATAATGTTAGTTTAGCAATCCAATAAAAATGTTAAAATCACAACTCTATTTGACATTACGCATACTTAAAGCCATTAGTCAAACATCACAGAATTAGGCAATTCCATAAAATAGTAGGGGGGAGAATCCTATAGGCAACCCAGATCGCAAGGTGGGGACCCCCCAGCGAGCTATTTAATATGACTCCATAAGACAAAATGATTATTACCTTAGCTTTACAGTTTTGTTCTAGAATTTTACTTTCCTTTATGTTCTGAACTCTCATTTGTTTCAAGTCTCTTTCAATGTCCTGCAAGTTTAGAGAAAAATTAATATCTAGCATTTAATACTGATCAAACAATTACGGTTTCACAATCCCTGAATTCACAGCATGGTCTATTTATATTATTTGACTTCTGGGTTGAATCCGATGATTAATTTGAGAATAAAAACATGCCTTTGTAAAGGAAAGTTAATAATAATTCACTAAAAACTTGGACACAGAACCCATTAACTTGAAATATTAATACACTGAACAGGGGCATTGCAATGGGGAAAACTCTATAATGTGACAGTGCTTGTCACTCTGGTCCAGTACAACCTAAGCTAATTCAAGAATGTTTTGAAGATTTTACTTATTTAGTTGAGAGAGAGAGGGAGGCAGGTGAGGCAGAAGGAAGAACAGACTCCCCACTGAGCAGGGAGCCCGATACGGGGCTCTGTCCCAGGACCAGGAGACCACGACCTGAGCTGAAGGCTGACACTTCACCGACTGAGCCACCCTGGTGTCCCCCCCCACCACTTTAAAAAAGATTTTATCTATTTAAGAATGTAATTTTGTCTATGGGAGCCCTTCCTTAAGAGGCTTACAATGGTGATCAGGAAAACAAGAAAAGTGCACAGCTCATAAGAGTAAAAAGGAAGGTGAAGGCTCTAAAAATCGACAGGCAATTTCCAAGAAGAGAAGACTGTGGGTGGATGACAAGAATGTCAAAGGAGCTGTAAGTTCTAAGCTTTCTCAGGGTCCAGTCCTGGGCCCTTTGCCCTTCTCTTCCTCAGTGCACGGTCTCAGCCATTCCTGTGGAGAGAAGCCCCACCTTTATGCAAGGACTCCGAAATAGGTGTCTCCGAGTTGGCTCTTTCCTCCCTCTCTGAGCTGCAGGCTCCCATACTCAGCCGCGTACTTCGCAACATCTTTACTCTGACATTCATTCCACAAACCCACACTGAGCACCCACCATGGGCCAGGCACAGTCCTCCACAGGACTTTAGTACAGCGAAGGTGACCAAAGGTCCCTGCTGACATGGAACTTACATTTTATTGGCATAAAATCCATGAGGTAAATTAACAACATAACTTCAGAAAGTACTGGGTGATAAAAGGAAATAAAATAGGGTAATGGCATAGAAGATGAGCACAGGTTTAGAGTAATGTGGGAAAAGTCTATCTCGGCATTTGGCATGACCCCTGGGATGCTCTTGTACTGTGCGTATATGAAGGTCTGGGGAAAGCGTGTTCTGAGCTGGGGGCGGGGGGCAGTGAAGTCAGAACCCTGAACAGGCCTTGAAGCCCTCAGACTTTCTCTCACTCAACTGATGTCCGAAGTGGAACTCTTGATTGCCTCCCACAGCAAGCGTGCTCCCTACTCTTCCCAGTCTTTAGTAAATGGTATGACCCCTCTCCAGCCAGAAGCATGAGTCTCCTTGGTGTGTGGGTGTGCACGCGCCCGTGTGTGTTTCTTTTCTTTTCTTTTTTTTTTTTTTTAAGATTTTGTTTATTTATTTGCCAGAGAGAGAGAGAGAGGGAGAGAGAGAGCGTGCGCAAGCGAACAAAGGCAGACAGAGTGGCAGCAGAGGCAGAGGGAGAAGCAGGCTGTGGGACTCGATCCCAGGATGCTGGGATCATGACCTGAGCCAAAGGCAGCTGCTTAACCAACTGAGCCACCCAGGCATCCCGCGTGCATGTGTTTCAATGCTGTCTTCTCGCCACTATTTTACAGAAGGTCTCTATCATCTCTCCTTGAGAAGTAATTGCTGCCTCGTTGGTAGGTACTTCACATACAAGATGTGTTGCCTTGACTCACTATTACCTGTTTGCCCCACAAGCCTGGGAAGGCTGTTTTTCTGCCTTGCAAGATCCTGAACTATGAAAGAGAACTGTGATTTTATATCTTACTTTCTTTGTGAGGTTGGCTGTCTGATTGGATTGTGTAGTCTGGTTGTCTCAATTGTAGAAAAAGTGTCCTATTTCTCTATTTTCCTTAAAATACAACTATCTTAGACTCCTGAACCCCATCCTCCCTACTCAGTCCACTGTAGAGCTCCCCAGCATCACATTATGGAAGGTCCCAAGGTTTTTCACAAGGCAAGACACTTTTGGTCATCACTCAACATGGGTCCTCCTCATCTGCCTTTCACCAAGCCTTTGTGGCACCGTGAAGATAAAGGTGAAAGACCTCCAAGGAGGGAAAAACCAAAAAGCTTCTGGAGAGCCATGGGATAGTTCATCTCTGCCCAGTTCTCTCTTCCCACCAAAAACACAAGGTTGAAGTGGAAAGACGTTAACCATCAGACTTCTGACCAATGTGTCTGACTCTGACTTGAACATTATCCAGAATGCTGAGCTCTCATACACACCCGAGAGCAGATTTCAAACTCGGCTGTACCCCGAATCGCCTAGCCAGCTGCTGCAAACAGGGTGCCTGGGCCCCACCCCCAGACCATCTGGGCAGAAGCCCAGGCATCTGAGCTTTTAAGCTCCCCTGCACAGTGAGGTCTGAGAACCTCTGGGCCAGAGGCAGCTCGCTGGGAAACGCATTATCACCTCATTATAACCATCACCTGCATACGAGTTTCTTCCTCAGGTGCCTCTTGGTGGATGGGCAGGTCTCTTTTCTTCACTAAATAGGTTTTATGACTTATTTTTGAGTCCTCCTAAAAGTACAAATTATATACAGTCAATTGGATTAATTCTTTTTGGGTTCTGAAGTCCATAGTGTGGACCATGGCCAGTTTTGAGTGGGATCTAGTGAGGAAATGCTCTCCTCCCACTGCCCAGGCGCCATCATTGAAAGTGGCTGGAACAGCACCCTCTTTACGGGTCCCTTCCCCTATGGCTGCCCTTGGCAATCCCCCACCTGCATCTTTCCTGGTCTCTCTAGAAAAGTCTGCTATCCATCCTTCCTGGACTCGGGTTTCCCATCACAGATGTGCCTTAAAAAGAAGGCTGAGGCTCCTCACCATTAACCAGCCTGTGCTCTGGAGAGAACCATCTCCAACTTTCCCCCTCCAGTGCCACCAGTCCCTTGTGGACCTCTGCGTGGTTCCTGCAGAAGGCCTTCCCCCTCAGCTCTGCATCCCCAAATTCTGCTCCTCTTCTCAGGCCATTTAAGACCATGAAAATGCTCTCCTGGCTCATCTTTACTCCTGGGCACATACAGAGCTTAATTATACTCAGTCTCACTCGGTCATTGCTCATACATGTGTGTCATGTCTTTCCAACTCTTTGTGAGTAGAATGCGTATATTAGAAAGAGTTTTCAGAATCAGATGTTTGCTCCACCTCATAATAACAAAGTGGCTCTGGATGAGTTATTATCCTTCCCTATCACGGGGAGTAAAAGAAGATAATGTGTGTGAAGACTCTGCTTCAAAGCCCAAGTACGTACAGTTGAATTGTTCCCTACGCTCCCTTCACCCATATTCATTTATCTATGTGCCCTCAGGGGTGGAGGAAAAGGAGAAAGAAATCAAGTCCAGCTGTGTGGGCAGTTCCACTGCATGCATGTGAGCTGGGGGCCAGCCATGTCCTCGGCAGGCCTCGGAACCGCTGGCCTCTTATAGGAGGAGCGTTCCAGGATGGTGGTTCTATGGTCAAACATTCGGGTGTTTTTCACGCAACATGGTCTACAGACACAGGCCAGCTATCTCGTCTGGAGCTCTATTGAATAAGCAGTGATCTGAGAGATGGAAGAATGAGTTTCCAATGCAGCAACTTTAAAGAATTTTCAAGAATCAGTCAAGTCAACTGCACTCAAATGTGGCCTTATCCAGACTTTTGAACATACAGACGTACTCTCTGCCTCTAATCTGGTTCTGGTGTAAAGCAGCTGCTCTGTCAGTGAGTACTGACTGATTCACAAGGGAGACAATGAATATTTTTAATAATATCCATTCCCAAATGAGAGTCTCAGATGTCCTCACCAGTGTGGGTAGCCTCAAGTAAGCCATTATAAAAGCTTCAATTAAATGTTAGCTTTCCTATTACAAGTTTAGTTAGCTCTCAGTCCGTAGAATCAAGTTTCCTTTAGGAGAAAAATGTATTCACCTCCAGTTCACTCCCCATCTTCTTTCTAATTTCCTTCATGTCGTTGTGGTACTGTTGCCGTATTTCCTCTAACTGCTTCCAATATTCCTGGAAGACAATCCCAATCCAAAAATTTGAAATGCTGGTGAACAACTGAGCTGAGTAATCTCTACACAGCCTAAGAATTTAAAGACTGTGTGATCAACAGTAAGAATTAGAAACCCCAGTGTCCCTAAAGATGATAACCTGCCTTACATTTCAGCTGCGGTCCTTCCCTCCCTGGGAGTGACAGGGGGCTTTCAGTGATCTCACTTTTATATAAAACCCAAAATGTGTCCGTGACATACAATTCCTTTATATATTCCACTTTCACAGGTTGAACTTGGTCCCCCCCCCCTTAAAAAAGATACGCTGGAATCCTAACCCCCAGTATCTCGGAACATGACCTTATTTGGGGACACTGTCATTGCAAATGCAGCTAGTTGAGCTAAGATGTGGTCACACTGGAGTCAAATGGGGCCCTAATCCAATACCACGGGTGTCCCTGGAGGAAGACAACCACGGGATGACAGCAAGCAGAGTCACGCAGCCGCAAGCCAAGGATTGTCAAAGATGGGCAAGAAGCAAATGATTCCCCTCCGGGTTTCAAAGGGAACAGGGCTCTGCTGATGCCTTCATTTTGGACTTCTGGCCCCCAGAACTGGGAGACAATACATTTCTGTGTGTTTTTTTTTTTCCTGTGGTGTTTTAAACCACCTGGTTTGTTAAATTTTCTTACGGCGACCCTCGGACACGAATACAGATTTCAAAAATGGTGATGGTGGACAGTTACTTTATCAACCCGAGGTCAAAAGCTTTATGACCCTCGCTCTGCTGCGTTCTCTGAGGAAGTGAACTCCACATCTCTGTATCCCCAGAAACTCCCAGGAAGGCGCTTCCCACGAGTGTGTCCGAGGACTATGCAAGAGGGCCCTTGCTCAGGCATAGCGCTGCGAGTAATATCCCACGCAGCGCGAGAGACAACGGTGCGGGGACCCTGGCAGACCTGGAATCAGACTGTTTCTAACCTGTTCCATCACTTTGTTTCTCCTGATCTGCAGCTCCTGGAATCGAGGCTCTTCTCCATCATTCCTTCGCTTTTGTCTCCAGTGGTGATTCGGCTCAGGAGAAGATGGACGGAGACCCTGTCAATGGAATGAAATGATTTATAAAGCATACTGGCCTTTTAGAAATTTCCTCTCGTTTCACCTTGGATCCTTTCCTTTAAATAAGAATTGTATCGTGAATCAGATTCACTGTTGGGGATCGGGCAGTAGAATTTTCTTAATTTCAGTATGACATGTTTAAAAAGCAAAGAACATTAGTAAAACCCTTTCTGTTGTTTATCATGTATACCATGTGAGACACCTCTATTCATTTTTTGAACTACTAAACTATAATTTGTGAAACCGAAGTTCTATGAAAGTGAGCTGCTCTAGGGCATCAGGTTAAGCAGGGAAATAGAACTAGAGCTTTTGAGCAGTCCAAAACCAGAGTAAGAGAAATAGAATGCACATCTGGCCTCCTTCAGCCCCAGAACTCTGACACTACACTTAAAGGGTAAATTTCACTTTGGATAAAATACAATAGTCACCTTTAAGAAATGTATGAAATTCTACTAAAATAGAATCAAGGAATTTTAACACTGAAGGGGACCCTCAGAAGCTCATCTACTTCCAAACTGTCATTTATAAAAAGCAAACTGAGGCTCAGAGAGGTCCTATGACCTGCCCAACGTCACACAGCAAGTGATAGAGCCCGGGAAGAAAGCAGGCTTCCAACACCCTGATTCAAGCACATTTCCATTACTCCTCTTTAACTATTAAAAACTGGAGAAGGTCGAGGGTGGTCTTGACCCTCTGTGTGGAATGCACTTTGACTTAAGGAAGGACCCATGAGTATTTGTGAGCAGGAAATTCCTGATTGCCCCTCGGAACTGGAATTTTACTTACCAACTGCTTTTCCACTTTCAGCTTATATTGTTGGGCTGAGCATTTCCTCTGAAGGTATTCCGCAGGCCTTAGAAAATAAAAATGTTCAGCTGGTGTAGGAATTTTTACTAGTCGTAGGCACTAATTTGAGAAGTGGATTTTATTTATTCGTGAGATTTATTAATGAGATTCACAGTTCACCGGTGGCTTGAAAGTTCCGAATTCAAGACGTAGTTCACAGTTACAAAATGCGTACTTGGGAATCAGAAAGAAAGGAAGCAAAGAGAACTGTGCCAATTGGGGATACAGGAGAAGATGAAACAGAAAAATATTCTGATGCGGTGATTTTTCCTTCAGGACAGGATGGTCTACAATGTGTTGGAGGGGAAAAGAAAAACCTATGCCAGGTTCTTCTCACGCTTTGGGCAGGTATCTGATCAATGGCCTCACCACCCCAGTTGCTTGTCCATTTTATAAACTGTGCTCTGAGCTCCTTGAGAGCAAGATGGTACCCATTTCTTTACCTCTGGTCCTCACACTGTTACACAAATGCAAGATCCTAAGAAAATAGATACTGAATGAAAGATATTTCACTTTTCAATATGTCTTAAATAACTTGATTGTAATTCAATTATTATGGATTAATATTAATCATTTCTTTGGAAAATGATATATATACCACTATTTTCTTCCTCCCAGATGGTGGAACTTACTAGAAGGAAGAAAAAAAATGGGAAAAATTCAGGAGTATGAATTTCTGCTCACGGTTCAATGGCTCCATGAATAAGAAGATAAGCTACATCAGATTTGAGATGACACGGTATCAAGGGAACTGTGAATTGGTATTCAAGATGAAGAGTTGGAAATTCTTCTTGGATTATTTGTTTTAGGAGAATTGGGAGGGCTTTCGAATAAATGTTGGTATAGCAAAATATTTCAGAGGACCAAAGTTCAAGTTAGACTCTAACATTACCATTGACCTGGTGACAGACTATGGCTTTCTTCCTGATTATAATTCTCCTCAACTCCAGAATCTTTTTGAGGAACACAGTGGTAAATTGGTTCATGCACTCTCTTCCTCAACACATCAAGTTGGGCATAATAATAGTCATAATGTCCACGCATTGCAGCAAATTTGGGCTTTTCTACCATTTTTATCTGAAGGATCAAAAAGAAGAGGAAAGATTTTTGAAGACACAAAATTAAAATCCATAATAACTGACAGTGTGATAGTGACCACAGCTAAAACAAGGCACTGTAAGTTTAGTGTTTCTGTCATTTTTGCTCTAGACTCATTTTTCAAAGTAAATAATCTTAGAATCCCCAAATCCTAGAACTGGAAAATATTTTAGAAGTGTAAGTCCTACTGTAGCATAGTAGTTTACAATTTTACTACGGTGTGAAGAGGAATCCTGCATACTTCATGGTTGGTCTACCAAAAATGCTTAGCTAGGAAGTGTGCACACTCAACCCAAGCTCTGAAACTAAACTCAGTATTATTATTTTCTATGTACTTTATGGGAGAATAAATGTTATTGCACAAGTCACAAATTTGGGGATTCGTAACATTTTTAGGTGCTGATGAACTAAATACGAGTTGTCATCATGACTTGAAGGAAAGACTATGCTGATTCATTCAGTCATTCTTCCCAAGTAAACACGCGGAAAGTCATTTAACAGCTGTGACGGCATATGAGCTATGGCCCCAAGCTACACCTCATCGCCCTTCCCAACCGGAACAGAATAACAGGAGGAGAATCAGAAACAAACGATTGTCTCAGAGTTAAGTGAGGCCACTGAGTTATGAGATAAGAACCAGACCAACTTAACAGATGAAAACCAGCCAAGACCCTGTTGCTAACTAGCAAACTAGGGCCAAATCAACAACAGCCAGAACAACTGCCTACATAACAAAAGAGAAAAAGAAGTTCAAACCACTGGAAAGGCCTAGAACTGGTGGCTGGAAATATAAATAACCAAAGGGTTTAACCTGAGGTTTCCTCACTGTGAAGAAGTAACACACTATGTTCTTTGTTCTTTTTAATGCTGTGTGGTTCCTACATATGTTAGAGGAACCCTATGGAATTGTAGATATTGGATCATTTTTTTTTTAAGATTTTATTTATTTATTTCAGAGAGAGACAGTGAGAGAGAACATGAGCAAGGAGAAGGTCAGAGGGAGAAGCAGACTCCCCGTGGAACTGAGAGCCCGATGCGGGACTCGATCCCGGGACTCCGGGATCATGACCTGAGCCGAAGGCAGTCGTCCAACCAACTGAGCCACCCAGGCGTCCCGATATTGGATCATTTTTAACTTAAAAAAAATGTCACCTTCAGGGCACCTGGTTGGCTCCGTCGGTTAAACATTTTACTCAGATTGGTTTGAGTTCAGGTCATGATCTCAGGGTTCTGAGATCAAGAACATCAAGTCCTGAGATCTGATCCCTGAGCTTAACAGGGAGTCCACTCTCTCCTCCCTTCTCCCCGCCCTCTGTTCGTGCTCCCTTTCTAAATAAATAAATAAAATCTTTTTTTTTTTTTTTTTAAATGGGCAACTTCATATAGTTTTCTTTAAACATTAAAGTAAATGTATTAAATTTGATCTCTTAGTCTAGACAAAAATTATATATTTATTTTTGAAAATATTTTAAAGTGTGATGTATGTTTCTTAGTTTCGCAATTTTACCTGTATACAACCCCAAACAAGGTACTATTAACTATTTGTTGAAAATGGCTAGAAATAGAGAAAAGTATTGGAAGGAATTAACAGCTTCTTTAGGTTCTTCCTTAAAATCCCAAGTGGTAATGAGAACATCAGACTTGTTCTTGTAACTTAATCCGTCCTGGAATCTAAGTTTATTTATTTATTTATTTTTATAGTAATCTTTAGACCCAACCTGGGGCTCAAATTCATGACCCGAGATCAAGACTCCTATGCTCTTCCAGTTGAGCCAGCCAGGTTCCCTGACTTTCATATTTCTTTAATATAAGTGAAACCACAGTCTATCAAACAAAGAGCAGTAATTTAACTCATAGTTTCAAAATCTATCTATACACCTCCACATTTTCTAAAATGTCTATGTAACAAGTAAACACTTAGTCCTCTAATAGTCCTCTAATCATACATTCATAACCTTCTTTAAAAATACAATTCAATGGGGACGCCTGGGTGGCTCAGTTGGTTAAGCAGCTGCCTTCGGCTCAGGTCATGATTCCAGCGTCCTGGGATCGAGTCCCACATCGGGCTCCTTGCTCAGCAGGGAGCCTGCTTCTCCCTCTGCCTCTGCCTGCCGTTCTATCTGCCTGTGCTCGCTCTCTTCCCTCTCTCTCTCTCTGATAAATAAATAAAATCTTTAAAAAAAAATACAATTCAATGAAGAGACAATAACCATTTTATCATTTATATACCAGAAGCATTCCACTAGCATGAATTAAGAGGTTCTATGCTCTGTCGATGTGGATTCAGATAACTAAGCCTAGAGAGTCTCTAGGAAAAAAATCACCCTGACTGTATACTAAAAATTTCTCAATTATATAGAACACGTTAGAATTAAGGGAATGAAATGCAGCCCGTTTTCTGCTGCAATGTGACTCACTTATTCTATTTAGAAAAACCTTATTTCTTTAAAGAAATCAAAAGATTTTAAGTTGTAGGAAAACTAAAACTAGAACATGGGATACTTCCAAGGAAATACAACTACGAGTTGTCCAATGGAGTACCCCTTTAATGCTCAGTGCACAGTGATTTTGCTCATAAGGACAAAACGAGTGTTCTCCAAAGCAATGGGCTTATATCCTAGGAACATGTGCATGTAGGTCTGTAGGACATGACACCTGCTAACAAACCAGAAGAAGGGGTTAGTACAACTTACAGATATAGGCTTCTGAGCTCCAGCTGGGGGTCTCTTTTCATTTCTATACAATATCTCCTTCTTTTTAAATGGCTCTGATAGCCTTGATCTTGGTAGACACTTTCCCTGGAATCTCGCTTTCTGTATCACAGAATCTTATTGAACCAAAAGAAAACAACTTCAGTTTCTTTAAAATGGCAACATCTTAACATCAGTGCTCATGAGAGTGTGAATATAGGGACCTTTCGTGACCCAGGAAGGTCGCTTTAGTCTGAGATGTTTAGACCCAAGGAGAGAAGTCTGTATGGAAAACTAGTCTGCATTGTCTTTTAATGGAGAAAACCATTTTATCCAGGGTTCCCTCACATATTTCTAGTATATTTAACAGTGCTTTCAAAAAATTAGGGATTAATGCTAACATTTATAGAAAAAGGATGCACTGGATAATGGCATAAGTAATTACATGTAGTCATCATCACTTGGGCTATAGGTCATGTCGCTCACATCACACTCTTGTGTGAAATGTGTGAGCAGGATTTTTTTTTTTTTTGAGAGGGAGAGAGAGAGAATCTTAAGTAGACTCCCTGCTGAGGGCCAAGCCCCACCCAGGCCTTGATCTCAGGACTCTGAGATCATGACCTGAGCCAAAATCAAGAGCTGGATACTTCACTGACTGCGCCACCCAGGCGCCCCC
This sequence comes from Mustela erminea, assembly GCF_009829155.1. NCBI lineage: Eukaryota > Metazoa > Chordata > Mammalia > Carnivora > Mustelidae > Mustela > Mustela erminea. The sequence continues at coordinate 62,894,632 of NC_045628.1, forward strand.
ATGAAGTACATCTCTGTGTTTGCCACCATCAGGCTTTGTTCCTGTTTTCCTTTCCTTCCTCTGTTAGAAATGTGGACAGTGTGCCTTCTCTCACCCTCCACTTACCTACTTTGAAACATTCTCAATCTAAACCCATGTATAACAACAGCAAACCAAATCACACATGGCAGAGGGACTCAGTCACTCTTCTTCCCTTGACGACTTACCTCAAGTCTAGTGTCTCTATGACAGTAGATAGATTTCCCTGTCACTGCCTTCCTGGAGAGATGTTCTACTCCTCCTCATCCTTTCAGTTCAGACATTGGGTTATGACTAAGGCCACACTGCCCTTATTTCACAATATCAGTGGAATTAATAATTTTGTCTTCTTTACTATCTGCGTCTCTCACATGCACACACATGCATGGGGCATGTCATCAGCTGATCCTGAACCCGCCACTAAAACTGCTTCTCTATTGATCATTAAAGTATCCCCTGCTTCGCTTAGGGGCCCTAAAATAGTGATCACAGTCACTGATTAGGTCCGAGATACTAACTGCAGCTCCATGAGGCCTTTGCAGGAAAACTCTGAACCACCAGTCCCTCCTCCCTATAAAAAATTTGCTTCATGTCATCATCCCGGGTCTGTCTGTGAACCTTCTCCAACTCTCTGTCTCTTCCCTACACAAAAGTTAAGTTAGGATTCTACCTCGTCAAGTATCTTCATTAGTAAATCCACGGCTTCCTGAAGTTTCCTGACTAATGGAAGAGAGGATAGGAGTCATTCAGAGCAGGCGTGAACTAGATATACAGGCAAACACACTAGTCACCATTCGAAAGGATGATTTTTCATATATATATATGTATATATATATGAAATACTCTCTCAGCTAGACTTATTGAAATACTATATATACTTATTGAATAGTATTCAGTAATACTGAATACTATTCAATAGTATTCAATATACTTACTGAATATATATATATACTTATTGAATACTACATATACTTACTGAAATATGAAAAATATATGTAAGAAAAATATATAGGAAAAAATAGATATATGAAATAACTGTCATATATATATAAGAAAAATGTGTGTGTGTGTATATACTTATATATAATTTTTTTTTTTTTTAAAGCAGACTCTACACCCAGTGTGGAGCCTAAGGCTGGGCTTGAACTCATGACTGGGATCAAGACCTGAGCTGAGGTTAAAAGTTGGATGCTTAACCAACTGAGCCATCCAGGCACCCCAACATTGCTCATATATTTTAAACGTCCATGTTCAGTGTATTTAGTGGAACTTCCCTGCTAATGTTGTCAGCCATATATTAAAACTCACCATGTGTGACACACGTAAGAAATTATTTTTGATCACGTGGTCAAATCATTCTTACCTTGGACCCCCTTCCCTGCAGGCTGAGAAGCCAACCGTCTTGCTTTATGTGTGAGGCTATGACTAAAGTCCTCCCGAATGACCTAAGATGGAACACATGTGTCAAGGACCTGCTAACCAAAATCTCTGCCAAAATCCACACAGAATCATCTCCAAGCTCACCTCGGGAGTCAAGTATTTGGCAATAAGCTTCTCTAAAAAGGACCTCTTCAAAATGGAATTAATAGACGGCCGATCTCGGGGAGATACTTCAAAGAGTTGAGGTATCAAGGCTTGCAGGTCACGGGAGAACGTTGTGGGTATCGGGGCAAAATGCGCTTGACAAATCTTCAGAACCAACTGGTGTAAGTTGTGACCCTCAAACTGAAAGGACAAGGAATGGTGACATTAAATCAGAGAAAACGTTGAATACTAGTTTGTAAAGTAATATCAAGGAACAAAACAATGTTTCCAGCCGGTGCTCAACAGAAGGGCCCCCACGCAGGCAAGCCTGTGGCAGAAACACACCTCTGCACTGGGGGGTGGGGTCTGTGCCTGTCACCCTCAGATTCCTGCACCCAGGACTGGGGTGGGGGGCTCGTACTGACCACCCTTCCCTGATCCAGCTGAGGGACCCTGGGGAAGCAATCCTTTTGCTTTTGCTCAAGCTGGACTTTATAAATTAAAAAAGTGGAAATTGAATCTTAAAACAAAGCGAAACTGAAACACAACGTTATAAGGCTTCAATTAGAAGTACTATGGTCTACCCTAAATGGTTTTCATCAACTAATATTTGATGAGTAGATATTATAGGCAGTTACACAATGTGATGCCACGTTATATAAAACAAGCTTTTCTTAGTTTTAATTTTTTCTTATCAAAATAATATTTATTCATTATGAAAAACTAGAAGCAAGAGGAAGCTACAAACAGGGTAAATATGTATAATTTTGTCAGCCAAGGGTATATTTCCTTCTAGTCTTTTAAAACAATGTTTACTGGGGTGCCTGGTTGGCTCAGTGCATAGAGCATGTGACGATTGATCTCAGGGTTGTGAGTTCAAACCCCACATTGGGCACAGAGCTTACATTTTGAAAAAAGTAAAATAATGTTTACAGAGTTGAAGTCATAACAATATGAAAGTTTACACCTTGCTTTCTAAATTAACAAAGCAAAAACATTTCCTCAAAACTTTTTCATTAACCAGGGGCACCTGGGTGGCTCAGTGGGTTAAAGCCTTTGGCTCACATCAGGATCCCAGAGTCCTGGGATCAAGCCCCAAATCAGGCTTTCTGCTCAGCAGGGAGCCTGCTTCCCCCTCTCTCTGCCTGCTGCTCTGCCTGCTGCTCTGCCTGCTGCTCTGCCTGCTTATGATCTCTGTCTGTCAAATAAATAAATAAAATCTTTTAAAAAAATGTTAAACTACTTTCTGATCTTTCTTTAAAAAAAAAAAATTCTTCGTTAACCAGAGAATCTTCCATTGTATGAGGCCATGGGTTTACACATGAGCATAACGTTCGATGACACAGTAAAGATCAGGTTTAATCAGGCTATTACTAGCTGTCTGATCTTTGACAATAATAATAGTAGTAATAATAAATAACAATAATAACAGCTGTGTAGAAAAGTGTTCACACAGCAGGTTTAAGACTGCTTTCCTTAGAAAGGCCCCCTTGGGGTGCCTGGGTGACTCAGTGGGTTAAGCCTCTGCCTTTGGCTCAGGTCATGATCTCGGGGTCCTGGGATTGAGCCCAGCATCGGCTCTGCTCAGCAGGGAGCCTGCTTCCTCCTCTCTCCCTGCCCGCTGCTCTGCCTACTTGTGATCTCTCTCTCTCTGTGTCAAATGAATAAATAAAATTAAAAAAAAAAAAGAAAGAAAGAAAAGGAAGGAAAAAAAAAAAAAAAGACAGGCCTCCTTACCATATTGGCCCTTGGCTGGCTTCTGGGAACTCACATTTCTGGAGAGTTCCCCCGGCTCCCTCAGTGTTCAGAGTGGCTCTCTTTGCCTACACTGATGGTGCAAACAATATGGTTGATGCTGAACACCCGCTTCTTCCTGGGAGTCTGGAAGCGTGGTACCTGCCAGGCATAGGGCGCCTGCATGGCCAGTTCCACATCAAAACCCTGAGCACTGGGTCTCTAAGGAGCTTCTCTGGGTGAGAACCTTTCACACGTGCTGTCACTGCTTTTGCTGGAGAAAGTAGCATGACTCCTGTGTGACTCCATTGGGAGAGGGTCTTAGAAGATTGTGTCTGGTTTCCTACAGACTTCACCCCATGCACCTTTTCCCTTCGCTGATTATATATTTGTGCACAGTTGATTTTTAAGGAAAATATGCTGTTTAGCTTGGGTTTTTTACTGTACAAGTTGCACATTTTTCCATGTCTGTATATATGGATTGATCACTCATCTTAATAGTTTGTCCATGTGATTTTTAACAACCTAATAACTCCAAACATTAACCTTTTTCCTCTCAAAAGTTAATTTCACTTTTAGAGTTTTAATGATTCAAGATTACTCTGATGATTAACATACTTACAGGATGTTTGAGTGTGCAAAGCTCATATAAGACACAGCCAAGAGACCAAATATCCCTGGGGAAGATAAGAGATCACATGCCAAGAAATAGCCATAATTCTCAATTAAAGTCTTTATTCTTACAGTGACTGATATTTGTGTATTCTTACAATTTTACAACTTTTATCCTTACTTTTTCAATTCTTTGTCCTACTAAGGTAAGAGGTCACATCGAAACAAGGCACAGTTTGTGAGAATCCTAGCAGAGAAAAGATATACCAACTTTGCTACAATCTGAGGGCTCAGTGTTTATCTCAGCTTCATGTGCTCGGAGGAAATGTGTGTATGTAAGGAATTCTGAACAATTTGGAGGAAGCTGGCAAGACTCAAACATGGATTTGTTTTGATTCAAAGGGTAAAATTTGGTTGATTTAGGAAGGTATATTCTTCTTAAAGCCACTGACAGAACCAAAGCTCTATTAAGAGACAACATAGTGACAAACCATAAGAGACTCTTAATCTCACAAAACAAACTGACCCGGTTGCAGCAGGGCGGGGGGAGGGGCTGATAGGGAGGAAGGATAGGGAGAGGGTGGTGGGGGGTTATGGACATTCGGGACAGAATGTGCTATGGTGGAGTGCTGTGAAGTGTGTAAACCTCGCGATTCACAGACCTGTACCCCTGGGGCTAATAATACATTATATGTTTATTTAAAAAAAAAAGAGAGAGACAACATAGTATCTGGCACTAAATAAATTGAAAATTGTGCTTGTAATGTATGACCAGAGGCTTGCTCTTCAGCACTTAGTGCTTTTATGTGATTGGTGTAATAAGGAGTTATCTTATAAAAAAGGCATCATTAAATCTAAAAAAAAAAAAAACAAAGAAAATACAGTGAGAAATGAAACAATGAACACAAGGATTCTGTAAAGTGAGGAAAACGGCCCCACTGTTTAGCCACACTTCCTCTGAGTGTGGGCAGGAGCAGAGGGAGACATCCTGAAGGCTTGAGGAAATGAAGATTGATTACAGAATACGTAGGAAACAATTTCCAACTGCTTTCTAGTGTTTTCCTAAGAGTTTCTAGAAACTCACAGACCACTTCCCACGACCACTCAGAATTTTATAATCACCGGGTCTTCCCTAGGCCCATACCCTCCCCTGTCCCAGAGCACCCTCTATACCAGCCAGTGTGGTCCACTCCGGCACTGGGTGGAAACTTCTACAAGTCTCCTATGCCCTACGTGGGGTGGGGGCTACGGTGAGCCAGGGACTGGTTTCCTGATCCACCAGGCAGCAGCTACCCAGCTGATTATTGCTAAGGTCTTCCAATTAACAAAAGCACCAAGTCAGCATATTTAAATGTTGACTCAAGTATTGAGTCAGTACAAAACAATGCAAATGATCCAGGGTGCTTCTCTGGACAGTCCCCATTTCCACGCAGGCTATACTAGCTGCATTCCTGCCCAACTGGAGGCCAAACCCCTTCTTGGTATTATTCTAGGCTATTCCAGGGGGGGGGAAAAAAAAAAAAAAAAAAAGCTTGTTTTTCTATTATGCAGAGAAATATTTACTACTCTTTTTAGAAATCTCTACCATCTGGGCTCTGCCCTCCACTTATCTCTTGCAAAGTCAAACAGCCAAACATCCCTTGAGTACTTTCCAAAACAAATGCAAAATTAACGCCTAGAAGGAATTCAGTCCTTCTAGGCATTGTTAAGGTATTTCCAGCTTTAAAACCCAACTAGTTTTGTGTAGGAGATAGTAGGCTCTGGTATCTCCTACACAAAACTAGTTGGGTTTTAAAGCTGGAAATACCTTAACAATTGCCTAACAGCTAGGGGAACTGAGACCTGCAGAGGTCAATCGATGCGGTCAACATGGTGACAGAGCCAAGGCTAGGGCTCCTAGCTCCTAATCCAGAACTCTCATTGCTTTCTCCCTGACCCCTCCACAACACTTTCCTGCGTAAGGCTAAACAGTGTTTGGAAGGTATGAAAAATCAAAAAGATGCATATCACAGAGACTGCAATTTTCAATGTTAGTCTTTTTATCACTTGTGTCTTCAGATGAAATGTCTTTCTTCTAAATACGTTCAAAAGCTTCAGGGGACACTGAGGTGGTTGGAGACAGTCACCGTGATCCCCATTTCACAGGTGAAGGAAATGAAATTATGAAAGTACCATAGGAAAGAATCTGCCCGCTTTATAGAGACTTTCGAACCAATCGTTGGCAACTCACGTTTTATTGTTGTAGGGTTTATTCTGACAGATCTCTGGGGATAGATAGTATGGCGTTCCAACACAAGTTCTAGCGAGTTCCATGGAACTAGTAAGTTATGTTAGATAATAAAATAACATGGTTTGTTATTGGAGTATATGTTATTGCATATTAATAACAGAGTAGTAAAATAAATTGATTTTTAAACTTATACTTCACCAGCCCAAAATCTACACATAAACAAATATTTATGGTTAAAGGCTTCACAAAGAAATACAATTGTTACATTACAAAACTCTTAGATGTGGAAAGAGTTCCCCTTTCCAATTATCAAAGTAATGCAGACATGACTTAAAATTTGGAAAATATGGGAGTGAATAAAGAAGAAAAAAATTACCTAGAATCTTACTATTCCAAAATAGTTATTATTAAAATGTGGATATATTTGCTTCTTGTTTTTTTTCCATGCATATTTTTCATATAGCTGTGATCACAGAGTATTTAAAATTCAGAATTCCATTTTTGTCTTAATGTAACAAAGTTTGTTCTCACATTATCAAGAAGTCTTCAAAATCATAAATGTGAGTGGCCATGTAACATTCAGGTATATGCTTGTGCCAAGCTTTATAAAATTTACCCATTTCCCAATTATTAGGCATTTAAATTAGTCCAAATATCAAACTATTCATTTAGAACAAAGAGAACATTTAAAAAACTCTTGATGTTTATTACCAACAAAATGTCTTCCAAAATAGTTGCATCAATATATTGCCCTGGGCACCTGGGTGGCTCAGTGGGTTAGGCCGCTGCCTTCGGCTCAGGTCATGATCTCAGGGTCCTGGGATCGAGTCCCGTATCGGGCACTCTGCTCAGCAGGGAGCCTGCTTCCTCCTCTCTCTCTTTCTGCCTGCCTCTATGCCTACTTGTGATCTCTCTCTGTCAAATAAATAAATAAATTCTTAAAAAATATATATATATATTGCCCAGAGCATGTGCGAATTTGCCTGTTGCACTCAATTCTCACCAGCTTTATGCATATGCAGTCACAACTCATTTGATAAACTTATATCATACTATAAAACATTGCCACTATCTTTCTATTATACCAAGATTAATCTTGGAAATTTTAATCGTAGGCAAAACATCGTATGAATGAATGATTTAGTGAATTTATATAAATAGCTCTCTAAAATTATCTGGAAACCAAACTTTAAATATCTTAATTCATGATACCTAAAAATACATATTTTGGCTGTTATAAATAGAAAATGATTTTTAAAAATACTCACTTGTTCAGAACTCTTGCTATACCAAAGTCCCCAAGTTTTGCAACCATTCCACTCTTGCTAAGAAAAATGTTCTATAAATGGAGAAAATGCTATGTTGTTGGAGATATTTCAAGAAAACGAAAGATCAGTTCTGTCTTGATCTCTCCAAGCTGTTACCTGAGCTTTTATGTCTCTATGTAAGATCTTCCTGTCATGAATATATTTTAGTCCTAGAGAAATCTGTACAAACCAACTCAGAATCTGTAGAGGGAACATAAAACAAAGCCAATCAGTAGTCTGGTGGCCACTGAAATGTCTTCATGAAAATATGCAAAAAGAGAGAAATAACATATTTATGTGTATGTATTTATGTGAATGAAACTATTTTAGATATATCATCTAATCACACAATTCTCTTTTTATAGAAAGAAAATGAAGGTGCACAAAGGCAATCTAAATGTGCAGGTAACGAAGGGAGCTCCATGTACAGAAAAGAGACGATACAGAAGCAGAGGAGAGAGGGAGGCAGTTCCTGCTTTTTATTTTCTCTTAACACTGGTTTGCTGACTGCATCAGGATAGCAGATAAGCAGCATTTCCTGATAACCCTGGTGCCATCAGTGTTTCCCTTTCATGGAAAGGGGTTGCCAAGGCAGAGAGGGAAAGAGGAAGCAGAGAATCTGTGAGGTTATTAAAATTTTCAATGAACTATCAATATATGTGTATATAATATAAAAACAAATATTTTACTTTTGAAATTTTTGGAACTTAATTTCATTTCTTAGTCATGATTTTATTTTATCTTAGCTGGCCATAAGCCTCTTTTTAAAAATGTGTTCTATGCTTATAAAGACTTCTTTAAACTTCCAAAATGTCATTGGTTCCTTGTCCGCCAGATTCCACAAAAAAAGGACAACAAAAGCAAAAAATAGCCATACTCCAGATGCTAAGATTGTAATTTTAGCTCTTTTCCAACAAATGGAAATGTAATTCAAAATTTTGTGGTGAAGACCGTTTTTATTAAATGTGGCAAAATAGGGGCACCTGGGTGGCTCAGTGGGTTAAAGCCTCTGCCTTCAACTCATGTCATGATCCCAGGGTCCTGGGATCGAGTCCCACATCGGGCTCTCTGCTCAGCAGGGAGCCTGCTTCCCCCACTCTCTCTGCCTGCCTCTCTGCCTACTTGTGATCTCTCCCTCTCTGTGTGTGTCAAATAAATAAATAAAAATCTTAAAAAAAAAAAAAAAAGCAAAGCAAACTTTAAAAAAATGTGGCAAAATAATCGCTAGAGGGGAAGAAAGGAGGGTTTCTACAAATACTGAATTTAATATATAATATGAAGGAGCATAGGAAGAATGGTTGATTAAATTTACAAAGTTTTAGGGATAAATGTGTACATTCAAACTATTCCATTTTAGCTCTAGGAGGAAATGATACCGGTGTGAGGTCTTTCAGTAGTAAAATAGGACACAGAAACAAACTGCCGGAAGACGGCGGCGGGCCATTCCTGAGCGCTGCTCCAGGCAGGGGCCTGCCCCACCCGTCACACAGGCCCCATTCGGATTCCCTTCCACACACACACATTCCTGCTGTGTCCTTCACAGGCACAGCTCCCAAGAGGGTTCCAAAGGACGCTCAGAGGGTGGAAGAAAAATGTGTTTGTGTGAAGAGAGAATGGGAATCGAGGCCATTATTCTCGGCCTTTCTCTCCTCTCTCTTCATAATCAATGAAACTAAATAGCCATTGCCATGAAGGGCTTCTATGCTCCCTAGCAAAGTGGGAGAGCTATTTTATAACAGCGTACTAAATGGTAAAAGGAAGAAGAGTGAAGCTATAAATATGTCACATTTAAAATGGCTGAGGAATAGCCACATTCACAATTTTTTAGCCATGAAGATTGATCTCAAGGGCATCCTACTTGAGATTGCCCCAAAACAGCACTATCTTCTTCTCAAGGTTCACTCTCAAAAAGAGATTCAATTTAAGTTCAATTGCAGATCTGTTCTGGACTAAATCTATCAACAATATTGATCCACTACTGTACGTTTGAATTTCTCTGCCAGAAATCATGCTGTATCTATACACGGCCTCGTACTTATGGCATTATGAATTTAATTCCCCCTAGTACGAATTAAAAGGCAAACTGGAGGCATTTTTACCTGATCTTCACTAAATAACACTCCCCGTTGTCTACGGATCCTTCTCATGAGATCCCCTCCGTCACAGTACTCCATCACAATGAACAACCTGTTGTTCTCTGTAAGAAAAGGCATCATTACCTTTCGTGCTCTCAAAAGTGGAGAATATACAGAAAAATGCATTATACACCAGTTAAAAACGCTGGCTGCAGAATCATGGACTGGATTCTCGGCCCACTTCGCCACTTAACATTCTTAGCTCTTTGACTCTGGGCAAGTTATTTAAATTTCTCTGTGCCTCATTATCTCATCTGTAAGGTGGAGATAATAATATGGAAACTCCTCTAAGGATTGTTGCAAAGGTTAAACGAGTTCATCTGTGTCAGAGACTCACAACACTGCCTGCATATAATGAGAGTTCCATAAATGGTAACAACGATTATGAACACATTCCTGCCAGAGATGAGAAATCTTCTGTTACACGGCAGCCATGAATCTTAACCCAAACCCCAGGAAGCATTAATAGACCTTTGAACTTTGGGTGTAACCTTTTATTTATATGGCACTTACTCAACTATGTTGTTGAGCACAATGGACACTCTTCTAAACTAACCTCTCCCTGACCTACTTTCTGTAGTCATTACCATTCCTGCTGCCCACTCAGGGGTACCCCTGGAGCCTACTAGTCTCTCCCGCACGCTCAGGTACCTCTGTTCCCATGAATTGTCACCAAGATCATGGTGTCCATCCCCAAATCTGTTCAGCCAATTACACTTGTTATTGCCATTATTGCACGAACTGATGAGAAATGAATGGAAAAAAGACAGATGTGGTTATTTCTACAAAACCTATGTTGACTACTGTGGAGAACTCAGTAAAAGAAAGTAGCTTTAAAAAAAAAAAGAGAGGGGACGCCTGGTGGCTCAGTTGGTTAAGCGCTGCCTTCGGTTCAGGTCATGATCCCAGTGTCCTGGGATCGAGTCCCACATCAGGCTCCTTGCTCGGCAGGGAGCCTGCTTCTCCCTCTGCCTCTGCCTGCCTCTCTGTCTGCCTGTGCTTGCTCGCTCTCTCTCCCTCTATCCCTGACAAATAAATAAAATCTCAAAAAAAAAAATTAAAAAAAAAAAAAAAAAAGAGAGGTGTCTTCGACCTACATGCTGGGTAAGACAAGTGGAAAATAACTGACAAAGCTTTAAAAAGACTGTGCACCCAGACTGTCTGTAAATTCTGACTCCACTCTAAGGAACGGAAATGGGAAGCCAGAAACAAGGGGAGTAGTCTGCCCAAGAAGGAGTCTTCAGAAGTCTATTCCATGTGTTCATCATCAAAGATGAGGCCTTGGTCTTATATCAAAAGTTTGGCAAATGATTGTGCATTTATAGATGAAAATAAATATGTGTGTGCAATTTCCTGCTCAACCAGTTTTTCCCCAGAACCAGCCAACCGCCAGCTGGGCTCCTGCTGGAAAGGGCTCCTTCTATGTTGTTCGTTTCTCCCACTCCTCTGTGGGTTCCCTGCAGACAGAGTCCCCACTTTGTTCTTTTGTCTTCCCTGCACCTGGCATGGGAACTGCCACCTGGAAGGGGCTTCAGGAAGGGCGGTTAAGTGGTTTCATAAAACCATCTAAGGAACACAACAAAAAACGGCATAAAATCAGGCTTAAAAACAAGTATTAATCCTCCTCATGTTTTGCCTCATGTTGTTGAGTATCCACTAAATTTCAGAATCTCTTGCCAAAGAGCTATCATTTGCTCCCTCTCTCTTTCAAGGAGCTTAAACCAGCTCCGGAGAGGCTGTGAGCACCTTGATAGTGTCTGCCCTCCACTGCGGCTAATTCACAAACTCAGGGCTCCTCTCACAGAACACTTCGACTCCCACCTCCTTAAAGGGGACAGATCCATTCATTCATCAACGGACCGTTATTGAGGACAGGCCAAGGAATGAGGTGCTGGGAATATAAAGCACACAAGCCATCCTTCCTGCATGAGGAGGCGACCGTTTAGTTGGGGAGTTGGTCAGCACAGGTGAGAAGAGCCACCGCAGTAGTCTGTGGCTTAGAGGGCAATGAAGACAAGAGACAGTGAACGACAGACCTGGAGAGTCCAGGCGGGTTTTAAGAAGGTGTTTCCGGACATGCCCTAATGATTTAGGGGGTAAATTATCTTTAGGAATGCGTGAGTTTTAGGAGAACTGCTATTTCTCATAGCTCAGTCCTTGAGAGGGCCACTTCAGTGATGAACGAATGGCAGTGGGACTGCTGAAATCAGGAAAACTAAGGAGAAAGGGCTCCATTTTACTTCCTTGCCACCAACCTTCAACTCACTCTGCCTTACACTGGCTTTCTGTGAAAGAAGTTAAGTGGCTGCTTCAGGATTAATCACGGCAGAGCTATCTTGAAGAAACTATTTGGGTTAATGAGTATCATTTGCTTCTAAATATGCATCCTCCCCCACCCCTCTAGCCACCAATTATTTTCGTATGCGATGGGCTTAGAACTTTCTGGAAAGACCATTTATATTCTCAAATTCTCCATCTGTTTAAGCAAAGTAAGCACTGTAGGGGAAGGGGGAAGAGGTATAAGAAATAATTACTGTCCTCATGGCCTCCAGTCTCACAGATGGAAATGAAGATTATACACTAGCATTATAATACAGCATATTATGTGCCACGTGAGTACAAGTTTGGAGGTTCTCAGAGCAGACGTGAGAGAGGTCCCTTTCCATGAAGGGACAGATCTGTGTTTGGTCTTAAAGCAGGTATAATATTTGAAAATGCAGAAAAAAGGAGGAAAAGGATGCTCTAAAAAAGAAGTGCAAGACACACTATAGGGCAGCAACTTCTCGAATTATGAAGCTCACTGGTCATTAACCTTTCTAAACTACCGAGGGGCACTCATAGTAGGGACTAACATTAACCAAGCTTTCTATGGTCAAATTCCAACATGCAAAAATTAATTAATTAATATTGTAATTAATTCATTCTTAAGTGCACTTTGTAAAAATCAGGATGGCATCTTACAGACATTGGCATCTTTCAATTGGTTGCTGTGGACCCAGTGAATTAAATTAACCAATTTAATTCACTTGTAGTTTCCTTTTTATGTATGTACAAGAAGAACAGAAAGTAAATACGTCTTAAAAAGCTCTTTTAATACATAGAAAATAAAAATTGGGTTAAAGAAGAGCTCTGTTTTGTCAAGTTGGCAGTACTGTTCCTCGGAATTAGCATGTAATGGTGCATCTAGTAATCTATGGCCTCTAGATTTGATGAAGTATCACCCATATCACCATCATTCCATAAAATAAGAGCATTTTAGTGCCCCAAATCAAGGAGGGACACAGAGTCAGCATCAAGAATGAAGGTACTTCTACTCTTCTCTCTTGCCCATTGCACTGTACTCACAAGACGTCCCACAGGGCTCTGTGTCTCTCCCCCACTTACAAACCTCTGACTATATCATGGATGCTAGGACATTTGACTCCTGGGCCAGTGGCCAAGGACTTTATTACTCTTGGCAAAAGCAGGTGTCAGAGCTTCACATTAGCACTCATCCCACGGAGGTAAAACACATGAGCCTAGACGGACGTGTGCACCTGCTGTGGGCAACGTGACAGGAGAGGAACCTGAGCTGGAGGAAGCTGCCTCTTTCCAGTGAGCAGCAAATAGGCCAGCTCTGCCTTGGAGATATCTTGCCTTTCAGTGTCCCTCACCACAAACCCGAGATACAGCCTGGAGAGACAGCGGTCAGGACTTTGCACTCCTGGCACGTTCGGCAGAGATGTGCAGAGATGCTCAGGGCCCACAGCAGACAGCCCTTCCCAAAGGCCTCCTGGCCAGTGCTTTAACCCGCCAGGCCTGCTCTTGCCCTCATGCCATTGCAGTAGCTGGTCCTCTGGCCCAGAAAGTTCTTCAGCAGAGCTGAGCGTGGATCTTCCAGTCTTTCCTTGAATGACCACCCTGCTAGAAATTGTTTCCATACTCCTGCCCCACCCTTTTACGTTGCCCCAGCATTTACTACCTTCTAACATACTCTACAATGTGGTTCTCGGTTAGCCTCCATTTATTGTCTGTCTCTCCCCATCCACAGCCCCAGTGCACACACGGTGTGGGCTCCCTCCCTGGGAGTGCAGGTTGGACCTGTAGATACAACGGGCTATCACTCCTGTGACGATGTCACGACATACAGCAGAGGGGATTTCGCTGATATCGCTGAAGTCAGTTGACTTTGAGTTCATAGAAAAGGAGATTTTACCTGGGGGCCTTGACCTAATTATCAGAGCCATCAAGATCTAGGTCTAGAGGTCAGAGACAGAGGAAGGGAGAGATTGCAAGTGGAAGAAGGCCTACTGAAGGGGCCATAGGGCATGGAAGGGTTGTTGGCCTCCAGAAGGCCATAACTACCCCCAGTGAACAGCTAGCAAGAAAGCAGACCCCTGGGCGCCTGGGTGGCTCAGTGGGTTAAGCTGCTGCCTTCGGCTCAGGTCATGATCTCAGGGTCCTGGGATCGAGTCCCGCATCGGGCTCTCTGCTCAGCAGGGAGCCTGCTTCCTCCTCTTTCTCTCTGCCTGCCTCTCTGCCTACTTGTGATCTCTCTCTGTCAAATAAATAAATAAAATCTTAAAAAATCATCATTCTTATGATCCTAGTAGATGAGTTCTGCCAACAATGTAAGTAAGCAGGGCAGGGAACTCTGCACCTCCATGGAGAGACCAGACCCAGCTGTGGGGCCCTGAGCAGAGAATCCAGCTAAGCCACACCCAGACCTGTGATCTAGAGGGGTCAGGAAAGGATAAATGGGTGTTGGTTGGAGCCATTGAATTTGTGATGGTTTGTTACCGAGCAACAGAAAACAACAGTGCAGGAAGAGCTTCTGCCTCCTGTGTTCACCGATGAAACCCAGGACACACCCAGCATGTAAGAGGACTTGATAAATATTTATTGAAGGAATTTAAGTGGAATCAATTTAGCTATAGGAAAATCTCACTACATGCCCTGTTTTTCATACATTGCGTCAAACTTATAAAAAGTTCATGCTTTCTACAGACAAACATTTGCTGAACTAGAGCAATGGTTCTTCTGTTCCGAGACAAGCTGTTGAGAGTAAACAAAGCCTTTATCTTGATAAGCTCCAGGTTTCAAGTCCCGAAAACCTGACAGGCAAACCCAGGGGCATCCCCATAGCTCTAGCTTTCCTAAACACAGGGGCACTCAACTTCAAAAACAAAAAATAAAGCTGTTCTAAGAAAGTTTAAGCTTACAATATAAACAGACTCAGTGGAGGTCATTTATGTGGTCCAAATGACCTCTAATTTTATAATAGCACCTGTGTCCATGGTCCTCAAATGTCTATTTGGCATAAAGACATAGACTACTCTGTGAAAGGGGTCCAGTCCATGTAGTCACTCAACCACTGGGGATTAAGCACCTACTAAGCACTGGATGTGGAGGATCAAGTGGTGACAGAAGAATTCTTAACGCCACTATCTGAAAGGAATTTGGACTTAGTCCTCTAAACAGAGGCATGTGCACAAGGGCAGACGTGTTATGCAAGGTCAGTAGGGGGCGCCATAATGGGAACCGCAGTCTCCAAGAAGGCCTGAGCATGAGTAGACTTTAGCCAGACAGAGGGAGTCACAGCAACAACCCAAAGAATGAGGAAAAGAAAGATCGTCTTCTGGCTTTGTTAGGAATCCAAGAATAGGAAAGGAGGGCGCTTTATTCAGTGGCTGCCCCTTAGAAGTTGTTCAAAAGAACTCGACTTCCTGCTCACGTCTACTGCTCCAGTCCCAGGAAGACCACACAAGAGCCCTGAGAACTCTCTTAAATACCCAGCAGTCAAAGAGGGCCATACAGAGAACTGCTCTGAACACAGTCATTTTAGTTTGTAAGGAACCAAGTGCTCTACACAGTGTGAAAGCTCAAAATAGAGTGGCTCTGCATATTTATCTCCTGATTTGTACACCCCCGAGGGTGCTTGAAGACATTGAAGACATTCCTGCTCCATTAACTACTTACAGCCTGGGAATCCAAGCTCCCAGCCCAATGCCAGGGGCAGGGGGATGCCCCGTGGTGAGCTGTGGGCAGACACAGTGCATCACAGCCTAAGATGCACCCGACCTACAGGAAACGTGTTTATGGCCTGTCTCTTCCCCCTAGAAGGTAAGCTCCGCCAGGACAGAAACTTTTGCCTGTTTTGCTGACTGTAGACGGAGGCAGAAGAGATGTTGTGTTCAGGCATGTTTTTCCCCGCGAGCGTGGCTGTTTGCTGTAAGAGGATCGGGGGCTCACCTGTTGCCCCAGCACATGCAAGAACTCTTAGAGGCAGAGTACACCGTCCCTGTCACCCCATGACCCGGGCTGGCTGCATGGCTGCTTTGCCAACAGGAATGGGAGCTCAGACAGAAAATGAGAAACAGGTCACATCCTAACAGGGCTCTGAGAGTGATCGCGTGGCAGGCTCCGTGTCTTGTCCCATCCTCTCGCTCAGCATGCTCCCTGTCTTGGCTGTTCCATCACCTGGACCCCAGACTGCAGACCCCACCCGCTCACAGCCAAGGTGTAATATGAGAAATCTATGTGGATTACTGGGAGGCCACAACTTAGGGGTTCTTACTGTAGCAAAACCAATACACCAGCATTAACCATCGAGGCAACAAGAATTAAGGAGAGGGAAAAATTAAGCAAACTTAGAAGTTTTCTACAAAAACTCACTAGCAAGGAAATAAAGTCAGTGTCTCAAATTATGATTTAAGGAAATGGGAAAATGAGTCCCTTTAAAAAAATGAATCTATGCACAGTTCTCAAAAATCTTTTCTAGATGTCTATGTACCTACACTATATTATTAAAGCATTTGAAGAATATTAGATAAGCCAAACCTTGAAACGAACTGAAGAAGGTTACAATGTTGGGATGCTTCATTCGGGCCAGAAGAATTACTTCTTTCTTTGAAGCTTCTTTTTCTTGGTTGGGCATCTAAATTACATTAAGAGATAGAGTATAAAGATACTATTATCTATATAGTATTATCTATAAAGTAATCTAAGTAGTTATCAATAATTTGTTTTCAAGAAGATGCTTTCTGCTATCATCTAAAATTCTCGAAGATTTCATTGGCTTCTAATGCCACTTCTGAAACTGATCGTTCAATGGCAGGAAATGACATTCCTAGAATTAACAGCGTGATCTATAGCGAATCAATGGTTTGTCGGTGATAATTGAAAACAAGAAAATAAATATTTCTGGTGTAGGTCTGCTGTATTAAAGGTTCAGTTGCTTTGGTGGCAACTTGTTAATTACTTAGGTCTCTGAAGGAAACTTATTTTAATATTTATCTCTCAGCAACAAAGAAATTCCTTATAAAAAGGCAATGTTCCAGCAGCAACCATTGCTGAAAAGAAACACATGAAATTAAAAAAAAAAAAAAAGTCATATATCCCCTCAATCAGGCCAGTAAAATTCTGTAGTAAGATTACTACATTTTTCTTTTTTTTTTTTTTTTTTTTTTTTTTAAAGATTTTATTTATTTATTTGACAGAGAGAAATCACAAGTAGATGGAGAGGCAGGCAGAGAGAGAGAGAGGGAAGCAGGCTCTCTGCTGAGCAGGGAGCCCGATGTGGGACTCGATCCCAGGACTCTGAGATCATGACCTGAGCCGAAGGCAGCGGCTTAACCCACTGAGCCACCCAGGCGCCCAGATTACTACATTTTTCATTTTCAAATAAAAATGGTCTCTTGGGACCTCATTTTGATTTGATGCATTTTCTTATTATTCGGCAGATCATCTACTGAAAGTATTTTTCGATTGTTTCGGTGCCAGTGGCAGTGGCCACACCTCGCTCCCACCCCTTCTTCCTCGTTCTTGACACTTTGCGATTGCCTGACTGGTCATCTCCACCTGACTTCTGGCCTGGCCGCACCCCCTTTCCAGCCCCAGCAGGTCACCTACTCCTCTCCCCCGCTCCTTCTCTAATGGTCTTCAACACCAGCCCACGCGGTATGTGTGAGTTCCCATACTTCTCATCCTCACTGAGAGTTAAGCATTTTTTAAACATTAACGTTCTCAATCCCAACTTTACTGCCTCCTACCTATGTATCCTTCTGTAAATCATTTAAATCTCAGCTTCTGTCTCTTCCACCCCAATTTAAATTTAAAAACAGCTGCTCCATGTGAGTTTCAAAACACAAGTAACTGAATTACTCCTACGAGATTGACAGACTTGGCTACTCAACCACTTTAACTACTGTTTTTCAAAAGAACATTAGACACAAAACCAAAAGGCACACGTAGGTAGGTGACTGTATTTTTATAGCTAGGTACAAATACTGGCAATAGATGTGGCAAATATTTCAGTATCTATAAAATATAAGGAGTTCTGGCAAATTAACAAGGCAAAAAGGGCAAACCTGCTAATACAAATATGGCAAAATACACGGATGGGCAACTCATAAAAAAGAAAAGAAACAAAAATGAGAAACAGAAAAAAATATCCAACCCCACTCAATAATCTAAAGATCTAAACCTCCATCTTTCTCTGCCTGCCTCTCTGCCTGGTTGTGATCTCTCTCTCTCTCTCTCTCTCTGTAAAATAAATAAATAAATTTAAAAAAAAATAAAGAACAAAGACTGAAATAAAATTTGATGTAATGTTTCACCTATGATATAAACAAAGACAAGTATGTTAATACCTAGGATTATCCAAAGAGCAGGAAACCGGCACTCATATACTTCTGGTATAGGTGTATAAATGTGGGGCGGAAGCAATTTTACAACATGAACTAAGAAACTTTAAATTGCTCCTGTTTTTGGCTTATTATCTCTTCTAGAAATTTATCAAAAGAAAATAATCAGAAATGTGACAAGTGCTTTCATATAAAACCTTCTTTACCATGCTTTGTCATTAGTTTTTTAATTACTGTCATGATACACACTTGTGATCTTAAAAAATATTTGAAGCCAGACAGAAGTGAACAAGATGAAAGTGAAACTGCCCCTTGTCCTCCCCACCCATTCCATTAATTCCCATTCCTTAGGAGTAATTGCTGCTAATTGCTAAATGTTTTTACTTAATGCACACAGAGGTAAACATGTGTACATAGTTTGTTTAATGAGAATAACTTAGGGGCGCCTGGATGGCTCAGTTAGTTAAGTGTTCAACTCTTGGTTTTGGCTCAGGTCATGATCTCATGGTTGTGGAATCGAGTCCGGGTCCGGCTCTGCGCTTAGCAGGAAGGCTGCTTCAGATTCTCTCTCCCTCTCCCTCCTGCTCACTCTCCCTGTCTCTCTCTCAAATAAATAAATAAATAAAATCTTTCAAAAAGTGACTTATATTCTTATTACATGGTTTTTAATCATCCCTAAAAAATTAAACATAAATGTCTGAAAATATAAAAATAGTTAATGTATTTATTTATTTACTTGACAGAGATCACAAATAGGCAGAGAAGCAGGTAGGGTGGGGAGGGGGGGAGCAGGATCCCCGCTGAGCAGAGCAGAGAGCCTGTTGTAGGGCTCGATTCCAGGACCCTGGGATCATGACCTGAGCCAAAGGCAGAGGCTTAACCCACTGAGCCACCCAGGCGCCCCTGGTGTTTCTTAACCTGATGGCATATTAGGCAGTCATCAAAAATCAAGGGAGGCAAAGTGTTATAGTAGAAAGAGCAAGAGTGAGAGAGATCTGTTGGCTATTGGGCATCATTGAGCAAATCACTTAACATCCTTGAGCCTCAGCTCTTTTATCTATACAATGAGCCACAAGATAGATCTTCAGGGCTGTTGCAAGAATTAAATGAATTGATATATGTAAATCACATAGGATGGCAGAGGTAAAATAGGCACCCAGTGCTTACCACCCAGTGGTAAGCATTATCTTTATTATTGGGAACATTTAATATTATTATATGAGAATATTTTTCTAAGTTTATTTACTTACTTTTTTTTAGTAATCTCTACACCCAACGTGGGGCTTGAACTCACAACCCCAAGATCAAGAGTCACATGCACTTCCAACTGAGCCAGCCAGGGGCCCCAAAGAACATTTTACTATATAAAAACACTGAATGACTTGAGAAAATATTCATGACATACTGCTAAGTACAAAAAGATGCTATAGAAGAGTATATCTATCATGGCACCTATCATGCCAGTATCTTATAAAGTATTTATACATTAAAAATAGCCTGGAGGGGCGCCTGGGTGGCTCAGTCGTTAAGTGTCTGCCTTCAGCTTAGGTCCTGATCCCAGGATCTTGGGATTGAGCCCCACGTCGGTCTCCCTGCTCAGTGGGAAGCCTGCGTCTCCCTCTCCCACTGCCCTTCCTTGTATTCCCTCTCTCACTGTCTCTGTCAAATAAAGAAATAAAATCTTAAAAAAAAAAAAAATAGCCTGGAGAAAAATGTACCATAATGTTTAAAGAGAGAGGTTACAAGTGATTGTATTTTCCTCTAAATGGCCTTATTTTGCCCTTCAGTTCTTTTCAAAAATTTGTGTAATGAGCACTTTCATTTATAATCAAGAAAGTATACAACACATTTTGGAGGCAAGAATCAAAAGAATAGGGGCGGATGGCTGGCTCCATTGCTAGAGCACACAACTCTTGATCTCAGGGTTGGGAGTTCAAGGCCCACACTAGGGGAAGAGCTTACTTAAAAAAAAAAAAAAAAGAATCAAAAGAATATGCTTGATAACAGTAGGATGATGAGAGAGAAAATAGTAGCTTGGTACTATTATAGTAGCTTGGTACCTGTAAGAAATAAGCCATTCAGGTTCTTGTATTTAGAGTTTATAGCATGGAGAGACACTGGTGATGTGAGGAAATGTAGATTTCTCTAGATAAGAAGTAATGAAAAACTACATTAGGGTAGAAAGGAAGAAAGAAGCAATACCTATTAATACTGGGACACAGGCCTTGCTAGGCAAATTTAATAATATAAAGAGATATGGGAAAGCAAGAAGAACAAGGCCTAATATGACATTCTCCTTAGTGATGGCACGGAGGCCAAGGCAGTTCATGAGAAAATGGATGAAAAAAATCAGTGCTATATTAGAAAAATATGGTTGACTTTTTATTATGCATACTAAGAATGGGAGAGATACTATCAAGTGAATTAATATATATCCTTATAGAAAATTCACCTCCCCAATACTTTCTTCTTTCCTTAGAATTAAAATGGTGTTGTAATTCCTAACTATGTACCATCTTAACAACAGAGCTAGAAGGCCTGAAAGTGTCTAGCCACTGAATTATTTATAAATTATAAAAATGTATTGACTACCTACAGGGGCAAAGCATTATTAGGCGCTGTGTGGAAGGCCAAGACAAATAAGGTAGGCATTCTGCACGCACAGCACACACGGTTTAGTAAGGGGAGAAGGCACAGACACACACACACAAAACAAAGCCCATCAGAGAAGAGGACAATCAGTACCATAGCAGCAGGACAGGTAAAAAAGCTATGCGTTTACACAGAGAGAGATTACTTCAAGTGGGAAGGTCCTGGAAGGTCTCCTGGAGCTCAGCCCCAAGCAAGTAGGATCTTAATGCTTGGAAACGCGCAGGCAAAGACCTTCTTAAAAAAAGAGCCCCATGGGTGAGCACAGAGACAGCTGGGTATGTGGAGGGGAAGCTGGAAATGGAATTTGGGAAAACAAACCAGAGAGAGTGTGAAAACTAATCCAAAGAGCAAAACAATATAAAAGTACAAGGCAAAAATTACTCACAATCCCACATTCCACCTACATAACAACAATCGAGTACATTTTCCTTTTATGTATGTGACTACATGCATGGGTATCTATATTCTTGGAAAAAGAGAATACATATTTTTACCAAGAGTACCTCGTTCTACATACACTGTTTTCTCAATTAGCAGAAGCTGTGACATTTCTCACATCAACACTTCACCTGCAACATGATTTCTAAGAGCCGCTTCCTTTTTTATAAATGAAGTAACCAATCCCCTACTGTTCGACACTTAAGTTGCTTTCTGACTGTACATCTCCGGGTATTTCCTTGGAGTACACTCCCAAAAGTAGATCCTGGGATGTGTACTTTTTTCCCTATCTTTTTCAAAACAAAGATAGCTTTTTCTGCCTACACAAATAATACAGTTCAAGGGGCGTCTGAGTGGCTCAGTCGGTTAAGCATCTGCCTTTAGCTCAGGTCATGATCTCAGGGTCCTGGGATCAAGCCCCACGTTGGGCTCCCTGCTCAGTGGGGAGCCTGCTTCTCTATCCCTCTGTGATCTCTCTCGTTTTCATTCTCCCTCAAATAAATAAATAAAAATGTAAAAAAAAAAACAAAAAGAGGATTAATAATTAAAAAAAAGAATATATGCTTCATATTAAAAATTTTGAAAATGCAGAGGAGTAGTAGAGACGAAATCCTATCACTCAGCAATAATCACTGTTAGTGTGCATGTGTGTGTGCATGTATGTGTGTGGGTACTGGTACTGTTAACATCACACACACACATACATATATAACTTTTGGTGGCCTGATTTTTTTTCATCTTTACAACTGTGGACCTATAATGCAAATAGGGCATGGATCCTTCTTTTTTTTTTTGGCATGGATCCTTCTAAGGTTTTAATACATACTAATGAATTCCCTTCAGAGTGATACCAATCTACCTTCCCATCATCAGAGGAAGAGTCCCCACTTCCCCACTTTTATATTCTTTCTTATCTTTCCCAAATGTATAAGCAAAAAGTTGTATGTATTGATATATATTTCTTACTTTACTCATGAGTTTGAAGTTTTTGTATGATGACGTCTTTGGTTATGGGTTTTTCCTTTTTATTCATTTATAAAAGGCTAGCACTTTTTTGTTAATAGTTGCAAATATTTTGGCATTCTGTCAACTTCCTTTCAATTTATTCGTGGTGTTTTTTTGTCATTCATAAGTTTTATGTTTTTATGTACTCAAAAGTGACAATGCATCCAGTCATCTTTCCTGATGACTTCTGTCCTAGTGAAGGTCTGGGGACACGGATGGAGCATTATCAAAAATTTTCTACATGGAAGCTGGAGCCTTGGCAAAGATACTGAAGCAGCCCAGGGCATTGACTAAACAAATAAAACAAACTCAGAGGAGAGAAGGAGCCAACAGTATGTGGCAAGTAATCGGACGTGGAGGGAGACAAGACTCACAGGTGATCCCATGGTTTTGAGCCTGGATCTCACAAGGACACTAATGCCATGAACACAGTGCAACACAGAGCAGATAAAATGCAGAACCGGGGGCTGGGAGGGACCAGGGCTGGAGAGAGTTTTAAGAGTGGTCTGCTTACTGGGAAAGACAAGAGTGAGGCGACTGCCCAGAGAAAGAGAAGAGAGTTGGCAAAGAACAGATGCTGGGGGACATCTACGGAGTGAGAGGGTAGACAGACCTGAGAGAGAGCAGCCAGATAAACAAAGGCAAGCAAACAGAACAATGTCGAGGAAAGAAGCTCTGAGAGTGCATTAGAGTAACAGGACACTAGTAGTAGGATGCCACAGGGCCACGAGAAAGGACCTATACTGGTGAATAAAGCATTCTCTCCAAAGCTAACCATCTACACCTGAGCTTTAGTGTAAGTTTGGGAAGGTCTTTTGTTTTCCTTTGCAACATTAAAAAACTGTGGTAAAATATATAGAACATACAATAAATACCATTTTAACCATTTTAAACTGTACAGTTCAGGGGCATTAAGTACACTCACGCTGTGCAACTTGTCAAGTAGATTTTACACACATTTTGGGTTTTTTTTTTTTAACTAAAGGGATTTTTTCAAAGATTTTATTTTTAAATAATCTCTACACTCATTGTAGTTCCAGTTTCACAGATGCTTAACCGACTGAGCCACCCAGGTGCCCCTGGTCAACTGAGGCTTAACGTTCATACTATAAACTCAAAGGAGCAAAAAAAAAAAATGACTTTCTTTTTCATACTAAATTAAAAGCCAACTGAATATATTACTGAAAATGAACAGGAATGTGAACTTCTTCACTTTACCTTCGCAAAATCGACCTCTTTAATAACACAGTACTTGCCATCTGATTTCCCATTAGCCAAGAATGCTTTCCCGAAGGCACCTTCCCCAATGACCTTAATCACATCATAATTGTCCATGGTGTCAATGCACGGTGGTTCCTGAAATCAGAGCACTGAAATTTTATTGCACATCTTTCATAAACGTGAACAAAGTCACACAACTGACCACTGCAGTGTAAAGGAACTTCTTTTGGTAAAACTTTCCTACCAACCTCACCAAGACAAAGTCAAATAACTTTCCTTGGGATGGCAGGCAATAACGAAGGGGAAACATTTTTTCTTGGTGTAATCTGAGCTCAGACTCCGTTTTGATAACTGTAGTGTTGTGATCCTGGGGAAGTCACTTAATCCCTCAAAACCTCACTCTCCTAATTACTAAAATGGAAATAACAATACCTGGTTTTGCAAGATTGTTCTGAGAATCTAAGATACAACACGCCGGGGTCTTGGCTCCCCTGTAAAGGGGGAATGTCCTTAATACTGGTGCGGTTTTACAGTTCGGCCCTTCTCAACGAGGACGTGCTGCCCCCTAGGGGACATTTTGGGAATTTGCGGAGGTTTTTCTGTTCTTGCAGAGAAACGAAAAGCACTATGGCATTTAGAAGTGGTTGGGGACTGGAATACTAATATCCTGAGATGCGAGGCACGGTCCTGAAAATAAAGAAGTATCCCGCGGGCCTACAACCCTAGCAAGTCCCCACACACTTTCATGTGCATGGAAAAATCTACTTATAACGATCTGCAGCTAGCACCAAACTGCATTTTACACGTAAATACAGAATATTTTTTTGCAGTTTTACTGAACACTGAATTTTCTTTTTTTTTTTAAGATTTTATTTATTTATTTGACAGAGAGAGATCACAGTAGACAGATAGGCAGGCAGAGAGAGAGAGAGGGAAGCAGGCTCCCTGCTGAGCAGAGATCCCGATGCGGGACTCGATCCCAGGATCCTGAGATCATGACCTGAGCCGAAGGCAGCGGCTTAACTCACTGAGCCACCCAGGCGCCCCTGAACACTGAATTTTCGAGGAAAGCAAACGCATGTAAATCAAGGCTTGGTTGTACTTTGTTGTGTTTGGAATATTACCAAGAATTGTGCACCGGTTTGGAAAATCACGCCCCCGCTGGCTGAGCTGCTCAAGGTAGCCTTAGCCGAGAGGAGACCTAACAGTGGGCGGCCGTCAAGGTCAGGTGCCTCCCAGCCCAGGCGCGGGCCCTTGTCTACTTCCCCTACTTCTTCGAATGTGGTCGTACCAAGCATTTGCAGACTGAAATGCAAACTTTATTATAAACCGTTTCCTTGTATTTCCTCTTTACACCACAATTAGGACATCATGCCCACTTTTTTTGTTGTTGTTGTTAGAGAGAGAGAGATACAGAGCGCAAGCACAGGCAGGCTAGAGGCAGAGGGAGAAGCAGGTTCCCTGCCGAGCAAGGGGCCCGATGTGGGACTCGATCCCAGGACGCTGGGATCATGACCTGAGCCGAAGGCAACCGCTTAACCAACTGAGCCACCCAGGCGCCCCATCATGCCCACTTTTAAAACTTGCGTGAGCAGGCCAGTCAGGTTTTCGATCATTTGTGTCATGGTAGGAAAGGGGACAACTAGGTGGCATGGGTCTGGGAACCAGCTCCGCTGCCAGGGGAGGTCAGAGACACCTGAGGACCTGGTTTTAAGGGAGGCGGCTGCGGAATTGGAACACGAGGACTCCAGCCCGGGAACTGAGGGACGGCGACCGCCCGGCCCCGGCGGCACCACGGGGTGGAAGCCCCCAGCTCTCGGGACAAGCCTTCTACCTTAGGAGCACTCGGCGAGGCGGCCGCCGGCTGGGCTGCAGAGCTGGTGCCCGCGCCAGAGCGGTGTGTAGCGCGTTGCCACGGAGACCAACGCGGCCCGGGACTTCGGGCAGTTCCCCCTCCAGCCCCTGTGTACCCTTCGGGGGCTCGGTCCCTTTCCCCGCGGCTCCCGGAGCCCTGGGGGCAGCTCGGGGGCAGGATCCCGGGCGACCCGCCCGCAGCATACCTGCTGAGCCGGCTCCGCCGGGCGGGAAACTTCCTTGCGGGGGAATCTGGGTTCCCCTGGCCGCTGCGCTTCCGGGCGGCGGGGGTGGAGCCGCGCGGCGGAAGGGGGGCGGGGCGCTGGCGGAGAGAGGACCGGTCTGCACCATCCTCCCCGAAGAACAGTCCGAGGCCAGGGAGTTTGGAAACCCGGCCGCGTCACCTTCTGCTGTCTTGGGTCGGGACTCCGGTGCCTCTCACTCCACCAGCACAGCGCTCCGGTTTGTCGCCACACGGCGTACCAGATGCTTTGCAGAAATTATCTCTGTTCTTTGCAACAACCCAGCAAAGTAGCGGTCATCCAGTTTTCTAAATGAACTAAATTGAGACAGGGAGAGTTTTTCGTGCAAGGCTCAAATACTATCAAGAGATGGACAGACACTGGTCTCCACTTGGCGGCCTTACCAAACTGGCCGCAACGCAGTGGTCTGCAAACAGGCACCACCCACCGCCGATCCCCGCCCCCGCCTTCCCATTCCCCATTTGCGAAGGCACATCAAGCTGCTGTCTAAAACGTTCCATTACATGTCTAAATAGTTGAAAAGGATGTAATTTCCAGCAATTATAAATACTGACACGAGTAAAACATATCCAAAGTAATCTAAAAACCACGGTAATTTGAAACCAACCATCATTCTCTTTTTAAGTAAGCTCTTCTTTTGAGAATCACAAAGTTTACATCATTCCTTTCTCTCCTTGAACTATCCCTATAGCTAATGTTTTTCTGCTTCAAAGTTTTATTGATCACTATCATATAAGTGGAAATTAATTTATATTTCCTGATCATAGGCTTTCTTTCATTCTTGATTGAATTATTAACAGTACTAGTAGGTACGGAATTGGTAAAAAAAAAAATGAAATGAATCACACTGATAAATAATCATTAAACATAAAAAAGTAAAATTGTATTGGAAATTTATCACTTAAAGATGTCAATGGGCTTTTTCCCCCCTCCCAATTAGTATCCACTAGATGAATGCTCACTTTTTGCTGGAATAGACAAGGTTCAAAAATTATTCTCTTGCTTTTCTTTCTTTCTCCCTCTTTCTTTTCTTTCTTTCATCCTTTCTTTCAAGCCATTAAGTACTGGGAAAACTCATTCAGTTAAATAAATAGAAATTGGAATTTTTGTTAAAAGTGTCCCTCGGGGAACGCCTGGGTGGCTCGGTGGGTTAAACCTCTGCCTTTGGCTCAGGTCGTGGTCTCAGGGTCCTGAGATTGAGCCCCACATCAGGCTCTCTGCTTAGCAGAGAGCCTGCTTCCCCTCTCTCTCTGCCTGCCTCTCTGCCTCCTTGTGATCTCTCTGTCAAAAAAATAAATAAAATCTTAAAAAAAAAAGTGTCCCTCAATTCTTGCCTGGTTTTAAGTCAAGAATCATAATAATCTATCACTAAAACTGGCTCCTAATCATCCATTAAATATCCTGAAATGTTATTAAAAGCAAAATTCTACAAGCCAACTGACTTGTGAAATGATGTCATCCAATCAAGACTCATTGAGTCTCTCAATAACTATACATAATTCCAAGCTCCCTTTGTTTGGTGGTTTGGAAATATTTATCCCCGGGGGCAATGCTAAAGTTTGATATGACTTAGAGGTACAGAATACAGTATTTATGGAAGTTGGGTATCTGGAACTATCCTTAAAACTATCCCCACTAAAAGAGAGTGGTTTAAAAAAAAAAAAAGGCAGGGGGAACCTAATCTAGGTAACTCTGGAAAATGGTGTTTTGATTGGAATTGTAAGGCTAGAGGCACTAGAACAGTACATGAACTCTGTACTCTAGTTAGGAAATTTGTTTCTCACAGGAGTATGGGTTGATAATTTGGAAACATATGTATCCTAGTGTTGAGCAGTCTAGTAGATAATGGATGGCTGAAGCCAGGTTTCTCACTGTCAGAAGAGAAGCTAGAAAAGCAAGGAGGGGAAGCCTAGAATGAACCCTGTAGTACTAGATCAGAGTTCAAGACATCAGTATGAGCTCACCCTCGGCTCAACACACAAAGAGATGGAGAGACACAGAAATGACTATAGCTGTGTGGGTGTGCACAGGATAGCAAACATATATGGCTCTCCTCACTCTGTCTGCTAAGAGGGCCTAGAAGCATTGACAGCCCAGCTCCTGGTTTCCAAACCCATGAAAGGAGCCAAGGCTCCTTGGAGAAATGGCTGATTCTGGAGCTGCAACAGAGAAAGCTGAAGATGCGTCTGGACCATCTTCTTGTAGTACCAGGAAGGAAGGAGGTTCTCAAAACACAAAAGAATGAGGGCATGTCAGAGGAACTCAGAGGCAACTGGGAAACTCCCAATAGCCAAAGCTAGACCAATTGAAGGATCAGAACAAATGACTTCACATTGGATTATAGCCCCCTTCAGGAGGTAGAGCTGAGGACAAGCTGGACCCAGTGAGTGAGTCGCTTAGAGGCACTAGGACAGTATATATACTGTGTCCTCTAGTTGGGAAATTTGTATCCCAGTGCTCGAAAATGGAAAATTGGTAATTTTACAGTGGAGATCCTGGCAGACACTGCCTTAACCAAGTGACCAAAGTTAACAACAACAGTAATAAATTGTGTTGAAATCGCATACTCCCTGATGAGATGTGGCAGAAAGGGCACCTCACCTCCATGATATTCTTCCCCAAACCCTTGAGCTCAGCCTCATCATGAGAAAAACACCACACAAAACACTGAGGGACCTGCTACAAAATGCCTAACTGGTATTCCTCAAAAATGTCAAGGTCCTGAAAAATAAGGACGGATGGAGAGACCGTGAGAGAACAGAGGAGACAAAGGATGACGTCTCAAGGATGACAAAGATGCCTCAAGGAAGATGAAGAGGGTGGGGTGAAGGTCTATACCACAGTTTTTGTTAACTGAAGATTAAAAAAAAATTGTTTAAATCTACAAGATGTGTGTATTCCATACTCCAGGAGATCCTTAAAACCATCCTGCCATAGACTCAGCTACTTCACTGGTTCTTCACTGGAGCACCATTCCTCATACTGGCTTAGGCTTCCGCTGTTTGCACACTTACCTCCATGAGATCTTCAGGGAGGAGCCTCTTTCTTCTGGAGTACAATATGTCGCCTCACGACAGCATCCCAGTATGGAACGACAGGACCCAGAACATGTGTGTCAGGGTGACCCACACAACTTGGCATCCCATTAGTTCCACAGCACTCTCTAGTTTTCAGTACTTCCACCTTTGGCCTCTTTCTTTCTCCTGCACAAGACTACCAACTTCTGACAGGACCTGTAGTGCCCCTCCCCACCTTCCCACGCCTGATGTTCTGACCTGGGCCCTTCTGTGCATCCTGACAGGGGCTGTATTTAAGGATGGCGGGTCACTGGTGAAGATCATTGAAGATCATGGACCACCACCCAGAAATAGGTCTTACTGGAAAACTGCACATTTTTATATTCCAAATAAATTTATTTTATATCCTCAAGCCTTTCAGAAATGTAAAAAGAGTTACACAGCAATTAAGCACCAATCGTAACAGTGCAGAAATAATGTGAAGAGCCACCGCCAAGGTCTTTGGTTAGCATCCCTGTGAGGAAGGCATCATCACCTAGTTTTAGAGTCAGAAACTGGGGCTCAAAGAGCTTCAAATAATTTCCCACAGTCACACAAACTGGAAGCAGTAGCCTCTGATTTCTTTTCTGACTGAAAGCCTGAAGTTCAGAGCCATTCTTCTACACCTTCTCCTTTCAGTTCAACAACTCATGAGAGTTACAGGTTTTTTAAGCCTTGTGGTACTAATCAGGAGCAATTTTAAATATTCACAGTTTCCCCTTCTTCGTTCTGTGTCCAAGGAAAACTATAAATCCTGTGAGCTGATATTATCCAAACATTAATTCCTCATTTTCAACATCTACTTGATGTGACTACGGAGCACTTCCTTGGGCGTCACCCATCCAAAGCTTCTTGCCAGCCAGCTCGCCGCTTCAGTTCTGACACCCAGTCAGGCCTGTCGTCATCCTCCTCAAAATCCCTGTGAAGAAACAATTTTGATACTAAGCCTCCATAGCAGGGGCACAGTAAGTATTTTTAGGTGGCTCAAAGCAGAACACTACCATCAAAATATTTACCTTTTTGAGCAACTGACCAGAGGAAAAAAACTGTTAGCTCTTCCAAAGGAGCACTTCTTTCATGTTTTATAACATTTGCCAATAAAACCCAATATAGTAAATAAAAAAACAGTAAGTCCAAGCTGAACAGTTAGGCTCCGGAATTCCGTAATAATATCGTAATGCATTACTCATCCCAACAAAAGATTGAGATATGAATATTCATTTGTGATGTTGAGTAATATAACCAGCTCCTGCTAAACCTGAAATTAAGGTCTGATTTTCACACACAATGACTAGCACCATGTACGTATATCCCAACATACGTGTCCTCTGCATCCGGTCCAGGTTCCAATCTCTCTGGGTCCAAAATGACAGAATCGTGACCACCATCCACACTGTCTGATGCTTCTGTATCTTCAGACAGGGGGCCCTTCAAGAATTCTTCTGAACCTCCAGAGGAAAATTATGCCAATTTTAACAGTAGTTGCATAATTAGTGAATGTTGGACTAAAATCCTCCAAAAGCTTGCTGGCTCACTGAGGACAATGCTATATTTCTTTTGTAGTGCCTTCCCCATTACACAGCCTGACTTCTGGCATCAAACAGGCCCACGAAGCATCAGGATGGGTATAAAATTTAAAAACAGTACTTTCTTCAAAAGAAAAATCTAGAAAATTATAATTAAAACCTTCAAATATAAGAAACTATATTAAAGTTATCTTTGGATCGTCATCTTCCAGTTGTTTTTCCTCTGAGCTCTCCACCCCCAACTTTTCCCCATGTTGGGGAATAAAAAATTAGGGAATGGAGACCACAGGCATGCATGCTTTCAAAGAATTTTCTAGGGACGCCTGGGTGGCTCAGTTGGTTAAGCAGCTGCCTTCGGCTCAGGTCATGATCCCAGCGTCCTGGGATCAAGTCCCACATCGGGCTCCTTGCTCAGCAGGGAGCCTGCTTCTCCCTCTGCCTCTGCCTGCCATTCTGTCTGCCTGTGCTCGCTCTCTCCCCCTCTCTCCCTCTGATAAATAAATAAAATCTTTAAAAAAAAAAAAAGAATTTTCTAGATGGCAACTGTTTTCAGATTTTTGCTCACACAGTAACCTAATATAAAAATGTGAGCTAAATCTTTATAAAACCCTTTCATACTAGAGCTATGACATAGGTTTTGAACAGTGAACAGGGACCAGAAACAAAATCCAGGACCTACAATTGCTACAACAAAATTCACAACTGTTAACCTTCCTCAACACCATCCTTCTATGCACCCATTTCCGCCGGGGCTCCTATGACCACCTGCACACAGCTCTATCAGAAAACACCTCTAAAAATTCATCTATAACACTCTAAAACTCTCTCCTTGAGGGCTCACCCAGGGAAGGAACTGTGTGTTATTCTTTTTTTTTTTTTTTTAAGTCTTAACCCAGCACATTTAGCACTCAATAAATACTGACCAAATAAACAAAGACAACTAAATCTGTTACAATAAATAGGGTCAAGACTTGCCACAGCATTACATGCTCTACTTGGCATAATTTGTCTTAGCTCTTGAGTTCGCAAGATGGCTTAGTAATTGAATTATCAGGGTGCCTGGGGGGGCTCAGTCATTAAGCGTCTGCCTTTGGCTCCAGTCATGATCCCAGGGTCCCGGGATCAAGCCCCACATCAGGCTCTCTGCTCAGTGGGAAGCCTGCTTCTCCCTCTCCCTCAGCCCCTTCCCCCTGCTCATGAACTCTCTCACTCTCTCTCAAGTAAGTAAATAAAATCTTTACTAAACAAATAAATAAATAAATATTTTAAAAATCAAAGCGTTTCCATAGGTACGTGATAGGCTTGAGTCACCTGGTCTATATATTGTGTATGTTTGAAAGGCCAAGCTGAGATCCGCATTCTTCAGGAAGTTCATCAGAGTTTCTGGAGTCTCTTTGAGCCACTGCTTACGGGTGTTATTTTCACTGTACTTTATTACGGAACCACCTAGTTGTGAAAAGGTGACAGTTAGGGCCACGTAAAAAAAGATTCTCAGCATATATCTTCCAGACCATATTTTAAGCAAAGGTAATTATATCTGACTTGCTACTCAAATCTATTTCACTCACCTACATGGGCCCTGCTCTGATACGTGACACCTAATATCTTCTACAGAGTGACATTAAAAACAACAACAAGGGGGGCACCTGGGTGGCTCAGTGGGTTAAGCCGCTGCCTTCGGCTCAGGTCATGATCTCAGGGTCCTGGGATCGAGTCCCGCATCGGGCCCTCTGCTCAGCAGGGAGCCTGCTTCCCTTCCTCTCTCTCTGCCTGCCTCTCTGCCTACTTGTGATCTCTCTCTCTCTCTGTCAAATAAATAAATAAATAAATAAATCTTTAAAAACAACAACAACAACAACAACAACAACAATCTCCGGCCCATTAAACCACCATTAGAAAATGTTCTATAGTGGGTCCCTGGGTGGCTAACGTGGTTAAGTATCAGACCCTTGATTTCGGCTCAGGTCATGATCTCAGGGCTGTGGGATCAACCCCCCACATCAGGCTGCACACTGGGAGTGGAGCCTGCTTAGAACTCTCTCTGGCTCCCACTCCCTCTGCCCCTCCCCCCACTCACACCTGCTCTCTCATCAATCAATCAATCAATCACCTAAAGAAGAAGAAAGAAAATGTTCGACAGTAACAGCATTCAATCTGACTACTAACCTCTCTCATCCCCGGCTGCTAAGCTGGAGGAGAGTATGGCTGCAGTTTCCAGAGCCGTGAGAGCTGTGTTGGGGACATTTTTCTCCCACTGTCTCCTGAGAGGACTTGGTGAACTGGGTTTCCTCAGATGGGCTGATTTATTATCTGATTTTAAAATGTAAAAAAATATCGCTAAGATATTACTTATCATCTGTATGTACACATATACTCAAACAACTACAGAGAAAGAAGTCTTTCTTTTCTCTTCCAAACTCAGGTCTACTCACAATGTTTTTTGAGTCTAAGCAGTAAAGGGGATGAGATAAAGAAACCTCCAAATGAAAAGGTAAAGCTTCATTAAAAAGTGAATTTTTAAAAATACATATATATTTATATATTACACAATGTATAAGAATGAAGCCCCAGGAGGATGTACATTTCTGTACATGGTTTCTATGACAGATAGTACAACAAATACTATCTTTTCCTACAGGCTCTTATTAGTAACGCTATTCTCTTCTTTTTTAAGAGTAATAAAAGATTCCTGTACCATTAAATATATCACTGGATAAGCAAACAAAAATCTTCCCATGTTTATGATACCTATAACCTAGTAAGATGAAAATTAATATTTCTTCCATATTCCCCAGTTCCTCACTTATATAACATTAAAATTTGAATAACTTACCTTTCTCTTTATTTAATGTCCCCAGTGCACTTTCATCTGAATTTTTATTAATGTTTTCTAAATCAGTGTGGCTATACTTTCTATCTTGTTCTTCTCCTAGCTTTAAAAGGGATTAAAAATACAAATTTAAAAAGCTTGAAATGCTACAAACAAGGTAAAGTATGTAAAGTCAGCTATCTTAATTTTAAATAAAGATTAATGAATTAAAAAACATAACCACAGAATCCCATACATTACTATATGTTACATGTCATAGATATTTATATGTAAGTTAAAAACCATATATATACATATATATATGTATTTAAAGTCATCTATATTTCTAATCATTATATTTCTTTTAAAGAGAGACTGAGGGGCAGAGGGAAAGGGAGAGACAGAGTCCCAAGCAGGCTGTGTGCTGACGCAGAGCACGACACAAGGCTCGATCTCATGACTCTGAGATCATGAGCTGAGCTGAAATCAAAGGTCAGACACTTAACCAACTGAGCCACCCATGGGCCCCCATATTACTAGTCATTAATATCAACCATTGCAAGTACAAAGAGGATATATAAAACAATAGGTATTTGAGAGGGCTTTATAGAAGCAATGCGTAATGAAAAATTTCAATATTGTTTGCTGTATTGGGCTTTTTATGCTGGAATATCAAAATGAGGTATTTTATAAAGTTGCTATACATGGTCAAAATGTTCCCACTTCACCTGAGTGGCTCAGTCGGTTGAACATCTTGATCTCTTGATTTCAGCTCAGGCCATGATCTCAGGGTTGTGAGATCGAGCCCCATGTAGGGCTCCACAATTGGCAGGGAGTCTGCTTGAGATTCTCCCTCACCCTCCTCTCCCTCTGCCAACCCCCCCAAATTAAATAAATAAAATCTTTAAAATGTTCCCACTTAATTTGGTATTTTTCCAAATTATCTAAGCTCCTGATTTCATGAAATAGAGTAACACACTGTCTAGATGCTGCTAAATCTGCATATATTTTGAGAATACATCTCCTATTCCTCAACAGTTTCCAGCATGTGGGTTCTCAATGACTTGTTGAATGAATAAATAAACAGTAGACTATAGCTGGGACTTTGTTCTTATTTCTATTGATGGTTCTCATACTTCTCTCCCCACCCGGCAAAGGGCTCCCCCACAGACAAAGAAGTCAGAATCTTGGCGGGTAGTGGTGATGAGCAGTTTTTAAAAACCCTGAGGGGATTCCGATGTTCCATCCCCAGTGACAGTCACTGCTCTACACACAGCGGCCTCAAACAGGGCTCCTGGCTCGGCGCTACTCGACTCTGCCCTCACGCCATCACACCTTGCCGTTTGCCTGGGACCTTCTTCCTATCTCAGCTCTTCCCTTCTCTGACTTCCTTTCCAGCTCTCTCTTCATTCTGCTTACATTTTGCTCTTTTCATTTTGCAAGAACACATGCATGTGTCCACTGTAGATGGTATTAAAATGACAGTGGTGACCATCTGGGACAGGAGTCAGGATTGTTTGCAAAGGGCCCTCAGGAAGCTTTCTCGGGGGTGGGGGGTGCTTGGGATTTCTAGATCTTGATTATGGTGGTGGTTATATGACACTAAAAAATTTTCAAAATTCATCAGACTCTACACTAAAGGGTAAATTTTATTGCATATAAATTATGCCTCAACAAAGCTGGGGAAAAAAAGATATTCTCACAAGAATTAAAAAAAAAAGTACAGGGGCAGGATCTATTCCATTTGTAGCAACATAATGGTGGGATGCTGTTATTTATTTACAGCCAAATCTCCATTCGAAAAAAATTTGACAAGTTTAAATTCTAGTACATTCCATAAATAGAATGATATGTTGTTAGTACAACATTTTTTCTTTTTGGAATTAAATTTGGAATTTCTTTTGGAATTAAAAGAAAGAAAAACAAATCCTGAGTAGGGCATGATTTACTAAGTTGGGTTTGGCAGCACTGAGAAGTGGATCCACTGTTCTCCTCAGGACATTACCGCAGCTCTCGTGTCAAAGAGCTCACATCTGGGGCGCCTGGGTGGCTCAGTGGGTTAAGCCGCTGCCTTCGGCTCAGGTCATG
Source organism: Mustela erminea (assembly GCF_009829155.1). NCBI lineage: Eukaryota > Metazoa > Chordata > Mammalia > Carnivora > Mustelidae > Mustela > Mustela erminea. The sequence continues at coordinate 62,929,728 of NC_045628.1, forward strand.
ATCTCGGGGTCCTGGGATCGAGTCCCGCATCAGGCTCTCTGCTCAGCGGGGAGTCTGCTTCCTCCTCTCTCTCTCTCTGCCTGCCTCTCTGCCTACTTGTGATTTCTCTCTGTCAAATAAATAAATAAAATCTTTAAAAAAAAAAAAAAAAAGAGCTCACATCTGCCCAGGGCAAAGCAAGACAAACAGGACCTTGAATGCCAGGCTAAAAAATGTCAGCTTGGTTTGCCAGATAAAAGTCCCTGAACAAAAAAAATGTCAAGATCAAAATACAGATCTAAGTATTCTTTGGGCAAAAAAAGAATAAAAATAGTCTGATAACGGGCTATCCATGGATGAACCTTAAAAATACGATGCCAAGGGGCGCCTGGGTGGCTCAGTGGGTTAAAGCCTCTGCCTTTGGCTCAGGTCACGATCCCAGGGTCCTGGGATTGAGCCCCGCATCGGGCTCTCTGCTCAGCAGGGAGCCTGCTTCCCTTCCTCTCTCTCTGCCTGCCTCTCTGCCTACTTGTGATCTCTGTCTGTCAAATAAATAAATAAAATCTTTAAAAAAAAAAATGCCAAGCAAAATCAGAACTGAGCAAAACAAAACAAAAGCAAACAAACAAAAACCCTATGCTAAGCAAAAGAAGCCAGACACAAAAGGACACCTGTCACATGATTCCACTCCTGTGAAATCTCTGGAATGGGCACACAGCAGAGACAGAGACAGAAGGTAGGCTGGAGGTCACCAGGAGCTTGGGGTGGCAGTGCAGGTCGGGAAGGAATGGGGAGCTATTATAGAAGGGCAGAGTTTCCGTAACAGGGTAATCAGAAAGTACTAGAAACAGTGGTGATGGTTACCCAATGCTGTAAATGTGATTAAGTCTGCTAAATCCTATGCATAAAAATGGCTAGAATGGGAAGTTCTGTGTTATGTATGGTTTACCACAATGACAAACAAACTAAAAGCCAGGCTTAAATAAGATGTTCATAACTGAAAGCAGAACAGAGTTCTCTCACGTCTATATTGACACCACTGGTCATCAATAATTAAAAACGACAAAACGAGGCACGTGAACCAAATGCTTGGTGATCTCCAGTGGCTCAGCTGACAGTATGGATGACAGCCACCAATTACCTCACATGCCAAAGGCGGAAAGACTGCTGGCCAGGAGGGAGCAGGTCCCAGTCTTACCAACATCTCAGAGCCCCGGATGGTACCCAGGAGACGTGTGTTTCATAAACGTAATTTTCAAGCTCTTACCATCGTGGCTGCCTCATCTTCCAAAGCTATCTTGCTTCTGCTGGGATCTGCTTAAAAAGAAGAGAGAAGGTAGGAAGAGAAAACACACAGAAGATCACGTGATTAAGCTTCTCAGGTGATCTGCAGAAAGCCCGAAAGGCAAATGAAGACAAATGAAGTTGTTGAAGTCCATGAGCCAAAGCCTTAGCCTGAACAGTGATAACAAGCTTCAACCACACAGTAATTTAAACAGAGGCTGTTTCTGCTGTTTTATTCCTAATGCTAACATCTGAAAGGTAAGGCATCACAATTCACTTCTGCCAGCCCATTTAGGCTCTAGAAGGTGAGAACCTCCATATCCCGGGGAAGTCACCATCACCTCCAGCTCAGGACAGCGAGGGAGTCTCTGCTGTCCCCAACAGTGACGAGAGCCCGTGGAACAGGGATCCCTTAGAAGGAGGGAGCTGCTTGTTCCCTCCTGAGGCACCAGCGGTGGTGGCAGTCAGCAAGAACTTGGGCATCCGATCACTTTGGAAAGAGGGGTTGATTTGCCCTGACAGATCCTGGCCCCCCATGTTCCTCTTTCATTCAACATTGTAAAAAATGGCTACTGAGCATCTGTAATGAAAGGTGCTGAGGCTACAACTGGGAGTGAATGAGACACAGCCCCAGCCATCACGGGGAATGTTCACTACCCTGGTGGCACTGCCTACTGGCTAGGTGGAGATGCCACCGGACACACGGTCTCCCAAGGTGGCCTTTCTCCACTGGTTTATTCCTCTTATTTAGGAATAGAAAGACTACACTTGGCCAGACTATCTTGAAACTTTTCCTATACTGGCTTTTATTGTTGTTGTTGCCTAGCATTTTAAAACAAATTTCCCAATACCCTGGGAAGGGGAAAAAGCTATAAAATAGTACCTAAGGTAAAATGAATACTAAAGCAAACTGTGGAAACAAAGGTAACTGGCTACCCCTTGAGGAATGGAGAACGGGTGAATTACAAGACTAAAAGGTTTGCATTACTAGAAGGACATACATTCCTACAAAAACAACATTTAAAATTGAACTGTCAGGTGGGGCGCCTGGGTGGCTCAGTGGGTTAAACCTCTGCCTTCGGCTGAGGTTATGATCTCAGGGTACTGGGATCAAGTCCCGCATCAGGCTCTCTGCTCAGCAGGGAGACTGCTTCCTCCTCTCTCTCTACCTGCCTCTCTGCCTACTTGTGATTTCCGTCTGTCAAATAAAGAAATTAAATATTTTATTATTTATTATCTCTTTCTCTGTCAAATAAATAAAATCTTTTACAATTTTATTGATTTATTTACTTATTTTATTATCTCTCTGTCAAATAAATAAAATAAAATCTTTCTTATTTTATTTTATTTATTGACAGGCAGAGATCACAAGTAGGCAGAGAGGCAGGCAGAGAGAGAGGAGGGGAAGCAGGCTCCCTGCTGAGCAGAGAGCCCAATGCGGGACTCGATCCCAGGACCCTGAGATCATAACCTGAGCCGAAGGCAGAGGTTTAACCCATTGAGCCACCCAGGCGCCCCTCCATCTGCAGTCTTAACTGCCCTTTGCCATGGAACCTAATATCCACAATTTCCAGGGAGAAGGATGTGCCCATCACTGCAGGGGCTACTCACTCTTCCGCCCTCCACTCTTGGGTCCAAGGTCCCACAGCTAGTAGGGGAGTGCTGAGGGAGAGGGAAAAGCAGGCTCCCCACTGAGCAGGGAGCGTGATGTGGGACTTGATCCCAGGACCCTGGGACCATGACCTGAGCTGAAGGAAGACACTTAACTGACTGAGCCACCCAGGTGTCCCATGGCTCTGCTTTTTAAAATTTTGTTTACCAGATGGTTCTTTGGATACTTGGGGATAATTTCCTATAAGATTAACACCGTATTTTCATGGTTAGATTCCTAGGCCAGGCCACAGAAGCCTTCTACCTAACCGAAGAGAACATGGTACTAATAATGAAATGAAGAACAATCTTCACATCATTAAAATCTCCAAACTAGGCTTTTTGATCCCTGGAAAATTAAAAGCATAAAAGTCAGTACAGAATTACATCTGAAATAGCAATAAAAAAATTTTAATTTCAGGAGATCTCTGAAATTGTCTCCAGTAACTTGAAAATTATATTTTTTCTTTTTGTTAAACTATATTTTAAAAGAAAATGGAACAAAAGGCAAGCTTTCTAAAATTCTTACCTTTTTTCCTTGGTGTACTATGCTTAGAATTTTTGGTTTCTTCTAATATCTGATTGCCATATTCTGTGATGATCTGAAAGTTTCAAGTAAAGAATTTTAAATATGTGAGGTACACTTTTCTTTAGACACTGCCATAATGTCATTTAATTATCAACATCATTCCCTACAATCATATTCTCCACAAACATATTCCCCATAATCATAAATATATGATTTATGGCATCTAAAATGCCATTTAGAAAATGTCTATAATTTAGACACATATACAGATATTGCTACAGGTCTAGAAAAAGACCAGAAAGGTTATGCAAACTCTCCCTATGAGGATTCTCAGGGAACGGTATTGTGGAAGGGAGAGGAAGAAGGAAAGGAAGTTTTTACTTTTTTGTATACTCTTCTGCATTATTTGAATTTTTACAAGCATGTCCTACATGCTGTGTTAAAAGATAACAAACCATTTGGCCACACTTGAAAACCACTCACAGTCAACCCACCGTACCTCTGGGGGTAAGCACTTGCGGACAAGCCGAGCCAAAGAGCCTCTGGAGAGAAGTGTTGTAGCAGAAGGGCGGTGTGAGGGATTCCTTTTAAACATCTGCTTGATCAGAAGCTGGAGTTCACAGGAGTACTGAGATGGCAGTGGGCTCAGGGACCCCTGACATATTTTGAGAATAAGACTTTTCCAGCTGTTTGCCTGAAACTAAAAAGTACAACTGAATGTAAGAGCAGAGATAAGGCAGGAGTGGAAGAAATTGCCAGCTCAATGAAATCCGTATGAACTAATTTAATTTTATAAAAGTATCTGTCGCCTGGTCATTTTTCTTCCCAGAGGGATCCTTAAGGTACTATTTGAAATCTTACGGTGGGTTCAGAGGGAAGGTAAACATAAACAGGGCAAAACCTGCCCATCTAGAGGAAAATCTGAGCACTGATGCCAGCTTTGGGTACATTATCACTCATAATCAATGTGTGTGCAGATACACATTGTTAACATATGTTTAAAATCAATGTAATACATACATGCAGCTTTTTAAAAAAGATTTTATTTGAGAGACAGAGCAAGACACAGAGCACAGGAGCAGGGGAAGGGGCAGAGGCAGAGGGAGAAGTACGCTCCCCTGCAGAGCAGGGAACCCAACGTGGGGCTGGATCTCAGGACCCTGAGATCATGGCCTGAGCCGAAGGCAGAGGCTTCACCCACTAAGCCACCCAGAAGCCCTACATACATGTAGCTTAAGAAGTCAATGGTCCTAACAGGCATATAATAAGTGTAACATCCCTTAGGTTCATTCCTCCCCAGAACCTGCTAGGCCTGCCCCCTCGTGATGCGCATTCCAGACTATTCCAGCTTTAAAAGTGTACTGCCAAATCCCTTTTACCTTCATATCATCAAAGGAGCTATTAGAATTTGACAAGCAATAGAATGGGAATCAGAATGACATGCCAGCATAACATTTAAAAAAAATCTTCACTGTAGAATAAACTTTGAAATTAACACTAGATGTTAGTTAATCTTGGTAATACTTAATGTAAGAACATGTTGGCATTCTGCCTTGAAAATGTACCTATTAGTAAAATATGCAAGATATGAAAAAAGAAAAAAATCAACAGATAACAAGGGAAAAATTCAGGTAGTGAAAAATGAGACTAAATCTGCTCTGCCTCCAGTTTCTGAACCACTATAACAGGTTTCTGCATTTCCTAAAGGTTTGAGAACTACTTTTGCCTCAAAGCAGATGAGAAAACAGATTGTGTGTCAAATATCAGGGCACCATACTCCTTAATTCTTATTCTTGCTAGAAGGAATAAGAACATGTATATGAAAGTTCACACCTACACACACAAAAGACAGAATCAGGGGAATAAAGAATATAATCATAAATAAAATATTGGTATTTTAAAAATAATCCTTTTTTTATAAAACAGTGGCTCTCCACTTGGGCTGCACATTAGAATCACCTGCTTTAAAGATTTGTTTGTTTGTTTGAGAGAGGGAGAGAGACAGAGAGACAGAGCAGATGTGAGCAGGGGGAGAGGAAGAGAACCTCTAGCAGACCCCTAGCTGAGCTGGGAGCCCCACGCAGGGCTGTCTCATGATCCTTAGATCATGACCTGCACTGAAACCAAGAGTCAGGCCCTCCACCAACTGAGCCACCCAGGCGCCCCTAGAATCACCTGTTCTATAAAACACTGCTGTCCAGGACACCCTCAGGGGTTTCCATTCAATTACTATAGTATGGGCCCAGGTATTGCCACTTTGTAAAGTCTCCCAAGTTGTTCTAACGATGCAGCAGGCGATATAAACCACGCACACTGGAGGGAGACAGCACGTGGTTTCAGTGTGAGGGGATTTCTTAGTGGTGGCGAAGGCTATTCCTCCATCATTCACTCTCATACCTCTCAGGCACGTCTGTAAAGATGCTTGCCAGGGGTAGGTGGGGATGGGTGAAATAGGCAGAGGGCAGTAAGAGGCACAGACTTCAGGTATAAAATAATTAAGTTTGGGGGATGAAAAGTAGAGCACAGGCAACACAGCCAATAATATCATAATCACTTCGTATGGTGACAGATGGTGAGTATGGGTACGGTGAGCAATACTGTAATGTATTTACAAGTGCTGGATCACTATGTTGTGCACCTGAAAGTAACATGACACTCTATGTCAACCGTATTTCAATTAAAACTTAAAATATAAAAAATGAAAAAATGTTTGGTTAGAGCTAAGTTTCAATCTGTGCCCAAAGGACAGCATTTATTTCTATGAAAAGCCAAGACTTAACAGGGACAAGTGCTATGATTGTTAGTTCTGTGTAATAGTAACTGCTAAACAAGCTGGCCAAGTTATTTAGCCTGTTTTTTGTTAAACTGTGTTTTAAAATATCTTGAACAAATAAATATAAAGATAATTTTTTCACAATAGCCAAAGGAGAAAATAACCCATATGTCCAGCAACAGATGAGTGGATAAACAAAATAAGATATAAACATACATAATGGAATATCACTCAATCACAGAAAGGAATGAAACTGTGACCCATGTTACAACATTATGCTACATGAAATAAGCCAGACATAAAGGGAAAAGTACTGTGTAATTCCACTTATTGGAAATATCTAGAATACACACGTTCTTGGAGAGGATTAGAGGTTACCAGGGGCTGGTGGGGAGGGGTGGGAAGTTATCATTTAATGGGTACAGAGTTTCTGTTTAGGAGCATGGGCTGGGCAAGTTTGGCAAATAGGTACCAGAGATGATTACAAAATACTGCAAAGTAATCAATGCCACACAAAACGGTTAAAAAGGCTAATATCATGATATAGATTGTATTTTACCAACATAAAAAAATTCAGAATAGTGAAAAAAAGAAAGGACGGGTGGAGGAAGGGACGGAAAGAAAAATGGAAGGCAGGCAGGCAAGCTAAATATAAAACTACAGAAACTAAATAATGAAAATTTCCTATTAGTATATGCTACCACAGGGACTCCAGGCAAAGGTGATACCCAAGGAAAGAGGTATGAATTCACCTGTCATAAAGTAGAGGAGGGTCAGTCATGGATCATCCAGACCAAGAAGGCATTTTAATACTGAAACACAAAGCAAGCCACTCCATGTCGTTTACCCAGAGCTTTATGCAGGGTAATTACCAACGGGGCAATAGGCACGGGGGCAAGGTGGGCAGGGGAATGCAGGTCACTACACAGCTATTCTCTGCCCTGTACTCTATAGGGCAACTATCTGGACCTTAACCCCCAGCTTCCCTGGAGCGAGGGGCATGGTGGTGAGGTCACAAGGGAGTTATCCCTTGTGGTACCACTTGTGGGCCAACATGGCAGGCCAAAGATGGAGTCAATGCTGTCAGCACTCCTACAGAGCCCAAGGGAAGCACACGGCCAAGTGGAACCTCGCACATTACTAAGGACTTAGCCAGGTATGACAAGAGGCTGCCTTTTCCAATTTACACACCATACTTACTGGATGCTTAAGGGTACAGAGCTCATAGAGAATGCATCCCAAGGACCAGATGTCACTGGAAGCATAAAGAAGCAATGGAATGACAAATGGGTTATGCATGATTATATGAAATACAAAAGAAAAGAAAAATGAAAAATTATCTTCAATAAGAATAAATATCACAAGTAATTCCTAGTTATTAAAATACAATACATGGTAAGTTTGGTCTAACACTTAGATACTTACTCACAGTAATGTTCGCAGTAAAACTCTCTGCTCCCGAGCCCCTACCCTCCAAATCAAGGCTGTTCAGACATCACTGCAGTAGCATTTGGTACAGGAAGGAGTATTTGTAGACTCAGACTGGCATAGTTGGAAGGAGGGTTAGAAGTCATGCCGTATAGCTTCTACCCAGACCATCTGTGTGCAACCCCAGGCCTTTTGGCCACACCTCCTGATAAATCGCTCTTTACCTTGGGCACAGCCTGTTGGATGGCTCTAGGGAGAGTGGTCTTCTTTATCATAAGCCAAAATGTGTCTTCTGGAAACCCTCGTCACCCTGTGTTAGCTCTACATTCCAAAACCAAGAGAATAAGACTACTCATTCTTCCCCCAAACAGTTCTTCATACATCAGAAGAGGTCTGTAGTTGCCCCATTCGCCCACCCTTCTTCATTCTAAGCATCCCCATTTCCTCCATCCTTCTCACCACCTAGTTCCACATATATCTGAACCTCTTGAAAAAAAGACTGCAGACACCAAAGACTTCATCCCCAAACATGTCAGCATGCACTCTCCCTCACAAACACAGTACCATTGTCACATCCAAGAAATATAACCTTAATTCAATCATATCACCAAATATTTGTCCAAAATCAAATCTCCCCAATTGGCCCAGTAGGTTTCTTCATAGCTGCTGTGCACTCAGTTTTACTCTTAAAAGAAACTGTTCAGCATGGATTACCATGTTCTTTACAGAAATCGACTCGACAGAAGGTAACAAGAGCCTGTAGGTTTTCTACTTCAAGGAATTCATGCCAAGAATGTGTTACAAAATAGTGATCTGTTTACTCACAACAGGTCTATTAATCATGACACTGATTATGATACTGAAAATTATCATTAGACCAACAACAATATTTGTAAAGAGCTTAAATATGTGGTGATATGAATAAGATATAATAAAATAGAAAAAGGAGGATACTAAGTTGTATATAGAATACATAAACTAGGTTTGGCAGGGGGAAGTGAATGGATGGAAAAAACATCAAAATGTTATTAACAGCAGTGAAATAGTAGGTGATGGCCATATCCTTTCTTGTATATCTATTTCCGATATTCCTCTGTTCACCCATTCCATCAGTGGGCAGGTCATGACTTATATTCAGAAAAATATTCTATCTTAAATCATAAGGTCTTTAGACTATCTTCTTTTTTATTTTATTTTATTTTTTTAAGATTTTATTTATTTATTTGACAGACAGATCACAAGTAGGCAGAGAGGCAGGCAGAGAGAGAGAGGGGAAGAAGCAGGCTCCCTGCCAAGCAGAGAGCCCGATATGGGGCTCGATCCCAGGACCCTAGGATCATGACCTGAGCCGAAGGCAGAGGCTTTAACCCACTGAGCCACCCAGGCGCCCCAAGACTATCTTCTTTTAATTAATTAACCTATCAGTCAAGTACTTATTATCCAGTCCTGCCAATATGAAGTCACTGACATAATCCAGTAGTTCCCAAATTTTGCCACACACTGGAATCATTTGGTGATGCTGGAAAATTACCGATGTACACTTCCCACCCCCTGACATTCTGATGTAACTGGTAGAGCTGCAACCTGAGCTTTGGGACTTTTAAAAGTGAGAGCAGTAGAGTGTGAAAAGCAGTCATGTCATTCATTCTATTATGTCATTCATACTGTTCCTTAGAAATGACTAGCCTTTCCTTCAACATTCACATTTGGCTCCTTTCAGCTCTGATTAAAACAGTTGGAAAACTGTGACTTTCATCTAGAAGCCTGGGCATTTAGATTCTACATTGCTTTCAAATATATTTTTCAAAAACCAAACTTCCCTTGTCGGTTGCAATGCCTGTCACCAAGTGGTCAAGCTCAGGACTTAATGTATCAAGCAAGAACATTACTTACCTTTTATTGTTGTAAGGCATGTTCTCCCAAATTTCTGGGGGCACGTAATAGGGTGTTCCCACATATGTACAAGCAAATGCCATAGGACTAAAACCATAAGAAGGCAAAGCACGATTACAGCGCATTCCTGAATAAGGGATATTTTGATTGCTGTCACTACTACAAAACAGATATACATACTTGGAGAGAAGACGGGCAGATCCAAAATCTCCCAGTTTTACTTTTCCATTTTGGGTGAGGAAGATGTTCTGCATTAAAAAAGAAGAGCTGAGATTATGTCTTGCATCATTCACCCGCAAAGCAGAGATCTCAGAGAAGCTGTCTATCAAAGCCTGCTGGTGATGGAGATTAAGGGCAGAGATGCTGACAGTTGAGTTCTGGAGTGGAACACGAAATAAGATACCCTTCTGACAGATATACGTTACCCTGCTTGGGAATTCAGGATCACTGCTTAGAAAGCAAACAAGCGAGCTTAAGATTTTATCGGTAGACAGGAACCTGGGTGGCTCAGTCGGTTAAGCATCTGCCTTCAGCTCAGGTCATGATCCCAGAGTCCTGGGATCAAGGCCTGTATTGGGCCTCCCTGCTCAGTGAGGCTCTATACCTCCACCTGCTCTTTTGTGTGTGTGTGTGTGTGTGTGTTCTCTCTCTCTTTCAAATAAATAAATAAAATCTCGTATCAGCAGAGCCTGATGGAGCGCCTGGGAACGTGTCAGGGGGACTCCATGGCGCAGGTCCTGACCATTTTTCATCTGAGAAAGATAGTCTTAGCAATCGCTAAGAGAGCTAGGAACCTATTAACATACACTAGTAAAGAGATTAAATGATCTTTCTCAGATAGTACCTTCCTTGGCTCGTATAAATATTAGGTTGACAAAGACTTCTAGGCTAAATAAAAATGTCCCAAAAGGAAACAGAAGAACACAGAAAAAAGACTGAGTGAAATAGTCTTTGTTTCTGTTTTCGTGTTGAGGCCCCAAAAGGTATTTCACTTACCTTGGACTTGATATCTCTGTGTAACACACGTTTCTTGTGAATGTGATTTACTCCAAGGCACATTTGTGTGAACCAATTAAGTATCTGTAAGGAAAAGGCATGCAGTAACTGGTCTGTGTCAACCCCAAATCCCAAAGAATCATCTCCAGGCCTTAGCTGACCTGGATTTTCTGTAATATAAATACAGAACCCTAAAAATTACATAGTTCAACTAAGATCCAACGTTGCCTGGGAGAATTCAGAAAAACTGTGAATCCCATGTTCCATCATGTTATGTATGATCTAAACAGCAATTTGGTTCAATAAAACTCCCACTATGGTTTTCTTGAATTCAACCAAATAAAAGTATTTCTTAAATATATATATATAAAGGTAATTCACCACTAAGGAATGAGTATGCTACAACTTTTTGTAATCATTACATCAGATTTTCATTTGCCTTTTCAGAGTGTTCATTTATTAACATTAAAAGATTTCATTATGTTGTCAACCATCCTGTGAGTCAGCATTTTCTTCTTACAAATCCTGAGTCAGTAGTATTCAGAATTTCTAAGCCTATAATTAAACGTCAAACCGATTTTTTTTTCTTTTTTGCTATGGAGATTCATTCATTTGAAGCCAAGGTTGACCTCCTTCTCTGGAATCCATATATTTTTTTTTAAAGATTTATTTATTTATTTATTTATTTGACAGAGAGAAATCACAAGTAGATGGAGAGGCAGGCAGAGAGAGAGGGAAGCAGGCTCCCTGCTGAGCAGAGTGCCCGATGCGGGACTCGATCCCAGGACCCTGAGATCATGACCCGAGCCGAAGGCAGCGGCTTAACCCACTGAGCCACCCAGGCGCCCCTGGAATCCATATTTTTAACAACACAACTGCTACATAAAAATATTTATACCAATTTCATAACATGTTATACCCTAAACCAGACAAAGTCCCATTCATGGTGTTTAACTATTTTCCTTAGTCAATTCATTCTAATAATATTTAATACACAATTTTCCTTTAAAAAGGCAGGAAATACTAGACATAAAGGAAAATGCTAAATTGTAAAAGGAAAAAGTGTGAGAATAGGTATTCCCATGAATAGGTATTCCCATGACCCAGGAATTTGGGCTTCGTTCTTCTGATGATCTAGTAATGCCAAATAACTCTGTCTTCTACAATGTCAGTACCACAAAATTCAAAATTTGAAATATACAGGACAAAATAGGAGCAATACAATTTTGAAACTCTTCTACACACAGACGTTTTATTCCTTGATATTTTATAAACATATCTATTGAACTTGCTGGAAATATCTCTGGCAGCCACCTCCCACACACAAACAGGAGCAGCAATAGGGAAGCGAGTTGCTTCTAACAAGTGTATCAAGTAATCACATGTATAATGCTTTCATGTGAACTTATACCCATTTTGGGAGGAAAGTTACTTCTAAATCTTGAGAGAAATCGTGGAAGCCCCTCTCTTACCATATCTTCAGGAAACAACTTTCCTTTCTGATGCTTTATCTTCTGCATTAGGTCCCCTCCATCGCAATATTCCATCACAATATACAGGTGTCCCTCAGCTAGAACAAACGGAAGACTCCTGAGGAAAGCCTGGAGGCCATAAATCAAATTCCACAATGCGTTTTGGGGGGAATTCATATTTACCTTCAAATGATTCTTGAAAGGCAACAATATTGGGGTGCTTCATTTTGGCTAACAGAACAGCCTCCTTTCTAGAATTCTGTGTACCAGAGAGAGACTAGAAGAAGATTTTAAATAGCATAAATGGAATACTTCATTTTAAAATGGATAGCTTTACAACAATACGGTTGACCCTTGAACCACATGGGAGCCGGGGGCAGTGATCCGCCCCCCTGTGCAGTCAAAAATCCACCTGTGACTTTTGATTCCCCAAAAACGTAACCATTAATAGCCTTGTCAATTACATAGTCAATTGACATAATGTTGTATGTTACATGTATTATATGCTATATTCTCACAATAAAGTAAGCTAGAGAAAAGAAAGTGTTACCAAGAAAATCACAAGGAAGAGAAAATACATTTACAGTACTGGATGGCATTTATCCAAAAAATCTACATATAAGTGGCCCCACGCAGCTCACATCTGTGTTGTTCAAGGGTCAAGTGTGGTTTGTATATGTCAATGCCAGAGGAAGTTTTGAAACAACATGCTGTGACCCAACTTATGTTTATCAAACTCTACGAGAAAACATAGTGATTTTTCAACTGTGGCTGTATTTTACATGCTAAAATTGACCCTTATATCCTTCCACGTATAGAATGTAAACCAGTTTTCACATCAGTCTCATCGTAACTGATGTGGAGAATGGGCATGCCATTAACCACAGCATATCCTTAAGAACTGGGGCTCTCAGGTCTTACTGTCTGCATCATGTATGCAGGCCCAGATGAGAAAGACTGATGTGTTAGTGCAGTAAGCATGGAAGAAGGTGATTTACAAAGCTGGTTTCCAAAACTGCTTATCCCTAACTTACACTCTGGGGACGAAATCCTGAATGGCTTGTCTTTCAATTAAGAAACTGCTATTGGGGGCGCCTGGGTGGCTCAGTGGATTAAAGCCGCTGCCTTCGGCTCAGGTCATGATCTCAGAGTCCTGGGATCGAGCCCTGCATCGGGCTCTGCTCAGCAGGGAGCCTGCTTCCCCCTCTGTCTCTGCCTGCCTCTCTGCCTACTTGTGATCTCTCTCTCTGTCAAATAAAATAAATAAAATCTTTAAAAAAAAAAAAAAGAAAGAAACTGCTATTGGGAGGAAAAAAAAAAAGAATTACAAAAAGATATTTTAAAAAGGGGCGCCTGGGTGGCTCAGTATGTTAAGCCTCCAACTCCTGATTTCAGCTCAAGTCAGGATCTCAGGGTCATGAGATGGAGTCCCCTGTTGGCCTCTACGCTCAGCAGCGAGGCTGCTTAAGATTCTCTTTCTCACTCTCTCTTCAAAATAAACAAATCTCTTAAAGAAAAAAATGCAAATTCATCAGCCCTTCTGCACCTCCTCAACCAGATACTCAGGGGTGGGGCCCAGCAATCTGTGTTTTAACCTCCAGATGACTTTGAAGTCCACTCAAGAATCACAGAAAGAGGTCAAGAACATAGTGGGGAAATAAATGCTTAGAATTCTGAGAATTGTATTAAAATGTATTTTTAGAAAATGGATCAAGACGTTATTAAACAACTTCAATGGCACAGATTCTTTCCTGCAACAACTATGATAAACATGGACCAGGTAGCACCTTCCTCACCTTCCAGGGAAATAAAACCCAAAACTGATCCACAAAATAGCTTCTCTGATATCAAAGGTTAGCATGTTATGTTTTTGCTCTTCATTGTATTTTTTATGCTCTGTTTTCATTAAGAGGGCACCTGAGCTGCTTCCGGCAAAGCTTCTTTCCCTCTTAGGTATGCAAAATTGGAAATTATTCATTGAGATAAACAGCAATCGCCACCTAGATTATTTTTTCTCCCTCTTTGTTAATTACAAAAATTACCTAAAATCCATATAAAATACATCAAGACCTTGTAAAGCTAATGAATAAACCCATTACATCTTTTGCACGAAAGAGCAATTCCATGTTAAATCTCCAGAACTAATTTTCCGGGGCAAACTGCATCTACATTTTCAACATGAGCTAATGGCTTCAGCAGTGACCTTGGGAAGCCTTATTTCCTTCATGGCAAACAGCTGATTACTGCTTTCTTGCTGAACCAAAAGGGCTCTGCCGAAGGAGCCCTCTCCGATCACTCTCAGGACCACATAGCCATCCATGCTGGGAACCCACACAGCCTGGCTTCACTGACACGGTCACCACGACCTCTCTCGACCTGTATTCAAAAACGGAAACGTTGAAAATTAAATATATTTCAAAAGGCAGAATGAAGTCAAAGTAGCTCAAAATGACCATGGTAGGACAACAGCAGTTTATTCCTTTATTGGCTAAACAGGTAGACCCTGGACACCCATGACAGGTTTTATAATCCTGAATAAAAAATACATTTACAGACTGTACTACATTTATCAAAATTGCTGGATATAAATGGCCCTGTGCAGTTCAAACCTGCACTGTTCAAGGAACAGTGTGGTTTGTATACGTTGATGCTACAGCAGCGGACTTTGACCTCTCATAGTCCCTGCTATCACGCATGCCCCAAAGCAGGTGGGACCTCAGACCTCAACAAATGTAGGGTGATAAGTCTCACAGAGTTAGGCTGGCGCATGGCAGAATTATCCAGACGAGTCAGGAAAATGATACTTTACTGAAGCCTGAAGGATGACTGGAAGTTGGCTTGGCAACGGTGGGGTGTGTGGGGGGGGGGGAGCGATGTAGGCAGAGGGACTGGCATATTTAAGAGCCAAAGAGGGGGCACCTGGGTGGCTCAGTGGGTTAAGCCTCTGCCTTCAGCTCAGGTCATGATCTTAGGGTACTAGGATCGAGCCCCACATCGGGCTCTCTGCTCAGCAGGGAGCTTGATTCCCCCTCTCCCTCTGCTTGCCTCTCTGCCTACTTGTGATCTCTCTCTGTCAAATAAATAAATAAAATCTTATTTAAAAAAAAAAAGAGCCAAAGAGGTTGTGTTCAGTTCAAGGAATTGAAAGAGGACTGTCACAGGCTGGTGAGGCAGACAGGGTCTTATCTGAAGGCCACTGCATGCCAAGCTCAAGGTTGCCGGATTTTATCCTTGGGGTAATTAATGTGCTATCTCTGAAGGATTTTAGCCAAGACAGCATATTAGAAAAAATAACTTACTCTAGCCATAGAGCGAATGGACTGCACACGGGACGGACCAGGAGCGCTGGAGTGCGACTCCGACAACAGAAAAGGCAGGAAAATGATGATGGAGTGGAATGGGGTGGTGGCAATGGGAACGAAGAGAAGAATGAGAAGAAAATATGTAGAAAGAACTCGTAAGATTTTTGGTGACAAATTTATGGGGGATAAGCAGCGAGAAAGGGACAAAGCAGACCTCCCAGGGTTCCAGTGTAAACTGGGTGAACGATGATACCATTCCCTGAAAAAAAGGAAAAGCACAATGGTTCTGTGTGTCTGTGTGTGTGTGTTTCCTTCTTCTGGCAGTGGGAGTGTGGCAGGGCTGGGGAACAGCATGGTGAAGGGAGACGTGTTCCTTTTAGGACACGCTGAGCTAGAGGCGCTGGGATTAAGAAGACATAAGCAGAGTCTTTGAACTTCAGTCTCCCTTTCTGTATTTCCCAGATGAAGCAGTTAGCTGGATCGGATCATAGGTAAAGGAGATTGAATATAAAGTAAGTAACACTTTGCCTGGTACAGGGGAGGCCATGGATAAATGGCAGCCATTATTATTATTAAAACCTTAGCAACATGATGCATTTTTTTCCTTAGCAACTTGGTGCATTAAGAAAAAAGAAAGCCACCAGAATGAATTAACTTAATTTTCAGAAAGCCTATTTGGAGTGTTCTTTTGTTTTTTTGTTTGTTTGTTTGTTTTGTTTGCTTTAATCACACCACAAAGAATTATGAGGCACAGAGAACACAGCAGGCAGAGCAAAAATCACAACTAAAACAAACACTACAGCGACCTGTAAAATGTCGTTTGTATTCATGTGTGTCATAGAATCACCCGGCAACTTTAAAATTAATTGCTCCATATTAACCAAATTAGAGGCACTGTGTTCAAAAGCAATTCTTTTCAAGAACAGTCTGGTCTTTCAGTGTATTTAGGGATCTGAAAGAAAAAAGTTGCTCCTATTCTAACTGGCCCTTGGTATTACCCGATTTAACAAGCAGGCTGAGGGTTCCTGGATGGCTCATTGGTTAAGTGTCCGCCCTTAGCTCAGGTCATGATCACAGGGTCCTGGGATCCAGTCCTGGGTTGGGCTCCCTGCTTCTGCTCTCAATCTCTCTCTCAAATAAACAAATAAGATCCTTCAAAAAAAAAAAAAAAAAGTAACAAGGAGGCCACGTTTCCCCATATTTGTTTCTTTTATTCTTCAGGGTCTTCATTCTATGTCAAGGACGTAACCGATAAGCAAGAACCACCATTGATTTTCTGAGCTGAAAACCAGTATTTCTTTGGCTCTTTCTTTCTTTCTTTTTTTAAGATTCTATTTACTTATCTGACAGAGATCACAAGTAGGCAGAGAGGCAGGCAAAGAGAAGAGGGGGAGGCAGGCTCCCCGCTGAGCAGAGAGCCCGACGCGGGGCTTGATCCCAGGACTCTGGGATCACAGCCCGAGCCGAAGGCAGAGGCTTTAACCCACTGAGTCACCCCATCTACCCGCTACTCCATCTGCCACCCGTAAGATCAATAAGAGACCTGTATACACTGTATACACTGTGACGAAGTCCCTTTGCATGCTCCTCCCAAATACTAGTAAAATGGTTGGGAAATAGCCAGAAGTGGGATCGCGGGTGAGACACCCGGGCGCGCGAGCTTCTCAGGTTTGCACGCGGGCACCCGGCACCATGCGGAGGGGCCCGCACCCTGCGGGAGGCCAGCCAAGCGCGAATCCTGCCGCGCCGCGTCCCCTCCTCCTCCAGCGCCCGAGCCACGGCGGGCGCCAGGAGCACGGGAAGCGGCGGGGGACCCCCGGGCGAGCTGCCCGCCCAGGCCGGGGGCGGAGCTGGGGCGGGGATCCGACAGCGCCGAGAGCGGGTCTCCCGCTCGCCCCCACTTCGCGAGGGCGCCGCCCGCTTCCCGGGCCCCAGGTCCCCACCGCCGGCCGCGTTCCCTCCTCCAGAGGCTCCCTGCCAGACAGCGGGATCGCTTACCGGCTTCCCCCGCGACCGGAGCCGACTCCGGCGTCCCCGGACTAGCGCGTTTCCGCGGGGCGGGCCGGCAGGTCGTCTTTCGGGTTGCTGGTAAAGGAAGGTTCTCGGGCTGGGCGGGAGGCGCTATTATCGGAGTAGCCGGGCCTACTAAGGGCGCGTTTTAAAACTGTAGCTCCAAAGCGCCCTAGATCAATGCCAATGTTATTGAGGGAAAGTGTCTCCCAGCAACAAGAGTTTTGCCTCCAGTTTACGTGATCAGTTTCTCGGGCTCAGCACTCCCCTTACTAGCTGGGGGACCTTGGGCCCAAGTGAGGAGTGCGGAAGAGTGAGTAGCCCCGGCAGCGATGGGCACATCCTTCTCCCTGGAAATTGTGGCTGTTAGGTTCCGTGGCAAAGGGCACTAAGACTGCAGGTGGAATTAAGGTTGCCAACCAGCTAACTCTAAAATATGGAGATGATTGGATTCTCCAGGGTCCCCAGTATGATCACCAGGGCACCTCCAAGTGGAAGAGAGAGGCTGAGTGGTGGTCAGAGAAGAGATTTGAAGAACAAGGATAGGGCCACCAGGCAAGGAAAGCAGGAGGCCTTAAGAAACTGGGAAAGGGGCCGCCTGGGTGGCTCAGTGGGTTAAGCTCCTGCCTTTGGCTCAGGTCATGATCCTGGAGTCCTGGGCTGGAACCCTGCGCCTGAGCCCTGCAGCAGGCTTCCAGCTCTGCGGGAAGTCAGCTTCTCCCTCTCCCTCCACCCAAATAACTGATAAAGGCCGGGAAACGAATTCTGGACTTCCAGAAGAAACATCATCCTGCTTATACCCTGATTTTAGTCCAATGAGATCCAATCCAGACTTCTGATTTGTAGAAGAGAGTACATTTGTGTTGCTTTCAGCCACTGTGTTTGTGGTGATACGTTATAGTAGCAAATCTAAGAAACTCGTAACAGCAAGGCAGAGAACCTACCTCCTAGGAGTTTTGTGAAAATCAAAACGGATATATTAGAATATATTGTAGAACAACTTCTGGTTGTACTTGTAAGTGCTGAGCGTGTTCAGCATGACATGGCAGAGTTAATATGTGATTAATCTGTAAATGTAGTGATAAGAGCAGGATCTCTGGAGTATCATCTTCTTTCTGAATGGCCCAACATTTGCGATCTCTGCTCTGCTTTGTTTCAATTAAAGAAACAAAAACAGTGGCGCCTGGGTGGCTCAGTGGGTTAAAGCTTGATCCCAGGGGATCAAGCCCTGCATCAAGCTGTCTGCTCAGCGCGGAGCCTGCTTCCTCCTCTCTGCCTGCCTCTCTACTTGTGATCTCTGTTAAATAAATAAATAAAATCTTAAAAAAAAAAAAAAAAAGGAACAAAACCAAAACTACTACACGTCTATGCCCAGAATGCTGCTACAACTTCCGTTTCCATGAACTAATGGGCCTGCTGCTTGGCCACAGGCACAAACTCCAACCACTTTATATTCATGACAGCACAGGGGCAAAAGTCATAAAAACACCCAACTCTTTTTTTTTTCCCCCCTGCCCAATGCCTATAGTCATGAAAAGGACTTTTTATCTTGTTGCGTGAGTGTGTTAGTTTGCTAGGGCTGCCCTAACAAAGTATCACAAACCAAGGGGCTTGAACAAGAGAAGCATATCCTCTCAGGGTTCTAGAGCCTAGAAGTCCAAAATAAGGCTGTCAGCAGGATTCTTGAGCTGAGGACTCAGAGAGGGACCTATTCTGGGCCTATCCCTTGGGCTTGTAGAATGCTGTCTTCTCCCTCTCTTCACATCATCTTCCCAGTCCTATTGGATTAGGAACCTGCCTAAATTAGGACCAGCCTGAATTCATCTCAATTAATTGCATCTGCAATGACCCTATTTCCAAATAAGGTCACATCCTAAAAGTACTGGGCTTAAGATTCCAATGTATCTTTTTGGAGATGACAAAATCAACCATTAACCATCAGCAAGCACAGACTGGAGGAGGAAATAGAACAGATCTGAACCCTACCCCCTCTAGCTATTGCCAAGGTGTGGTTCTCAGCCAGGGGAGGTTCCGAAATGGGTAGTGACTGGAAATAGAATATTACTACAGATTACATATACAAGGTACTAGGCACTGTTTTAAGTCAGTCAGTACATGTGAAGTACGTAAGAGTAGGACTAGATAAATATTAGCTATCAACTCCACAACAACCCAAAAGGTATAATTATCTCTAAGGCACAAGAGGCTATTTGCCTCAGGTCCCACAGCTAGTCAGTGGTAGAACTGGTATTAGAAACCAGGCAGTAGGACGCAAGTCTGATTCTTAACCACTATCCTGCAGTAATACATGTTGCTTGCCGTGGTAAACAGTGTGAAAAGCTGACTGACTTAAAAAGCTCCCATGTAGTCTTAATGTTACATTGATCTAGGTCAATGAAAAGTTCCTTATTTTATATATGTATATAAAATAAATTAGAAAAAAGACACGTTGTAGAACCATACATGAAGTATATGGTGCCATTTATGAACAACAAAGCAAAACAGAACCTACAAAATCTACACATACATACATGTTTATATTAAGTATGTGTTAAATACATGAAAAAAAATTGGGGCGGTTACTGTACTAATATTGGTAACATTTAAGAAGGGTAGTGTGGTTGGAGTAGAAAAATTGTGTTTTACCTGTATTTGGATTTACCAAGAACATGCTTAGGTATAGAAGTGATGAGCTAGAGAAAACCCCAGGCAGGTGTTTCTTTGCTTTTGCCTGGATAGTTACTTCATCATTCGGTTTACTGGTGACCTTTGCTCCCCAACCTTCATGTGGTCACCCAGTACCTCATTTTTACATATTTCAGGTCTAACTACATAGAAAAGACCCCATCTTGATTCCCAAATACCTATGGAAAGGTCTGACAGTCCAGGTTGGGTCAGGTGCCCATTCTGTCCTATTAACCAGAGGCATAGCCAGTAATTATGACACAAAAACAAGAGGATTATCTCCACTTTACCCACCCCCCTCCAAAGATGAGGTTCAACTAACTTCACAGTCGCATACCTTTTAAGGGAAAGTAGGAGCTGAAGTTTTGAATGTAGATCTGCTGGACTTCAAAGCTCATGTACCATAGATTACATGCTTGGAGATATTTAGCTTGGAACAAACCTAGGTCAGACACTTGATAAATGTTCTTAAGCACCCAGAAAGGAGCAAGACCTATGTCTGTAAAGGGTAGCATTAGGATTATTTGAGAAGATGGATTTGCCTCACAGCTGGGGGGGCAGGGGGCGGGGGGGGGGGGCAGAGAAGCACTCTATGAAACTTCCAAACAGAATGGTTTATCTCCAGTTCCCTCTCACTGAGGCATTTCAAGCTACTCTGTATGGCCAAATGAACAACACAGTATACTCACGTTAAAGCCAAGAGTATAAGCCAGCTTGAAGTTTATTTCAAAATGGCATATATTGTACCACTCATACGAAGTATGAAAAAAATTAAGATAAAAATTAAGGTAAACCTTTAGATAAATTGATAAATTTTTCAAAAGGAAATATATCTTGAAGCACATATTTAAGTATTAAAAACCCCAAGTCAAATCCAACTATAATATATTCTAAAAGCAAGGTTCAAATTTATTCACTGTAGTTAAACTGCATTTCATATTTGTTGAAATAAATAAATGTCACTGAAACATTGCTATACCGATATATTTATTTATAAATATTAGGAACACAGTTTATAAAAGAATAAGACTCCTCTTTAGAACATAATAGAACAAAGATAGGTGCTATTATACAAATGGAGAATGAGTGAACACAAGACTGATTTTCAAGCACATTTATATCACACGCAGTTTTAAAACTATCGAATCTTTGAAACTAGATTGGTAGAGGATGTATTTAAGTATTAGTCTGGAGACTTATAAAACAATTTAAGGGGTGATATTTAATGTGTGGGGAGAAGAAACTGTTTACTGTATATAACTATCATGGTTCAAGGGACATGACTTAATAGTAAAGTTTTTATTATATTTTATATTAGTTATTTTAGAAATACTACCTAAATTAGAATGACGTTATATATTCCTTTTCTAATTCCATTCTAATGTCTACAACTGTATCAAATGAAATGAGGAAAGCTAAAGTTTTAACATTTTAGACAGCCAAGTTACAAAAGGAACTAAAGAAACTCAGATTTAAAGTTTCAAATACCTACTGCATTTGGCACATTTTCTTTTTTAATGCAAAGCATTTCCTCTTAGAAATGGGGCATTTAGTGAATTATCATTTGTGGTGACCTCAGCTACAATAAAAAAGAAACCAACAGTGACCACAGACTCACTAGCATTGATGGGGGAAAGAGCCAAAGCAAGACAGACCACAGCAGTCCAGGTAACAAGAACTGGGTGAAAACGCAAGCTAAGTCTTCCAATGTCTTCACTTTTGCAGGGGGTCGCACTACATTGCAATTACTGACTTTCCTACTGATCCAGAATTAAGGAAAGGCAAAAAAAAAAAGTCAGTATTCTGTTAAAAGCTGGCAGGTGTATTATAAATTTTAAGAACATGTGAATTTTAAGAACACGCAAATATAGAAATCTTATCTTGAACACCCTTTCTGCCACAGCATTACCTATATTTAATGACTAACAAGTTAAGACTATTGAAAGTAAACAAGCCAATATTATGATCAAACCTGTCTCTATTCAAGAAACATAGTAAACTACTTGACAAAATCTATCTTTATTAGAAACTCCCTCTGCTGAGATTGACAAGGTAGGATTAGCTTTCTGTTACACTGAAGGCAATTCCTGCTACAAGGTGAACATCAGTAAAAGAGCTTACTGCGACGAATACTTAGGTACTTGGCCAACTCCCAGTAGACATACAAAACCACAAGAAGCCAACAAAAGACCCCAGGAACAACAGAAGCCCCGTTGCTGATCATCACTTTATTTCTCTTGTGCTGTTCCAGTCTCTGAGTACATCGGGCAGAGCGCAGCATTAGGACGGCACACAAAAGCATCGGTTTCACCTCCCAACTCTGTTAGCTGCTCCAATGAAGACACACATGGGTAATGGTCTTTTAACATATCTGGCAGTTTAGAAGTCTTCTCGTGAATACGTCGAGAACGTCTAACTGGTGTTAGAAACTTTAGCTCCTTAAATGTAGTATCTGTGTTATCAAACTGTATCTTCTTTTTTACACTAAAAAGACACAAAATTATTCCCAGAGTTAAAAAATATTAACATTTTCAATTTGTTCTTTTATGACATTTATCATCCTAGAGATTATAAGTTAAAACTATGTGATTGCCTGCCTTATAGAAAAAGAGGTACTGAGAGCTCTTGTAGTTAGGAACTCCTTGTTTTCTTTATTTGTTGTCACAGTTTGTACAAAGTAGATTCTTGAATATCTGTACAATTGGCTAGTTGCTCAATTCCATAACCTACTATTAACAATAACATACGGACATTAAATAAAATGATGTCAAAGATTTCTTTTACAAAATGGCAATACTTTGGGTAAAAGCAAAGCAAATACGCGAATTTTAAGATTTTATTTATTTGAGAGAGAGGGGTGGAGATAGTATCAGAGGTCGTGAGAGAGAGAGCATGAGCGGAAAGGAGAGGGAGAAGCAGGCTCCACGCTGAGCAGGGAGCCCAATGCAGAACTTGATCCCAGGGCCCTGGTAACATGACCCGAGTCAAAGGCAGATGCTTAACCGACTGAGCCAACCAGGTGCCCCCAAATACAGTATTTAAAAGGTAAAGTGTCCAGGGGTGCCTGGGTGGCTCAGTCAGTTAAGCATCCAACTCTTGATTTCAGCTCAGGTCATGATATCAGGGTTGTGAGATTGAGCCCTGTGACAGGGCTCCACACTGGGTACGGAGTCTGCTTAAGATTCTCTTCTCTCCTCTGCCCCTTCTCCCCAACTTTTATGCGCTCTCTCTCTCTCTCTCTGTCTCACTGTCTCTCTCTCTCTCTCTCACACACACACACACACACACACACACACACACACACACAGGTGAAGTGTCCCAATGATATTGATTTGTTTGAAACCATTCTCAGTTGGAAGCTAAAGATTTTTAGATACCATATTTATTATTCTTAAACATAAAAACCAATCACAGCACATTACATTTTGAAAGTTTACCTTTGTAGGTATGGTGTAGTAGACACGTTATATTTGATTAAGCAACTCCCCCTGGTCTCTGTACTGGGGGTTTTAACATCATTGGTTGGATCTTTTTTGTCATCTTCCTCTTTTTCACAATCTTGAAATACCACATTTCTATTTTTCTTTTCCATTTCTGATCTTCCTGACTCTAGATTAACACCCATATCTTCATTGTCGACTTCTTGAATGTATTCCTTAGTTGCAGAAGCCTCAACATTTTCTCCTATGGAAATACATTTATAGATTAAGGTTTTGGTCAAAGTTAAAAAGAAAATCAGAAGACATTAAAGTTATTCATAGTTGGTCAGATTTTCAAAATAGAAGAACCAAACTGCCATCTCCTACCCGTTACTTTTCCTAAGCCAATACTGCTGACGACTATTAACAAATATTCACTATCACCTGTGGGTTGGGATTGTAGATACAGATAGAAGATTGAAATCATCCCTGTTTTAAGTTCACATTCCATGGAAAAGACATGATTGAAAATAATGAAAGCGAGAAAAATTCTATAAAGTTGAGGTAAGAACAAAGGGTTATAGGAACCCATAAAATGGAACAACTACCTTCGCTTGAGGGACAGGTAGAGAGCTAGGGAAAGCTTCACAAATGACATTCAGGCTGGGACTTGATAAACGAGTACTTGATAAGACCAAGGAAGATAATCTTGGTTATAAAGCTTAAAAGGAAATGACCTATTAAGACAACATTAACAGGCCAGAGTGCCTAGAATTTAGGGTAATATATGTGGGGAGGAGGTGATAATAGGTAGGAAGGGCTGGATTACAATGAACTTTACATGCAGGAAGTTTGGTTAAAAAAAATTCTTCACTGGAGAAACAGATATAATCAGATTTGACCACTATAAAGGATGGTTTAGAATGGCAAGGAATGAAAAGGAATGATCTGTAATGATAAGAAGACAAATGAGGTTGTCTCTAGGCAAGGTGGGAGAGAGGTAGGCATCAGCAAGAAGGCAGGTTTATGAGTTATTTCTAAGTTAGGACTTAATGAATGTATGTGCACATCAGAATGAGTGTGCAGGTATACCGAGGGCATCTCTCATAACATTTCTTTTCTTTTTTTAGATTTTTTTAATTTATTTGACAGAGAGAAATCACAGTAGGCAGAGAGGCAGGCAGAGAGAGGGGGAAGCAGGCTCCCTGCTGAGCAGAGAGCCCGATGTGGGGATCGATCCCAGGACCCTGAGACCATGACCTGAGCTGAAGGCAGAAGCTTAACCCACTGAGCCACTCAGGCACCCCATAACATTTCTTGCTTATGCATCTTCAATGACAGAGGAGTTTCTTTTTTTCCTTTTCTTTTTTGGGAGGAACAGAGGATGGTATGAGGAAGCAATGAGGGAAGACAATGAGTTCAAAATACAATATGCTTGATGTGAAATACTTGAGACATCTTGAAAAATCCAGCAAGCTGAAAAGATCTCTAGATTTGACTATTAGGCAATTATTAGAGATTTGCACCAAGAGATGTTTCAGTTATAGGATATATCTGAATCTAGAAAATGTTTACATTTCATATACCTGACAGCTACTGAATCTCTTCCCTCTATCTACTAGCCCTAGCAAAGAGAATTCTTGAATGAGCTTCTCTAGAGCATAGAACAGATGATAGAATTAAT
This sequence comes from Mustela erminea, assembly GCF_009829155.1. Lineage (NCBI taxonomy): Eukaryota > Metazoa > Chordata > Mammalia > Carnivora > Mustelidae > Mustela > Mustela erminea. The sequence continues at coordinate 62,954,832 of NC_045628.1, forward strand.
AGGTAAAATTTTAGAGATCATCTAATCAAACTGCCTCATTTTTAACACAGGGAATTAAGGCCTAGAGAAGTAAGGTAACTTTCAAAAACACTCAATGATAAATTTGGGTTTTGAACCAAACATCTTTTTTTATTTTTCCTAAGATTTATTTATTTGCTAGAGAGAGGGAGCGCATGCATGAGCAGGGGGGAGGGACGGTGACAGAGGGAGAAGCAGGCTCCCCGCTGAGCAGGGGGTCCAATGTGGGACCTGATCTCAGGACCCCGAGATCATGACCTGAGCCAAAGGCAGCTGTCTAACTAACTGAGCCACCCAGGCACCCTTGAACCAGACATCCTAATTAAAAATTCTTATACTATATAAGGCCCCTCAATCTCAGAGGTATAAGAGGAGACATAAGAGGAGAGAAACATTCTACAAATTTAAAAAGATAAAAGAAAAATAATTCAAATTTAATAAAATCACAATTTACTTGAAGAAAATTAAAAACTTACCATATTTCACTTTCTCTTGACTCTTCATTGTTAAAATATCTGCAATTGCATGTCGCATCTCTTCAATAGGCTTAATTTTTTTAATGAAGAAAATATAATTTTTATATTTTCAGACATTAACTAGGTTATTCAAGCCAAAAATATTTAAAGCAGTGATTAGATTTCATACTTTAAAAAGAGGCAAATCATGTGTCTTTTCTCAGAATACTTATTTTGACACTTGAATGTTTGTAAATGACTCTCTTTCCAATTTATAGAATAAAAATGAATACAAGGGGTAGAATTATCAGATTAAAATTCTCCCCGCAATTTTTTCTTAAGCCTCTGGTAATTCTTTTAACTATTTGTCTTATATAAACAAAATTAATGGACAAGTAGCAAGCCAACAATATCAAAGAGCTGATAATATTAATTTAAAGTAAATTTAATATAAAGTTTACTCTTTTTCTCCTACATTCAAGTCCATGGTTATGCTTTTTTTTTTCACATGTTATTAAATGCATCTCTGAACAGCTCAAGGTTGACCAGCCTAACATTTCACTCATTCAAAGTCAACAGTTTACTTTGTGTCCACTATATGCCAGAACATGGAAGCACTTACTATGTTCTTTTGTACTACCATGATTACTAATGCAACATATTCAAGATATTATATAAAAGGCAAGTTCTGGCTCATATTCTTAGTTCTAGAACATAGTTCTGAACTACTCACTCAACCTGCATTCAATTTTCTTGGCTAATTTTAATCCTTGCTTTCCACTTTCTGCTGCCATGTCAAATTTCTCTCTTTACATCCTGCTGTCCATATGAGTCCTTGCCTCTGGCATGCATCCTAGCTATTCTGCCTTAAGCCACCTTAAGTAATGTCCCTTCTGGTTCATGTAGTCAGAGCCTCCTCACCCCCTTTCAAGTGGGATTCTGTCAAATATAATCACCCTTCAACAAACTGTTTTATACATAATAGCCTTTGAGAGAATATCTGCTGAGTATTTATGATTCAAGTGCAAGGTCAAGTAGCATCTGCTGGCTTTGCTGAGACTAAAGTGAGTAGACCTTTCTTAAAGAAAGGCTAAAGAAAGGAATTTTTTAAAACTCTCTCTGTAAATAATCTCCAAAATCCATTTTTAGGAAACTTAGTCAAAAGGAAACACATTTTAGAAATATTTGCCCATAAAAACAAAAAACCCAGCCAAACTGAAAAACCTAGAGATACAATTTATTCTAAACTCAGAGCCTTTTGTACCAATAGAGTAGGAAGAGGGGAGAGGTGTGGTATCAAACCACTATGGCGCTAGTATGTCAGAGAAACTAGTTTACTGCCATTTTCTATGCATGGGCAGGACCAAACATATGGCATAAAAATGTGAGAACATGTAAGAGCATTCATTAAGAAATGCTCTTCAAGTGAAAGACTTCTTTCACATAGCCACAGAACCTGCTAACATTTTAAAAGTTAATTTAATTCTATTTGCTTTATATTTGTTAAACAAATTTTAATATTAAAAATTCAATTTCCCAGATTTCTTAACTAGAAAATATGCAAAATGACACATGCTAAAATATTTCTTACAGCAAGTTTAATTAAATGTACATTTCAGTGTATATCCGTCTTCGAAGGTCTGATTATCACTAGTTCATGAGCAAGTTTTAGAATGTTGAGAAACAGCTTTTATAACATGCGATCACTGTGGCCTTTAAACATTCATTACTACTACATATGGAACCACAATTTTATCAAGTTATGTTGTGATGTGCTCCAAAATAGCTCTGAATCCTTTACGCTGTATTAGTAAAGATCGGTAAGTTTTAATCTTACCTGAGCTCCTGCCAAAATAGCTTTCTCATAGATTGTGATAATATTTTCAATAGGACTTGTGAGTGGTTCAATACGTACAAGGCATATCCAATATTTAACAAGTTTTTTGGCATCTGGAATATTTTTAATCAGGTCATTCAGTATGACCAATATTTCTTCTTTTGGGCATCCCTAAAACAGCAAGAAGTGAAGTGACATCCTTTAGCCTTTGAACTATGAACAATTAAGTAAGTGTACTATAAGATCTATATCTTGCTATATACACTTGCTATAAGTAAGTGTACTATCAAAATCAATGATAAGAAAAGAAAAGGTGACAGAAAATTATTCATAAGAATATTCAGTATTCTTTTCCTTACTCCAACTTACTCTGAATGGGTAGTAAAAAGCCTATTAGTCATGAGTACAAAGTATGAAAACAATGAAATACTAGTTGAGAAAAATATTAGGCAAAAATGACTAACACACACACACAAATGACTAACACTTTACTTTGTCTTGACAATTATCCTTTAATACATTGTGGGATTCCATTTAATATTTGATTTGGAATTTTGAAACTACCAAATGTTTATGTGGGGGGAATAGCTTGCAGGTTTTTAAAAACAGTCTTTGGGGGCGCCTGGGTGGCTCAGTGGGTTAAGCCGCTGCCTTCGGCTCAGGTCATGATCTCAGAGTCCTGGGATCGAGTCCCGCATCGGGCTCTCTGCTCAGCAGGGAGCCTGCTTCCTCCTCTCTCTCTCTCTGCCTGCCTCTCTGCCTACTTGTGATCTCTCTCTGTCAAATAAATAAATAAAATCTTTAAAAAAAAAATAAAAACAGTCTTTGTCAGTTCTTGATATTAAGGTTAAAATGAATCTGTAATCGTTGAAGTAAGTTAAGAGCTATATATAGATGGTAACACAGAGAACTTCCACAGAATCAGTGACAAACCCCAGCTGAGCAAAAATAAGAATATAATCAGGAAAACTCTGGTCCTAATTTTCACTGGTCTTTAAAAATCACAAAAAGCTTACAGACACTCATGAAGACCAGAGTAAGGTCTGAAATCATACTCTCCATATTCAGTCTTGTTATGGATCTTAGACACCTTGGGTGACCAAATCAAGATTTAAAAAGTAGTCAGGAAATAAAGGAAACATTCTGAAGTTATTATACTCTGTAGGGTTTTGGTCCAAACAGTGAAACTCTACAATAAGTTTAAGATCATGATGATGTTGGTTTCAATTAATGGAATTTTGTTTGCAAATACTTTAGTTAACTTGAATTTAATCTGTGATAATGACCCACTAATTTAGGTTGCTAGTCTTTGATAAAATATGTAATGAGTAGAAAAAATAATGTGTGAATATGCTGAAGGAATGTAAAAAATAGAAGTATCAGAGTGAATATCCACCCCAGCCCATTCTATATTAACATCTTAGAGGAATACCATATTTATAAATTTAAAAAAAAAATCAAGTAAAAAACCTAGTTATCCCTTTGATACATTTATATGTCCTCAATGAAAATGCAGTCCATTAAAGCCTAAAGAGAATCTCACAAAAAACACTGAGTCTACGTAACACCACTAACACATTACGTAGTCAAAAGAGTGACAAGGTAATTTAGTAAGAGAACATTTATAAGATAATTTACAAACTATAAACTACTACACAAATATAAGGACTGTACCTCATTAATCAAGTTTAAGCATTCTGAAAATGTCTTGTTTACTTTTTCAGTAAATAATCTTTGTTCATCTTCTTCTACCATGGTTGTCCAAAAGGACCCGACCGAGTTTTCATTCTGCCCTCCAGGCTCAGGCTGGGTAACCACTGCGCTAGGAGGCCTTTTCAGCACTTTTCTTTTGCCAGCTCTCCACTCGCTCAGACGAGCTCTACAGTTAGAAGCAGGATATAAGCGTTACCTGTGCTACTGATGGTAGAATTCTGCCAGACAGAGAAGTTAAAAAATAACTCAGGTCGTTAAGCAGTTCCACACCCCAGGCCCACACATTAAGTTCCCAAGTTCAAAGAAAAAGAAATCAATGTTCATTACATGCTCAAACACCCCAAGACTGTGTTTTTAAATGGAGAGGTTATAAGACATTTCCCAACTGTATTAAGTATCTCAGATTACAGCAAACTAATGAAACACACTTAAGCACAGTAGTTTAGGTCACCTCTGCTCCACCACTGGATAAATTTACTCCACCACTGGATAAATCTGCCTACAACAGAGGATATTACACACACACACACACACACACACACAAATTCTAGTACCTTCTTGGAGATTATAAGCCGCATGCACAAGTGGCACTCTACTGAAAACTAAGCCTATAAAATGAAATCAACTTACTTTCTCTCTTCTGCTGTTTCTTTGGGCCGGGCCGACCTATCAAGAGTTGCTTTTGCTATAGTGTGTCTGCGGGGGTCAATGCTTTTTGATTTCTGTACCAGTTTGGTGTTAGAAGACAAAGCAGGCCTGGTTACAGTTTCAGAGGTCAGGCTTCTTGCCAGTGTCTTCCTTCTCTCTACATCCTGAGCACCGGTTTTGGCACTAGATGAAACCGTGTTTGAGCGCAGTAATTCTTTCTCCCGAGGCCCTTTCCGGATTGTAACGTTGGCGGTGGTTCTCCCAAAGCCCTGTTTCACAGCGTCCTGGGCGCTGTCTCGGTGACTTCTGATAGGAGGCCGCCCCAGCTGTCTGTCCTGAGATGCTGTGCTCCCAAATTTAGTGGTGGTCACTGTGTTCAGGGCTCTATTACTTCTCACCGTCGCACCTCGGGTATCTGCAGGCAGAGGCTCTGGGGCTTTAGGGACAGTGGCTGTAGGTTTCTTCGTTGTTGCAGAACTCTCATCTCTGACTGGCAGGGGCTTTCTAAATGAATTAATCTTAGACTGAACAATTTGGCCACGGTAAGACCCAAGCACAAGCTTCTTGGACGTGTTAGCATCTTGCTTTGGTTTTTCTGTGGATACCTGTTTCTTTTTATTGTTGTTTTTAAGATGAAACACTTGGCTTAATGTCATGTGTTGACTTTGAGGGTCATCTTTAATTGGTACGGACTGTCTCATTTGATTATTATCCTCAAAATTATGTGTGTCAGTTGCTATTGTTGAATTGGTTGATTCATTAGAAGGTCTTAAAGGACTACAATTTTTTCCAGTTGTTATATGATTTTTGTTCCCAGGAGGTCTACTGACATTTTCTTTACCAGCCTAAAAGAGTGATTTCAGACAAATAAGTCTTTCAGAACTCATTTCTTTAAGAGTTTAGGAAGGAGAAAGGGGGAGGGGAAAGGACAATTTAGGAGGGCTATAATCCATATCTTACCATTTTTGTTTCAAATTTCAGAACTTTTGTCTCTTCGTGGACCTGGCCCTCAGAGTTCATCACTTTCTGGTCTCTACTACTTTAAGAAATAAAAAAAGGAAAAAAAAAGTTTAACCATGTATCAAGGAAGTTTTTGCTTTGCGGGGTAGGGATGGAAGAATATTAACAATCATCTGATTTTGTAATTTTAAATTGAGGCCAGAATGGAGCTGAGGTTTATGTGTCCTTTTTCTTTATTACAGGGTGGACTTAACAGTATAAAGAAGATAGCTGAGGAATTTAAAGATATTTTCTTAAAAATCTTAACAACTCCCCTACACAGAATATGTGAACACTTGATAATCTCATTCCAAAACATTCTTCCTAGTCACTCAAATAAGTCCTCAAAATCTTTATTAAGCAACATTTTCTTTGGTTAGTTTTAAGTACTTAGTAAAGGACGTACAGTGAAAATTTTTTAAATATAGGCCCTCTTCAAGTAAGTGGTTTGAGGAAAACTGGACAGCGTCAAGGAAAAGAATTAAACTGGACTTATTTCTTACATCATACACAAAAATAAACTCAAAATGCATTAAAAATCTAAATATAAGACCTGAAACCATAAAACTTCTATAAGAAAATAGAGGCAGTAAACTCCTGGACATCAGCCTTAGTCATATTTTGCTGGGAGTCTCCCCTCAGGCAAAGGAAACAAAAGTAAAAATAACGGGGACTACATCGAGCTAAAGAGCCTTTGCACAAGAAAACCATCAACAAATGAAAAGGTGGGGCACCTGGGTGGCTCAGTCAGTTAAGCCTCCAACTCTTGATTACAGCTCAGGTCATGATTTTGGGATTGTGAGATGGAGCCAGTCCCGCCCCCGCCAGCCCTGCGTTGGGTTCTGTACTAGGTGTGGCACCTGCAGAAGATTCTCTTTCTCCCCCTGCCCCAACTGGCTCTCTTTCACTCACATAAACACACACACACACACTCTAAAAAAAAAAAAAAAAAAAAAAAAGGCAATCTACTAAATGATAGAAGTTATTTATAAATAACATATCTGATAAGGGGTTAATTTCCAAAATTCATAAAGAACTCTGACAACTCAACATGAAGAAAACCCAATTAAAAAGTGGGCAGAGGACTTATACAGACATTTTTCCAAACACATACAGATGGCCAACAAATTCATGTAAAGATGCTCAACATCACTAATCATCAGGAGAATGTAAATCAAAACCACAATGAGATATAACCTCACACCAGTCAGAATGGCTAGGATTTCTTTTTGATTTTGAGAGAGAGTGCACATGCATGAACATGAAGGGGGTGGGGTAAAGAGAGAGAGAGAGAGAGAGAGAGAGAATCTCAAGCAGACTCCTTGCTGAGTGCAGAGCTGGAAGTGGAGCTCAATCTCACGACACTGGGATCATGATCTGAGCTGAAATCAAGAGTCAAATGTTTAACCAATTGAGCCACAAAAGTGCCCTGAGAATGGCTAGTATTAAAGAAACAAAAAAATAACAAGTGTTGGCAAAGATATATATAGAGAAAAAGGAGCCCCTGTGCACTGAAAATATAAATTGGTGTAGTCAGTGGAAAATAATATAGAGGGTCCTCAAAAAATTGGAAATAAAGGGGCGCCTGGGTGGCTCAGTGGGTCGGGGCCTCTGCCTTCAGCTCAGGTCGTGATCCCAGGGTTCTGAGATTGAGCCCCGCATCGGGCTCTGTGCTCAGTGGGGAGCCTGCTTCCTCCTCTCTCTCTGCCTGCCTCTCTACCTACTTGTGATCTCTGTCAAATAAATAAATAAAATATTTTTTAAAAAATTGGAAATAGAAATACCAGATGGTCCAATACTTTCTCTTCTGGGTATTTACGTGAAGAAAATGAAAACAGTAAATCAAAAGATATATCCACTCCTGTGTTTATTGCAGCATTATTTATAATAGCCAAGATACAGAAGTAACCTAAGTGTCCATTGATAAATTAATGGATAAAGAAGATGTGGTATAGGGGTGCCTGCATGGCTCAGTCAGGTGAGCGGCTGCCTTTGGCTCAGATCATAGATCCCAGAGTCCTGGGATTGAGCCCCACATCAGGCTCCCTGCTTGGCAGGGAGCCTGCTTCTCCGTCTCCCTTTGCCTACCGCTCTGCCTACTTGTACTTTCCATCTCTCTTGTCAAATAAATAAATAAAATCTTAAAAAAAAAAAAAAGAAGAAGAAGAAGAAGAAGAAGATGTGGCATATATACACAATGGAGTATTACTCAGCCATAAAAAATAATGAAATCTTGCCATTTGTGACAACCTGGATGGACCTGGAGGGTATTCTGCCAAGAGAAATAAGACAACTGGAGGGGCACTTGGGTGGCTCAGTGGGTTAAAGCCTCTGCCTTTGGCTCAGGTCATGGTCTCAGGGTCCTGGGATCGAGCCCCACATCGGGCTCTCTGCTTGGCAGGGAACCTGCTTCCTCCTCTCTCTCTCTCTCTCTCTGCCTGCCTCTCTGTCTACTTGTAATCTCTGTCTGTCAAATAAATAAATAAAATCTTAAAAAAAAAAGACAACTGGAGAAAGACAAACACCATATGATTTTACTTCTATGTGGAATCTTAAAAACAAAAACAAAAACAATAGAAACAGACTCAAATACAGAGAACTGATCTTTGCCTGAGAGGAAGGCAGTGAGGGGGTGGGAGAATGAAACAGGTGAAGGGAGTTAAGAAGTACCAACTTCTAGTTATAAAATAAGTAAGTCGTGGGGATGAAAAAGTATAGCATAGGGAATACAGTCAATAATATAGTAACTTTGTATGGTGACAGAAAGTAACTACACATGCTTTTGGAAAGTATTTAATGTTTACAATTGTCAAATCATTATGATGTACAGATAAAACTAATATAATATTATAGGTCCCCTATAATTTAAATAAAAAGAATAAAAGAAAAAAAATAGCCTTCCCAAAAGAAATCTAAAAATTTCCTTACACACTCACAGCCCAATCTATATTGAGTTTTATAATATACCTCAATAATATAAATTGTTATATCTGTTCACTCCTTGAACAGATATATACTGGTTTGGACAGGCCATGAGATTCTCTTAACAAGTCATTATAACAATCTGTATTACATTAAGAAAAGAAAAACAGGCTCAATTAGACACGCCATTGAATCTAAGACAGATTCCCAGTTCAAAGATGCTAAAATGTAAAAAAAAAGAAAACAAAGTGTCTATTTTAGAATGAACAAAACTTATCTCTATAATCAACAATCTGGGTTATATTGCTTTTCCCATCTGTTTGCTCAGTCTGCTTGGACAAGGGGAAGAACTAGGACATAGCTTGTACTAGCCATTTTGTATGATGGCAGAGAAGAGTCAATACGCATCACTGAACAGAGCAATGTCTCCCCAGTTTAAGCCCCTGCATTCACTACCTGAGGCAAATACTCCTCTGACGGTTCACTGGTCTGCAACCAGGTGTGGGGTGGGAGACAGTGCTCAGGGTCAACCTGTCAGGTCCTCCCGATGTGGCACCTTAACTAATCAGACCCCCTGTATTATACCTGGGCGTACAGCATACTATGATGTTACCTCAGAGAAAATCAGAAGGAATCTTAACAAGAATTAGCCCTTCTTTCTCCCACCGAAGCCTGCCAGCCTATCTGCCTCTGTCCCCAGATATTCTGCCTTCCTTCCTGTCTATGCATGAACTGACACCATGCTGACCCATGGGCAGACTCTCCATTTGTGCTCTCCCACTTGCCCACTCAGGATCTTTGTTCTTTGATTTGCTCTTTCTTCTGCATCATTAACTTTCCCCTCTACTACACATCACTCCCATCAGCATATAAACACAATCTATTTTATCTCATGTTAAAAGCCTTAAACCTAGCGTTCCCCCTTTCAGCTCCTGCCTCATTTCTCTTTGTTTTACACCCAAACTCCTCAAAAGCCTGTATTTATACACACTGTCTCCATGTTGTCACATTCCATTCTCTCCCCAGCCCACGCCTATTAGGAGCGTATCCTCAACACTCCACTGGAGCCTCCTCATGTCATCTGCTTCCGTGTTTCTACAACTCATGGGGCAATTCCGTTTTCCCCTTACTGAACCTAAGCAGCATTTGACACAGGCAGACATTCTTCTTTCCTTCGACACTTTCCTCGCTTGTCTATGGATCACCACTTCTTCTACCTTTCCTCCTCAGCTGGTCCACTTCGATTAGGTCTATCTTCTTCCTAACCTCTGAGCTAGGGCTCAAAGCTGCATTTCAGTTTTAAAAATTTCTGGGGACACCTAAGTGGCTCAGTCAGTTAAGCATCTGCCTTTGGCTCAGGGCATGATCACAGGGTCCTGGGATCAAGCCCCATGTTGGGCTTCCTGCTCAATGGGGAGTGTGCTTCTCCCTCTGCCTCTTGCCCCCACCCCCCACCCCCCCACAGTTTGTGCTCTTGATCTTGCTCACTTTCTCTCTCAAAAAAATAAAAATCTTTTAAAAAAATGAATAAATTTTAAATTTTTCTTCTGCTTATTTTAGTTTTATACTTCTCAGGATCTCATCCTTGTCTGTCTGTGCTAACAGAATTCTAGTACTTAGTCTTGAAATTGCTGACCTTTCAACTGCTAGCTTATAAAATTTCAGGATATGGAGAATCTACCTTATTCACTTATCCAGTATAGGAGAGTTATATGAAAATATGTTCTGTCCCATTCTGTCTTGTTATGATAAAACTGCCCTCACAAGAGTTATCTAAACAAAGGAATCTTAAAATACCCACCCTAGAGACTGTAAAATAGAATGATTTAATTTTGAAAAGCTAAAACTCTGATTAGTTGTCTATTTAACAATTTGTTGCTCAAATAACAATATTTAAGATGACATCTGTTTTTTGAAAGGAATAAATATAGTACTTGTGAGATTTCTTGGTAAAGCCAGAAGAATTTCAGAATTTTCTTATCTTCTCAGTGTGTATAAAAGTATTATAAATTCCATGGCCCAGATGAATTCCTTATTCAAATAAGTAGTTGAGAATTATGCTCTTACTTGAATTACTATTCTCTTTATTCGTTCTCTAGTAATCTTATGCTACCTCAAAGTTTTAAATAAATATCATCTACAAACTGATAATTCCCAAGTTTAAATCTCTGGTCTCAATCTCAACCCAGCCTTTCAGACGTAACTATTTGGCATTTCCACTTGGATGTCCTGTTTGTACCTCAAACTGAGCACGGCCAAAACAAGTTCCTGATTCCCCCATTCCTCCCTCCGTCTTTCCCTTCTAGACATATGATACCACTATGCACTCAGTTATTCAAAAAAAAATTTAGGATCACTTTCTGTTTTAAATGAAGAAATGCAGGATTTGTAAAAGAAAATGTAAAGCACTTAAAGTAAGCTATTAATGTAAAATTAAAAAGAATTTTTAAAATTTGGAAATAATGTCAAACTCAAAGTTGCAAAATTACAAATAGTTCAAAGTATATTCCCATACTTTTTACACAGATCTGCATGGTGTTAACCTTTTATTCCACTTGCATTATCATTTGCAGTGTTTCTGAACATGTGTAGGTGTGGAGTACATGCAATTTTTTCTTCCTGAACCTTTAAAGTTAAGATATATACATGATTACCTTTAAACCCTAAAAGCTTCCATGTTTATTTCCTAAAAATAGTGACGTTCTCTTACATAACTACATTAGTTATCAAATTCAACTTGACATACCCCTTAATCTATTATTTATATTCTAGTTGAAAACTGACCTAATAATGTCTTTTCTAACATTTCCCCCTCCACAGTAGGACATAGTATAAGGATCAGGTATTGGATTGAGCGGTCACTCTTAATCTGGAACATTCAGGGTCCTCTTAAAGGGCACTCTTTCTTTCACATCCCATCCATACCTAACCCATCAGCAAGCCCTATCACCTGTACCTCCTAAATATAAGCACCATCTGACCACTCTCAACCACAAGGAAGGGTATGAAGCATTTGCAAAGACAAAATATAGCAATAACTCTTTGGAGAAACTAAAGAAACCAGGAGTAAGAGTAACTCAAGAACCAGTGCTCTGTGTATAAAGCCACTGAGAGATCGTGAAATAATAGCTACTGCTTGTTGGGCTCTCTCTATATACCAGGCATAGTACAATGCATTCACTATCTCATCTGATCCCCAAGAACCACACATTACTATCTCATTTTAGTATAAATAAATGGACTCAAAGAAGCCAGGTTAACTCCCCTGAGGTTACACAGTCGTAGTGCCAGACTTGGAGTCCAGCCCTTAACACTCTAAAGCCAATGCTCTTAGAATGCCAGAAAGAGTCTAAAGGATGTGACTAACAGTTAGCTCTAGAGGGGGCATCTGATCTTCTGCTTTATATACTTTCATGGGGCTTCCTTCCAGCCACAACCATATGCTATTTGTTTTTAAATTTTAACAAAATAACAATGGATCTCTAAACATCTAAGGAGAGTAACCTCTCAAAGAATAACCATTCATGCCCCGCCCCCCTTTCTCCCACACACACAGTAAAAACCTTACTAAATTAAGACTGACCTTTGTAGCACTGCATAAATCATAAGTCAATATTTTGATATATACAAGCACTTTGTTTTTAAAATTAATTGTTTCATCTTAGAGTATGAATTAATTTACACAGGAAGCAATGCTGTGCTATCCAAGAAGGTAAGGCTACTGAGCACTTGAAATGTGGTTAGTCCAAATTAATGTGTGAAAGTGTAAAATACATACCAAGATTTTGAAAACACAGTACCAAAAAAGGATATAAAATGTCTCAATAACTTTTAAGAATTACATGTTGAAATTATATCATGGGGTATATTGGACTAAATGTTATTACAATTCATCTTTTAAAAACAATTTTCAGGGGGCACATGGGTGGCCCAGTCGGTTAAGCTCAGATTATTATCTCAGAGTCCTGGGATTGAGTCCTACCACAGGTTCCAAGCTCAGCAGGAAGTCCGCTTGCCCCTCTCCCTCCACCCATCCCCCTGCTGGTGCTCTCTATCTCTCTCAGATAAACAAATAATATAGATATTTTTAAATATAAATAATTATATCAAAAACTATTGATATACTGTATGTTCACTAACTATACATAATATGTATATATATAAATAAAAACTTCCCCAAAATGGCAACTAGAATTTTTTTTAAGATTTCATTTAGGGGCGCCTGGGTGGCTCAGTTGTTAGATGTCTGCCCTGGACTCAGGTCATGATCCCAGAGTCCTGGATTAAAGCCCCGCATGGGGCTCCCTGCTCAGCAGGAAGCCTGCTTCTCCCTCTCCCTGCTTGTGTTCCCTCTCTCACTGTGTCTGTCTCTGTCAAATACATAAAACTTAAAAAAAAAAAAAAAGATTTCATTTATTTATTTGAGAGAGACAGCAAGAAGAGAATACAAGCAGAGGATAGGAAGAAGCAGACTTCCCGCTGAGCAGGCAGCCAGATGCCTGGCTCAACCCCAGGACCCTGGGATCATGACCCTGAACCCAAGCCACCCATGTACCCCTAGGAAAAAAAAAAATTAAGATTCATTTATTTAAGATTCATTTATTAAAGAGCCAACTAGGGAAGGGCCAGGGAGAGGGAGACATGCAGACTCCCCGATGAGAGGGGAGCTGGAAGCGGGGATCAATCCCAGCACCCTAAGATCTGACCTGAGCCAAAATCAAGAGCAGGGTGCTTGAACCCACCGAGGCACCCAGACACGCCGAAAATTTTAAATTACAGTACAACTGTGACTCCCATCACATTTTTATTAGACAGCTCTGATACAATTTTATCGATCTGAAACGAGAAATTTTGACCTCACCTGGGTATGTGATTTTCCTGTTTGTATGCAAAAAAAGTTTTTCTTTTTAATATATGTTCCTTGAGTTTTTGTCTTCTTTGTTCTAAACAACAAAAAAGCAACAAGTCAACATTTGTTACAATAACAGCAAATAAATATTCACTAAATGAACATCTTCAAAAAATGTTCTTCTAGAGATCAGACTTTAAACACAACAGAAAATTTCCCAATTCAGTACTGACTTTGAAAAATAATCCCATTTTTAAGAGATCGTTACTATAAAAGGTCCCTACAACCATTGCACAAGAATCACATTCTCTTTTGTCTGAAAGTGAAAAATCTGGAGGACATCATTTTCAACTTACGGTTACTGAAAGCCAAGCTTTAAGACACTGAACAGCAGAGTCGAGACACTAGACTCCAAGTTCTAATTTATCAGAACTGGCTTGGGTCTCAGTTTCTTTCCTCTGTACTCCCATGTGCAGGACCAAGAACTAACAATATTATTTCTGAAGACCCAGTCCACCCTGGATATAAAGCCGATTGCGTTAAATTTGAAGCATCCGACAACGCAATCCCACCTCTCCCCAAAACTAGCTCCCCACACAGCCCGCAGGAGCGCCCTGCGCAAGCGCATTCGGCCCTCGAGCTGGGCGCGGCCCCGCCCCCCGCAGGTCCCGAGTCCCCAACCCCCGGGGGCTGGCAGGAGTGCCTCGCAGCCTCCCTCGCTAAACGGACTCGTCCACGCCTGGCCCATCTCCGCCACCAGAGGGTCACGCCCGGCCAGTAACCACCGCACGTGAAGCGCTCAGCCCCGCACACTAACACCACGGACAGGGCACCGCTCTGGTTGTCCATTTCGCTCCTGCTGAGAATGAGGCTGTGAGAGGCCGAGCGATCTGCCCAGGCTTCTCACACAACGGGTAGGGGCTGAAGCTGGTCGGCGGACTCGAGGTCCTGGCGGCTATATCCGAGCGACCCCCTCCCCCACGGTCAACCCCCTACCCCCGTCCCCTCGGGCAAACGAGGCACCTGGGGGTCGCACCGCTCCAGGCACCGCGACCCTCACCTCTGAACGCGGGCTGAGCCCTCTGGCTCGGGGGCAGCTGCAGGTCCTGAGGCACGGCTGGGGTGCTCATGGCCGCTACCGAAGGGGGCCGCGTCTCACCTCTGACAGTCCCGGACTGCGCAAGCCAAGGCCGCGGCACACAGCACGCCGCCCGCCCGGCGGTAGAAGGCGCGGCGTGAATTGAATGAGCCAATGGGCGCCGAGGGGCGGAGCCTGGGCGGCGGGGGCGGGCCGTGCGTCTGCCAGTTTTGGTTAGGGCCGCCCAGCTGAGTGCCCTGGCTGGCCGGACTGGTCAGCTGTTTCCGCGTTGAGCTTGCGACCTTGGGGGTACTGGACTTGCCAAGTCCCTGCTGTGAGGCAGATAGGACTCGTCTGAACGCTCACGGGGCGTGGGGGAAGGCAGACTGGAGAAGTGTTTGGCCGCGCACATGAACCGCGTGTTCGTTGAGGAGGCTGTGAGCACAGACTGCTGTACCCAGAGCAGGTGTATTTCCCTTTCCCCAACTTGACTTCATGGCCATATGACAGCTAGGAAGAGGGTCTGTGGGACTGCTGACAACACTGACTCCTCCTTTGGCGGAGCATCCTGTTTATGCCCACGGAATGACTTCCCTCCGGATTCGTGTTCCAGGCCCCTGGAGGTTAATGTAGGCCTGGACCAGAATGCGAGGTTTGTTCTGATCCTCCCTGGAGTGGGGCACTTTAAGTAAACCAGTATGGATGACAGAGCAACAAAAGGTGTCACTTTAGGTAACTTGTTTGAGCCTGGTTTTGAGCATTCAGGCAGAACCAGAAGGTAACAACTTCTGTACCTCCTGCACAGGTCTGAGAGCCTCCAGAGCTGGCTCCCAACGGTCAGTTCTTCCTGTCTTTCTGCTATTTTCCTAAAGGCACGTATGGTAGCATCTTGCTAATGAGGAAGTTAGTTTGGGATGTTCTGTTTTTTCACAAGTAGGCAGAGAGGCAGGCAGAGAGAGAGAGAGAGAGAGGAGGAAGCAGGCTCCCTGCTGAGCAGAGAGCCCCACGCGGGACTCGATCCCAGGATCCTGAGATCATGACCTGAGCCGAAGGCAGCGGCTCAACCCACTGAGCCACCCAGGCGCCCCCTGTTGTTTTTTTCTTGATGAAATGTGAAGTATAACGTTGTGTGACTTTGCCTGCACTCGAAGCCAGGTCTGGTAGAACCAAGAGCCAAACAGCACCAAGCACCATACCTAAACCAAACCAAACACTGCTGCTTGCACATTACTGTTAATATTGTCTATTATCTACCAAAGTTTCATCAGACAGGCTGGGTAACCACGGATTCCCATTAAGTGACAGAGAACAAAATAGAATGTAAAAAAATAAGTGACTCAAGAATCTCTAAACCATTATGCTAAGGAAAGCCAGCCACCAAAGGTCACACATATGGTATGATTCCATATGAAACATCCATAATCGATAAATCCACAGTGAAATGACACAGATTGGTGATTGCCAGAGGCTACAGGTAGGTGCAAATGGGAAGAGAGCACCGAGCTGTTCACTTTAAAAGAATTATTTTATGTTATGTAAATTTCAGTATTTTTGTAAATGGGCATCGTTAAAAATAGTGACTCAAAGAAAATGTGGAGAGCTCAATAGGCTGAGATGGTGGGTAGAAAATCCTACAAAACTGCTAGGTTTTCCAACATGGCAATTCCCTTTCCATCTCCAGACTCACCCACTCCAAGAATGCTGTCTTTTTAAAGACACTGTTTGAAATATCATCATCGCACAATTGTTGGAGGGAAGGCAGACGATTCTCTAAAAGATCCAAGAGAGGACTTTCTTTGCCAACACAGCTGACATTTAACTGCAGCCACCTGGAGTATAGCTGATCAGCTTCCTGTGAAACAGGGAGAGCACCTGTGAGAGAACAGGATGCGACTATCCAAAGAACAGAAGGAAGACAAAGGCCGGGTAAGGACAGGAAGTCTGGGAAGAAAGGAGCCTAAAGAAAGAGGTAATGGTCCAATGTTAGGCACTGAAGAGGTGTAGTAAGATTGGGACTGAAAGGAACCATTGGATTCAGAAGCTAAGAGGTTCTGGCAAAAATACGCTGTGGACAAGTACAAGATATTGCTGAGAGAAATTCAAGAAACCCTAAATAAATGGAGAGATGAGATGCTTATTATCAGAAGACCCTATGTTGTTAAGATGTCCATTTTCTCCAAGTTCAAGCCCATCCCAATCAAAATCCCAGAAGACCTTTCTATAGACATTGACAGATTCTAAAGTTTAAATGGAAATGCAAAGGATCTAGAGAAGCAAAAAAATTTTGAAACAGAACAAAGTCAGAGGACTAACACTACCCGATCTTCAAGATGTATTATAAAGCCACAGTAATCAAGACAGTATAGCTGGCTTGGTGGAAAGAAAAGGAAAGCAATGGAATATAGGGAATATAGTAGAGACGCCAAAAACCTACTTGGGCCTCTATTGTCACTTGATTTTCCACAAAGTTTCTAAGATAACTCAGTGGAGGAAAGGATGATCTTTCCAACTAATACAAGTACAGAGACAACTGTATGTCCACATGGAAAATGTTAACCATGTCCCTTAACTCACCCCTTATACAAACAAAATAAACCTCAAAATGGAATGTAGACTTAAATGTAAGAACCCAAACTACAAAATCTCCAGAAGAAAACATAGAAGAAAAATCTTAGTGACTTTGTGTTAGGCAATGCTTTCTTAAATAGGAGACAGCACAAACTATAATAAAAAAAAAGTACCCTGGATTTCATTAAAATTAAAACCTTTTGCTCTTCAAAAGTCACTTTAGAAAACTAAAAAACAGGGGCGCCTGGGTGGCTCAGTGGGTTGAGCCGCTGCCTTCGGCTCGGGTCGTGATCTCAGAGTCCTGGGATCGAGTCCCACATCGGGCTCCCTGCTCAGCGGAGAGCCTGCTTCCCTCTCTCTCTCTCTGCCTGCCTCTCCATCTACTTGTGATTTCTCTCTGTCAAATAAATAAATAAAATCTTTAAAAAAAAAAAAAAAGAAAAAGAAAACTAAAAAACAAACTGCAGAGCAGGAGAAAATGTTTGCAAAGCATATTTAATAAAGGACTTCACCAGAATGTGTAAGCACTCTTACAACTCAATTTTTTCAATGTGAAAAAAAAAAAAAATTGCACTTCACCAAAGAAGATAAAAGAAACCAAAAATAAGCACAAGACAGATATCTACCATCCTTAGTCATCAGAAAAATACAATTAAAATCACAAATAGCATTCACTTTGTACTCACTAAAATGGCTAATACTTAAAAGATAGATAATACTAAGCTTTGGCAAGGAACTGGAACTCTCATATTGTTGTACCCAAGTTTTCGCATCTGAGAGACCACCAAGGAGCCCAGCACCGATGCAATCTCATGAGGGTTTATTTGACAAGCTTAAGCTTGGGCCCAAGTATACCCAACACAGCGGAGTAGGGACTTGGACCCCGAGCCAGATTATAGTCAGAATTTTTAAAGGCAGACTAGGGGTGGACTCAGCGGTGGGTGAGGACAAAGGGGGTGTTCAGAAGGGCTATCAGGGTAAAGAAGACTGTCAGGATATTGAAGGCCTGGTTACTATCAAGCCAAGGCCGTTTTCCCCTTTAATGAGGCACTAGCATGAAGACAATTGGGAGTTTCCTGGTGGAATGTCACATTCTTGCTATCAAGCGCCCTTGTTAGTGAGGTTTGGGTTTAGAAGAAATTTAAATTTATTTAGGGCTTGAGGAACTGAGTTATTTGCCTCTGGAAATTGTGCTATTGTTAGATAGCTTCTTTGTTTGTAGATCTCTGGGACATTTGTAAACCAAGGGAGACTCCTGTTTTGCAGGATTGTGATCTCTGCAAGTTAACTATTTGTTTTCCTTTTAGGGCAGTTAGAGGTGGCTGAGGAATGTCACACATACTGTGGAGGGGAGGGGAGCGGGTGAAGAGGGGGTGCAAGGTGCCAGCTTTTGCTTTGCCAAGATGGCTGTACTTATGTCAGGGCTAGATTCAAGGTGGGTACAGACCTGTTTTTCTTGGCCTCCACAATATTACCACTGGTAGTAATACAAAATAATATAGCTACTTAAGAAAACTGGAGGTTTCTTATAAAGTTAAACATGCACTTACCATATGACCCAGCAATTACTCTTCTAGGTATTTACCCAAGAGACATGAAGGCATGTACACAAATGTTTATAGCATCTTTTTTTTTTTTTTAAAGATTTTATTTATTTATTTGAGAGAGAGACAGTGAGAGAGAGCATGAGCAAGGAGAAGGTCAGAGGGAGAAGCAGACTCCCCGTGGAGCTAGGAGCCCGATGTGGGACTCGATCCCAGGACTCCGGGATCATGACCTGAGCCGAAGGCAGTCGTCCAACCAACTGAGCCACCCAGGCGTCCCTGTTTATAGCATCTTGACTCACAATAGCCCTAAGCAGAAAAAAACCTAAATTCTCAACTGATGACAGGATAAGCAAATTGTGGTATACTCATACAATGGACTACTTCTCTGCAATGAGAAGGAACAAATTACTGAAAAATGCAACATGGATAAAATGAAAAAAACTCAGTTTTTCCCTTTCTGTGCAGGGAAACACCCAGCTTCCCACTATTGTGTTTCTTTCCAGTGTGTCTTCTTTACTCTCACACAGAAACACTTCTGACACTTCTGGTCACCAAAGGTGTGGAGGTTCCCCCCCCCCACAACAAGCAATTCTTTGTGACATCAGCCGGGTGTCCCACAATTGAAGTCAATTGTAACACAACCTGGAGAGAATGTCACCACTACAGGCTAAGACTTAATCCCTCAATCCCCCCAAACTCCTTCCCTTCAACTTCAGATGCCAGTGGAAACCTAGGCACTGAATCCCTCCTGGGCTTGAATAATTTCCTAGAGCAGCTCACAAAACTCAAGAGAAGTATTTACATGGGTTTACCAGTTTTTAAAAAGATAACAGAAAGAATATAGATGAATTGTCAGGTGAAGAGATACATAGAACAAGGTCTGGAAGGGTCCAGAGGGTAGGAGTCTCTGTCCCTATGGAGTTGGGTTTGCTACTCTCTCAGAGTGGATGAGTTCACCAACCCGGGAGATCTCCAAACCCCCAACTATTGGGATTTCATGGAGGCTTTTTCATGTAAGCACGGTCAATTATTAACTTTGTTTCTAGTCTCTCACCCTTCTCTGGAGAAGTGGGGGGCCAGATGAAACCTGAAAATTCCAAACTTCTTTTATCAGGGATTTCTGGCGACCAACCCCCATCCAGAAGTCCACCAAGAGTCGCCTCAATAAAACGAAAGATTTTCCTTGTGTGCTTATCACTTAGGAAATTACACAGGGTTTAGGAACTCTATGCCAGGATCCAGGGGCAGAGACCAATAAATATTTTCTATTACCTCACCATGAGTGGGTCTCAAAAGCATGGCATTACATTTAAGAAGCCAGAGACAAAGGACTACATACCTTATGATTCCATTTACATGAAATTCTAAAAAAGACATAGATTTCACATGAATGAAATCATGTGGTATTTGTCTTTCCCTGCCTGACTTATATCACATAGCATAAAGCCTTCTATGGCCATCCATGTTGTCACAAATGTCAGGATCTCATCCTTTTCTTATGGCTGAGTATCTCTCTCTCTCTCTCTCTCTCTCTCTCTCTCTCTATATATATATATATATATATATGTTGGTATATATTGTATTGGTTGACTCCATTCCTTGGTTGTTATAATTAATGCTCCAATAAACATAGAGGTGCATATATCTTTTCAAATACGTGTTCTCAATTTCTTTAATTTTTTTGAAGATTTTATTGATTTATTTGATATATATGGGGAGAGCACAAGCAGGGGAGCAGTAGGCAGAGGGAAAAGAATACCCGCTGAGCAGGGAGCCTGATGTGGGACTCGATTCCAGGACTCTGGGATCATGACCTGAACTGAAGGAAGGTCTTAACCAACGGAGCCACCCAGGCATCCCAGTGTTTTCATTTTCTTTGGGTGAATACCCAGTAGAAGAATTACTAGATCATATGGTATTTCAATATTTCAATTTTTCATTTTTTGAGGAAACTCCATAATGTTTTCCACAATGGCTATACCAATTTACATTCCCACCAACAGTGTACAAGCATTCCTTTTTCTATACATCCTAACACTTGTTTCTTCTTTTTGATTCTAGCCATTCTGACAGGAGTAAGGTGGTATCTCATTGTGGTTTTGATTTAAATTGCCCTGGTAGTTAAAGATGAGCATCTTTTCATGGGTCTGTTGGCCATCTGTATGTGTCTTCTTTAGAAAAATGTCTACTCAGATCCTCTGTTCATTTTTTAATGAATTTTAATATCAGATGTATCATTTGCAACTATCTTCTTTTATTCAGTAGGTTGCCTTTTTGTGTTGATGGTTTCCTTTGCCATGCAAAAGCTTTTTATTTGGTGTAGTCCTAATTATTTTTGCTTTTGTTTTCTCTACCTGAAGAGACATATGTAAAAAAAAATGTTCCTAGGCTTATTAACAAAGTAATTACTTCCTATGTTTTCTCCTAGGAGTTTTAGTATTTCAGGTCTTACATCTAGGTCTTTAATCCACTTTGATTTTATTTTTGTGTAAGGTATAAGAAAGTGGTCCAGTTTCATTCTTTTGCATGTAGCTGTCCAGTTTTCCCCAATACCATTTATTTTTAATTTTTTAATTATTTTTATTAACATATAATGTATTATTTGCCCCAGGGGTACAGGTCTGTGAATTGTCAGGCTTACACACTTCACAGCACTCTTCATAGCACATACCCTCCCCAAAGTCCATAATGCAGCCACCCTCTCCATACTCTCTTTCCCCTGGCAACCCTCTGTTTATTTTGTGAGATTAAGAGTCTTTTATGGTTTGTCTCTCATCCGATCCCATCTTGTTTTGTTTTTTTTTCCTTCCCTAACCCCCACACTGCCTCTCAACTTCCTCATATCAGGGAGCTCATATGATAATTGTCTTTCTCTGATTGACTTATTTCACCCAGCCTAATACCCTCTAGTTCCAACCACGTTGTTGTAAATGGCAAGGTTTCATTTCTTTTGATGGCTGCATAGTATTCCATTGTATATATATACCACATCTTCTTTATCCATTCATCTGTTGATGGACATCTAGGCTCTTTCCATAGTTTGGCTATTGCCAACACCATTTATTAAAGAGATTGTCTTCCCCGTTGTATATTCTTACCTCCTTTGTCACAGATTAATTGACCATATAATCATGGGTTTGTTTCTGGGCTCTCTAGTCTGTGCCATTTGTTTATGTGTTTATTTTGTGCCAGTAACATACTATTTTGATTACAGCTTTGTAATATATTTCTTGAAGTCTGGGATTGTGATACCTCCAAGTTTGTTTTTTTTTTCTTTCTCAAGATTGCTTTGACTATTTGAAGACTTTTGTTGTTCCATACAAATTTTATTATTCTAGTTCTGTGAAAAATGTTGTTGGTATTTTGATAGATATTGCAATGAATCTGTATACTGCTAGTATCTAGTCTTATAACAACAGAAATCTTCCCATTACATACTTAAAAAATCATAATGTGGAATAAATTTAATTAGTGATAATTGCAATACATGTATCTGCAGTTTTGAACATTTTACCATTATTACAGAAGAATTTCATAATTAAAAAAATTATATTTTAGGAGAGGAACATAATGCCTGCAGAAAAACAAAACTCACAAATTAAGCTTTTCTTCTACTATCTCTAGCTTTCTTCCCATATCTTTGCCCTGGTTTTTGTCCAGAGGTTTATGATCTATGATATATAAGATACTTAGCTCAAAAGGTATAAAACCTATGGTGTGTGTGGTGTGTATGTGTGTGGCTTTGGTCATGAGATTGCATTTTGGGGTGGTCTTCCACAGCTCATAGGAAACAAGGGATCCTGTACCATCTTCCCTACGTGTAGTGGAACACTCAGATCACAGAACCCAACCATGTACACTTCTATTATCTCTCTTCTTTTTAGGGAACTCACTGTGGTGAAGTGTTTTAATCTTGACTTGCATCCTGAGCAAAAGATGGTACTTTCCTTGCCCCTGCAGGATTCTCAGCTTTCCTTCTCCCTGGTTCTCATCTTTGAACACTTCTCCCAAGTCAGGGATCTAGGGGAACTAACCCATGGGAATCCTGACAGCCCTGTCCATTGGATTTCAACATCTTTCTGCTTTCACTTAGATGCTGTGATGATTAATTTTATATGTCAACTTGGCTGGGCCCCACGGTGCCCTGATATTTGGTCAAATATTTTTGTGCAGAGTGTTTCTTTGAGGGTGTTTTTGGGTGAAATTGATGTTTAAATTGGCAGACTCCACGTAAAGCAATTGCTCTACATAATGTGGGTGGGCCTCATCTAATCAGTTGAAAGACCTGAACAGAACAAAAGGCTGACTCTGCCTACTCACAGCAAGAAAAGCTCAACAAATAATGACTTTCAGACTCAAACTGGAACATCTGCTCCTCTTAGTTCTCCAGATCAATGGCCCTGGTGGAATTTGGACTTGAACTATAACCTTAGCTTTCCTGGGTCTCCAGCATGCTTGCCAGTTCTGAAGGTTTTGGACTTGCCAGCATAGATAACAGCACAAGCTAATTCTTTATCCCATCTTTTTCTCTGGAGAACTCTGTCTAATATAGATACCCTGTTCATATTCTTGGATATATTATCAGGTAGGTCCTCTGGCCTACTTCATTTTCATTTACTGACATGTCTGACACATGACATTTCTACTTGCTCCAGCTTGGAAAGAGAAAACTCTTGGATTATCCCAGCAGCTGTGATATGTCAGGCTTCCTCTTTGTTTACTGCAAACTGTGTGGCCTCTCAAGGGCAGAAAGCATACTTTGTTTTCATGTCCACACTGCCCAACATTTTGATCATTGCAAAGTCCAGGAAAAACTGTACAATTTCACATCAGACTAGGACACTTAGCTTACATGATGTACTTTTAATAGGAGAAAAGATTTTTTTAAAAAATATAAATAATGCTAAAAAAATGCTAATGCTAAAAAAAATCAGGAAATGACAGTAAATGCTAATTTTAAAAAGAAAATCAGGAAATGACAGTAAATGATCACATGTAATGATGATATTTTACCATGAATAAAATGTCAAAGTTTAGTGCTTTGGGATATTTTCATGAAATAAAATGAAAGATACAAAAACAGAAAAGAAGGGTCAGAAATACACCAGAATACACACAGGATTTTAGAACATGATGAAGGTGGCAATTTAATTCAGTGGAGAAAAGATGGTTTCTGTTCACTGGAAAGAGTCTTACCTTTCTCATAGAACCTGCACTACAGATCAGTGACTCCATGATTAGGAGAAATACAGAGCCCTGGGAACAAAGGGAGTCTTCCCTCCACCCCTCCGCCACATGGGCAGGTGAGCAACTTTAGGACCTGAAAGACTGGGACCAGAGTGAGGTAAGTGGCCTCACATTCATGGCCTGGCCTTACTCTCCTTGCCCTATTCATGGCCTGTTGATCTTGCCTTTATTTAAAATGGGTATTTTATTTATCATGGATTTTTTTAAAATTAATTCTGATTTTTAAAAAACAAACTATTTTACTACACCAAAATAAAAACCTTTTGGACAGCAAAAGAACACAAAAAAGCAACCTACTGAATGGGAGAAGATCATTGCAAATGATACATCTAATTAGAGGTTAATATCCAAAATATATAAAGAACTTATACAACTCAACCCCTCAAAAACAAATAATCCAATTAAAATAGGCAGAGAATCTAAATAGATACTTTTCCAAAGAAGATATACATACAGATGGCCAACAGACACATGAAAAGATGCCCAACATCACTAACCAAGGAAATGCAAATTAAAAACCACAATGAGATATCACTTTACACCTGTCAGAATGGCTAAATTAAAAAAGACTAGAAATAACAGGTGTTCATGAGGATGTGGAGAAAAAGGAACCCTTATGCACTTTGGTGGGAATGCAAACTTGTGCAGCCATTATAGAAAACAGTATGGAGATTCCTCAAAATACTAAAAATAGAATTACTATATGATCCAGTAATTCCACTACTCGGTATTTACCCAAAGAAAGTAAAAACACTCATTCTAAAAGATATATGCACTCCTTCATTTATTGCAGCATTAATTAAAATAACCAAGGTATGGAGGTGACCAAGTGTCCATTGATAGACAAATGGATAAAGAAGAGGTGGTACATGTATATGTATATATATATAGAGAGAGATCTCTATATATATAGAGAGAGTATTACTCAGCCTTAAAAAGGATAAGATCTTGTGATTTGTGGCAAAATGGACATTGAAAGTATTATACTAAGTGAGATAAGTCAGAGAAAGACAAATACTATATGATTTCACTCATATGTAGAATCTAAAAAACAAAATAAATGAATAAACAAAAAGCAGAAAGAGACCCATAAATACAGAGAACAAGCTGATGGTTGCCAGAGGGGAAGGGGATGGGGAAAGGGCAAAATGGGTGGATGGGAGTGGGAGAAACAGGCTTCTAGCTGTGGAATAAGTCATAGGAATATAAGGTACAGAATGGGGAATATAGTCAATTAAGAAAAAAGAACAAAAATCCCAAACATATTGCTTTAACATATTATTCATATGGATCACTGAATTTTTTGGCATGTCCTTAGGTTTTGCACCTGAGAGGAGTGCCTCCCTCCCCTCACCTGAGTGCTCATCTTGCCCAGTTTGGGAGGAACCAGCAGCTTCTCTTACCAGTGGCACTGGAGAGGAGTTGAATACTACCTGACACATGGTGGGTATTCAATAAATGTTTTTTGAATACTTGTTGAATGAGTAAGAAGGCCGAGAACCAAGAAGCCTATCTTGAAGTGATTCAGAAGAGATGTTCTCAACTTACCATCCTACTTGGCTATGGTCCCCTGGGAAAAACCACCTGTCAGTCCTTGTCATGTGAGATCTTAATAGGCTGCCTTGCATAGGCAGTGTAAGATCTCACATATAAAGTGATTAAGAGAAACTGGACAGTGGCTTAAAGGAGAAGGAACAAGATGAATTAAAATAGGATGTCACTGTGGAGTGTGAACTCAGGGAAGTCATAGAAGAAAATGTTATTAAAAATTCAATGAGGGGCGCCTAAATGGCTCAGCGGGTTAAACCTTTGCCTTCAGCTCAGGTCATAATCTCAGGGTCCTGGGATCAAGCCCCACATCGGGCTCTCTGCTCAGCAGGGAGCCTCCCCTCCCACACCCCCCCCCCCCCCCCCCCCCCCCCCCCCGCCTGCTTCTCTGCCTACTTGTGATTTCTGTCTGTCAAATAAATAAAATTTTAAAAAAATTGAATGAGAACTCTATGTAGATGTGATCAGAACAGTCACACAGGTGTTTCTGGAACTAAAAAATATTCTAGAACTTTAAAAAATGCGCAATTTAATAATTCATCAGAAGAATTAGAAAAGTGAATGATCGCTGGTAAAAACACAAGTTCAGACCCCAAATACATAGAAATGAATTCATATGATGAGGAAAAAGGTAGCAGTCATGGGAGACAGACAGTTATGACAGGTTTAAAATACACAAATAAAGGTCCCAAAGGGGCAAAAAAAAAAAAAAAAAAAAGAACACATAGACCAGAAGTAATAATCAAATAAATGATAGAGGAACACACTTCTGAAGAAGACAGAAATTTGAGTCTTCAACTTGAAAACATCATCTCACAGGCGGTATCAACAAAAATGATAATGTCTACAGTAGACAGAACGACTTGGCCTGGGAAAAAGACCAGTTTGCAGGTGGCACTGTGTCCTTGTTAAGAAAGTTCCCAGTATGCAACAAGCTGTCTAAAATGTGTGCAAACTCTTTAAAGCAGTAATTCTATTTCAGGAAGATACTCTTAAGAAAATAGTTCCAAAGCCCCCAAAATACATCAGTTGTGGGAGTACAAATATAGGTACTCGTTTATAACGTAAAGATGTAAATAAAATGAACAGGGACAGCGAAAGAAGCCCAGCCCATGCGATTGGCAGCCATGGACGGGTTTGTGGGGACAGCACACAGATAACTTATGGAAGATCCATAGATTAAAATAGTGTGTAGAGTAAATACGTGAGGTCCGTGTTGACGCTGAAAATGTGTGAACGAAAATGATCTTAATGGGGAAGAAAGAGGGCACAAAATGGTACTTTCATATTGATGGCAGTTATATAAAAAACCGTTCAGGCCGTAAATCCTTATTTGAAAAGAAAACCACCTTTTATGAACGTGGTTACACGCTGGGCCCTGACAAGGAAATGGCACAAATATACAAAAATAATGCACAATTAGAAAGTCCGGCTGTGGCCTGGCCTTTGTCTAAGTCTCTGGTAAGCTCTGGGTCTGCGCCCCCAAAAGAGCTGGAGAAAGGTTGGTGGGGGACGTTCCCGCCGGGCCACAAGCCGCCCGCCCGCCAGGGGGCACTCCACGCACGACTCCACGGTCTCAGGCACCGTCCCCGCCCGGTCTCCGCCCCGCCCACCGCCAGGGGGCGCCGCAGGCTGCCCAGGCTCGGCTCGCCGCCCCCGAGCGCCGGCGCGGGCCAGCGGCAGAGGCCGGCCTGTCGGCGGCCATGGACCGCTTCTTGTGGACGAGCGGCCTCCTGGAGATCAACGAGACCCTGGTGATCCAGCAGCGCGGAGTGCGCATCTACGACGGCGAGGAGAAGGTGAGGGCTGCCTCCGGGACGGTGCGCGGTCTGGCGGGCCTGCGGGGCCTCCCCGCCCGGGCCCCGAGTCCCCACCCTGCGGCGCGCGGGGTGCGGCGGGGACGGTAGACGAGTGGCCGGGTGCCGGCGCCTCCGGCCCGGGCTCGGCCGTGGTGACGGCGGGCCGCGCCGCGCGGGCCCGGTCTGCCCGGCCCCCTGACCCGGGGTGCCTCCGTGACCGGGTGCGGCGGTTGCGCGTGGGATCTGCCCCACAGAGCGGGCGGTAGTGCCCTGCAGGGGTTTCCGAGAAGCGCGTCCGGGTCTCACCGGGACGCCTTTCTGAAGGCTCTTCCCCCCGCCCCCTTTTTTCCGGGAATGACTTTAGAAAGGAGTCTAGAGCGTGTGTTTGGGAAAGTGGTGTGGTAGGCCGTGCCTTGTCATGCGGGCGGAAACCTCAGGAGATGCGCTTGCGAATGCGGAGAAGTGTTCCCAGCGTGAGCGCTCGGGGCCGCCTTCCGTCCGGCTGTTAGCGAGGGGGAGCCGGGGCCGGCGCGGCTGGGGCTGGGGCTGGGGCTGGGGTTGGGGCTGGGGCTGGGGCTGGGGCTGCACCCCACCCCCCCCCCGGAAGAGCCGCACTCCAGAGACGAGCCTTCTGGAGAGGGAGAGGAAGGCTGCTTTCCCCGGGAAGACGGTGGACTAACGCCCCAAAGAACCATCCTCCCGGTCCAGGCGAAGCCGGAAGGGCTTAGAGGGGAAGGCAGGGTAGGGGGGACGGGGAGGCGGGGTTCTCCGTGTAAGGGAAGCAGGTGCCGAGGCGGTTAGTCCGAGGGGGACATGACCCTGAACAGACTTGCTGGCATCAGCCGCAGCTGTTTCCCAATGCGGTCAGCCTTTATTTTCAGGGCAAGTCTGGTCCACTCCTCAAGGCCAGTGGTCTGCAAGTCTCAGGGAGGTAGGTTCGTCCCCTGCACACCAAGGGAGTTTGGCCAGCCCGCGCGGAGCGCCGAAGCTTGAGGTTACAGGGCTGTTGCCGAACTGCTAACCTCCCCTGGCTGAGATGTATATAACCTGGAATCAGAAAAATGTCAAAAACCCATTTATTCAGCAACGTTTTTTAGTTTCCAGAAGTTTTCACTTGCTCTCTCTTCTTCTTTGTGGTTTCGTTCATGAAACTTCCTTCTCTACTTTTGCGTTTGTTCCTTGACTCACAGCATTTCCTGGTCCGTGTCGGCAGAAGCTTGAGACTTATGTCCTCCTACGTCTTGGAGGGCAGAGGTTACCCAGATATCTAGGGGCACAGTGGACACGGCATAGGACCCAGGTGTTCTGCCTCCCTGAGGGTATTTTCCGTGTACTTTGTTGCCTCCATTATCAAGTCCAGGTCTTTTTCTTAAAATAATTTGCTTGGATTTGCTTGATTTCCTGCCTTAGCACTTTTATTGACTTGATCTCAAATTGGGTTTCCATCTTTTGGTTGGAGTGACTAACTCCAACTAACTAACTAACTAAACGTTTTCAACAACAAGGTTACAATCTCTGGAACTTTTTCTAGTTATTCATTCTTAAATTTTACTTTATTTTTTCAGTGTTCCAAGATTCATTGTTTATGTACCACACCCAGTGCTCCATGCAATACATGCCCTCCTTAATACCCACCACTAGGCTCACCAAACCTTTCACCACCCGCCCCCCCCCCTTCAAAACCTTCAGGTTGTTTCTCAGATTCCACAGTCTCATGGTTCATCTCCCCACTCTGATTTCCCCCAGTTCACTTTTCCTTTCTTTCTCCCAGTGTCCTCCATGCTATTCCTTACGCTCCACAAATAAGTGAAACCATATGATAATTGACTTTCTCTGCTTGACTTATTTCACTCAGTAAAACCTCCTCCAGTCTTTGGAGCTTTTTAAATGGGAAGCATAATCAAAGTCCCCTCCGTTAGCCGGTTTGATGATGCCTCCCTCTCAGTACTGAGTGACAATCGTAGACTGGTATTCAGAGACTCCACTAAAGACAGTCCGTGTTGGAAGTCACACTTTTGCAAAACATCACACCCTGTTATGTGTAACTCCAGTATGCAAATTAGGAACATCTTGGCTGGCACATAATAAAACTAGGATCTATTTACCTCTATTTAAGACAACAAAAAGTCAAAACCATGAGTACCTGTATATGGAAGAACCATTGCTAAACCAGTGTATTCTAATGTTTCCTTTTAAGTTTTTGCTTCTTTTAGCAGACAAGTAGATATAGTTATCAGAGGATTAATAAAAAAGTATTGGGAAAAATTTAGTAAGACCCTTTGATCTATTGAGGAATTCTTAACTGTTCTAAAAGCTGAAGATGGTGAGGGAGGGATGTAGGTTCCTGAAACTGAAGCAGAGCTCTAAGACAAGCCTGCTCACCGCTGCAGTCCCGGAGCTGCAAGGAATGAGTCACTGGCTGAGCCATACCCAGTGTGGCTGAGGGCTTAGGCTGATTCCTGGGGGAAAGTCCCGTGTCCTGGCTTCCTCCATCTGCTGGAAGGCTTCCAGACCTCATGTGGTCTGAAGACTCTAGGAAGCTCCCTATTGGCCTCCAGGGAACTTGAACTCTGGTCAAGCTCCCTTTCAGTATCTTGCACTAGCTCCCTTGGTCTAGGGTACTTGAGTCCAGTCAGTGTGGCCTTCATAGCTGTGCATCCTGACCCATTCCCGAGGCAGGTGTGCACATCCCAAGGCAGGGGTGTACTTGGCCGTCTACTAGATCAGGCGGTAGCTCCCGAGGGCAGAAAGCGTGCCTTACTCATCCTTGCATCTTTTGGCTCATTGAGGGTATGAAGTACCTGGGGGAGGGGGGAAAGAGACCCGAGTAATTAGAGCACCTACTGTGTCCCAGGAGCTTTACATATAATCTCATTTACTCTTCTCCGTGGGCATAGGAGGTGATATTTTATGGATGAGACAATGACTGTTAGAAAGGGGCCTGCCCACCCACACACAGTTAGTTAGCCGGAGACACCAGAGTGAGATCTCTTGATCAGACTCCCAAAGCCTGCACTCGGTTCACTTGGCTGCGATGCTTCATGAACACAGTAGCCACCAGCGTCAGACTCTGTAATGTTTAATATAGTCGATACTCTCAGAGATGAAGACACAGAGGCTCTTAGTTGATAGCTGAGGAAACTGTGACCTGTCTGAGGTCACACACTTAGTATTTGGTGAAGCCCCAGTAGACTGCTTTTCCCACCGCCCCAGCACCCAAGCACCTCTTGTGAATAAATGCATGCCTGCTTGTTTCTACAGGCATAGTTTTCATGGGCCCATTATGACGGGATAGTGTGTTGTTTTCTTAAGCAGCGTAGACAGGTCATTTGTTTAAATTCACACAAGCCTCTATAGCCTCAGCTAATTTAAAAATATAATGAAAGCAGGTTAGTAGTGTATAAAGAGGCAAGTTGGCAACATACACTGGGAGACTTGGAAAATGTGTATTTTCTTTCAGCTAGGTATTTCACTTTTAGGGATTTACCCCTGGGAAATAATCAGAGATGCATAAAAATATAATGAATGAGGATGCTCGTCTCAGCATTGTTATATATATTCTATATTATTACATATATAGAAAATTGGAAGCAATCTGAATGTCCCCCAGAGGGTTTTGTTAATTAAATATGATATGCCCTAATCAACATGAGGAATTGTTAACGATAGGCCACCATTTAAAAAAGCAAGTTATAAAACTAAATATAATGAATTCATTTTATTTAAAAATTATTCACACATGCACGCACACACATATAATATACATATATATTTTATATATATATATATACATGTGTGTATTCTTTGGCTGGTGTGATTATGAGCGATTTCATTTTCTTTTTTAGACTTAAACCTTTTTTCCCCCAGATCTTCAATAGTATATTGCTTTTATAACAGAAAAATGTTAAATAATAAAACAGGGTAAGAGCTTATCCAGCTAATGCCCAAGTTAGATCAACCTTTAAGTAGTTAAAATTATTCTAGCTCTGAGTGGCAGGAGCAAGCCAGCCTAAACTTGTCTATCAGGTTTAGCTCATAATCCCTTGGAATCCCTGAAGGGAAGTATTACACAATTCTTCACTTAGAACAGCAGCATTTTACGTTTGCACATTGTTAATTGACATAGCAATGGAACAGACTCTGCCTTCAGCTTTATAATCACATCCTTATGCTTGAACTTCAGTAAGAGAAAGTGCATTTTCTTAATCGGAACTGTTATGCTGTCATGTAGCATCGTGTACTCTCAAGTTGATAAAATACTTGTTTTTGGAAAAGGGAAATCTTACACATTGACAAAAAAGAAGTTTTTAAAATCTCTTAAACTCAGTTATTTGGTTTCGCATAAACATTTGGAGCCAGACTGAATTAAGTGCCAGAAGTACATGTATTTAACTTCTGATTCGGTAGGAAATATGGAACTCATCAAGTTTTTTCTCTGAGGGGTTGAAGTGCCTTTGTGGAATGATACCTCACAGAGTGTATTTAAACTAGATGGCTCAGTAGTTCTCTTACCATCAAAGCTTATTAACCATATTGATAATGACTAACATATTAGTAATATAGTCACACCTTACTCTTAGAAAACAGTTTTTAAAAATTGATATTAAAAAGAGGATTGGTTTTAATCCAAGAAGTTTATTTTTGACAGAGAAAGTGTTTCTGTATATGTTTGATTTAACAAAAAATAATTTATGTATATTTCAAACTACACGAAGTTATGTATGTCTCTAACAAATTTCTTATTTTTTTTTCATTAGGCAAATAATAAAGTGGTTAAATATGGGTAGGCCAAAAGAAGAAACTTGAAATAATTAGTATTCCTACTACCCATAAACAATTGCTTTTGGCACATTATCCATCTGTTTGTGTGTGTGATCATGTTATGTATACCACTTTGAAACCTAGGTTTTCTTTGTTAATATCATGAGTATCTTGTAATATATTGTCAATTTGCATACATAACTATGTATGCATATTTA
Organism: Mustela erminea; assembly: GCF_009829155.1. Lineage (NCBI taxonomy): Eukaryota > Metazoa > Chordata > Mammalia > Carnivora > Mustelidae > Mustela > Mustela erminea. The sequence goes on from NC_045628.1 coordinate 62,987,039, forward strand.
TGATTATTTTTGCTTAATGATATATACATGTTCTAATCGGTTATTCATTGGCTTTTTAACCCGCTTATTTTATTTTATTTTATTTTATTATTTTTTAAAGATTTTATTTACTTATTTGTCAGAGAGAGAGGGAGAGAGAGCGAGCACAGGCAGACAGAATGGCAGGCACAGGCAGAGGAGCCCGATGTGGGACTCGATCCCAGGACGCTGGGATCATGACCTGAGCCGAAGGCAGCTTGCTTAACCAACTGAGCCACCCAGGCGTCCCTAACCCGCTTATTTTAAATTCAAAAGGATTATTTGTAATAAACTGGACCCCAATGAAAATGCTTTCCTTTGAGTTTTTTTTTACTTAAATAAGTTTTTTTTATTTGAGTACAGTTGACACACAATGTTATATTAGTTTGGGGTGTACAGCATTCATAGTGATTTGACAAGATTATACATTGTGCTGTGTTCCGCACAAGTGTAGTCACCATCTGTCTGAATGCAGTATCATCCTTCCCCCTCTGAGTTTGTCTTGTAAGGTGGCCTTGATATGGGACCAGCCTTACAACTTAAGAAATAACTAACTACTCAAAAGGATATAAGCAAGTCCTACTTTATGACAGATTCTACTTCCTAGTAATTAAATAGAAGCTTCCAATATATTTCTTAATTTTAACAGAAATGAAAGAATTTGATATATTATCTCTTGGATTCAGACTCTAAAATTTGCTTATTTATATGATTTTCAATGCATAATAACAGAGGATGAGGATTAAGGGTTTGGTCCTAAAGACACAGCAGACTTTTTTTGTGTGTGCAATTGTATTACAGTTTTACGAACTTTTTTACAATTATATTTTGAGTAGGTGACACAATGCCATGAGGAAGAGGGTGGTGGGGTTATGGACATTGGGGAAGGTATGTGCTATGGTGAGTGCTGGTGATTCACAGACCTGTACCCCTGGGGCTAATAATACATTATATGTTAATAAAAAACTAAAAAAATTCAATTGATAGTGAAGTGGTTAGTTTTAAAAGGGGGCCTTTGCTTTTCTTCTTCCCATTTCCTCACACTTTTTCAGAGATAATCTTTGTTAACAGATCAGTGAGTATTCCTTTTATATCTTTTCCTACTACTTGGGTGTGTGTATGTGTGTGTGTGTACACACAGACATATGCATATATCTCACAATGTAGTTTGGGGAATATGGAGATGATCTCCATCTTCTATCTGATTACATTATATGTGATGTGCTGCAAGTTGCTTTCGCTCCCCACTAACTCTGTCACAGAATTCTGTGATAGTCCATGCAGTTCTACCTCATTCTTTTTAACCTCTCATGGATTCCAGAGTATGAATGTATCATACTTAACTACTACCCTGTTGTTACACATCTAGGTTGTTTGTGATTTTTTCCTAATTTTATTAAGGTTGCATATATATATATATAGAGAGAGAGAGAGAGAGGGAGAGAGCGCGAGAGAGAGCGCGCTTACAAAATGTGTAACATTGCTTCTCTTTAATTTGTGGCAAGCCTAATTCTCTAGTGTTTATATGATTAACTTAACTATTGTGCAACTTGTGAGGAGGAAAATCTGGACCACATTGCGTGATACATCATTAATGTTTTGTGATGATCTTGTCTTTCTAGATAAAATTTGATGCTGGGACCCTCCTTCTTAGTACACACCGACTAATTTGGAGAGATCAGAAAAATCATGTAAGATAAAGAGTTTTTTAAAAAATATGTTTTAGGTTTTAAATCATTGAAGTCTTTCTTTCTTTTTGTCAAAACTAAAAAATGCAGTAAATTTCCATTTTCAGAATGTTAAAAGAGTGTGTCTCATGTGATCTTTCTGAATGGAGTGCAGAGAAAGGAGTTAGGGGTTGTCCCTCATTCAACTCCAGAAAAGTCTGTAATTGCTGAGTAGAGAGAGAATCATGGTCACTCCTGTTTTAAAACATCAGTTAGAACCTACTTCATACCCGAATGTTCTGTGTGTAATAAGAATATTTCTCACAGTCATTGTCAGGGGTCTTCAGAACAACCTGTTCCTGAGACTCTGGGAAGAAAGGTCTGCTGGGAAGTACATGCTTTTACCTAGATATTGAGAAGAATGGCCTCTAAGTCACTCAGCACGAGGAGAAACCTCCCTGTTGTTTCATCTCTAGGAAGAGAGAACAAGTTATGTGTATAAAGCTATTTTAACTCCAAAGAGCTTTAACTTGAAAGTGTATGTTTGTATTGTTGCCAGTAAAAGAAGTAATCTATGGTATTTTCATAATTGCTGCCCATTCCACCATGAAATTTGAATTTTACAGTCAAACTATATACTGAGGCTCTTTGAAAGGCCACTAACTATTGCAAAATCTGACTCTTTTTGTCCCCCAAGAATCAGTATTTCCTCCCTTAGTGGTGACATCACTGTTGTTGGTAACGCATACCTTCCAACTGTTAATCACGTCTAATTCTTCTAAAAGAAGTATGTATTTAGGAAAAAGTCTTTTTGGAAGATAGGTGTCCTTAAAACATATGTTTATAAACTAATCTTAGTATCATTTTTTGATTTTCATATCAAGAGGCTAATTAAGAAACCCTTAGACCTATTGAATGCCAATCATTTATAGTAACTTAAAATTAAATGTACTAATAAAGGGAACCTACATCAGTATATTTGTTAAAAATGGTGAGTGAAGTGTAGAAAAAAAGAAAAAAAGATCACCTGTGTAGCACTCCTTAAAGTTGTTTTGATTTGCCTGTTCTGTTTTTCTTTTTTTTTTTTCCATAGAAGGATAGCTTACATGTAAAAAGTTTTCATATAAGTACCGAAAAAGATGTACCTATGGTAAAAACGAAGATGGTTACAGCAGCTTTTTTTTTTTTTTAAGATTATTTACTTATTTATTTGTCAGATAGAGATTACAAGTAGGCAGAGAGGCAAGCAGAGAGAGAAGGGGGGAAGCAGGCTCCCTGCTGAGCAGAGAGCCCAATGTGGGACTCAGTCCCAGGACCCTGAGATCATGACCTGAGCCAAAGGCAGAAGCTTAACCCACTGAGCCACCGACGCGTCCCCAGCTTTTAAAACTCTTACATTCTTCCATGTGGCAAAATGCCACCACATTACTGTTTTCATTCCATTTTCCTTCAGTTTATTTAAGGAATAAAATCATTTTATTATTTTTTAAATTGTTTTTATTATTAAGTACACATACATGACACTCTATTAAATACTATAAAACAAGGTTTTCTGACAAGGAGACTTTTTGAATCACATTTTGTATGGTTTCCTTCTAGGAGTGCTGCATGGCCATTCCTCTTTCCCAAATCGTGTTCATTGAAGAACAGGCAGCTGGAATTGGGAAAAGGTGAGGTGTCTCTGATGCAGTCTTTTTTCACAAAAATGTCCCAGTCAAGCTATTATTACCAACTTAGATTTATTGTTGTGCCATGGCTGCATATGTGGGAATGAATCTGATGATTGTTTTGGGGGGCTTTATAAAGAATAGTCGTTGGTCAGAAGCTCCCCTAGGAAGATACTACGTTAAACTCATGGATAAATGGACAAATTAAGTACTACGATTTGCTGTAATATCCTTGGGTCAAAATAAGTGTTGGCCAGCTGTCATTTCATGTCTTTCCACAAGCATTCGCTTTGACATGTCTGTGAATCTAGTACTTAAAATCAGAAGTGACTCATCCGAGAAAAATGACTGATTTTACTCCTATTTCTAGTTGATCATTAAGTTTCTTCACTTTGACATTTTTGGATATCAGTGTTAAATAGAGTTTCATAATATTTATTGTCCAAACTGGGACATTTATAAAAGTAATAGGTGGTGCTGTTTATTATATTTAATCATTTTTTAAAAAGATTTACTTATTTGAGAGCAAGAGAGCAAGTCAGGACGATGAGGGGAGTGGCAGAGGGAGAGAATCTTTCAAGCAGACTCTCCACGGAGCACAGAGCCCAAAGAGGAGTTTGGATGAGGAGCTTGATCCCACGACCCATGAGATCATGACCTGATCTAAAACCAAGAGTCTGATGCTTAACTGACTGAGTCATCCAGGTGCCCTGGGGGTGCTGTTTATAATTGGATCAAGGAAGCATAAAATGGGACAGTTTTAGACAAACCAGGACATGTCATCACCCTGGTTTAAAGCCGCACGTTAAAATGTTTCTTTTTAATCAAGTACAGATAAATCTGGCTTTTATTTTAAGTGCATGTAATTGAGGGCAACTTATGAACAAGTATTGCTGATAAGAATTTTGTTTTCCTTGTGGGCCCATTTTGAGCTTTAGTATAGTTATTTCAGTAGAGGTGAAACAGATACAGAACTTCACTGAAAATGCAATGCATGCGTTAGTTATAGTGTATAGCTAGCATGCAAGATTGTTTATTTGACATAAAAGAAACCGACATTTTAGAAAGGTTAATAAAAGTACAGACTTTAGGTTATTTCTATAATTTTTATTTTTCTCTTTTTTCCATCTGAGTTTTGTTTTGTTTTGTTTTGTTTTTTTAAAAGATTTTACTTATTTATTTGACAGAGAGAGATCACAAGTAGGCAGAGAGGCAGGCAGAGAGAGAGGGGAAAGCAGGCTCCCTGCTGAGCAGAGAGCCTGATATGGGGCTCCATCCCAGGACCCTGAGATCATGACCTGAGCTGAAGGCAGAGGCTTGACCCACTGAGCCACCCAGGCACCCCCCTTCTTTTTTTAATGAAGATACAATTGCATACAATATTGTATGAGTTTCGAGTGCACCACATAATGATTAGATATTTGTGTATATTGCTTTTCTTAAGTTCTACAAAGTAAAACTTGAAGGTGTTGCAAATCATTTGAATTTTCCTCTGCTGTGTTCCAAGAAAATTTAAACTGTATAACAAAAATTGTTTAAAATATTTATCTTCCTGGGTGCCTGGGTGGCTCAGTTGTTAAGTGTCTGCCTTCTTCTCAGGTCATGATCTCAGGGTCCTGGGATCCAGCCCCGCATTGGGCTCCCTGTTCAGCAGGAAGCCTGCTTCTCCCTCTCCCACTCCCCCTGCTTGTCTTCCCTCTCTCGCCATGTCTCTCTGTCAAATAAATGAAATCTTTAAAAAAAAAAATATTTACCTTCCCATTAGTATCTTATTTTTTAAACATCTCCAGTGAGGAAGAATTTAATAATATGTCATGTAAACATTTCTCAAATATTCTCTTTATTCTCGGCCCTCTTGCCCCAAGCAATTACCATATTTCATCGATTCAAAATTGTCCATATAGTTTCACCTTTTAACCTGTCCCCTCCCAAGATCCTTCTCTGATTGGGTGGTTTTTAAAATCTTTTTTTTTTTTTTAAATTTATTTATTTGAGAGAGAGACAGTGAGAAAGAGCATGAGTAAGGAGAAAGTCAGAGGGAGAAGCAGACTCCCCATGGAGCTGGGCGCCTGATGCGGGACTCGATCCCGGGATTCCGGGATCACGACCTGAGCCGAAGGCAGTCGTTCAACCAACTGAGCCACCCAGGCGTCCCTGATTGGGTGGTTTTTTTAAACTTGAAATAATGGTAATTGAATGACCTGCGAAATGAATATATTTAAAAACTGGCCCGGATCTTTTTTGCCGACTTGGAGATTTCTTAAACTTCACTTTGTCTTATAATCTTCAGTTCTTCACTGAGTTTCCTTTGACAAAATCTGATCGTGGGGCTCAGGTTTTTCTGTTTTAAAGATTATGTAATTCTTTGCTCAGTTCCCTTAATCTGATTGTCGTATTTGGTTGCTCTGCCTGACAGTTCATGTCAGACAGTCCTGTTACAGTGACTGCAGTTTATTTGCTCAGTCACTTAAAGAAGTTCACCACAAAGGAATAGGTGAAGAGTCCTTACAAGTCTGGCCCCAGTTTACTAACCAAAGCATTTATTACACTGAGGAGGCCCCACACACAGTATTTCAATTTCACAGCAATATTTAGGAATAAAATGGACCTAAAGGAAATGGAATAATAAATAAGCAGACCTGTAATGTGGTCATAAGGGAAAAGCTCTACGCTGCATATACAAAGTATTTTGACTGAGTTTTTTGGTTTTGCTAATTTATGGAAGCATACTGTTTATTGAGCAGTTTAGGGAAAAAGACTTACAAAACTGAACAAATATACCAGTGTTTTTAATAGCACAGGAGACAACGGTAGTCATAAAGATTATGGTAGTTTGTGTTTCTAGCGCAGCAGCATTTTGAGACTTGTTTTTGCTGTTGGATTATCTTCTAGATCATGCTGTTGATTGAGTGGCATTTTCCAAAAATGATACTGTAGAATGTTAGTTTTGGATGGAGTTTTAATAAAATGTCAGCTGGCCAGTTTTACACAGATAAGTTTTCACATTTTGTTTTCAAATGACTACGGTAGTATGCTTTGGCAGGAAGTATAGGCCCCCCGGTAACCTTTGGGTTTGCCTTTGTACATGGAAAACCCTAATCGTAAACCAAAATAATGAACTGTCACACATTTGGCCAATTTATTTTGAACTTATTATTTTTGAAACCACATTTTTAATCTATAGAGCTGGTAACTTGAACTTCTTGGTTCAGAGCTTAAAAGCTGTAAGTAGAGGTGTTTTGTATTTGTTTTGTTTTGTTTTTGTTTTTACAGAGAGAGGGAGATCACAAGTAGGCAGAGAGACAGGCAGATAGCGTGGGGGAAGCAGGCTCCCTTCTGACCAGAGAGCCTGATGTGGGGCTCGATCCCAGGGCCCTGGGATCATGACCCGAGCCAAAGGCACAGGCTTAACCCACTGGGCCACCCAGGCGACCCAGTAGAGGTGTTTTTGAAAGTTTCATTAATACTGAATTTATACACAATTTATAAGGATTCCTTTCAGGATGTATATAAGTTTTAAAAGTGAACTTAAATATATTAAAAATTATGAAAACAGAATTAATAATTCTTAAAAGGTAATTAAATTCATTACATTTGTCCTTTAGTGCCAAAATAGTGGTTCATCTTCACCCAGCTCCACCCAACAAAGAACCTGGTCCATTCCAGAGCAGTAAGAACTCCTACATCAAACTCTCCTTCAAAGAACATGGCCAGATTGAGGTAGGTTTTTGTATGCGTAAAATTGGACTAGAAAGGTGTGCTTGTGTGTGTTTTTGTTGTTGTTAATATGATGTAAATTGTTACTGTTCAACATACCAGGTTTCACCATATTTTTACAATAAAATTTTTATATCTTAAGCCTTAGCAGTAGAAAATATGAGGTTTAGGTTTTGGTGGAATGGGAGGCAGGAGGGTGTGGTTCCAAGGAAAAAACAGAAGCTGGAACTATGCTAAGTCAATGCTATTAGGCTACTAGTAAAGTTTTCAGTGGTTTGGTTAAAGAGGCAGAGTATAATGCAGTGAAATGTTGAACCCTCTTAGTATCTGATAGCTCACAGCCTTAAGGCAGGATGTCTTTCCTCCTGACTCCACACAGATCTAATCACTGAAGTACTTACTCCATAGTATGATAGTTTACATGTTCTAATTATTAAGTCACTGGATAAGTATTCTTCAGACATTTACAAGTGTGTATTTATCTCCTCATTGATACCCTGAATTATTTATGTGGTTTTCTATGGCACTTTACCCAGCCCTCCTCACACAGTAGGCACTAAGCAAATATAAGCGACTATCTGAAATCATTCTCACAGTAGTTAAACAATATAGTTGATTTTTTTGTGAGTGTAGGGATGTTTTGGCCCTAGTTTCTGGCTTCACATTTTACCTAGACAAATTATTCTCTGCTTCCTTCATGGATAATGGTTGTATATTTTTCTTGGCACTATATCTGTTTCACTATAGATTGAAAACAATCCACATATGTGGGATTGTTTAAAGTAGGTCTATTTATTCATTGTCACTCATCTCTTTGTTGAGAATAGCTCACTTTATATAGCAAGTCAGTTTCTTTCTTTCTTTTTTTTTTTCCCTTTGTGCTTTATGAAGCTGATCCAAGAAGAGAACTTCCTTTGGTTTCCTTTGATGTTTCTGAGACTTCTAGGCTTGTTGCAAATGACTGAACAGGACTTTCAACTAAAGAAATGTTAAGTAATGATTTCTATGAGGATATTTTAACCTGACTGACTCACTTAAAGTGAATATATGTGTACAACAGTTTTACAGGCGTTTATCTGAGGAAATGACACAGAGAAGATGGGAGAATATGCCAGTTTCCCAATCATTGCAAACAAATAGAGGACCCCAGGTATTGTTAAGACTATTTCTTAATCTAATAGTTTTGGTTCTGTACTTGCACCTTCATTAAAGGAAAATATTTCTGTGATTATAGAACTTTGCCAGAAGCAAAATAATGATATTCTGATTAAAATCATTTGTATTCATAGAACCTAATTTAGTGCTCTGCAGACAGCAGACACTTAGCAAAAATAAACGACCAGTTACCAGAGTGATTCTTGGGGTGGTAGAAGTTAGATTCTGTTCATTACATTCTGTTCTTCATAATCAGTGTGGCATCTGAGAGAATGGACAATGCCTCTGGGTGATGTTTTTCAGCCAGTCTAAATTAACCACCAACCATGCGCAGACACTTAAATATGTGAAAGTAGTTTGTGTAATAACTGTCAAATACCAAAATTTTAACTATAATTTCTTGCCTGTTTGAGACCCTATAAAATATCTGATACATACGTAATAGCTTGCCAAAGAACAAACATGAATTTAATTTATATCTAAATACAGGGTAAAATATGCCAGTTATTGTATGTTTAGTTTTTTTAATAATGATTTGAAAATCATTATGTATGACAAGAAACTGACAAATGTTTTGAAAGGAAACCAGATGTAATCGTGTGCTGGTTTTCTTTGGTTCTTTGTGGGTCCCTTCCCACCATTGAAAACACATTGTGGTGGGTTATAAAAGAGTGGGTCCTTCCTATTTTGTATGTTTTATTTTCTACTTTTGTTTTTCAGCCAGGAAGAATAAGGGCTGTAGGAATTGTAGGCATTGAAAGGAAATTGGAAGAAAAAAGGAAAGAAACGGACAAAAACATTTCTGAGGTAACTAATATATAAGTTTCGGTCAGGTTTTTAGGTCATTTGTGCGTATTCTTTTGGAGGTAGCTGTGACTAATTCCATTCTGTGTATTAGAATATGTTTAGTTTGCCTGAAGCCACAGTCTCTTATTCCAAGTCTCCTTCAGGTTGGTATGATTTAGTTAAAATATGTTTTAGAAACCTTTTTCCAAAAAGAAAAATGAAGCTCACATTTGTTTTCTGTGATGTTAGAAAACATTGTGGGTTGCTGTGTATAAATTTTAAAACCTAGATGGGATTGATTGGAGAATCCTCCTAATGAGTTCTGGTCCTTTGTATAATTATTTGGACTTTTGGTTAACTTAGTTGAGGGGAAAATGCTGTCCTGTGGCTGTTAACCTTGACGGACACCACACAGTTTTCTACCACTGATGCTCAGGGACCAGACACAGACACAATAAGAAAGGCACAGACCAGCCCATCCCTTCCACCAGGAGAACAGCCACGAGCATGTACTTTGCTGTGTTTCTGCAATTTCATCATATTTGAGGAAATGCAAGTGAAAGGGAAAGCAGTCTAGTTCAGCAGTTACGCATGCTGGATTCTGCGGTTAGCTACTACATCGCAGCATGTCATTGGTCTTCCTGTGTTTATATAAAACTGGTCTGGGATTTTTTATGAAATGACTCTATGAAATAATTCTTTAATTTTTAATACGAGTTTATAAGTAAAATCCCATTGACTAGTGCCGTTCATAGAATTTCAAAGGTGGTATATCAATCAAAGTCTAAACTGCAAATAGTTATGGGATACCTGTATTAATCAAGAATTCAATATTCTCCAAAGAAACAACCAATAGTAGATATATAGATATTGATATATAGATGTAGATATCAATGTATCCCTCTCTATATACACATACAATGCCATTTAATATAAGGAATTGACTCATGTGATTGTGGGGACTGAAGAGTCCACAATCTGCCACCTGCAAGCTGGTGACCCAGGAAAGCTGGTGATAGAAATCCTAAACTGAGTCCGAAGGCCAGAGAACCAGGAACGCTGGTGGTTTAGGTCCAGCCCAAGGGCAGTGTAAGACTACTGTCTTGGCTTAACCAGTCAGGCAGGGAAAGCATGAGTCCTCCCCTCCTCCAACCCTTTGTTCAGGCCTTCCGTGGATTGGATGATGCCCACCCCCAGTGAGGAGGGTAGTTCTGCTTCTGCCCACCAATTCACATGCTAACCTCATGTGGCAGTACCCTCACAGACTCATCAGCAATGTTTGATCAAGAACCTGGGCACCCCATGATCTAGTCAAGTCAACATATAAAATTAACCACTATATTACCAGTTCTGGGCTCACTAGCTTGAAAATACAGATCCTTGAGAAATCAAGGTCATTTGACTTATTAAATGCCCTTGGTCTAGGTTTTGCTGGCCTCATATATGTGGTAAAGTTGTATGTGTTCCTCAGCCCTGAGTATTCCCTGCAAAATGGCAGCTGGATCCAGAGGCCTGGTCAGATGCATGTTTGATCTCTTTGCTGAGACTAGTGGTGATGCTGTATTCTTTCCTAAGAAGGCACACCATATCTTTGTGGACAATGGCAGCAGCTGTTTATGTTCATTGCCTGCTTTGGCTGGTCCACCGGTGGTTACAAATGTGATATTCTAGGATTTATTTTTTATTATTTAGAATACATTTTGAAGAGATGCTTCCCTTCATCTACTGTTTGAATACTCAGTGATGTAGCTCATACAGGGAAGCAGAGTAAGTGCCTTTTTCTTTATCATTAGGGTAATAAATTGGTTCCTTATCATCCTCTAATGGCAACTCATTAGAGGTCTTTTTACATAGCAGTATGAATTTACAAATCTTAACATATTTGATGGGTTTCAATCAGTTGCAGTTATTATCCTGTTTAAAGCTCATACTGTCCCATCTTTGGCCAGTGGGAGCCTTTTTAGGTTAGCTCCTGAGTGCTTTTGATGTGACCTGGTGGACTTTGATAGCTTCCTTACTATCTAGGGTGGCAAAAGGTCCAGGACCAGCTTGTTTATTTCCTGCCCCAGATTTGGAATCAGCCATTACCTGAAAAGTCACTGTTTTCCCTAGATGCCCAGAGGCTTTTTCCCCCTTCTCTGTTTTATAAAGCCCAGTAATTTTGCTAGAATGTGTTGATGTGCTAGTCATTCTGGATTGTTATTCTCAGGTATACAATATGCTCTTCGTATTTGGTTCTAGAAATTGTTTTAATTTCAGGGAATTTTTAAAAATTTTATAAGTTTTGATAATTGTTTCTTATTTTTCCTCTCTGAGACTATTAGCTGTATGTTACAGTTCTACTTCCCAGCTTTACCTTTTGTGACTTTCTATTTTTTTGGATTTTATTTATTTATTTGTCAGAGAGCACGCAAAGCAGGGGGTGCAGCAGGCAGAAGGAGAAGCAGGCTCCCTGCTGAGCAAGGAGTCTAGTGTCGGACTCGATCCCAGGACCCTGGGATCATGAGCTGAGCCAAAGGCAGACGCTTAACCAACAGCCACCCAGGTGTCTCCCCGCACTTGGTGACTTTCAAACCCTTTTTTATCTCTTTCACTTCTTTTTTTATTAGGAAATTTCCTTCTTTCTAACCTGTTGTTTCTCTTAAGATTCTATCTGTTGTGTTTATTCATTGTTATGTTCCAATATAGTCTTTATTTCTGAAATGATTCTTTCAAAAATTCTTTCCTGAATCATGTCACTTCATTTCTGATTTATTTTATCCATTCACGGTTTATGTCATTTTATTAACATCTTTTAGCTCATGTTGAAAATAAAAGGTTACATTTTTATCTGATCTGTGAGCATGTCTTTCCAGCTTGCTTTTGTTGTCTGTAATATTATTCTACTCTTTATTTTCTTTTTTCTGTAATAACTTTGTGTGGCATTTGACCTTGATACTTTGTTATTTTTCATGTGAAGTTAGTTTTCCTGCACTTTGAGAGGAAGGCCTGGTAGCTTGTCTAGGTAGCTTGTCTCTTCTACAGAACTCTCTCTTCTCGTATTCACGCAGCATTAAAAAAAGGTGATGGCTTGCTTTCTGATTTCCTGGCCTTATATTCTCTTCCCCTGTTTTTATCTGGACCTTTATTTTGCCCTTCCTCTCTTCTTATTCTTATCTTGCTCAGTTTTTGAATCCTCTGTTAGCGGTTTCTCCCTGGTGTAGGATCCCTTTCTGGAAGGGAAGCCTGGAGGGCCAGCCCTTCCTTGAGAACCCCTCATACCTACCCATTATCGAAGTGGGCGAAACCCTCCTAGTTTCGGTTCCTGTCCTCACATTGGCTAGACTCTCTTTCCAGTGACACCTGTGGACTCCTTTGGGGTTCTCTTGTTGTGAAAGCCATCACTTGCCCTGTTGCTTCCCTTTTCTTTCTCCTTCCTAGAGGCGAAGAGCATGCCGATCTTGTGGCTCTTTGTGGTTTGTCCCTACCTGCTTGTATCTTGAGGTTTTTTTTTTTAATGCTATCTTGTCACTTAGTTTTACAGTATATGCTGCCTGTGGATTTTTGGTTTTGAGATCTAGTTGCCCTGTCTGTCTTTATGTTGGGATTTGGAGAGATTCAAAAACTTTGCTGCCATAGCCACCATTTTCCCAGAATCTTTAAATTCATAAAGTTCAGCATTTTGGCATTACAAGGGTTCTTACTATCCAGAGAAGTAATCATCTCAGAGCTAGTGACTAGGTTCGGAAGCAGGGTGTGAGAACTCAGGTCTCCTGATTTGCAGACAAGTGTGGTCCTCCTGTGTCATAGCCCCTCTCTTTGCCATTTGGAAGGTACTATCATCACTGTCCTAGTTCGGTGACATTTGTTGTCATCTTCTTGTGTGACACTTTTGGAGATGGCATAGAGCAGTGAACTGATTTTGAATTACTAGTATTTTTCTGAGTGGTGCCATGCTAATGTGGTGTTCAAAATCACGTTTTTCCTAATTTGTGAAATGCTATTCCATTACAATCTAATCTTTACACAGTTGTGTAGCTCAAAGGATTTAACACAATCATCATGTTCTCTCACCCAGGTCAGTGATTTATTCACCAGGTGGTCCTTGCTCTCTACTTTGTGCAAGTAGTACCTTATGCAAAGGTACTTCATCAGGTAGATGTTCTAGGTACGACAGTGCAAGACAGGCAGGCAAACAGGTGTTCTCTACAGTTGGAAAAATGCCATGGTAGAGAAAACAGTGGGTGCAACAGGAACATATTACATGGCCTCTTACTTCTTTGGGTGTCAGAAAGGCCTTGTTAGCAAATGTAATGGAAGCCAAGGCCTGAAAGTTTAGCAGTCACTGGCAGATGACTAGTAAGGGTAAAAGGATCCAGGTAGATGGAACAGAATAAGTAAAGGTAAAGAATCAAGAAAATTTTATTTTCTTGGGGCAGGGGCGGCGCCTGGGTATCTCCGTCGGTTTAGCATCCAACTCTTGATTTTTTGCTCAGGTCATGATCTCAGGGTCCTGGGATTGAGCCCTGCACTGGCTGAGGGCTGAGTGTGGAATCTGTTTAGGATTCTCTTTCTCTCCCTCTCTCTCTGCCCCTCCCGAGCATATGCACCCAAATATACAGTCTTTTTAAAAACAAACAATAAAACTGAAACAGAAAATTCAAGAATATATTGATAGTTACTAAAGCTAATAACCAAAATAATGACTGAAATCAAGAAATAATGCAATAAATCAACTTATAAGGATACTTTTAAAGCAGATACCCCCCCCCCCTTTTTTTAAATTGGTGTGGAGATTTGACTGTGACTATGGCAGAGGGATAGATGGTTCAATAAAGAGGCAGTTAAAATGATAGAATGGGCAAATGCATCTATCTTGCATTTGTGTTATGTTGCTTTAATTTCATTATGGATAATTTCTCTATTTTTTAGATAATTGGCAAATTCCAAATTTTAGAACAATAATATAGATAGAAGTAAGGAAACTTTTGTGTTGTTGTTTTTTTTTTAAGATTTTATTTATTATTTACCAGAGAGAGAGAGAGTGTACAGGCAGGCAGAGTGGCAGGGAGAGGCAGAGAGAGAAGCAGGCTCCCCGCTGAGCGAGGAGCCCGATGTGGGACTCGATCCCAGGACCCCAGGATCATGACCTGAGCTGAAGGCAGTGGCTTAACCCACTGAGCCACCCAGGCACCCAAATTTTTGTGTTTTATGATTACTTAAAATATAGGTATTCTAACATACTAAAATATTTGTATTTATTTTTTACCGACTGTAAGAAATAGCGCTAATTTATGTATTCTATATTTAGTGTATAGTCACTGTTACTTTTAGCATATTCTTTATATGAAAATGTAACACAGTAAATAAAGAGATTTACCATAAAATCTTAAAAAGTGTTCTCTTACTAGTTTTCTTTACACAGGTAAGAGAAGTCTATCAATACTTTGTGTATTCGAAGTAAGAATCTAAGTGTATAAAGTGTGTGTGTGTTTTATTTTTGAAAACTAGGTTGGTGTGTGATTTGCCTTCCATTTAAGTGTTAGAACTGACTTAGCTTCAGAGCTGGTGCCCAGAATTTCCCACAAAAGGTTTCCTGCATCTGCTGGCTGTTGCTGATAAGAATCCAGTGTTTCAGCCTTTTGTTTATCTGAGGAAATTCCTGTTAGGTGTGTGCACATTCCCCTTTGTTTTCAGTATTAGTCTTAGTAAGTCTGGCCATAAGAATCTCACACAGCACTCTATTCTTCTAGCAAAATCCTTTTGCAGATGGGGGATACTTTTCTGCCTGTAATTAAGATGGGCATGAGCTAATCAGAATCTGTGGACCACTATTCTGTATGGCCCAAAAGATTTTTCATTTAATGATAAGCTGCTTAATTGGTTTAAAAAATAACGTCTGTGCACATCGTTTGGAAGATGTTTGTTACTGGAAGTATAGTTTTGGCCACATGAAATAAATTTATTATAAATATGTCTGATTAAGTTTGAGGAAGATTTTGAAGTGGATATTCATTGTAGGAAATCAAACTACCGATGAGTTTTATATAAGTATGTTTGGGTGGTATTTGAATGTTTTTCTTTTGTGATAGCCACTATATCCAAGGCTACAAGTATAATCTGTTCAATATTTAGAGGCTGAGGTTTTCACTGTCAGTTAAATCACACCTGCTATGAAAGCCAAAATTGTTGTGCCCAAGGAAGTATTCCGGCAGCTGCACATTGCCATTTTCTACCGGGAAAGCATCACAAAGCCTTTGATTCTTGACCTCCCGTCAGGAAATGGTTTGGGGAAAAACCAGTGACAAATTTTCTTACTTGTGTGAAAGAACAGTAAATAATATTTTTCTCAACAATGTATTACTTATGTCACCCTTTGTTTGTTTAATCAATAATAACTGTTTTCTCTTGGAAAATGTAAAAAGTTTTTTTTGCAGTTTGTTTTTGGAAAATATATGGTTTCTTAGCTAAATCGAACTCTTAGAATAAGATGGGTTTATTACTTATGTAAATATTTATATAAATTAAAAAAAATTGTATAAATTGATATTTGTAGGACATTTTCAAAAATGTTTGTCTAAGGGAAGAAAATAGAGTATTCTGTTGCTTTAAAACATTTTAGTTCTTTAGAGAGATTCCAACAAAAACTCATTTCTCATTTCAGGCCTTTGAAGACCTCAGCAAGCTAATGGTCAAGGTATGTGTAATTTACACCTGTTGGATTCCTACCAGTTATGATAGGAGTTTTGTAAGCAGACACTTTGGGGACATGATTTTTTTCAGTCTTTTACTGTTCTCTTGACAGGCTAAGGAAATGGTGGAGTTATCAAAATCAATTGCTAATAAGATCAAAGACAAGCAAGGTGACATCACAGAAGATGAGGTAACTAGGTTGCCTTTTTAAGGCCTTAGAAACCAGATTGGACAAATAATGCAGTGATGTTTTGGTGGGTCAGCAGTTTCTTTCTTAATGTAGTGATTTCTGTTAGGGCTTGTGGATATATGAAAGTATTAAAGAAAAAGTCAGCCAGTAGGATTAAAAGATACTTCAGTACCTTCTCTTGGAGTGTGGAAAAGCGAGATAGTGAAATGTGTAAGGAGTGGTTGTTTTATACATAACCATATGTTTGATATTTGTTTCATTAAATTTGTCTCCAGACTGATCCCAGCCACATTCCTTTCTAAGTTTTTGGCTCTGTCATTTGGTTGGCATTAAATACAGCACAGTTGTTTCCTAACCCTCTTCTCACTCCAGACCTGTGAGGTCATTGAAGTATGAAATATCAAGACAGGAGAAGGAAGAAGACTAATTAATTAGCTTTATGCAGGGAACTCCTAGAAATCCAGTTTCTTCGAGATTATACTATAGGAACAAGGTAGAAGAAATGGGTGGATACAGAAATAACTAGTAGAATGGAGTTTACAGTGGAAAGATTTCAAATGTTGGGGTGGAGAGATGAATGTCATGTATTTGTCTTTTTGTGCATTTTCTTCTCTACTTATAGACCATCAGGTTTAAGTCCTATTTGCTGAGCATGGGAATAGCTAACCCAGTTACCAGGGAAACCTACGGCTCGGGCACACAGTACCACATGCAGCTGGCCAAGCAGCTGGCTGGGATGCTGCAGGCACCGCTAGAGGTAAAAACAGAATGCAGGCAGGCTCTCGGTTGTGTTAAGTAACTGCCAAGTCATCGGAAAGCTAAACACCAGCTTTACGTTCCTTTCCCAGTGCTGCTACTATTCAACCCACATGTTATTTTTCCTTTTAGGAATATTAAATCAGTTTGGTGTACTTATTCGTGGATTTGTTGTCAAAATCTAGATTGTTTTCAATTTCCATCTCAGGTATCTGTAACTTCTTCAGTCTCTTTGATAGAAAGATTTTCTTATCTCTGATTTTCAAAAGGAAATATATGATCTCGAGATGTTTAGAGACATTTAGATGTTTGGATGTTAATACAAGTGTGCTGTTAATCATTTCATAATACAGATATATCTTCTGACATTACTCAGGCAATCAAAACTCCATTCATTAAAACGCCTTTTTTTTTTTTTTTAAGATTATTTATTTATTTATTTGACAGAGAGAGAGATCACAAGTAGGCAGAGAGGCAGGCAGAGAGAGAGAGAGGAGGAAGCAGGCTCCCTGCTGAGCAGAGAGCCCGATGCGGGACTCGATCCCAGGACCCTGAGATCATGACCTGAGCCGAAGGCAGCGGCTTAACCCACTGAGCCACCCAGGCGCCCTAAAACGCTTATTTTAATAAGTATTTCCATCGTGGAGACGCCTGGGTGGCTCAGTGGGTTAAGCCTCTGCCTTTGGCTCAGGTCATGATCCCAGGGTCCTGGGATCGAGCTCCACATCGGGCTCTCTGCTCAGCAGGAAGACTGCTTCCTCCCTCTCTCTCTGCCTGCTTCTCTGCCTACTTGTGATCTCTGTCTGTTAAAAAAATAAGGTCTTTAAAAAAAAAAAAAAGAAGAAGTATTTCCATCGTGACAAAATAGAATAGTATAATGAATCCCTGTGTGCCTGTCATCCAGGCTCGTGTGTAAGCAGCCTTCACTCAACATTACTTTAAAGCAATCCCAGACACCGCATCACTTTGTAAACTTTTCAGTATGTAATTACTATGATAAACATGCTTTAGATATAGTTATAATCCCATTTCACACAGGAAAAGTGAAAAATAATTTTTTAGTATTTTCAAATATCTAGTTACTATTCACATTTTCTCTTACAGTTAGTTTGTTCAAATCAGGATACCTTGCAATCGGTTGATTTTTCTCTCAACGCCTTTTTTTTTTTAAATTCCATGTTTCCCCTTCTCTTATCTCTTTTTTCTATCCCACATAATGTATTTATTAAAGAAGCTAGTGGTTTATTTTATAGAGTGTCTCAGATTTTATTGATTTTATTTTGACATACTTCCCTGCCCCTTGTATTCCTTATAGACTGGAATTTACAGCTAGAAGTTCTTTTTTCTTTTTTTTCTGTTGAATATTTCATAGAGGGTGCTGTGCATTTTCATCAAGGGGTACATAATGCCTGTTTGTCTTTTTTTTGTGATGTAGCAGCAGCCCCTAATAGCTAGATAGTCAATAGCTAGTCAATAGCTAGATCTGTTAACTTCATTTGGGGTTACAGTGGTGATATTCCTGTTTAATTCCATAGTTTACTCATTTATTAGTTGTAATAACTTAAAACATTTCAATACACTTTTTGAAACGTGGTGTAGAGGCCCTCTTCTCATTGAAGTAAATGTTAAAACAGTAATAATGATGTTAAAATCCACATACTGAATTTGAAATGCTTCATGTATCTGACTAGGTTTTCCTGTGTGTATATTTAGTTTTTAAAGACTTCTTAGGAAGTTCTATGATTCCTGATTTTACTCTGATTATGATTTCTGTTAAGAAATGCCAACGGTTCTAATTATAACCTAATACTTGCTAAATTCCATATTTTAACAGGAACGAGGGGGAATAATGTCACTCACGGAGGTGTACTGTTTAGTAAACCGAGCTCGAGGAATGGAAGTAAGAATAGAACATTTAGATATTCTTTAACTAAATATAGACTTTCTTAATATAACACAAATTCCCCAAAGTGAATACAATTTGAGGAAGGGTTGAGAACACCAGAACTATCCCAGTAGCGGTGTGGTGTGGTACAAGAGTGCTCTACTGCCTTGGGATCTGAGAGGAAGACTCTGTCCCTTGTTTTGCCAGTGTTGTGCTGAGTGACCTGGAGTAGCTCACTGACCCTCACTGAGACTCGGTTTCCCTACCTTTGAAATGGGAATTTGGGTTGACTGATACCTTCTGGCTTTACTATTCCGTGCCCTACTGTGATTAATAAGCCTGTGTATGATGTCTTTTCTCTGGGGTTGTCGACTGTTTTTAGATTCACTGGGTTGGGACAGGTGGTGTGTGGAGAAGCCGGGGGAAAGCTGCCCTCCTCCACGGGCTCTGAATCAGCAGTGGCTGTTCTTTAACCCTCCTTGTCTCTTCACACCCATGTGTCCTTGGCCCCCCATGTCTGTCCGTGCACTCTTCGTGCCCTTTAGTCAAACACAGTTTTGCGGTGTCAGTAGTCGCCTCTGTGCGAATAGCTCATAGACCTGTCCCTCCAGCGCTTACTGCAGCGCCGTATATTTGAGCCTCTGCTGTGTCTTCATCTGACTGGTCACCGTGAGTGCTATCAGTGAGTACTGACTATGAACCAGGCGCTCTGCACGCACTGCCCCATTTCTTCTCGTGGTACCCCAGAGAGGTAGCCTCTCTCACTCTGCCCATCAAGGGCATGATATGAAGATGAGGAAGTTGAGGCTCACAAAGATTCACTTATTTGACCAAGGCTGTGCCTTGGAAACAGTGGTTTGACAGGCATGTGGCCCCAGGCCGGGCTGCCTCTGGAGCCGTGCTGGGTGACTCAAAGCTGTACTTGTCAGCCACCATGCTGGGCTGATTCTTTAAGGCTGTGTGGTCTGGAAGGGTGGCCACTAGCTAGCTACATGTGACAACTGTGACCTTGCAATACAATTAATCCAAATGGAGCTATGCTAGAAGTGTCAATTATATACCACATGTAGGAGGCTTTGTACCAAATAAGAAGTTAAATATCTCATTAATAATTTTTATATTGATTATATATTGATGTTTTAGAATTCTTGGGTTAAATGAAACACATGTGTTAAAATTAATTTCACCTGTTCCTTTTTATTTTATTAATGACTACTAATATTTTATTAATATTAAAATTACACACATGGCTTGTGCTGTTTTCTGTAAGATAGCGCTGCTTTGCTTCTTTATTAATTCTTTTTGCCTTACAGTGATGAAGCCACCTAAAATCCCTGATAAATGATAATTTTTATGTTTTTATTTAAAAAAAAATTTTTTTTGACTAGACTCCATGGGCCAGCATGGAGCTTGACTCATGACCCTGAGATTAAGTCACAGATAGATGATAATTGTTAAGTTTCCTCTTGTGTTTTAGTGATCATTATCATTATATAACATCACTCTATTAATTTGCAGTGTAAACTGGATTTTTTTTTTTCCTATTAGTTGCTCTCACCAGAAGATTTAGTGAATGCTTGCAAGATGCTGGAAGCGCTAAAATTACCTCTCAGGTAAAAGAACCTCTGCGGGAAGCTTGCCAACTAGAGCCACTGTTCCATACAGAGTAGACAGGAAGGGCCTGCTGTGCCTGCTGGGCCTGCCGTCTGCGTGGTGAGCCAACATATTGCCCCTCTTGGAATGAAATGAACAGAATTCACTTATCCTGGCTTCCCACCTTATCAGGGTTAGTGGTCCAAGTCTTGTTGACTTGGGGGCAGTGACAGAGGAATGTGGGCTCTTCCTAGGAGGTCAGAATTACCAGCCCCTCTGCTAGACATCTTGTGTTAGTTTCTGGAGATTTAAAAGTACAGATGTTCAGCTGTGCATTATATTTTCCTCTCCCCAGGTTCATTAAAGAGAGCCAGACATATTTTCTTCAGCATGTGGATTATAGTTCATACTTTCATTAAGTGCTTATTCGCGAGCTTTTTAGTTATGCTGTAGCTACACCTCCTTAGTGGGTGAAGATCCTAGATATTCACAGCTTTGTTCTCCCATCTGTGGTTTTTAGGCTCCGAGTTTTTGACAGTGGCGTCATGGTAATTGAGCTTCAGAGCCATAAGGAAGAGGAAATGGTGGCCTCAGCCTTGGAGACAGTATGTGAACCCCGTTTCCTCCTCATCAGTCAGCCCACCAAGACCTGAATGCCTAGCAACTTGAGAAACAGGATTTCCTTTTGAATTTAACTTTACTAAAAAGTAATGTTTGTAGACCCAATTAAAAACACCTATTTTTTTTTTTACTTTTTTTTACTAGTCAAGTTTGGTAGTGAGAAGGGGGAAAGAGTAGAACAAGGAGTTCTATCTGTAACTGTAACTGTTCGATCTGTAACTGCTATCTCAACTGAATAATCAGTTGAGATAACTCACCACCTTCGGACTAGCCAAAAACACCTATTATTAACAGTGAATAAATATTAATCAAAATTACATTGTTCAAGTTTTTGAAACTTAACCAAGGAGAACTGGAATTCGTGAGGTGCTATCTTTTTGTTTGAAGCTGTCTCACGGACAGGTTTTTAACTTTCTTGATCAGAATGTGACCCCTGACAGAATTTTTTCTTTGAGTAACACCTACGTAAGTGGTATTATAAAACATCACAGGTTGTTTTACAGAATAATTGCTTCAAAAAATATGAAAAGCAGGGGTGCCTGGGTGGCTCAGTAGGTTAAGCGATTGCCTTCAGCTCAGGTCATGATCCTGGAGTCCTGGGATCAAGTCTCGCATCGGGCTCCTAGCTCCACAGGGAGTCTGCTTCTCCCTCTGACCTCTCCTTGCTCATGCTCTCTCTCATTGTCTGTATCTTAAATAAATAAATAAAATATTAAGAAAATACATGAAAAGCAGCCGTAGTTTAGATGGATTTTACTGGCCAAACTACTCCTATTACTTATTAGGAGACTTGAAATATTACTGCCTTCATAGCCTCTGTGGTGAGCCTGTTTAATTTGAATAATTCGTATTTATTACACTTATTTTAAACTAGGTGAGGATGAGGAAGTTGAGGCTTAAGACTTGATATTTCTACCATATATTTTAAAGCTTAACCTATATATAAGTTTCCTTTACTGGAGCATGAAATACGCACTCATTTAGAATTTGTTACATGTTCCTTTTTAGAATCTCAAAGAGTTCTTCTTCAGTTCAGTATAGAGCCTTCGTTACATTGTAGAGGGCTTCACCGTATTTTGGTATTTTCGGCTCTACTGTGTTTCTCTCGGTCCTTCGGCATTTGTAGAATTAAACACTAGTGAAGAAGATTTAGTTCTATAGTGAATATTCTTTGGATTTGAGTAAGAAATTCGGTAAATTACTTCCTGAGTATCCTGGTAGACAGTCTCCCTAGGTGAGTACTTAGTTGGACTAAATTAACACATTTTTGTCTCTGCTGTGTTTCTGGTAGGTTTCAGAAAAGGGATCCCTGACATCAGAAGAGTTTGCTAAGCTTGTGGGAATGTCTGTCCTCCTGGCTAAGGAAAGGTAAGTGCAGTCCTTGCTCTTCCTTACCACCGTATTTGTGTTTCTGAATGGACAAATGATTGTGGTGTCCCCCCTTGATTCCTAGGTTGCTTCTTGCAGAGAAGATGGGCCATCTTTGCCGAGATGATTCAGTGGAAGGCTTGCGTTTTTACCCAAATTTATTTATGACACAGAGCTAAGGGTTTTCTGTATTTCAAATCCTTCTTGTTCACGTACTTGTATCGTGTAGACGTTGTAGGACATTGAGCTCAGAGTAAACCCTGATAAACTGAGAATTTCTGGAACTTAATACTATACTATACTATACTATAAAACCCTTTTAATTTCTCCCTAAATATTATGGTCCAGGAAGTTTACTTGGGATAAATATAGGAAAATACAGAAAACTGAAGGCTGCTATGAATTTGAAATCATGCTACCCTGAGAGTTTAACCTGAAATCTGGTGGATTTTAACTTGACCCTCCAATCTGACCTTTTTTTTTTTTTTTTTTAAAGAAGGGGGTTTAGTTAATGGGGGAAGAAAGAAGTTGCGTGTTTGGACAGGTTAGATCATTTTTCTGGTGTGACTAACATTCACTGAGTTATAAATGAAGTTTGTCTCTGCATCTAATGTGCCCATTTGGGGAGGTGGCGTTCATGACGCAAGTCATAGCTAGAGTGTAGCTTAAGAACTGACAGCACAGGGACAGAGCATCAGACTGTGGGACACAGTATGGGGCTCCTTCCCTAAGGCCTTTTCTTTAGAAACACTCTTAAACATGTCTTCAACATACACCTTAAAAAAGGAGAAAATTGTATTCAATTTATGTATATATAATCTAACTTGTTCTTTTTTTCACGTGATGATTTCATGGCTGGCATTTAAAGAATGTAACTATCTCATTTTGTTGAAAAAAAATGCTGTGGATTTTGAAACTGAATTAACGAGCTGTATAGACACACCCAGGGGTATGATTACAAATTTGGAAAGTAGAGGGCCGAGGAATTCCCTAGGGTTGTGTGGGTGGAGGGGCCAGGAGAACCTTTAAGTAACTTAACAGGAACCTTGGTGCTCTTTGACCTTGAAAGCCAAGGACAGGAACCAAGAAGGTGAACAAGTAATCGGTTTCCTTTTCCTTCCTTTAATGAGTTTCAACAAGACACTTTAAAAAATCTTTCATCTTCCAGCAATACTTTTTTTTTCTTTACCCCATACGTTAGAAGTTGTGTAGAGAAACTATCTCACTGAGAACTATTACTGCGATAACAAAAACTGGCTCATATTGAATGTCGATTGCTTGAGTTCTAAAGTGGACTGCCTGACTTCCTACGTCATTGCTCTCCAGCGTATGGTGTGTTGGCATTACCTCAAACTCAGGGACCCCACAGGGACAGAAGGAGCCTCCCCTTCTCAAACTGTGTTGAAAATGGAAAGTAGGGATGGTTTTCGGCCAAGCCTCCAGAAGGGATAGTGTCTGTATTGAGCTAACGGTTGTGACCAGCAGGAGGGGATACCCCAGCTCACAAGCTGGGATCCCATAGAGGTCACTGGGTGAGGTGGAGGCCACTGCCAGAGGCCATGACAGATGCCCTTTGGGGAAGGAAGTTGCAGGGATCCTCGGCTGCAGACCCAGGGAATCCCTACCACTGCAGCCAGATCCGGTCCCCTGATCCCTGGCTGCAAAAGTGGCTGTCGCTGCTTCTCGTCCTCCAGCGTCACGGGAACGTCTTGGCCAAGGCCTCCTGCCTGTCTTCATTTTCCAGACCTGTTGTTAATTCTGCAATATGATGACAGATCCCCTCATTTCCTCATTGCTCAGCCTCAGGTTTGTTTGGAGGGGTATTCAGTGTCCGGCTGCCCGTGTCGTGCAGGCCGTTGTGTAGACTCGTGTGTATATCACTGCTGTTTCTGGGTTGTACTCACACTGCTCTGGCACATGCATACACGCACATTCATATATGCACACACACACACACACACACACACACTTACACGTACGATATCTCATCTGGCTAAGGCTTTTAAAAAATTACAAAGGTAAATAATAATCTATCTCAGTAGTTGGAGTGAGTTGCAACTAAGATTGTTTGAGCTATTGGATATAGCTCTTAACGATTTGGATTCATTACAGCAGACTCCCATGGTTCAGTGTATTTATTTATATTAGTGTGACAACACATTAAAAAAAAATGGAGCAATCTAAATTGTATAAAGACGAAGAGAAGTGACATGAATATATTTTGTAAATGTCATATTAATTAAAAAAGTATGATTTTACTGTTTTATTTTTAAAGTGGGCATTCTTCACTATTTCCAGACCTCTGTATGTATACTTTTATCCCCCCCACCTTTTTTTTTTTTTTTTTTTTTTTTGCCAAATAAAGTGTTGCAGAGGTTATGTTTAAATACAACCAATCAGGCCCTAAATGCAAAAAAAATTCATCTTGGTGCTTATCACTAGTATAATTATTATTTTTGCTTTATTATCTTTGCTCTTAGGAGCATAAATTTGTTTGTAGCTTTACAGTAATGGAATTTTTCTAGTCACTGTCAAAAATATTTTTACATTGTACAAGTAAAGATTGTTTTCAGGGTTAAATGATTAGAATTAATGTATATAGAGTAAAATTACTGGAAAACTTTTAAGTGATTTTTTTCTTAATGTGTTCTTTTTAAAATACTCTTTGAAAAATATATGAAAGTGACAAACCTTTAATGAGAATAAGCCAGTATGTTAAGATTTTTTTCTTTATTTATGACCTCAAGATCTTACTGTTTTAGATTTTTAAAAAGAAAACAATGGGAAAAGGCTCATGAACTGTTTTGGGGTTTTTTGTTTTGTTTTGTTTTAATTCTTGATGTGATGTCCATTGTTGACTGACCTTGTGTATTCACATGAATGTACTGTCTCTTGTTCCCTTTAACCAGACTAGCCTGAGCAGACATGGATTTGTCATGTCCTCATTCTCATGCTCTGCCCAGTAATCTCAGTGTTTTCCTTTTGGTATGGTAGAGTCACGACTCACAAGCTGTTTAGATTTTTAGACTGTGCGTCAGAAGTAAATCAAGCATGCTGAAAATGATCCCTGAAAATTTCTTAAATTGCCAATGAAGTTCTCTGTATAGTCTTAAATTAGAATCCCTGTGATACATAGATATGAATATATTATGAACATAGTAAATGTATTATATACAATATGCAATAAAAACTACATAGCATCAGTAGACTTTTATAACACCAGTAACTGAACTATTTAAATGTGTGTCCTTTTTTTTTGTTTTTGTTTTTTGGCCACTAGGTATGCTTGAATTTATATAAATTTATGGTAACCCCACCCCTCATGATAGATCTCTTGTGAACTCCACAAGGGGAGAGAGTTTTATCTGGTTTGTTCATGGATATATCCTCAGAGCCCTAGAATAGGGCCTGGCACACAGTAAGCATTCAATAAATATTAACTGAATGAGTGAACTCTGATGTATATACCTCTTTATAACCTGGCTCCATTTATCCTACCTTACTTCCCATTCAATTAAATGAAAAGAAAAAATTTTTTAAAGTACATATTGGCTATGTGAGGAACTGTTTGGCCACTGGTGTGGGGGGTGGGGTTTAAATAGGATACAACCCTGCCTTTAGGAGGATGGCCTAGTTGGGTAAATAGACACGTGAGCAGTGTTATCTGAAGATGGAAGGCTGTGCTTGTCACAGAAGCAGCACGGGCACTGTGCTGGGGAAGGCAGGAGGAGGGTCCTGCAGTTCCGATGGAGAGATCTGGAAAGGCCATGTGGGAGAGGAAGGACCTCCTAAACTAGGCTCAGGAGGACCAACAGATTGTCAGTAGGTGGAAGGCGCTG
This sequence comes from Mustela erminea, assembly GCF_009829155.1. Taxonomy (NCBI): domain Eukaryota; kingdom Metazoa; phylum Chordata; class Mammalia; order Carnivora; family Mustelidae; genus Mustela; species Mustela erminea. Next base: position 63,012,973 of record NC_045628.1, read on the forward strand.
GGTGGGGGAACAACATGAGGCGTGCCCCTTCCTATTCCTGGGGCCTATTTCCTTACACTGCGCAGACTTGGCCTTTCTTTACTTTTCCCCATTGACTTATCACCTTCAGCCCAATAACCAGAATCAGACTTTGCTCATTTCCACCTGCTTTAGAAAAATCTGTTTCCAGTATGTAACTCTACTATTTCTAAACTCTGTAATAGTTATGTTATCTGTCTCATTTATGGAACTATATTTTGTCTTAATGCCATAAGAAAAGAGAGGAATTGGGCTTCTTTAAAGTACAAGGATTGTCACATAACTGAATCTTTTAAATTTCTTCTGGCCTAGGTCAGTGATTGTACATGGTAGATTCCTAGTTGAGTATTAATACTTGAGTGATTTTTGGATTATAATGTGTCGTGAACTGACTCACAAACCTAAATCTGTCCTTTACCATCCACCCAAAGAGACTTTTCATCCAGACCTGTCAGGGCTCAGCCTGTCTGAGATACTCTGTCTTATTCCAATTCCATGACATGGGGCATATCCACGATGTGGGAAGCACTCCAGAAAAGTCAGGTTGAAACACATGTAAGATCTTGTTATTACAGTGTGAAAAGTGGGTCATCTGTGTTGTTCCTAGAGTCCTGATAATCATGAGTGAGTTGCAGCTTTTCTCTCAGAGCAATATCTAAGGAAGTAAAGGATCTCTCCATGGATATAAAGGATACCAGCAAGATAGTAAATATGCTTACAGTTTGCGCAAGATTACTAGACCAGTCGCTGACCCAGAAAGAATTAAAGCTACCTTGACAGAAGCTTGTTTAGTTAATCCCAAGACCATGGAAGCTTTTCCCCCCTTCATGTCTACACCGCCTTCTTTTGGAAAAGATTATGCCTTAAGTGTGCAATAAAGACAGAAACACAGTTTGGCAAGAATTCTAATTAAGGGAAAAAATGACCAAGTATTGAAATTACAGCTGTTCCTTAAAAAATGTCCCAGCACATTGATCCAACCCCTTCTACCTACCTAGGTCCTCCCAAGTCCCAAAGGTGGATTTCCAGGGAGAGCATGTCTGAAAGGTTAATGCAAAGCAAGTTGTTTTCTATGTTTCATTTAATCATCATAAAACTTCCATATGACTGTTCTATGCCTTTTATAGTGGAGGAAAGAAGCGATTAAGTATTTGCCAAGGTTACTGAAGTAGGGCAAGAATTAATCTTAGCTTTCTCTAACTCCAAAACCCCATTCTTTTTTTTTTTTTCTTCACTTTTTAATTAATATGTGATGTATTGTTTCAGGGGTACAGTCCTGTGAATCATCAGTCTTAACACAATTCACAACACTCACCATGGCACATACCCTCCCTAATGTCCATCACCCAGCCACCCTATCCTTTCCCTCCACCGCCCAGCAACCCTGTTTCTTTCCTGAGATTAAGAGTTTCTTTTTTTTTTTTTTAAGATTTTATTTATTATTTATTTGACAGAGAGAGATCACAAGTAGGCAGAGAGGCAGGCAGAGAGAGAGGAGGAAGCAGGCTCCCTGCTGAGCAGAGAGCCCAACGAGGGACTTGATCCCTGGACCCTGAGATCATGACCTGAGTCGAAGGCAGCGACTTAACCCACTGAGCCACCCAGGCGTCCGAGATTAAAGAGTTTCTTATGGTTTGTCTCCCTCCCTGGTGCCCTTTCCTCCCTACTCCCCCCCACTCACCCCCCACACTGCCTCTCAGATTCCTCATATCAGAGAGATCATATAATTGTCTTTCTCTGATTGACCTGTTTCACCAAAGCCCCATTCTTTACATTGAGCTCTTGCTTTCAAAAATGCCAAGGACTGTAGCATATATTTGAAAAGATATCTCAGCTTGGACTGATGAATGGACGTTGGAGTAGATACTTTCTGTCAGTAAAGCCTTGGATGGATTTAATTAGTACTGCTAGTATTAAGTATTGGACAGGATAAGTGCTTAGGAAATTCATTATCTCAGCCAACCTCTGATAACTGATAGTTGAGTAATTGCATTACCTTTTAAAAGATTAAGTGATAGATTCAAAAACCTGCAAATGCTTTACTTTTAAGTTTTAAAAATTGAGGTAATATTTACAGTGAAGTGTACATATCTTAAGTTGGAGGCATTTTAATAAATATATACTAAATCCATGTAACTCAACACCCCAGCCAATAGAACATATCTGCTGCCACCCCCCTGGGGCCTCTTTCCAGTCACCTGCTCTCTGGAGGCCACTCCTGTTCTGATTTCTGTTACTGCACACTAGTGGTGTCCGTTAAATGGGCTGTTTTGTATAGAAGAAAAGCAAATGGCAAACTGTATTCACGGGACAGTGGACCGAAAAGCACGGCTGTGAAGCTGGAACTCTTATCCTCCAGTATTCCTGTAAAAAGACAACTGCAATACTTGAGAATTAAGGTGTCATTTTTTAAATTTAGTCAGCTCTGGCTGCGGGGAAAGAAAAACCTAAACGAAGATGCGCTTTGCCTGAACTGTTCTCTTTTGAGACTCTTCAAGGCCATTTGGGCAACCCAGTTTACAGCCCACCAGTGAGGCCACTCCGATGGCTCACTTTTGTGGTTCCCCAGAAGAAAGGACCCCGGGGGGAGAAGTGATCGGATCGGAACGCGGGGAGACTGCGGCTCGCCCTGGGCCCAGGCCCGGGCCGTGGGTGTACGTCGGGGCTGTACCCGGCCCCCCGTGGCCCCCTCTCCCCACCCCATCCCCCCAACCCGCAACTCCCCACTCCGCGGCCCCGGCCGCGCGCGGGAGGAAAGATGCACTGCCCAGAGCGGGCGGGGCTGATTTCGCCAGCCGGCCGGGCCCCCGCCCTCCGGGGCCGTCCTCCCCGCGCCGTCGGGGGCGGGCCCGGGTGGGGCCGCCGCCGAGCGGAGCGCCGCCGGCCTGGGCGAGTAGTCCAGGGACGCGGGATGCTCCGCACGCTACCTCGCGGCCACTGAGGCCTCCCGCCTGCCCGCCTTGTCACCTCGCCGCCTCGCTCACCCCGGCTCCGGCCCCGGCGCCCGCCAGACCCGAGAGGTAGGAAAGAGCCTGCCGCCCCACCCCCGACCCCTAGGGCACTGCTGTGCGGCGCGGATCCCCCGCGGCTCCGCTGGGTCGGACCATGCCCCCCGGCCCCTGCCGGCCCCACTCTCCCGGCAAGCTGAGAGTGCAGGGTGGCACTGCACCCTGTTCCTCGCCGTTGGGGGCTCAGCCTTCGCCCCAGGGAAGCGCTTTAGAAAGCGTCCGTCTGCGCGTCTCGGTGTCCCGGCTTGGCAGGTGTTGCCGAGAGACAAGCTGCCCGCAGACGGGCGGGGAGCCCGAACGCTGGGGATCCTTGAAGGACAGCGTCCTAGGGTACTCCGCGTTTCAGAACCAATTTGTCCCTTTCCAAAGAGAAATCCTTTCTGGGGTACAAACTAAGAGGTTTAAGCAGTTCAAAACGGTCCTCATTTTATGAGAGCTTTGGGCTGAGGACTTGGGCAGGGCCAGATTTCCAGGCATGAACTTGACTCGTGGGCCTTTGGGAAGCTGTAGAAGTGGGCAGCCTACAGCCTCTCTAGGGAAGCTGCATCCAATCCCTGGGACCAGGGCAGAGCCCACTGCACTGAATATATAAATAAAGCCTGTTTACACGAGCTGCTTTGGAACTAGGGATTTCCTGCTAATAAATATTAGTAGTAGATAGATATGCACGAGCTTGTCTTTGTCAGAAGGGACAAAATCACTTTGCTTCCTTTTGTTTTCCCTTTTATTTGATAAATCGGTTGTCCCAAGAGACTTTAGCTTAATTCCTTTTCTTTTTCTGCAGCAATGAAGACACTGTAGGGATTTATCTTAGCCGGTTTCAGCAAAAACATAGGAACTGAGCCTGGCGTGATGCCATTAGCCACTGAGAATATTGACTGCCTCTTACCCTCTAGCTGATGCATTTGGAATCTTTCTGCAAATGTTTATGTGTGACTCCTATATAGGAGTATTTCTAAATGTGCATAAAAGAGACCTAAGTTTTTATCTTCTCAAAATGATTCTCAAGCCAAACATTGTAAGTAGCCAGTCCTGGTATTGGGAACAACGTGTTGGAAGAAAATAAGCAAACAAGGTAAAAAGAAAGAGAGAGGGGAAGGGAGGAAGAAAATGAGATTTTTTTTTTTTTTTTTTTTACTTTCCCCAAATATAGTGCTTTTTATCCAACATTCCATTCCATTGTGGGTTACTCTGTTCAGGTCTTTAAATTAGTAATTGAGCTAGTAAAAATTAAGCATTTATTTTCAAAAGCTTAAGAATATTTTTAAAAAGCCATATTGTGATTTTTAGGTAGTCTGGTTTATTTTATATTTCTACTTAGTTCTAAATACAAATTTTCACACTATTCTGTGTTTTACTGGTAGAAGAAAAATGTGTTACAATCACAAAATCAGTAGTGATTTGGGTCTTCTTTGAAAAATGATTGTCAGGGAAAAGCGCACAATCTGGGAGAAGCCAGTTCAACTTTTGGGAGCTGGGGAATGCTTACTTCTCCAAACTGTGATTACTGAGATCAGAAACTCAAAAGGATACATTTTATTGCCTTAAGTGCATAGGCTTGCCTGGGAGATACTCACCTGCTGTGTTTGGCTACATTTCCCATCCCAAATTCAAGGAAAGGATTGGATCAAGTCTATGCCTAATCCCAGAAAAATGGAATTTTCTTTTTTGTTAGGGAGCAGAGGGGAGGGACCCGCTAATCATCTGCCTAATTACACTTCAAATATCTGTTTCCCTTTGAGGAAATACAGTGTTTCCTTTGTTCAACCAACTCCCATTGAAAGAAAGCTAATAGAGACACATCAGTTTTCTTTCCATTGAATTTTCGATTATTTCATCAGTCCTTTTAATTCCAGTAATTTCTGTCTTTTCTGAAGAGATGTAACATACGTATTTGAAGTATAGTATCTTGTTAAAATATATTAACTGTGGGTAATGGGGGTATGTAAAATGTATATTAAGAAAATATATAGTTGGTTATGTTTATTAGCTCCTCACTTATTAGACTAGTATGAAAAATTGGCAAGTGCCTTTGACTCTTATTCTACAATCTAATAGTCTGTTCATATCAAATTAAATACCTCCTCCCACAAATCATTCTGAAGCACAGGCCAAGAAGGTCTTTCCTGCCCTCTTAGGTGGTCTGGGAAGATAGCTGCACGAAATCATCAATGTCCCGATGCATCCTGATTTTAGCAACAAGTATTGGGAAACTGACTGAAGATGATAATTGTTATTTATCTGTTTTCTCTTTGGAGTCCCCTAAAAGAGGAAAGACAGTATCATATGGAGTTCACATTTAATTGCAATACACCGGGTATCTTTTTGAAAGGCTTGCTAGTTTTGATACAGCTCCCAAGCATTAAGAAATGAAGGGATCCAGATAACATACCACTTGTGCAAGAAAGACAGTGGTTGTTAAGTCCATTGGTAGAAGAGAGCCTGGTCTGTACAGCAGGATGCAAAATGAAAATCTGGCAGAATTTTAGCAAATTGATAGGTATGAAATGCTAAGGAAATAAACAGGTGAAAATGTATTATCCAGATTGGCTCTTAGCTTTGATGAAATTCAGCAAATAGCAAACTCTCCACTTAAGCATGTGTTATGAAGATAAGAGGCTTGGTGTTTTGCAAAGATAATTTCAGTGTTGAGCACACTTGAATGTTCCTAACAGGTGCATTGTAATGTAACAAAAGGGACACGTACAATTACAAATCATTTCCCCAGGGAAAATTAGAGTGCTCCTTACTTTCTTTTCAGTAGCACCTATGAAGTTTGACTTCTTAGAATGGTTTTGCCATAGCGTGATTACTATTTTATAAATCACATTGAACAGAGGCATCATTTCTTTGGGATTCTAATTTCAGGTGTTTATGAAAAAAAATTCCACAGTTTGGATGTGAGAAAGGACATGAGGAGACCAAAGACCTGGGATTTTGCTAATCAGAATGAAACAAATGTTGAAAGACTTTTCAAATCTATTGTTGGTGGTACTCTGTGACTATGGTGAGTATCGTAAGTATGCTTCATGCTCTCAGTATCGATGAAGAAATGTAAATGTGAGGTTTATATAAATGCATGGATGTTGATGACTCTTGGGGGTGGGTGCAGTGGCTACAGTGCGGTACTTTTTAAACTGGGTTCTCTTAAAATTCTGTATTTATTGATTAAAATTTCCCTTTAAATATATTTTAAGTCTTAAAAAGAATAAAAAACAAGTCGCTTTCATTTAAACAAACTGGAGACAACATGTTGTGTTCTCTTTGACTGATTTCCTAGTATTTCAGTATTATACATTTAAACTCCACTCACACACATGAAATTATGTTTTTAAATTGGGATTCTCTGTAAGATTCCACGCTCCTGGAGAGCTTTGCTGTTAGAATATCTTTGGAGCCAGTCCAAATTTCAGTCCTTGCCAGTTGTATACCTTAGACGAGGTTCTTGTTGGCATCGTGGGGTTGCTGTGAAGATAAAATAAGAAAGGCGAGACACCTTGACTGCCTGAGCAAATAGGTGCTCACCATTACTCTTCTTCATTCAATTTGTTTCAACTAAAAATCTAGTTCATTATTCAGAGAATTTTACACAACTGCTGAATGAGCAGATTTGATATTATAAAAGTTGCTACTTTTCTTTTGATGATTGCCAAGTATTTCAAAGACTTCTAGGCAGTCCATTGTTTAAGAGTGGAAATTGTTTTCAAATTGATCAAGAAATGTGATCCAAGGGATAGAGAATCCTGGCTTGTGTGGTATCAGGGGAGCATCCATTTAAAAGGACCAGTGTGAGGGGTGCCTGGGTGCCTCAGCCAGTTAAGCGTCTGTCTTTGGCTCAGGTCATGATCTTGGGGTCCTGGGATCGAGCCCCGCATCAGGTTCCCTGCTGATCAGGGAGCCTGCTTCTCCCCCTGCTTGTGCTCTCTCTCTGCCAAATAAATAAATAAAAACCATAAAAATTTTTTAAAAAAAGGACCAGAGTGTACACTGTTCATTTTGTCCAGTGAATCTTCTCCCTCAACCTTTTCTTTTTAAAAAGTTTATTTAAGCAAGAAGATGCTTGATATGCTGAAAATCAATCTGAGATTCAATGATCTTAATATCATTTATCCCTCCTTAAAAACAGATCACTCTGCGTATAAGAGTCTCATACAAAAAAATTATAAAAAGTCCTGGATTTCGTAATGATAAAGACTTCAGGATTTGCCATTTTCACAAAGTCCACAAGGATGGTTGTCATTGTGGAAAGCAAGTATCTTACTGGAGTATAAGAATAAAAGTTCGACGAGCATAAAACAGAGCATAGAAGTTGAGTGTACATGCTATGCTGCTAATAGAAAAGGAAATATTTTCCTAGACCTGGGTTTTTCCCACTTCTCCATTTGATATTGATCAAAATATACCATTAGCAGTTGTTTTTTAAGCAACATGCTTATATCGAGATATCAGTTACTTAAATATAATAAAGGAAAGGGGAGAACGGAATTGAAAGAGTAGAGAAAACTATACTGTAGGAGCCAGAATGTGGTACACCCACATTGCTGTTTTCTAAATGAGGATGTATTCTCGTCTATAAAATCAGGAGTTCTGTAGTGAAGTAGCAAATTCTCTCTTCAGTACACACCTGCTCTCTGAGCTGCTGAAACCCATCAATTGTATCTTTTTCCTCCACTACTGACTGGGCATGTGTGTCTTTTTCATTGATCGGCTGCCCATCAAATCGGAGTCTGATCTGCCTCCCCCTCCATTATTCCTATCATCGACCATAGGCTTTGTCAGTTAACTAAGTGATGTGTGGTCTCCATCTTAAAGTACATCAAAAACCATCCTGCCCCATGAGATTCAAATTAACCTGACTTTGGTTCTCAGTCTTAACTCCTTCCTAGGGCTGCGGTGAGTGTTAGAGTCTCTTTGGTTGCTGTTTACAAACAGGTGCTGAGTGGGCTCTGAACCAGACGCAGGCTCCCCCAGAATCAGCTACCTTCCTCAACCTTAACTCGTCTCCTCCGAAACGGACTATCTTGCAGCTTCTGTTTTGACTAAAGGAAAAAAAAAAAGAGGAAAGAGAACTTTATTCTATTATGGTTTTCAAGCAGATGATCAAACATTTCAGGTCCTTCCAAGTTTCATATATTTTATTTCATGTCTTCTTAAATAAGAAATGGGTGATGTGATGAACTATTTAAACACCAAACAATACCTCTATGTGCCAGTATATCCACATGCTGATTCTAATGATCATTAACTGAATACATGCAAGGGTATATTTAAAGATGACCAGCCCAAGTAATACCCTGAGGCTCTTTGGACATATATATGATATAGTATGATATGTGTATATTATGTAAGATAATAATAAATTAATACATACACATGTTATTTTTCAAGCCAAAAGAGCCCTGCAGTGTCTTAAATCTAGAAATGTTTCTTACCCTAGCCATGGGCCAGCTGATTGTTGCACTGCCAAATTCTGTCTCCTTTGATATGTATTTGGATCAAGTTCAAAATAGAAACAAGGATTCCTGTGTGTCTGTGTTTTTTCCACTCTTTACTTCAGCTGCTCTCATGGGTCTCTTTTTTAAAAAGATAGGATTGATGTTAACTGAGTGATGCTTGTGGGCTAGAAGTCATCTATCGCATTTAGGCTGGTCTGGGATTCAGTGTAATTAAAACTGGCAAGGACAAGCCTGGGTATGTCATAAACATTCACTCTGTCCCTTGGGCGACCTGTGCAGAATAAAGTGTCAACATTTCTCATCCATCTACAAATTTCTGCTTTGTACAAACCAACGGCACTGGTTCCATTACTGGTGAAAATGCTTAAGTACTTGTCTTGAATATCAGAAATTGATGACTTTGAAGATACTTAGGGTCTTCCATTTTAAGGAATCAAGAGCAGTTTGTACAGCATCATTTAAATCAAGTTTTCTCATGTTACTATGTATCCATTTCCTCCAAATTATCTAAACACCAGAATGTGATTTTATTTTTATTTGAGATAGAGAGTAAGAGGGAGAGCACAAACGGGGTGGGGGGTGGGCAGAGGGAGAGGGAGAACCAGGATCCCCCTGAGCAGGGAGTTTGATATAGGACTCTATCCCAGGACCTGACCCGAAGGCAGATGCTTAACCAACTGAGCCACACGTGTCCCCAGGATATGATTTTTTTTTAAAAAGATTTCATTTATTTATTTGACAGACAGATCACAAGTAGGAAGAAAGGCAGGTAGAGAGAGAGAGAGGGAAACAGACTCCCTGCTGAGCAGAAAACCCCGATGCAGGGCTCGATCCCAGGACCCTGAGATCATGACCTGAGCTGAAGGCAGAGGCTTTAACCCACTGAGCCACCCAGGCACCCCCAAAATATGATTATAAAAAAAGATTTTATTTATTTATTTGACACAGAGAGCACAAGAAGCGGGGGGAGCAGCAGGCAGAGGGAGAGGGAGAAACAGGCTCCCCGCTGAGCAGAGAGCTTCACGTGATGCAGGGCCCAGAGCCAAAGGCAGACTCAGCCACCCAGGGGCCCCTAGAATATGCTTTATTTAAAAAGGGGGAAAAAAAGCTCACTTGAGTGAATTTGAAGATCTAACTTAATTGGCTTAATTAAGCAATTCATGAATCGGGCAGCATCCCATCTAGCAAGCATAGATGGCCCGAGGAGCTGTACAAAATGGAAAGTTTTTATAGGAAGGAGGGTGGGGCAAGAAGTTAGTAGCAAAAGAACAGAAAGGAATGTTTCATGCCAGGATGTCTTCTTTCTGTGTGTTGGGGTTGGCGGGGGGTGTTGGGAGGTGGCCCTCAGGTTTTTTTTTTATCAAGGAGGTAACCTCACCAGTGCAGATCAGGAAATTTGAGATGGACTGTGGCCTTGGGTTAGGTTGAAGCTGTAATTAAGTCCTGGTTCTCTGTCCTGGGGGGCTTGTTTTCTTTTTAACAGATTAAAATGAGAGAAGTTGGGTACGGATTTCCATCTTGAGACCCGTCTGTTGTTGTTCCTGATGTATAGACTGTTCACTGCCAAGGTGTTATATTGTTACATTGCCAAGGTGTGACATTGTTGAGTGGGGTGCGTTCAGGGTATTGCTTGTGAGATTTTGCTTTCAACATAACCACGATAGCTGAAGACCAAGGCCCAGAGCCGCTTTAGAACGGGAACTGCGCGGGTCCCAGCTCCCGGGATTGGCTCACAGCATCATTGCACCTCCTCTCTGGCCGAGGTCAAACTCCTCCTCCTTATGAGCAGAATGCTGTTTTCTTCAATTTCACCGGTGGTGCTGCTCAGAGATCTCTTTGTAAAATTGACTCTGACCATTTCGTTTCAGTTCTTGGAGAAGCCGAGCATCTCCTCTTGGAAAAGCCAGGCCATGTAGCTCTAAGCAACAACACGGTGTCTGTGGATTTCCGGCGTTTCGGTGGTGCCAACGGGACACTGCGCAATGTGTCTGTCCTGTTGCTGGAGGCCAGCACCAATCAGACGGTGACCGCCAAATACCTCCTGACCAACCAGTCCCAGGGAACACTGGAGTTTGAATGCTTCTACTTCAAGGAGGCTGGAGACTACTGGTTCACGATGGCTCTGGAGGCGGCCCACAATGGCACTCAAGTCAGCCACTGGGAGCAAAGAGCCTTTCTCAAGGTCGAATGGCCCGTCTTTCACATTGACTTGAATAGGACGTCCAAGGCGGCGGAAGGCACCTTCCAGGTGGGCCTTTTCACCCATCAGCCACTGTGCTCCTTCCCTACGGACCAGCCTGACATCTTGGTGGACGTCATCTTTACCAACAGTCTGCCCGAGGCAAGAACAAGTCCAGGTCAGCCGCTGGAGATCAGAACCAGCAAGAGGACAGAACTCTCTCAAGGTCAGTGGCTTCAGTTTGGCTGTGCGCCCGTGGGGCCGGAAGCCTACGTCATGGTGGTGCTGAAGCTGTTTGGCCGAGACTCGGTCATTACCTCCACAGGACCCATTGACCTGGCCCAGAAATTTGGATACAAACTGGTGATGGCACCAGAACTCACGTGTGAGTCCGGGGTGGAGGTGACAGTCTTGCCCCCACCGTGCATCTTTGTCCAAGGAGTGATCACGGTCTTCAAGGAGGCCCCCAGACGCCCTGGGGAAAGGACCATTCAGCTAGCTGAAAACAGCCTGACCTTGGGAGAGAGGAGAACCGTATTCAACTGCACTTTGTTTGACATGGGGAGGAATAAATACTGCTTTGACTTTGGCGTTCCAAGCAGAAGCCATTTTTCCACAAAGGAGAGGGAGTGCATGCTAATTCAGAGAAACATAGGTTGGTATTGAAATTTTGAAACTTTTTAAAGCAAACTGGTGCCTCCATGCAATCAAAATTATTCTTCTGAGTTTCATTGAACTTAAGTTTCTGTGAACTGTACCATTTATCTTTCTGGTTCACTCCTCATAATATCCTACATGGCCTTACTCTTACCTGAAAAATTAGGACTCATGGGAAGCTGACCCAGCTCACCGCTTACTTGCCTAGGTCTCAGTTTCCCTGCTAGTAAAACAGGGATCATAGGAGCATCTACCTCTGAGAGTTGTGAGAATTGAATGAAATATGTGCGCACAGTTCTCAGCATAACACCTGGCTTAGAGGAGGCACCAGTAACTTTAGCCTCTATTGCATTTTATCTTAAAAAGTTATATTATTACATCATATGGCAAATCTATGGTAGGTATGAGCAGAATTCAAAGCTAAATCTCAAATTGTATTTGGTTGACTTCTGGCTTCCTCTCGCTGAGTGTGTCTCTTTCCCGTTATATCCTTCTTTGCCGGAATGAGTCTTTGTAGAAGTGAGATTTCAAAGCAAGATTTCTACAAACTTTACACTCTACGTTCTTTGTGTAATGCCCTATCTAATCACAAAGAAGTGGGGTTATTACAATTCCATCCATGCCCCGGGCCCCTCGTTGCAGTTCTTTTCCTTTTCCTGGGTGCAAGCCTGGTCTTGGCAAGAGATTCATCTGGCAGAAATTGTCTGGTTTGCTTATAGCTTCATAAGCTCCAGGCCCCCCGAGGGCTCAAGCCTCTGACTGTGTCTGGAACTCCAAGTATTTCTTGCTTCAAATTCACCCATCTCCTCACCTTAGAAGTCCATTTTCTTTGACTCTCTCTGCACCCCCTAGTCATCTCCTGGCTTGCATTTACCTCTCCATCCATGGCCCATCCCTACCTATCACATGTCTCCTATCAAGAGCCTAAACTCCTCTGCCCTCTTTTCCTTCTGATGCATGAATCCGGCCATCTCCTGGCCGCCTTTGGCACACAAGCTGCATGGACGGTCACATCCAGGTGGGTTATGCCTCCCCCCTCAGCTGGACCCTCCATGCTGCCCGGCCAGCTCTGCCCCCGTTCTCGAGAGCAGCTCCCCTCAGACCTCAGCCCCTCCCCCATCTTGACTCTCAGAGCTGAGTTTGTCTCTTGCCACCCAGGGCACCTGGCCATCAAGAACGAGCTCCTTCAACCTCCCACCAAAATGTCTGTAAGCCTACATCCATTGGTCTCCTTTATTGTCACCATGGAAGGAGTGTCACCCCTCCAATGCAAGGTCAGCCTTCTCCTCCACTGTGGATCCCAGTCCCTCGGCTCCTATCCGGAATCCTCTGTTCATCATCATCCCCTCTCTCTCCTCCGTCTAACAGTCCTTTAACAGGCTCATGGCCAACAGCCTTGAAATACCTAAAAATATCTCAGTCCTGTGACATCACCCTGGACCCTTACCTCGCTTTCCTCCCACTTCCTTGACTGTTCTTCATGGTCTCCCTTGCCGGCCAATTCCACCACCTGGGCTCATCTGTTAACTGCTCACTTCATATCTTAAACTAGATCCTGTTTTTTCACTTTTTTTTTTTTTAAGATTTTATTTATTTATTAGAGAGAGAGAGTGCGCATATGAGAGGGGGCAGGGTCAGAGGTGGAAGCAGGCTCCCACTGAGCAAGGAGCCTGATGCAGGACTTGGTCCAGGGACTCCAGGATCATGACCTGAGCTGAAGGCAGTCGCTTATCCAACTGAGCCACCCAGACGCCCCACTTTCTTCACTCTTCATGCACCTGTTAGGTGAGTACCATTCTGAGACTGACCACTCCACGTGGGTATCTCTTCCCAGCATCTAAGTGCTGCTGCATAGCTGCCCCCCTCACATGTCTCTTGGGCATCTCGGAGTAATTAGACTCATCATCTTACCCCCACAACCTGCCCCTCAGTACAGGCCTTAGCCACCATTTCATTTCAAAGCAGAAGCCCAGCGGTCTTCCTCTTCTTCTTACCTCCTATAAATAATATATCACCTAGTCCCATGGGTTTTGGCTCCTTGGTATCTGAATCTTGGTTTCAACCTCCGTCATCCCTTAGCTAACCTACGGCAACAGATTCCTCATTGATTCCGATCCTGCCATTGTCTGCCTCACTGTGTCACTGCAGGCAGAGGGGTTATTTAAAATTCAGGTCAGCTGAGGCTGCACCCTGCTTAATACTTGTCGGTCACTAGGGCACCTGGGTGGCTTAATGGGTTAAGCCTCTGCCTTCAGCTCAGGTCGTGGTCTCAGGGTCCTGGGATCGAGCCCCACGTCGGGCTCTCTGCTCAGTGGGGAGCCTGCTTCCCCCTCTCCTTCTGTCTACTTGTGTGTCTCTCTGTCAAATAAATAAAATCTTTTTTTTTTTAAAGATTTTATTTATTTATTTGACAGACAGAGATTACAAGTAGGCAGAGAGGCAGGCAGAGAGAGGAGGAAGCAGGCTCCATGCTGAGCAGAGAACCCGATGTGAGGCTCAATCCCAGGACCCTGGGATTATGACCTGAGCTGAAGGCAGAGGCTTTAACCCACTGAGCCACCCAGGTGCCCCTAAATAAATAAAATCTTAAAAAGAAAATACCTGCCAGTCACCTCACTTGACAGGAGGATGAGAATCCACAGGATCCCTATGGCTGGGCTACCCAACCAATAGCCGCCATCTCTGGGCTGGGGTCTCCACCCGCCTTTGCCTGGTTGACATTAACCTGTCCCCCAAGTCTCCACTTGGGTTACTCTTCCTTGACCCCACACTAGTTAAATTCCCTTGCTGTAAAGCCAGCCCAGCATCCTTCATGCCTCTGCATGGCATCAGTTGTTTCTGTCATGGCTTGTTCCAGGTCTTTCTCCCCATGCCCCCCACCTCAAGCCCACCATCCTCCTGACAGCGGGGGTTAGGGGGGAGTTCTTTTGGTGTGAAAAGGCTGCTTGTGCTACCATGAAGCTATTTATGATATTTATTTGACCCACTTAGCCTACCTGCACATGAATAGGTGCTCAATACAGGTTTTATTAAAGTGAAAATCGAACGCAAATTTGGCTGCTGCTGGTAGTAGTAAGAGAACTTGTATTCAAGTAATATAATCATTCAAGATAGATTTGCCTTTTCAAAAGATGTTACTTGTTAGGAGAAGAAAATCTAACTGAATTTAGTGGAAGCAACCTAGGGAAATAAAGATATTGGGGTCATTGGTTTAAAGACATTGGGAGCAGGAGGTCTGCTTTGTGGTTCTCCCAGCTATTGGGGTTTCCACAGATTCTTCTACTTGTCTAAGGACTTGAGTTTCCCCCCCCAGCAGCAGGGACAAGATAGGAGAGAGAGGCAGAGCAGAGTGATTCTTTGTGTTTCCGGGATGAGGGTGGTGAGGGGTTCCCTATGGCCTGCAGCAACTTGACACAACTGAACATCAGGGCTGGAAGCAGTGCCTGGAGGGGCTAATGCTCTTGGAGACCTCAGGGGTGTGACCACCCACCCATGGCTCTTACTCCAGATATCCAGTGACATTTATGCTAGCAACAGGGACCTCAAGGCCTTCTTGTGTTCTAGTGTAAGCATTTCTAACTAAATCTTGTTCTCTTCTTTTCATTTTCCACTTAAATTGACAGTTGACTTTTTTTGGCAGATGGTATCATTCAGGGACCCCAGTGAACCCACCATGACTTGTGTGAACCACTGCCCCACTGATTTATTAGTTCCTTTCAAAAATGGAGTATGTGTTTGATATGTGTGTCTCTTTTTCCAAATATGTCTTCAGAGCTTGAGAGAGTATGTAAATAACAACTTAATATATAAATATATAATAGGTTTTATAGAATATATATTATATAATATATATAAAATAGAAAAAATATATATTATATATAATAGATGATATATAATAGATGTTGCCACAAATGATTTTTTATGATCTTCATTTACCCTACTTAGTGTGAATGTTTCTACTTTTCTCTGCAGAAATATTAATGTGTTTGGTAATGGGATGCTGCCTGAGATCCTGCCAGGGGAGTGTTAGTAGTACAGAACGGTAATATAGGACACAGCACTTAGTATCTTATAAAAATAAATTCAGAAATCCTAAATTATGAACACATCTGCCCAAGGGTTTTAGACAGGAGAGTAATTTAATTTAGGATAAAACTTTTTTTTTTAAGATTTTATTTATTTATTTGACAGTTGGAGATTATGAGTAGGCAGAGAGGCAGGCAGAGAGTGGGGAAGCAGACTCCCTACTGAGCAGAGAGCCCGATGCGGGGCTCTATCCCAGGACCCTGAGATCATGACCTGAGCTGAAGGCAGAGGCTTTAACCTACTGAGCCACCCAGGCGCCCTAAGATAAAACTTGATAATTAATGATAGAGGGTATAAAGTCATAGTCACATAGTTTTTTTATTTTTAGCTTAGTTTTTTTTTTGATAAATGAAAAGTGTATATATTTAATATATAGTTTCCTTGATAATTTAAATTTTTAGACTATCTTGTTTCTGTACTTAGATGGTCTTATTTTTCCTTCAAAATGACTGACAAGAACTTTTTACTAAGAACAAGAGAACTATGAACCCTGTCGTTTCCTTTCTATTCACAGATTGTGTGTTATCTTTGTCTGCCAGAATCTTTTTAAGCTACTTGTCCACTTTGTGAGTTACTTTACCTAAAACTGGAAAACTTAACGGTTTTCTGAAAGTGAAGCAGTAAACCCTTCTGAAAGTTAACTTTTCTTTTGGCATTCCTTAGGAATGTCCTTTCAGGATATGTGACATAATGGGTGTGATCCTCTGACATAATAAAGCTAATGTTTATTTAGTGGATTACATTGCACCAGGTGCTGCTCTAAGTGATCTATAATATTAATCTGTTTAATCTTCATAACAACCTTTTGGTTTAGATTTATTATTTTGTCCCTTTCATGGGTGAAGAAATGGAGGCACAAAATTACGTAATTTGCCCGAAGTCGATGGTAGTTAAGTGGCTAAACCACTACTGGTGCTTGATTGGCTTTTTCCATTATTCTGTACTGCCTCCCGTACAGTCAACCGTCAACTCATGAATTACACAATATAGAGCTTTTAGAGTGAAAGAAGTTATAGTATTTCCTCCTCATCTCACAGGTTTATCTCGTGCTGTCCACCCCTCTTGATAGACACGTAACACACTTTGGAATCCACTGGCTCAGGCATAAGAATGATTCAGCCATTATAAGGGAGCCTTTTTTTGTGCACAGAAAATCCGAACTGCTTATCCAGGTGACTGCTCCATTTGCTGCTTTTAGTTACTCACTCTTGCCTATAGAAACTTTCTTATAAGCATGTTTTGCTTAGTTGCTTTAGTTTTTGAGCAAAATGTCTTCCATGTGTGAGTATTTCAGGGGCAGTATTCTTTCAGATAGTCTTTTTTTTTTTTAAGATTTTATTATTATTATTACTATTATTTTTAGCAGAAAGAGAGAGATCACAAATAGGCGGAGAAGCAGGCAGAGAGGGGGAAGCAGGCTCCCCGCTGAGCAGAGAGCCCGATGCGGGGCTCAATCCCAAGACCCTGATATCACGACCAGAGCCGAAGGCAGAGACTTAACCCACTGAGCCACACAGGTGCCCCCCCAACTTTTTTTTTTTTTTTTTACGATTTTATTTATGTATTTGACAGACAGAGATCACAAGTAGGCAGAGAGGTAGGCAGAGAGAGAGAGGAGGAATCAGGCTCCCTGTTGAGCAGAGAGCCTGATGTGGAGATTGATTCCAGGACCCTGAGACCATGACCTGAGCCGAAGGTAGAGGCTTAACCCACTGAGCCACCCAGGCGCCCCCTTTCAGATAGTCTTGAGGCATGTAAACAAATCTGCCTTTTCCTATTCCAGACAAATTTTGCTCATTCAGAATTATTATCCTCTATAGTAGCTGAAAGGTATTTATCCTGGCCAAACAGGTTTGTTATGCAGTGTGAGTGCTTGTATGGACATTTAACCAGGGCAAAACAAAACAGCTTTCATTCATGAAGTAAGAGTATTTGGAATATTGGTCATTTGCTCTTCATTTCTAAAAAAGGATGACTACCTACCATTGGCATCGACATGGTTGGAACTGGAGGAGATTATGCTAAGTGATTATTTCAAGCAGAGAAAGAAAATTATCATACAGTTTCACTTATATGTGGAACCTAAGGAATAGCATGGAAGACATTAGGAGAAGGAAAGGAAAAAAGAAGGGGGTGGAATCAGAGAGGGAGACA
Organism: Mustela erminea; assembly: GCF_009829155.1. NCBI lineage: Eukaryota > Metazoa > Chordata > Mammalia > Carnivora > Mustelidae > Mustela > Mustela erminea. The sequence goes on from NC_045628.1 coordinate 63,030,531, forward strand.
AGCTATGAGAGACTATGGACTCTGGGAAACAAATGGTTTGGGGGGATTGGGGGATGGTTCAGCCTGATGACGGGTATTAATGCGGGCCCGTATTTCAAGGAGCACTGGGTGTTATACTCAAACAATGAATTATGGAACACTACATTAAAAACTAATGAAATACTGTTTGGTAACTAATACAATTAAATAATTAAATAATAATAATAGTAAAATAAAAAATGAACTACAGTTATCTAATGACCTTCCATTTGCTTAGTATTTACCTCAGAGTTATTGGTAGAAAGCTTCAGGGAACAGATAGAATTACTCAAGGTATTTTAAAAAAATTGCCTTATTAAATTAGTTAATTGCTTTGAGTGATTTCCTTTGTTTCCTGTTCAGTTATTTTCATTTAGAAATAAAAGGGCATAAGGTGTAGCTTAAATGTTTCTTTATTTTTTATTACTGATTGTCCTATAAGTCATGATTTTACTTCCAAGGGAAAAGGGCACAGCATTTCAAAATGTAAATTTTGACATTAAGATTCATGCTTTTACTAAAACTTGTTTTTTTTTCTGGCCACTAGTAATTGGAATTTTTGTTTTTTGGTTGACAACTAACTCTATATATTTATGTAGATTATATTTATGTGAAGTAAACAAGAGTTAAGAAAGAATAACATAGATTCTTAGTATTTACAGTTCTGCCTTTTGTGGTCTTAATATGAACATAAGGATAAACTATGCATTGGCTTAACTTTAAATTGAGATTTCTCAGTGGTAGAATTTCCAGTAGATTTTTCAAAAATCAACCACTAAACTTTAACTCCGAGAGGCTTTAATATGAGTGTCCCAGAGCTTTGTAAGCATGGGGGGCTTAGTGTCTGAATAGCTCTGAAGCGTAAGGACAAAGCGGGCCCATTGTTCTTTCATCTGAGGA